>NC_072859.1:28058241-28683241 GCF_028858705.1 Grus americana
CCCAGAGTCCAAAGTGAGGTCAGCTAGCCTATGCTTCCTCATGTGGACCACTTGGTCATTTTTGAAGACGAGTACATTTGTCTTTCTCTGGTCATCAAGAACCTCCCTCGGTTTTCATGATCTTTCAAAGGTGATAGACAGTGGCTTCTATAGGACATCAGCCTGCTCTCTGAGCACCTTGGATGCAGCCCATCTGCTCCCATGGCCCCAAATGGGTCGAGTTCCCTCAAGTAATCCCTATCTCAATCTTCATCCACTGCTGGCAGCTCTCCTTGAACCCTGTCTCCAAACAGGTCCTAGAAGTTTGGGAGACCTTGTCAGCGAAGACTGAGGCAAAGAGTGCCATGATTGGTAATCAGGCTGTAGAACCAAGTCCAGGCATGCATTAAGCATGCTGTCATACAGCAATACAATTATCAGAGTGTAAGAGTGGGTATTAAGCTTAACATTTGTCAGGCACAAAACATTTTTTTATGCTGTCTGTGCATCACAACCTTATCATTTCCTCACACCAGAGGGATCAATCAATCTCATAAGCAATGTCTTCCAGGCTGTTTTTGAGATTAAATGGTAGGATAGCATTCCAACACCTTCATATTCACATGCTCATACACGTTCAGCTGCAACAATTTTGACATGCAGGTCATAAGGTTGATTTGAGAATAACCAAAGCAGTTCATAAGGTTAATTTGATAACATCCACACCTGTAATCTGCAATCAGCTGAAGTAAGGACCTCCAGCTGCACAGGTGGTACAAAGATACCCATGCTACCCATAACAGCTGGGGAACAAAAATCAACAACATTGTTGTAGTAAATTTGCAGTGTGTACACAAACCCTTTGAAACAGCCACATAAACACCTCCTGTGAGAAACAAAAGCAGTCAAAAATGAAAATACAACAATCTGCTGTGATCTATGTTATTTAATGTCTCATAGGCAATCATGCCTATGATTTTGCATTAATCTCATTTCCCAAGATAGGTTTATAACCTGTGACTGCTGAATCCTCAGACATGAATACTGATCCAAGACACCATGATCACCAAATATTTTTGATTTGGAACCATATATTCACTGTACTGTTATTTTATCCCTCATAATTGCAGTCTGTCAAAATCAAGGTACCTATGCATTTCTGCAGTGCAAACAAAGCTAGTGAGTAACTGTCTATGTTCTGTTAAGACTGCAGAATAAATCTGGACAGCTGATTACCCTAAACTCTTACAACAGAAGACTACACTCTTCTTTTAGACAGACACACAAAAAGAACTGGAAAGACCTAATTAGGACACTGTTGATTGAACATACAGGCACAGCAGTGGTGAACTGTTGTTTCTCTGTATCTAGAAGAAATTGCAGCTTTCGTGGATTCCACAAGCTAGCTGGTCTTTAACTCTTCCCAACCCAGAAGAGTCACTTAATCCTCTACAGAAGCAGAGTTTAGTGTTCCCACTCCTCTTACCAACCTAGGTAAAGTATTCTTTCTGCAATAGCTTCTGCACTTCCTACTGAGAAATCTCATACTCAAGCTGTTCCCAAAAGCTCTACAATGTTCCCACTTTCTCCCCAGAACTCTACTACATTTGCTTGTTAATAATTTCTTCTGTGGATTCTCTGTAACACATTGTTTGTGTACTCTTCATTATGTTCTTCCGGGCTGCTTGCCCCATTTTCTGTGTCTAATTCTGATGTTGCCATGGCACCATAATAAGTACCAGAAGTAAAGACTCTACAGCAGTTGATCACCTTTTACTGTACCACTCTTCTAAAAAGGAAACAGTCCACCTCAATAGTGAGTATTGCTCTTATAAAGCTTATTTAAAAATGCTTCCATTTAAGAAATTAAAAATTATTGGAGACCTAAGCCAACAGTTTTGCACATTGAGAACTACAGATTTTTTTTGCTTTTTTGTTACTGAAGTATTACCTAAAACCCCAAAAAGCTTGCTAAAAATATTTGCCCATTCATGCTTTTGACTTCCTTATTTGAAGTCTTCTGTTGACCAAGACATTTCCCAACAAGCTAAGAGTGATTTCACAAAGAACTCTTTACAATAATAGTCTGTGCTAGGTATCATTCTTTCTCCTAGAAGAAAAAACCCACAAAACACCAAAGCCAACCACAAACCACCAAATGGATTTGAACTGCAGATAAGTAATGGGTGGTTATGGGAAATACTGAATCCTAACCAACACACTTGTTTCTTGCTAGACTCTCATAAAGACTAGAACAAACCTATATTCTATTTTGATCTTAGATAAAATCAGATTATTAAAAGCATAAGGATTTTTGCAAGATACTTGCAAGTATCTGAGGAGATCAACAGGTATTTCAGCTTCCATAAGATAAGGTTAAAGGTCTGGGCTAACTACTGCCATCACAGAATCTTTCTGTGAAAAAATGCCATTTGAAATAGGGAATAAACCATTCAACAAAATGTTTGAATAAAGCCGAAAGTCTAATTCCATGTATGCTCTAGTACTGAAAAGGTTATACAAAGAGATAGTTGAAGGATTATTTTAGTCTTCGACATGCTCCACAAAAAATTGGCAAATTTTTTTAAAACTGCTCACATATGCATACATCCATAAAAGTATACCCAAATACACCCTGCAGGATGTAGCAACCACACAAGTCAAATGCATTCTGGAAGGAGTTGGATTTCTTCCGTGAGATCAAAATCTGAGGACCATGCCACATTCACCCATAGATGCAAAACATTTTCCACCACTGTCTGTTGAAATGTGAGTCTCACTACTACTAGGAACAAGTGGTGATTGTTCTGGTACTGAAAAAGTGAAGTACCTCTTTCATTCTTACACAGCTGTGGTAAAACTGTTTCCAAGTCACTTTTCCACTAGCCAAGCAGCAACTACAAGTCTGCTAGTTTCATTACTAAAAGCAGCATGCTGGAAGCAAGAGAACAGATAAGCTTGGGAGGGTCTTTGAAATTATTCATAGACTTTCTACTGACAGTTTCAGTAGAACTTTTAACATTAAACAGCTTGCAAACTGAGATCATCAACCGTGCATCAGCTTGTATCAACTATAATCCTTCTGCAGGTTTCAAGTTATATGCAGTGGGCATTAGTGCAGCTCAAAGTGCTTAAAGAAAAGACTGTAGGAAGCTGGAAAATGCAGATACTTCAAGCACAATTCAGGATTTAAATGCTGCTTATGGTAATTTTGTTTTACAATACACATTGCTTAATTCTTGGAGGGAATCATTTGTATTATTTTCCCATAAAACTCAATTTTGTATCCATTGGGGAAAAAATGGCTAGATTTTGACCTATTATTTCTTTAGCAATCGGACATTACATGATTGACAATGCAATTACCAGTGCAAAGTTTTTGCCAAGCAATACTTAAAATAGGACTTCAGTATTTTTCATGTACAGAGTTGTGGGTTTTGTAACTACCTATTTTTCTGCAACTCAGAAGATCTTTACTGGTTCAAAAAAATTCCTTTAAACTTGATGTCTGTGAAGAAAGGCATGCATACAAGAGACATTCTACCATACCATTGAAAGGTTTGTGAAATTAATGTTTCCATTACATGCAGAGTACAGTCATACTTTTGTAGGTCTTCATGGACTTAAAACTTTCTTATTTGAAAAACATTTAAAATCTTCCTTCTCTAATGATATTGAAAGATATTTTAGGCCTAAACTTACTAACTTGACTTAAAGTAGATATGTATGTGGGCATATAACATTAATGTTAACTTATTTAAAATAATCTTAATTTCACTTTTATACTCAAATCTTCAATTTCACTATTCTATTAATAGGCTGTATTTCTGTTCACTTGTCTGTCTGTACTGTGGCTGCACAGAACATGGTCCTTCCCTTCTTTCTTAAAAATATTCTAGAATATTATAAGCACCAGAAAAGCAACAGCATTTATATTGTGGTCCTTATTAGAAAAATTTTACACTCACTGAAACGTTGACTAAAGTATCCATTGATTTCAGAGATATGTAGATTGTTTTGTTAATTTGAAATGGCAGACGACTTCCTCAGACATAGCTTACAAAACCATTTGCAGTTTTTACTTGAAGTCATCCATCCCCTTTTAATTTGACTAAAAGGTAAGCTAATTACAATGACTAACCATCTCCTACATTACAGACAAAAAGTACACAACTTTGACACTGATTTAGTAGAGAACTTAATGTGTAGTGTATGACCTTACATGAATAATCTTCCTGAAGTTCTTAGTAGTATCTTTCAAAGTGTACAGGGTTTGCTGTACAGAGGTCCAGACTACAATCAAAACTTCCTATATTCACATCAGTGTAAAGCTAAACATCTGGAGAGAAGTTACATGTGGACAGAGATTAAAGCTGTGGGAGTCTACCTCATTGTTCTTGTAGGATTCCTCCTTACATCCTGCTCTGCAGTGTTTCATCAAACCCTCTACATAGTGAGGCACCTACCACTTCCCTTGCAAGACTATTCAGGCTAATATATCTTATTGCCCAGAATTTTTACTTCAAGTAAAATGAGCAGCATGGGATTTCTGGAGTTTTCTGATTACATTGGTTTGTTAGTATACTATTTCAGAGTCACAGGCATGACTGACAAATTCCTTAGGATCTCTGACACTAGTTAATTACCTCCATAACCCTCATCCATAGGTACTGGAAGTTGTTCCCTGCATTTTCCACTTAGATGAAGTAAATAGGAGTTCTTTTATTTAGAACTAGGAAAAAGACAATATCCCTCTTCATTCCAAAGAGAATTTGGCTTATCCATCATAAGAGATGCTATGGATCCTGTAGAATAAATATGCAATCTCAAAGGCAAGTGCATGATGCTTCTGTTAGAAGAAAATGTCCTAACAAATCATCAGTCCTTTCTCCTAAAGCTTCTCCTATTATTACAAATATCATCTTTTTACTTTCTGTTCTTTCTCCCTTCTTAGTTTTTCCTGATTTTCACTGTTCCTGACAGGTCTCCATTTTCTTATAGAGACCATAAGATTCCTCACTCTTCTAATCTGTTCCAGTAGAACAGATCAACAGCACAAACCCTGCTGAGAAACTGTCTTCTATCACCTTGAGCTTTGCTACTTACAACCACAAGGTTTAAGAACTGTCATTCTGACAATTGCAAAAGACTGTCTCAGTTTATTATGTTAGGCCAAGATGCATGGCAACTCTTAAGACTAATATCAGTGTTATGTGGCCTGTAAGATTAAGCCTAGAATTTCCCTGTGTTTTCTCAGGACACAAGGAAAGGAGCACAATAGTATCTTCAGTAATTGGTACAGCCAAAGAGAAGCTCAAGCTTACCAACAACATTCCTTGGCAGGTATACAATCTGAGAAGAGGGTAGAGTCCTCAACCTGTTCAGTAAAGAAAGTGAATTGAGGTTTTTTACATGCTATCAGGATTTTCCAGAAGCTGCACACCATCCAGAAGCATTTTCTCAAATAAAAGTGCTTTCCCATTCTTGGAGTGTTTGACTTTACTTACAATTCCATCTCTATCTGCCTTTAGATTGGCCTAAGCCAACTGCTCTTCACATGGGTGCTGATCTCATCTAAGCAGGGGATATTTGGGATACAGTTATTTGGATTAGAAGTGGGCTGTACAGTTGATTGCTATCTGTGCATTGCTGGCATTTAAGAGAAGTCTATATCCAACAAAGTACTTAAATTTGTGCTCAACTTTGACTTCAGTAAACTACTCACATTTTCAAGATTAAGCAAGCGCTTCACTGGATTGAGACCACAATATCCTATAACATAATGAAGTGGAGGTAAGTAGCCTATTTTACAGTGATGTAAATCTAAAATAACTCCAGCTAAATCCAAAGGTTTCTCCAGATTTACACTGACATGAAAACAAGTACTGACCTATTATATTCACAATCCCCACAGCTACTATACTCAGTTCTTTATATTGCAAGTTCATTCTCTGCTTTCTCAACAGAAATATCTACATAATTATTCCGTGCATGAGTTATATTGGCTCAGAAAAATCAACTAACATGGGATTCAGCAGGCCTAAGAATTATGCAAAGACTGTTTTAATCAGCTTAATATTTAAAAGAAACTATTTTGTTTTTTTAAAAGTGTGTCTGCCACAAGTGCAATGAAGTTCTTTGTATACAAACAAATTAGCAATATTTTTTCTGCACAACTGAAGAGCTGTGGACATTGGAAATTAAAAACAGTCATTCCATGAGGAAAGAAAAGCTGCATAGTAATAAAAATTTAGTTTTAAGAGAAAATATGTGAATTTCCTTTTTTGTGTGTGTAAATTTGAATTAGATGAAAGAAGGAAGAGTAAACAAAATTTTTAAAACACACCAGAGACATCAGACCCAACACAAAGACAGGCCAGACCCACCCCTGTTGCCAGCTGTAGTTTTACTGCAATTAGTGGAGCCACATCAATATACTTTGACTGGGTATAATATTGCCTAAACATATTTAAATTCTGAACAATACTGGCTTGTTTCTTTTTTCATTGTTAATATTCAGGTGTAGCATACCTTGTTGCTGTCTTTGCGTGTAGATGGATAGGTTATGGGAAACATTTGCTATTGAACCAAGGCCTTACTGCCTCCAGTAACTCCATTAGCAGTAAGTGTTTGGAGGAACAAGTCTTTAATTAGCATTATAAATAATTGCCAACTACATTTTTGTTCTACAATGCAGAGAAAAGTTGATTTGAAACTAATTCCAATCCAGGATTTTTTTTTCTGCAGTTCAGACATACAGATGGAAAAATAGTCCTCACTCAAAAGTGAATGGCAACCTCTTTATAAATTATTTTCCAGGTCATTTCACTGAGTGTTTTGCAGGTATTTCATTTCATTCCTTGACAACCGACCCAAAGCTTTGAGCAGGGTTACTTGGGAGATAAGCATTGTCTTTGGTGTCCTTGGGTGAAAGAATAAAGTTATTTTGCTAGCTGTAATTCTTCCCTATATACTAGTCAAAACTCCCCTCCTAGCTCTCACCCTTTTGCATTTTGGCCTTATTACTTATTAGGATCAGAAGCAAAACATCCATATCCTTATAAATTAGAAAGTGTTTGATAAGAATGAGCTTGAACAAATTTTTATTATAATGAAAGGATTAAGGTGCATGATAGCATTAATATTTAGGAAAAATTAAACAAAATTGCTTTTTATCTGCTGCAAACTGTGTTAAATATTTAATATGCCACATTATAAGGGCACCATTTCAACAAAGGTTATGACAACCTTTGTGTTATGAACCTTTGTTTCAGTGGTTCAAACTTACTTGGAAAACTTCTGAAAGCTAAATCTAACATTACATGCAGGTTTTCTAGGCAGTTAGAGCCAAGACAAGCTTCCAAACCCACACAGAAGATCTATAGTAGAAAGTCGTGCAAACAGTGGGTGTAAAGAGGATGTTTCTTGCAAGCTCTACTGACCCAGCACATGGTTTATTTAGAAGGGAGCATAGAGTTTAATTGTACTGGAGCTTATGGGAAACCTTTTTGTTGCTTTGTTTGGAGTGTCTGGATATATTTTTAAACAGCTTTAAAACACACCAAAAAAATTCATGCAAGTATTCTGAGGAGATAGAAGGGTGATTTTTTTTCCAGTAATCTAGCAGCAGATAACTTCTATCTAAATATTGTGAGGGGCAAATACTAGCTCTCAGATTAGAATAAGTGAATATAAATATTCCTTTATAACTAAAAAGTGTACTAAATCATACTAGGAGCAGTAATATGCTTCTGAAACAAAGCAAACAGTTTTCTGCACTCTGAAGACCTGGAAACTTTCAATCTTTCTCCCAGTTTAAAAATAACTCTCTGAAAAAAATCAAAATAAATAAATATCCAAACCCAAGTTGGACCTGCTTATAGCCAGACTAGGCATTTGATGAAGTTTTATGGTAATAATGTAACAGTATAATGCAGTAAATTTGGTAGTAGATTTTTGTTGTTTTCAGATCACTGAACTGAGAAGCAAACAGAACGAAAAAAAATCTGAGTTTTCTCCAAAGCTGATCCTTATAATGACCTTGAAAAAAATCTATTATCCTTTGCCTTTATCTCTCCTCCTGTAAAATGTGATAATAAACACTAGTTAAGCATTCTATTTCTATCTTGGGATGGGACTCTGAGCAGAGGACAACCAAACATTATAACCACTTTGGCTGAATTCCTGAAATCAGCCCTCTCACATGATGCCCCACAAAAACCCAAGCAGAATCACCCTACCCCTTCAAAACCTATCAAGACCTCATTATTTACTTTTAAAGCCCTCCTACCTCAGTTGATTCATTTTATCCACCCAAGGCAACTGTTTTCATCTGTATATATGTCCTAGGCAGCTTTTAGTCAGGAGTACTGTCAGAGGTTCAGCCCTGTTGTGCAATCCAAGTGAAGAAGGAAACATATTTTTTCCTTGCTTTAGTTCTTTTAGAAGTTTTCTTTACCGAATAAAAAGTTTCCTCCTTTGTGATTAAAAACTTCACAATTAGCTTATTATTGTGCAACTGAATATGACTTCAACTTCTAAGTACTGCTGAATTTTCATGCCTGTAATATACTGTACTTGTTTTCAAGGCTCTTTTCTGAAGTTCATCTCTCACATTCCAGGAAATACAATATGAAATGAGAGTAGAAGTCAAACAATATCAAAGATGCAGCAGTCATTATTAGTTTCCAGATTTTCTGACCCTGGCCTACCTAGCCACACTCTGATATGCCACAAAAATTTAAGAGAAACATATTTCACCATTTTCCAGTTTTATATATTGCAAAAAAAACCCTAATTGACTATCATTTGAAAAACACAGCTGTTTAGTTTGAAACTGAGATGATATCCAGCACAGCCTTACAGAAAGTAGAAGTAAAAAAAAAATGAGTACTGTTCAATAACTCTAGAGGTTTGAGTCTCATTTACCACTAGTAGAGTAAAAAGATACTATATTTTAATAAAATTGACCTGAAGTATTTTTAAGAATTTCTTAAGCTTGACTTCAATAACTATATTGCATTGCTAAGTGTCAGAGAGCTTTAAGACACTCTAAACTGTTTATAATTTCTCACCCCCCACTCCCTAAGTAGTCAAAAATGTTTGGATACCAACATAAGTAGTGAGTATGGACATGCATTTTGAAATTAGAACTCAAAATATCAAATACTGTATTAAAAGGTGAATCTTCAAAAAAAGATATTCCAGTACATAGCTTTTATTGAGGCACTAGTGACCATTAGCTTCTCATGCACATGGCTCATGCTGTCAGGCAGAATGCATTAGTGATACTCGTAAGCATTGTCTGTGACTATATACTCCACTTGTGTATCTGCTATAAAGTATCTCAGCTTCACTTACCAGAAGGTTTTCTAAACCTTAATCCACATTTTTGGTGGCTTCAAGAGAAATAGTTCTTATTAATTACATGTTAAATTAAAGCTATAAACAGCCTTTATTTACGTTAGCACAAGTTCCTGCTAGTGGATCTCTCTCTATTTCATTGCACTGCACTGTCAAAGAACCAAAATCTTAAAAAGACACTCTAGTAACAAGTTTGGTTTGAACCTAAAATCATGTACCAACTTTTGAAACAGAGTAAAAAATCATGTATCAACTTTTGAAACAGAGTAAAAAACAGTTTCAGCTGTAAATTTTGAGGTGTTGAAATGCTAGGTTGTGCTGACAACATGTATTCAGAGGGCAGAAACTTTACAAGCATGAAGACCCTCCTTCAAGGAAGGCAAACAAAAACTAAACTCTAACATAAAACAAAAGAGTAAGTCTCTTGAAATGCATTCATACAATTTCCACTGCCATCACTCTCCTTCCCACACATGCACGCTGTTTTGAGAGTCTTGATGGTTTGGTAGAAAATGGCTTTCCTTACCTGCAGAATTTCAGGGGAAGCCACACAGTGGCAGTACTGTGAATGTAAATGCTATGCTCTGTTGTGCAGTGAGATAAGAGTCTCGAGAACTAAAATACAGTTTGCCATGCTTGGTTACAGTTAAATTCACTGTTACTTTGTATAGAAGACAACCTGGTTTCTATTACTTTAAAAGCTTAAGAAAAACATGTAATCAACATGCAATTTGTTTCCTTCCATAATTTTACTATCCAGAGGCCTCAGACACAAGAGTTAGTCACACATTTCACTCCAGACTACTATTTTCTCCCCATTTTTATCCACTCTCATTTCCTCTATTCAGATGTGGTTTTGAAGCCCAGCCTCTTAGTGTAAACTTGGAATTCTTTGCCAAAACAAAAGGAAAAGAAAACAAACCAAAGGAGCATCCCACACAAACATATATACACACCCCAGACATTTATGATTCATCTAGGTTATTGGTTTTATACTTTCACAGTATACAGATACAACTTGATGAGTATTAGAAGTGACAAATCCAGAACACTGTTTTCACTGTACTCTGAGACTTGTCAGAGACTACAGCCACACAGATCACAGATGCCAACTTCTGATGTACGGGTATCTCACATCAGGGGGCAGGGGGAAATACTTCAGAGTAAGTCTGAAAGAAAAACTCTCAGTAGATCCCACAGTTACAGAAATAGAAAAGCACAACTGACTCCTACATGCTGCTTTAAGATATCTTTTGAATATTGACATGCAGTCTACCCTTTGCACCTGGCTTCTTTACTGGCAGACCTGCAGTTTAGTGTTCCCTTTCAGTCTGATGTACAAATGTCCATACCCATGCTTACTCAGAGATAATGGCAGGAAAGCAGAGTTACAGCTGTTAAATACTTTCAAAAGGAAAGCTACTCACGTTTTCTTCTGTGTAACTGATGCCTCATACTTTTTCTCCCCTTGCTTCCGTGCTCTGAGTAAGACTCTTAGTTTGCAACTGCACAACAGTGGAAATTTCCTCCAGGTGATCATTCTCAGTACACCATTAAAGGCCGAGTTTCCATGTAATTTACTGATTTTAAAGCTTATGTGCTTTTCAGACAGAAATGTTAACAGTTAATGGAGCTACATATGCTCAAGGAGTGTGATATACAGCACTACAACACAAGGCTTTTTTTACTTATACAGAAAATTATATTTATATCTATGATTCCCACCTAAATTCAAACCTCCCTTCATTTCACAAGGTGCACAAACAGGATCTCCCCCTTTTAAAACAAGTATCAGAGTTTTGCCTGCAGGGATTAGTACCCAGTGAATCCGAACATGTTTCCTTCCCTTGTCACCTTGACTGACTTGGCTTTTAGCTACAGAAGCTGCTCCTTAAGGTAAAGCCCTTCTGACTGCACCTGCAGCCGCACTCTTCCCCTTGCTGAGTCATTCCTCAAATCACATCGCCCAAATGCTTTCCAAGCAGGATTTGCACCACAATCCCTTCCACCAGCACCCCCAGGATAGTGACAGTCCCTCAGGAGAGCCCAGGGAATTATATTTAATAAAAAACCCTACACACAAACATACATATGCTGCATGACTCTTCATTGACTGAATGACATTTAAAGGACAACCATAGAGCATTAAACTATCCAGTAGAGCAGCAGATGGGGAAAAATTCTTTTCTTTATCAAAGCTAAATTATTATATCACTGCTGGTCTGAAAGCTATGAGGTACTAGTGCTTTTTAACTACACTGAGAAAAATATTAGGAGAGTATTTTATCAAATATTAAAAGACATGGTAAATTATTTTAACTTGGATATTCCTCAATTTCTTTCTATGGTGAATCTATCCTTTTAAGTTGATTCTCTTTTTATCTTGAGCTGCAATGGCCTTTCCTATAAGTTTGCTGAAAGGTATCACACACTTTCAATAAACTATTTTGCAAAATTCTTCATAGAATGAATACACTATTTTTTACAAGAGCACCTGAAAAAGGCAGAAAAATGGTGAAGTCTTCAAACAAAAAGCTAACACAAAAAACAATTTTCTTCCTCAGCCTTGACAGCAATTCCAAATTTTGGAAGTTCCTAGTTTTGCCATTTGAAGTCACCTCACGGCAATCCCAGCTACCCCCTACAATTCCCTAATCCATTTACAACTAATCCCTAACAAAAATCTACTTCTTGAGCTGCTGACAGGACACTTTCTTTACATTACTCTACTTCTTGTGGCACAATTCCCTCAGCCACTCTATTTAAGGGCAGATCACACCCAAGCAAACACCCACAACCCACTTACACACCTGCAGGCCCCTCCAAAGAGGCTGAGCTCAGCAGCAAAGCCTGGGTCCTCTCATCACCAGCACCCACCATTTTCTCTTCAGGCTTGAACACATTGAGGAGAGGAGGCTGTGCAAAAGCACAGAATAGGAAAAGTGAGGGAACAAAGCACCAAAATTGCACAAAGCAGAGCCTGAGTAGTGCAAGGGAGACAGGCAGTACCTGAGGGACAGCCCCACCACAGCCAGTCCCCTCTCAGCCTAGGCCCACACAAGCCATCTTACTCCAAACAAAGCAGTTTAAATAAGCATTTCATAGCTTCATCATCATTATTCTTAACAACTGCCACACACACCTCACTGTTAAAAAATAAAAATGATTAAACAGCTCACCTGCTATTGTGGTTTAGGAACTGGAAAAAAGCCCATAGCAACCAGTACAAGCAAAGCTCAGCTCCTGCCTTGGAGCCTCCTATCTGCAGTGTGAGAGAGAAACAACCACGAGCTCCTTTTTTCAAGTCCCTGCACACCTGTGGCAAATATAATGCCCTGAGGATGGACACCTGTGCTTCAGCTGCATAGCTCACCTGCAGCCCATCTGCATAACCATGCTGTGGATAAGTCCCAGCTTGGGGACTCCATCACAGGTACTGGAGAGATTCTCCAGCCTGCTTGCCTGAGACCCTGGGCAGAGAAACACCAGCCCTGAATTCCACCAACAGATCTACTAAGTGGCTGAGAGAATGTGTGCAGACTCAACCCGACTGTCTGAGAGCAGTAACGAAGGTGCTGTGCTGTTCAAACCTGCACTAATGGTTCATGGTTTCCAAAGGGCCAATATTCCAGCCAAGACCCAGCACAGCCTTTCCCTTCCCCAGCAGCACTTTTATTTTCCAGTGGCAGGGAACTGTCAGCAAGGCCGCCAGGTTTCCACTGAGAGCCTGGAGCCTCACCTTTCCATTACCCAAAGTATCTGACAGCCAGTTATCCCTGTGCTGCCTGAGCAGTACTAGACAGAAAGATTGGAATTAGTATTTGGTGTCAAAACATATTGGATACTTTTTAATCACGCTAGGAGAGCTCTTGCTAGGTTTTCAATCTCAGGGATGCTTAATATAGTGAAGCAGGAAGACAAGTTTCACTCTCAAGCTAGAATTCAATAATCCTACTTGAAGCAGCTGAAAACCAAACTTCAGCCACTGCTTCAGCATCTAGAGATGCAGGAAAGATCTTATCTCTATCCTATTATCATTAAATTTTAATTCTCTCAAATCAGTGACATATCATACAGAAGTTAATTCATAACTTAACCCTAGTAATTACAGCATAAAAATTAGGTTTTTATATTTTGGGTTTATATACAGCTGTCGAATCCCAGGAGACAAAGTTCAAGATACAGCACCTATTATTTTAATGTTCTGTTCCTGCATTATCTGCTTCCATACTTATTTAGTGCTTATTTTCTCTACAATTCTCAATTTCCACAGTACAGCAAAATGTTTTTGTCTTCTATTTTATGTTCTATTAAAAGATAAATTGAACTCATTGCTTTGGCTTTTACTATGGCACTTCAAATATAAGGCAGGTGCCTGATAACCATCTCACTTTTATCAGAAGTTCACTACGAACAGTTCCCATTACCTTTTCCTCTGCACTAAATATCATTTCTTCACCAAAAATTAATGGAAAAGTTATTAATGATTAAAACAAACATCTTAAAATATTAGGCTGGATATTTCAGCCCTAACTTTACTTAGAATTGTATTTCTGATATATTGCACATCCTATGCTCTTATGTCATATGTAAATTTAAACAGTACTATGTATTTTTAAAATCATATATTGAAAGATCTTTAAAGTTGCAAGGCTAAGTGAAGGAAAGCCAAAATTTAACCTGACTGTGCTGCGTCCTGGTGCATTCTCAATTATATTATGTCATAGGTTATTACATCTTGTTAAATTCAACTTGTCTAGCGCTCTTCAGACCATTAAAACATTCTTAAAGAGTTGTTGCATTTTCTGATTACAGTTTTTGGCTCTTATTTGTGTAGTCTTGTGTTAACAGTCTGATTTTCAAGTACATTTCTTGGTGACACTCAGCTTTGTCTGTGTAGGGCTCTTACTACTAAGTACTTACGGCTGATAAATGCCATTCTTAACAGAGGTGATTTTCATTCTGCTTCGCTCCATTAGTTCAAAGTACAAAATTGCAATGAAAAGCTGCAATGTCCTCTTGGTAGTTTGACTCTGCTTTGAGTTCAGTGCTGCCCATATTTATCTAACTTACAGACTCATTTTGGGGGAAAAAGCCTCAATTTTATATACTTTTTTTTAAACCTGCCAAGGTTAGAGACCCAGTTCTGTGAACACTTTTCATGCAATCAGTTCCACCAAATGCCCATCACCTGAGGAAAGAGAATGACCTGTTTCAGGATGGGATGCAATGCACAGCTCTGGTCATATTTTGCAGCCATTAAACTCAATACCATGGACCGCAGTGGGAAAAACCTACAATTCGGTTGTTTTAAACTGCCACAAAACCTCCCAACTGCAAATTTCATTGTGATTTGCACTGGTGATGGGTGAACCATTTTCAGGCAACCGCACCTTTTTAAGATTTTTAATTTCTCATCAGCACCCCAGTAATTATTTATAGATGACAAAAATGCATCTAGCAGGAATAGATCCATTTGTTTCCTATGTGCTTCAAACCTTTCATGAATAAAGTAGTACCAAGGGTAACCTTTCATGAATACAACCTTAGGGATCACAGAGTGCCCTCAATCAATGCAGGGAACTCATGTTGACAGAGTATATGGGAAACAGATTGAGGTATTAAAGCACATAGCCTCTGGTGTTTTAGATGTAAATACTATAACCATCAAATATTTAGACTCTTATGTAAGCAGTATGTCATTTTTTTAAACAGTTACTGCTTGGAATAAATCTTTAAGGATGGAATTTTCAGAAGTGCTCAGTATTGCCCTAACTTTGCTCTTACTGAAATCAATCATAAAATTTTCACAACTTTGGAAAAGGACTTTGTCTGTTTATATGTTTCCACAGTACTAAGCACAATGAGTCTTGATCCTGGCTGGGGCCTTTTGACTCTGCTGTAATCTAAATAAATTGATTTATAGGAGATCAGTCAGATAAATGATGAGGAAACACATACATATAAAATAGCTAGGGTTTTTAAATGATAGCTTAGCAGTCCTTTGGAGCTTCTTCATTATTTTCTCTTTGAATCCTAAAATTCACTTGCCTTTTACATTAATTTAATTTCCTTGTTATTCATTATCCCCAATATAATTCCATGCATCTTAAAGTTCCAGTAAAGTGTCCAGTCAATAAAATGTAACTTACTTTCTTGCCACAGAGGAATCCCATTTAGTTTGCACAATAAACACATTAGTTTTGGGATCTGATTCATACTTTGTGTCAGCAGAATATAAACTCTCCTCTATTTCCACAAAAGCTGTTGCTGATAAGAGTGATATGTAACCTCTTTATATTCCCAGGAATAACTACCTTTGCTGGACTGGGAAAGGGGAAGAGAGTGCATTTCTTTGATGGGTTTGTAGAGTGGTTAGGTCTGCTTCTTTTGTTATTTCACAAGATGCACACAAACATTAATTTACCCAGGGATTGAATTCAGAGGCAGTTATTTTACTTTCATATACATGCCAACCTCAAAACTGTCTAAAAACATCTTCTTTTCTTCCAAAGAGCTACAGTAAGACCAAGACAAAACTACTCCTGCTTATCACTCAACGTGGGATTTTAAAAGGTCAATACTGCAATGTCTTTTTCCCTGTTTTCTCCAAATAAAATGCTACAAGTTATTGAAATGGAGGCTGTGGTTCCACAGACAATTCTCTAGGCGTTTTCCTAGCAGCTGCTATCCTCATTCCCTCACCTCTGCTCCAGCCACTTATTCCCACCTCCCTCACTGCTCCTCCGGTTGGACCTGTACAACTTGTTTTGGATCTATGCGATGAACCAGGCCAAGACTAAATCCTCTTTCTCTTCCTTGAAAGTTTACTTTTAATCCAGGCCAGCTCCCCGTCTGGTGATCCTACACAGAGTTGTACTAGCACAAGGGAGGGAGCAGCTCTGAGGAACCAGATCTGCACCTGGCAAAGAATGCATCAACACACACCTGTGCCATGGGAAATATTTCTGAACCTCCAAAAGCGTTCTCACCAGATCCCGGAGGAAAGCAGGAACAAGCACACATTGCATTACACAACTGGCAAAGGAGCAAACTTCTGAGAGTAGCCAAAGTTGTAAAATAGGCCAAGGAAGGAATCAGGTAAAGATAACAGCTTGTTCATCTTCTTTACCTAAATTCAGGTGATGTTATCACTAACCCTGGCCTGCTATATATCTTATAGTAAGCAGTTCTAGTCTTTCAGATTAGCAAACTATATATATATTTAGTGCCTTATTCTCAAACTGTTTCACCACAAATGACAGCTCATTTCACAAACAGCTTATCTTATGGCTAAAGATATATAAATACATACTAAAAATGCTGCTGAAAGTCTCTGAATGTATAATGCAGCCTGGTAGACATGGTAGTGATTGTAACACTGCATTGTAGACACAAATGTTAAAGAAACTTGGCAAGAATCAACACATTTTAGCTACTCAAAATTCAGATTTTCTCAGTCTTGTCCCCTTCTGATGAATGGAACATATGGGAGTATTGTTCATAAAACTTGCATTGCTTTTCGCGATGTCTACCAAAATTCCCCATCATGACAATATTTACCAAGATACATATAGATTCAAATTTGAATTAATTACCTAGAAGTTTTTCTGTACTGCTAGGTTTACTGGAAAAGAAAAACGCTTCAGAAGCAATGTGTTGTGAGTATTTAACAGTAGATGTTATAGCAACAGAGGTACTGGAGTGCTTGCTGGGGAAGGCAGCTATCCAGTTAAAAGCCATCAGTGCTGAGTGAGATAAAAGACAGGGAAGAAAGTAGCTGCTTTGCCAAGAAGCAGTTTGAAATCTGACATTATAAACAAAACACATGTAAATCTAGACATAAATCCTCTCTCATATGCTGAAGGCTCCATAATATTTTAGCTAGCATTATTACTTACAAACAAACAATTCCTGAGATACAGCATCACAACTGCAGAACGGCCTTTAACCTTGTGTTCATCCACTCAAGAACCATATTATTTATTATCCTTTATCCTTTAATTATGGGGACTTCACCTACTGCTCTCTGCTCATTTGAAATGCAGAATAAAATACAATGGATGTCTGAAGACTTAACAGGTGTCAACCAGATATTCGCCAGCTACCGCTACTATTCTACTGGGAGGAGTTGCTGTTCTATAAATACTAATTAGAGTTTTGCACATGATCTTGCTGAAATACCTAAGGTGATGAGTGGCCAGTTGTTACTTTTAAAAGATTAGCACAATTTGAAAAACTAATGTCCCCAATGAGGCAATGCTCACACTGAATAATCAAGAGTTATAGCTGTTCTCTGCCCAAAGGGAATATTTGCTCACTTCATCATTTGGAAAATCTGCTGCCTCTCGAACAACTCACTCTTCTATTTCACTTTGAGAAACTTGTAAAACTTCGTGCAGTCAATATAATAGTGCAGTATATGCACTTAAATGGTCTTCTACTGCTGTGTCCACGTGGCAGGCTTTATGAATACCTCCCAAGGACAGAGACTTTAGTGTGAAATCATGATTAAGAAACTGCAACAAAATTAGGTTGCACTTAAATGAAGCAGCAGAGAAAAGGAAAATTACAGTAGAAACTGCATCAGCATAGGAAAAATTTAATTTCCTCAAATCCATCTCCCTTCATATTCTTCACCTCCACAAATGAGACAAAGAAAAAAGACCCAGTCAAAACAGAACAGGTCTGTGCTACAGTAATTGAAGTTTCAATATTTGTAGTAGTCATTATTGAGAAAAAACACCTATTCTTTAAAATCTTGGTGTAATACTTCTGAACAACCAGCTAATTTTAAGCAAAAACGCTAAGTGATCAGACACAGCGCATTCCACTGGCTTGAAATAAAATCTTGAGTTTCATCTTGTCCGATTTGTTATGAAGTGCAACAGATGTAACATGGTGTGACGCAATGCTGCATTTCTACGCATCAGCTGTGATTCATTGCAGTGAAATTTGACCGATGCAACCGACACAACCCCATACTATTTGGTGTCAACACCGCACGTCAACAAAAAACACAGAAAAGATGGGTAGAGGGACTGAGAACTTAACCTACTTAGTTCTTTTTTGTTTTGCTCTCTCCCTCTGGGAAAGAATATTCAGTAAATCATTTTAATCAAAATTTAATTTTCTGTTTTTTCTTTTTTAAAAATAAGCATCTTCTTTACCATGAAATCTGGTTTTTCCTTATCCTTCAGCATACTGCTTCCTCTTTTTAAGTAGCTCATTACTGGAAATGTTTGGCCTTACTTCAAAAGAGAAGAATATGTCAACACCAGAACATCTGTGTCCACATAGAGTGCTTTGATGACAGTGATATACTCCATTTACATCAGTAACACTGAGCTGAACCTTGATGCTGACTGCATTTAAAGATCTTACCCCACAGGGCAAGAGAATACAGGTCAAAAACGTTGATCTGTGTTTGACACACTCTGCTTCAAGAGCGCTTGGCAGTTATTTGTTCCAGAGTCAAGAATCAAACTCACAAAATGTTGCAAAGCTCGGAGCCATGTTCGCATAACCACATTCAAAACAAACATTAAAATTCACAGTCTCCGGAGGCCAATCTACTTTTGATATGCAGGATTTTGCAAGTAATATGGTCAAATCCTATCCTGAATACAGTGGGAACTTTCACACTTAAATCAAAAGGGCATAACTCAGGCTTGAATATCTGTTACTAACAGGAGTAATGTACCCATGCCTCTCAAATGCAAAGAGGAAAATAGACCTATCACCCTAAAAGTCAAACCTGGTTGTATAAAAAGAGAGTTGAATAGTTATGTGTGACACAGCATTGCTTCTATCAGTGTGGCCAGAGAAGTTGGAAGAATTTCAGTACGGATCCCAGGCAGGCACAATAATGATGAGTTCCTCAAATATTTAGTACAGAAGAGTTCAGAGATGAAGGACTGAGCTCTGTTACAGAATATTTGGAGACCATGGTTTCTGATAATATTCTTCCTTTTAACTTGATTTTAAAAACTTTTGTGTTTCTTCAACTTACTCTAATTAATATATCATTTTCTAAGTTAATTACATTATATCCACTCTCTTCTATGCTGACTTAAATCTTAATATAAGGTGGACAGTTCCAGTAGTTTCCTTCCACAGTTCTGAATCGCAAGTAACCTCGTGTGAACCTCAGCACTTTTGCAGTGCTGAATGATTCAGTAACGCTTACTAGACTAATTTATACAAAGCATCAAACAGGATCAAATCGATGCAGCTGGATATTGTCCTGTTCATGTTCAAGGACCACAACTACCTGTATGATGCATTAGCAACCGCAAGTACTAGTAAATCCTATTTCAAAAAAAAAAAAAAAAAAAAAAAAAAAAAAGAGAAAATTTTGTTTACAGGTTTCACTAGAATGCCATGGAAACAGATACAGAGGTAATTGTAAAAGGCATAATCCAAATGGAAGACAGCTCTAATAGGAAGCTCTTTTCCCACTTGGAAAACACATGCATAACTCTTATTAACACCAAGACAGAAAATTATACTGAGTAGACCCCAATATCACTAAGGTCCCTGATAACAGTATGACTTAATGTGCACCTTCAAAGTACAGCAAGATGTTTTCATACACAGACTATTAGAAAAAAATAAAAATATCTTAATAGAATAATGATCTTTTTAAAGAAAAAATTACAGCTAGAATTTCTGAAACAGGATTAAAGTATGGTAGTAGCCCTGTACAAGGAAGCTGCTCAGCACCTGCTGCCTACACTTTGCTTGGCTCCAGGCGATGTTATTCATTCCTCACTTTCATGGGAGCAAAATACATCCCCTAAAAATATAAAACACAAAAATAAATAGATCTCCGGGGAAATGGAAGAGAAATCTGTTTTAAAAACAGTGAAGGAGCCTATACGTTCTAGAAAAAGCCCATTTTGCATTGTTTTGTAAGATTTACACTTTAATTTGAAAGCAAAGGAAGGCATAAAATTTGTATGAAAGCAATATCTGATTTATAGATAAACTTAACACACAATATACTTAGCTGCAAATATCAGACCGCAGTGAGAGAAGGAAAAGGTTTTGAAAGATGATTAAAGTATGCTTGATAAATGTGGCCCTGCTATGTCCCAAAAGATTTTTCTGAAGTTAAATAGTAAACACAATTTACATGACTTTTGCTACAAAAACACTAAACACAATGGATTTTTTAAATTAATTTTCAATGTTATTACATGCTGCTATTGAGCTGGAATTGACTTCATCCACTAACCGTACTGTGATACAGCTCTTCTGCCCATATGACCTTACCATCTCGATAGAAAACCAAATAGCCGTTCTGTTGGTCATACGAAGAGGAAGCCATACAGTCACAATGATCTTGTGACCACTAAAAGTTAACATTTTGTGGGTGGAAAATTTGTGACAGTTGAAGTAATTAAGAAAGATATATTTATAAGGCTCAGATAATGTGCAGGTTGATCAAATGTATTATTAATTAACCAATAAAAAGAAGCAGCTGTACAGGCTTACAAGAATACATTACTGTACACTTACGGCCTAACCTCACTATCCATATTCAAACAAGTCTCCCAGCTAAAAGCAAATCATATAATTCTTGGGAGTCTTGCATGCATTAGGACTCATTAAATTTACATATTATTATTCACAGTAGACATTCCATTACATTTGCTTTGAGAAAATGTACCATCTATATGGGTGTTCATGTGTTTCATATGTGCACGCCTTTCTATGTTGCATATGTCGTGTAGCTTATGACCAGGTTGTCTGGCCTTCTGTCTTAGCTAAAGCAGACCAGACACTGCTTATTCAGTCGAGGTCAATTCCCATGGCAAGCTCACATTCTGCCACTAAACTCCAACCACCCCAGAACACGGGGAATAAATCCAAACAGCCTTTCGGAACCAGTCCAGGCCCAGTCCATCTCCCATATTGTTTGCAGGCTTTGTTTAGGAGACTGCTAGCTGTCAGGCCAAAACTGGGCCAGAGACTGTGCTAACAGTTGGACAGTGAGGATGTCACTAAAAATAATTTGCCCCAAGACCTGACTGTTCAGTTTGCTTGAATGGACATCGCTTCAGTCATGCAACCTGAAACAAGGCACTACAACACACCATCACAGCAAGGCTGGAAAGGGCCTCCAGAATTCATACTGTCCATCTGCTCCAAAGGGAACGTGTCCTCACAACACTGCTTGTGCATCAAAGTTCTCTTCTGCTGTTACCAAAA
This sequence comes from Grus americana, assembly GCF_028858705.1. NCBI lineage: Eukaryota > Metazoa > Chordata > Aves > Gruiformes > Gruidae > Grus > Grus americana. Next base: position 28,079,800 of record NC_072859.1, read on the forward strand.
GGTGCACCTGAGACATAAGGTCTTCACTACAAGAAAGGGCCAAGTAAAACACTTTTATCTCACTAAGCAAGGCTTGGAAAGGATAACTTACCATTTCGGTCTGCTTGTGGATTTTACCATTGGAGCCATCCCATCTCTATAGAGGCTTTTTGTTTTGCTGAAGTTGACGACATTAAAAATTACTCTCTGGGGGGAAAAAAACAAACAAACACACAAACAAAAAAAAGAGGTCAAGTATAAATTATGAAAGAGTTTATGTGTGTATTGCATATACCAGCTGCATAAAAATATACACAAAAAATATATGGAATAGATGTGTATCTTACGAATTACTGTTGCTCTCCATAGATCTCAGATAACGGATACCCTGTGTGTTTGTAGTAGTTTAACAGTGCATGATATTTTACACTGCAGTGATATACATGGAATGTATGTTTTGAATTTAGTATGCTGGTTTTCCAGTAGGTACCCTAGCCATACAAAGAAATAAGTTACTCAGATCTGAAAACAGAAAAGCAAACGGAAAACAGTTTGCTGCAGTTAGCGTCAGAGAGGTTGGTGGAAAGCTGGGAGACAGGGTAGCAGTCCTCACACAAACCTTCCCACTGCTTCATCTCTTGAAGCTTCTTAGTTGCTTCTTTCAACCTGCTTAGGTTTCACACAGCAGCAGGAAAAAATTAAAGATTTCTGATTTTCTGTCCCCAAAGAAACAAATATTTCTCTTCACTTGCCTTGGCAAAATAACTTTCCTCTGCAAAAATTGTACAGGATACCTACGCAGTAGAAATTGCACATAGGCATCATTCATCTGAATACGATAGAGAAGAAAAGAGCCCAACTCTGATCTCAGTTTAGACCAATAATTTGGGAAAACTGTAGCTGATACTTTACAGTTCAAAGGATGAGCAAAATCTAGATCTTTACTGGTAATGGACTGATATTGAAAGTAAATTCATGCTGGGGGAAGAAAAGAGAAAACAGAGACAAAACCTTCTTCCCTACCATCTGTCTGCTGTAAGTCATTTTATGCTAAATCACTTATTCTGTTTCTGTTAAGAAAGTCTAGGTTGGATCTAGCCCATCTCACATAGTACCTTTACTTATCAGACACTAAATCCAGTATACCTGGTTCTTCATACTCTTTTGATACCTGACATTAGTATACACAGAAAAACCAAAATTTGAACACTAAACTAATTTTGATATAATGTTCCAGGATATACTAATACATTTCATTTGTACCTCTCTCTTTAAATTTCTTTTCCACAGGTATCGGTGAAGACAGAGAACTACAAATTATATTCGTCCCCAGGTATTCACACATTTGTTTTTAGAACTATTGTAGTGTTTACACTCTTAAACAATGGTTCATGAGAAGTCTGAGAATTAAATGGCCACTGTATGAAATCAAACAAATTTGACTAAAGCAATAAGATCATTTAAACTTTCATATGTAAAATTTTAAAAAAAACCAGCAACCCTGGATCTTCCAAGCAGTCTGCTGAGACAAGCGAATTATGACATGAAAGTGAAAGCAATCAGCAGTGGGGCTCTGACAACAGGAGCCAGGCACATTCACTGTTACATGTGGGGCAGGCAGGAATCCAGGTAAACTATATAGCTCTAATTAAGTATCTCTGTACTCAAGAAAAAATTAAGAAAATTTTTTTGAAGTGAAGTAGTGCTGAAGATTTTGTAAATGGACACACAAGCTGCTACGTACACAAACTCTGCAAATTAGTCAAACAAAATCTGAGAATAACCTGTAGTTTTTACTGGAAGTGACTCAAAAAACTAAAGCTGAGAAAACCACTTTCTTAATGTTAATTCAATTTTTTACCAACGTTAATGAGCAAACTACATATCTCTGTACATGAGTTTTCATGTATTTTGTCTATTGCGGTATTTTGAGATTTTCTAATGGTCATGAGATGAGCTTATTTTTATAACTCTTGATGAAACACACACTTAATTTACAAAATGTTATATTTGTAGTTTTAAGTATTTAGGATATTGCTTATCTGATCAAATATCCATCTTGGGAGCTCTCTAGTTATTTTCCATCTTCTTATGTTTACATTGTATGGCTTTAATTTGTATTATTATATTCAGGTCTCTATATAAGTGCATCTATTCCATACTCTACATGGAATCATTTTCCTGTATTAGAATGCTGAGTTTTTCCTCTGTTACTTAACTCTGTTCATATTTGCGAAAACAAATTAAGTTGCAACAAATTGGTTTGTTAATCTTGATGTTTGCATGGAGTGAATGAAACAAACAAGATCTCCAAACCAATTGCCTCAAACTTTGGATGCAATCATGCCACTGTTGGAAAGAGAAAGTTGCTAATTTTGTTACATACTGACTCAGAGCAGACAGCTGGTAGAGAATGTTCTTATTCCAATCAAGCTTATTTTGTATAATGAGTTGGGCAAATGTACACAACTGGGTAAGCAACATATATAAAAACAAAAATACGCAGCTCATTTAACAAAACACTGCAGATTATAACATTTCAACCACTCATGTTCACCGCGGAGTAAGCACTTAGCAATGCGTGCAGTTCTCTCAGCATGGTGTACAGTTAGATTGGCAGAACCAAAAATTTAACAGCACAGAACAGAACTTTATCAACATACACCACTGAAGTAATAAAGTACACAAACCGAAGCACTCAAATAAGCAGCTGAACTCAGTCAAGTATTCCTGGTGATAGTTAAAGTAGTGCGTGCAGCTCAGGCAGTGAAGTGTGCAGAAATGTAATGACTACAATATACAAACCTTAGCTGGAAAAATATGCAGCTTGCTGAATAAGGTATGCAAACGTCTTTGAACTGAATGCTATAATAAAAAGGTTGTGATACAGCAATCAAACATTTGCTGAACAAATCTTATATTTAGTCAATTTTTGTCTATACTGACATTCTTGAACACACCAGTTACACACTGTAAGGAGAGACAGGACTAGATATACACTATGCATATTAAAACATTCTTTTGCAAGAGAATTAACACTATTCTGTGTGTTTTTATGAATTAGAGATGTACAATGGGTGGCATTTAATAAGCAATATAATTTAGATACTCAAAAATGTAAAAACCTAAGAATTCTTTTATTTTAAAGAAGTGGCAAGTTAAAAAAAATAAAACTAGATGAAATGTTCTTACAAATTCCCTAGAAATTACTCTGGTCTCCAGAGCATCAATCCGGAGAAAAATGGCAGGAATCTGTACAATAAAAATACTCGTATTCATTTTGGAGAGTATGAATACCACTAAAAGAAGCAATATTCAAACTGATGCTGTACGCGAAATAATAATTGTGAGATTTCACTTCAGTTATGATAAATTTTCAATCATCTGCTGCAATATTCTGACAAACTGATCTGCATCTCCCGGGTGGATGGAAGAGGCATGGCACAGAAAAGCCCTTCAGGACACCACCAAGTAAAACCACGCTCTTTGGGGGATGCATCAGGGTGCGTTGTGGCTTCACGGCGTGAGGGAAGACAACTGCTGCAGTCTCAGGCTCTGGCATGGAGGGCCAGGTCTGAGACAGATGTTGGAGAACAAGGCAGGTATGTTCAGCCTACTGAGAGAAGAAGGAAGACGTCCTCATCCCATAATGTGTGCAGTTAGTATGCATTTGGAGGTATCTTGCTGCTAAAATCATTCAGATGGGAAAGTGAGGAAAGACTTGGTCCTGCCTTTAGCCTTAAAATTTACTGATTAAATCTCCTTTTTCCCAATAGTTCTTTGCAAACTTATTTCAGGAATTAAAAAAAAAAAAAAGCAGATGCTTTTAGCATGAGCAAGACAAAATTGAAACTTGAACACAAGGGGAAAAGATGGCTGAAATGTGTCACACATTTTATCTTATTACCAGAAGCTGGCAGTTTCATGAGCAGGGCTGGAAGGAGCTGCTAGTTTGGGGGGGCAAACACACATCAGGGTGGTTTTGGATCAGAGCTGAAGGCATTGGGCACGCGTGGTCATATTGAACATCGTGTTCCAACAGGTCTGTGTGAGCACAGGGCGATCTCTTAAACTCTCATTGTTCACCACTGTTCTGGCAGGTTTTCCATCTGACCCTACCAACTGAAAGAGGTATCCAAAAGAAAAGTCACACCTTTGCCAAAGTTTAAGTGCTTTCCCCCAGGATAAGGACACACAAGGTCCCTTCAAAAAGACTGCCAGGTTTATTTTGCATGGTTTTCCCTAGCCAGCTTCTCAGGAATAGCTGAGCTGCTTTGGCTGACATTAAAAGAAGAAAAAACAACAACAAACAAACCAAAGAACACCACAAAATTCTGCCCGAGGCAGACACCTGGCACAGAAAATTTTGTGTCAAATCATTACAAGTATGAGAAGTTATAACTAAACTGAAAATAGGGTTTGCAGTAGGAAGTGTCAGGCATTCTTAATATTGATGTAACATATACATATTAAATATTAACAATTATATAATATATTTAATATTAATAGCATAATAACATCAATGCAGTGGACAATGCTGCATGCTACAAGTATGATAAAACTTCACTATGACCTGGCAAAGTACCTGGGGACCAATTGTTTGAAGTCAGGCAGGAACAATTTCATCATTTCACCAGCCAAAATAAAAGAACTGGGCGCTAAGTAGTAATACTGAGAACTTTCAGCTGAAATTAAGTCTGAGCCCTTGTGCTCTGAATGAACATTAAAGATCCAAAGGTCCTGAGTACCATGGAGCTTTACTTCACTTTCACTGCTTGATGCCTTGATTTCCTCTCCTGCTGATTGTTTAGATATTACAGTGTTTTGTGAATTCCTGAAACCTGCAGCTTTTTGGGAGCTGGGTTCTTGCCTTTGCCAAGAATCTTGGCTATCCTTTCCTTCCTTCCTTCCTTCCTTCCTTCCTTCCTTCCTTCCTTCCTTCCTTCCTTCCTTCCTTCTTTTTTTAAAAATCCTTTCTCTTTTTTTTTTAAATGAAAGTGTTCATCCCTTTAAAGGGCAGAATTACTTTAGAATTGCATTCCATTAAAAAAAAAAGACCACAAAGAAACAAAAAATGAACTTCCAACCCCTGGACTTGTGAGATTTTGAGTCACCATTTATGCACATGAGAAACTGGCAACATGGGATTGCTGCCTTCTCACAAAAGAAGTGCTGCATTTCTGTACTCGTGTCAGAAGGTCTTTGGGATCTTTCCTGACAAAGCACCTTATACAAAGCTATATAAAAATAAATTATACTGGAAGGACTTCAAAATGGAGATGAAAAAAGTGTCATCTGCAACTGTTATCAATGTTGAAGAAAACAAGTAATTTAACAGTCAAGTCTGTGCAAAATCCCCAATGAAAACTTACGAATCTCATTTTTCTGACCTTTTAAAATTTAAATCATTCATTACCGTTAACATTTTAAAATAACCCATACTTTCTTTCTGCTTTTGTAGGAACACACATCCTTTCAAATGGAAAAAGTTTTTAAAATATATAGCATTTATCTTTTTTCCTCTTAAGCTAAGGAGTTTTTGAAAACCTGCTGATGCTCAGGAAGGGAAAATAAAGGCTAACCTACTGCGGGAGGACGGTAGGGACCATCCAGAGCTCCACCAGACTCAGTTGCACGGTTGCACCTGTGTCTTGTTAACTGGTGATTGGCAGGTCCTTACAAGGTAAGCAAGTCCTAGAAAAACGCTGCAGAAAATGTCTACAGGTTGTGAACGATAAGATTTTTTCCCTTGGTAGAGCTCTTTGTTTAGTTACTTAAAAGAGAGAAATACTAAAGTCTGGGACGTTACAAAGAAAAGCATCAAAATCAGACTCAAAGGATTTTAGTACGGTAAGACCTCTGATATACTGCTGTGCTAACTATAACAAAGCTTAGTGTTTCTCATGGTCTTGGTCTGAGATATTCTCGGTGTTCATGCTAGCCCAGCACCTATAAGCTGTATTAGTGTTTTTTAGTTAACGGGGTGTAAGTGTATCTTAATGACAAAAAATACTTTCATAAATAATTACCAATTCAGGCATCTGCCCTGCTTAGCTTTCCTTCCTGGCAGTTCGTTCTTTGCCTCCAAACTAATACGCTTAAGCACAGACCCACAGGAGATGCAACAGTGGCATAAGGCAGTGTTTCCCATTTGGAATTTCGCTGTCAACATCAGTGTGATCTCACTTAGGTCTAGGGCAGGGGGATACAATCAGAAGGCCATCTTCTAGTAGAAAGCTTTCAAAGGGATCTGCAGAGGAATTGCTGTTCCCTGTTTAGTGTCATGCCATGGACTGACCGCTTCTGCACGTGATCCGTTGGGCTTAAACAGTGTGAGAGCAAGAGTCACTCCAAGTTTTCCCATTCAACTTTTCTTGGGAAAATGGCAAATTTGTTACTGAACGCTCTCCCCTGCCAACAGAAGTCAACTGTCAAAGTTTTTACTTTTCATCTGAACATCAGTAATCTGGAACTTTCAACTGAAAACTCAAAAACGTCCATTTAGAAAGCCAGCAGTGGAGTAATTAGACCAACTCACACTACTTTTTTCCTTGGGCCAAAATCTCCAATCGAACTGCAAACGTGTCACAAGACACGTATGGTGGTGTGTTGTGCCGATTCATCAAAAAGAAAATACGAAGGGTCCTGACAGGACATATAACCAGGCTACAGAGGTATTTAAAACAGATTTGAAGCTGAAAGTTTCTTGCCAAACTTTTCCCATTCTTTGTAGCAAAAGGTCAAAATATTTGCAAAAAAAGGCATCTTTATTTAATCAGCTCTGGAGAAAAATGTACTTTAATTTTCTGTTTCCTATATTTTCATATATATGCTGTCTTTGGCAGAAGAGCCACTTCTAGTTACATTGCTAGGAAATTGCAGAGCTACAGGAATATGTAAGCAATATTTTATCTGATATTTGACAGGATGTCTGAGCCCTGTTGGTCTTGTCATTGACTTTCTCTGTGTACATGGGTAATATTTTCAGGAATCAGTTGAAATATAAAATAAGGAAACCGTGTATAGTCTTTCACTGAGACTTTCTCAACTAGCTAAATTATTTCCTAATGCATTCCATGCCATGTAACAGCCATTGCCAGATGACATTTGAAGCAGAGTCATGTATTAAACTCTTTCTACATAATTACCGAAGCTCTCCATGTTTAGGTTCTATACTCTTTTCAATCAATATTATGGCTGCAGGTGGATGGTAACAGCTGGCTGTTCTGGAACGTGTTAGCAAAATTTGCTGATATCTTACGTCCCTCAAGAGGAAGCAGCTGAAAAGACTTAAGTTTTCCTTTTCCTAATAGAAATTATTTAGTCAGTGAGAATAAATGCTGCAAAGTTTGGTAGGATTTAAAATAGTAATAATGATTACATATTCTTGGTGGTTCAAAAAGATAATGTTACCAATGAAGTGTTTTCTGGCCCAAATCCTGTTCATGGTGCAGGGCCCACAGGAGGCCTCCAAACAATGAGATCAATCTGGAAAAAGGGAAAAGGGCTGGGAAAAGTCACCCCATCGTGGTTATAGGGAACCACTGTAAAAAAAAATTGCCAAATTTATGAGCACTAGCATAAGGTGTGCTGCTGAAGACCAGAGAATGAAGTGGCAAGGACTAAGTTCATGTGGGAGCGTTCTGCTCAGCCATTCTCTCTTCTCTGTAAGTCTACTTTTCTGGGCCCTTCATAAAGTCAGCCTAAGATCCAGATCAAAGCCTCCCTTACCAACAAGAGATACACTTACCTATAAATGAGACATTTGTAATGGACACCAAAGTGACATACAGCCATAATTACTCAAGCTTAAAGGAAGCAGGCAGAGTGCTGAAAACTGACGCTCTCACAGAAGTACTGCAAGACCGTAGGTGAGAGTGGCACTGACAATGACAGGGTGGCAGCGATATTTGTATGGATCATGATTTTCCTCAACCCTTGAAAACACAGAAGGTAATCATTACAATTTAAATAGCATGCAAACACAAAGGCAGCAATCCATCTGATACCCAGGCTGGAAGATGAGAACAAAAAAGCCTTTTCAAGCGTAGGTCCTTGTGAGAAGCAAAAAGAAGATAAAGAAAGCCCTGTTAAGGAAGACATTTGGATGAAGCTTTTCCAGCAATTGTTTACTTTGGATTTTTGCAGCTGGCATTTTTCACAGTTAAAAGCTATTGTTTGTCTGGAGCTTGTGGGAAAAACCTGTGGGGGAAAAGCAGATGATAACACATAGAAAGCAAGGCAGGATATATGGGAGAGCTCAAAAGCAGCACCAATATATTTGCCTCCGTGTTCTCTGATGGGTTACAAAAACAAAGACATTTTGATGTGTACAACCACTAGTTATTGCTGCCAGCGGTCTCGGTTGCGTTACTGGGATCATAGCCTTGCAAACGTATAAAACCTCTCTATTTCCTTCTCCAGTAACTAAGCACGGATGGGCTTTGTGTCCGAGTTACTCACGGAGGTCCTTGTTTTTCTCTTCTTTTTAATTCAAGCATTTTGGTTGCTATTACAATGAAACCTTTGAACCTTCTATGTTTTTCTGTGCATGGTTCTGAATAGTAATGGTATAAAGGTTCCTCCATATTGTGTAGTTCCCTTGTATTTAGACAGAATTGGAATTGGATTCTTACCAGAGTAACTGAAGTGCTGATGAAAAAAGCACCAAAAAAAAAGGTCTTTGTGGAAAAATATAAACTATATGTTATCAATTTCATGAAAGTAAGGGATATTGGTATAGCATGTACCCTCTTGTTTTCTTTTGCAATATTAATAATCCCTTCTATTTTTACTGCAGAGTTAAAATACTTTTTTTCTGCTCTTTCTAGCTGAATCCTTTTGCAATACTGCAACATTCACGCAATTCACCAATTTCTATAAGAAAATGTAATCGATGTGTTAGTGTACATTGGAATCTTAACTTTGACAACCAGTAGCTTGTGGTATTGATTTGAAAAAACTGCTTATGGTTTCTACAGTACTTCAGCACTATTTCTTGTATTTTCAATTTTCACTACCTTGAATTCTACTCCAAGTGTCCAACCCATGTACTAACAGACTGTTCAAAGTTTTGCGCTTCAGAAGAAAGCTCAAGGTTAAGTAGAAGGAAATCTGATCTAGTTCCTGCTATTTTCGTGTACCTGTCTATTTGACATTTAGAATAAGATCTCAGAACTGCCTTAACCAACCATAATAGTAAGGGGATATACGAATTGTCCTCACAGCTTTGAAAATCCCATTCTGAAGCTGAAATGCTGAAAGTTAGATTCAAATGATGATCTCTGTCTGTTTGCAAAGGTGATTCGCAGTGTGTGAATAAATATGTTCTGGCAGTGTCATGAACAGAACAGCTAAACAAAAGAACTGGGAGGATTTCGATAGGAGAGTTAAGTGTCTTAAAGCAGTGATGTGCCCTGTGCTGCATTTCTCTAACACAGGTGTCATTCCTCCCTGCCACTAACCCCAACTTGAGGGGGAAAAAAACCCCAACAATATTGATAATGCATCATTACTGGGGCATGCAGTGTAACTGCAGTCCAGCCACTCAGGTCCTTTTGTTTTCAAATGCCACGGGTAAAACTCACATCTTGTCCTGGCTGAGCTTTAAACATGGATAAAAGAACATTCATATTCAGAAAAGCTCTCAAGCACATAAATATTTAGCTTCACATTTAAGTGTTCCTAGAGGCTTAAAGTTAAGCAAACACTCACACTTCCTCCCTGAATGCAGGTGGATTTCTGATTCAGGACTTAAGACAGCCTAGCAAGATGGGAGAAAGATGCTGGATTTGCCAAAATCCTGTAAGCACGATTTATCCTTAGCAACTGATCACGGTAGATTGGAAGTGACGTTTCTGCAGCTTTGGGATGCAGGAACATTTTTATTACTGTTACAGATCAACTTGAAATGTAATATTGTTTTGTTAGTTTATGTAAATCAATCTGCAATGCTGTATGAATAAAAGGAATTTGAGAATGGATCACTCATCTTTATTGGTTTTGAAGTACTGAGTATATGGTACTTTGCTGAAACTGTTATATTATATTAGGTTATAAGAAACATTGCTTAGATACAGAGCAAGTCTTAGCACAAATTCTGGTAATTTTCCACCAAAAACGAGTCTCCAAAAAGAGATAAATATGGTACAGTGCTGAACATCTTCTCTAAAGAAATCATATCATATATGACCAAAGCCCCTTTCAATATCTTACAGATTTGATTTTACTTCAGCTCACTTCCAAAAACTAGTGTAGAAATCTGCTTCAAAGTGCCCTCTTGGTAGAGCAAACATCATCTCTGAATGGTTGCTCGTTCTTCTGCAAAGCTACAATAACAGCAGACTGCAGCTATGAGGCTACTACAAATGCTTTGTACATTTTAACAGGTAAATTCTGCATTCTTTGATATGCTGGTTTGGTGGACTACTCCAAGTTGCTGAAAATCCTTGTGGGGAAAAGTGAAAATTGTAACATTGCTCGTAACACAGCATTTTAATACAACATCTCAATATTAACCATAATGCTGCAAAAAATCTTTCACACTTTATGGTGCTCAATTTTTCCTGTTGGAAGAGACTCGAGAGGTTTTTTGGAAATAATATGTAAATATAATTTCTTTCAGATTTCCTAGAATTTTAAAATCATACCAGCAGAAGATACAAATTATTAGCAAAAAAAATTTGCAACTGGAGATACATTTCTCGGTTCCTTTATGAAGTAATCACAGCTGATCATCTTTTGTTTTCCAGAGTATTATTCAAACTCGAAGCATAGTTTCCCAGAACACTAATGCAGTTTGCACTTCCCCCCCCCCCCCCGCAATGCATATGACAAGTCTTCCTTTCATTTTACTTAAATCTATAGTTATCACATCACAAACAGTGCTCTGCCAGCCAGCCTATAACCATGTATCACAAAGTCAAGTCTGCAAAAACTACTTTGGTGGCCAAGCACAGGGAGGGCAAGGAGTGCACTTATCAGAAGTGAGGCAGGAAAATATGAACAAAAAAAGAAGTGTATGCAGTGGCATGAGTAGAAGACTTCCAATAAATAAAAAATACTAACATGAGCTTCAAAAATAACGAAGAGTTTCCCACAAGATTGGGCCAGCGCTCTGTCAACAAAATGCAAATACCCATTAGATGGGAGACTGCTCTTGTGTGCCACTTACACACTTGACACTGAATTCAACAGGAATTTTGGATATGCCAGGAATGAAGACTTAAGCTGTAAATGTGACTGCGAGAAATAAAACGGTGATTCAGATCTGGGGTGTCAGCTGCAAGAGGAGCACACAGTGGGTCTCAAGAGGGTAAAATACATGGCTTAGCACTGCCCTAGTTCGGGATCATTAGGGATTTCCTTGGCATAAATCAAAGCAATCTAAATAGTATGCTCTCACCCCAGCTGCTAAGATCCCCAGACTGGGTAAGCCGAGTCATTCGCTCTCTGTGATCCCACCGATTACAAACTGCCACCAAAGACTCCCCGAAACGGGGACCGTCTTTCCTCAGGTGACAATTACGGCACAATGCGCAGAATCCGTCCACAGATCTGTCGATAAATAATCCATTCGCATCAAATAATACTTGTGCTTTCTTTATGTATAAAAGCAGTTTAATAGTATTGTAAGTTTATTTGTCTATACCGTGGCAACTTTTACGAAACACTGACATAAAAATGTGACCAGGAAGATTTTCCCCTGCTAAAAAAATGCCCATCTTCCAAAAATGTATGGCAGTCCAGTACCCTCTTTTGGAGAGAGCAATTCCTTTTCTCACATTGTTCCTCACAGCTCATACTTTAAGACTTTTCTTCCTCAAGTAATTGACTGAAAAAAGCATGCCTATAGGGGGGAAAAAAAAAAAAACCACCTTGCAGGATAGATTAAAATTTTGTCCAAGTTTGTAACTCTATTACCCTAACCATAAACTGGATTACACTATATTTTACTAGAACACTGACAATTCTAAAACCTATTAAAAATATGAACAAATCAATAAAGATAAAGCTGAATTATACATATAAGGAACATTTTCTTTATTGAACAATTCTTATAGATCGTTTTGAAATAGCATTGTTCTAGACATTTGCTTGGATGATCTTATTGCTAAGTTTTAACGTGATAACTATAGTAGTTTCGCATTATGTCCCTACCAACAGCAAACAAGCAGAAAAATTGAAAGACATTCAGATAGAAACATATATAAAGTCTTCTGTAAATAGCTTCAGGGTTTTAATCACATTAAAAGCATGCTTATTATTTAAAAATCTCTGCTAAAATGCAGCTGGGAAAGGAAGAGTGGCTTATTACAAACATAACCTCTGGTAACTATGTTGAATTACTGTAGTTACTTACTTTTGCTGAGAAGACCTGTGTTACTTGTTAGAATTGGTAAAAAGTTATGGTCCTTTATATCTGCATGAAATGTAAACCTGAGAAATGGCCTGGTAAATTCAAAAGATCAATGTTATAAAGTTTCAATGTTATAAAACTATTTTCTTTGCATTTCATACATTTCTGTATATAAATAGAAGATTAGCAGAGTAAATTAGAGTTCAAAACCAGGGCAGCTCTTGTCCCAAGAATTTGGTATTACTGACCGCAACTGGGTTTTAAATTTTATTTCACTCTTGACAGATGTTTTAAGTGACCTAAAATGGTTATTTCAGCACCAGAATGTGTTATGGCAGACTTCATCGTATTATATATGCATCAGTTTCCCAAAGAACTATACCATTGCATATACAGATTTTTCTTAGGAAAAAGCCAGGGCAATTCAGTTCTCTTTGCTTCTTTCACCCCAGGGACGACCTCTCACAATAAGAATTGTCAGTGCCTTATTTATAATGGCAGATCTCAGGTTTGATTCTGGCAGTTTTTGATCTCTTGATGGCCCAGAAGCTTTCAAATACAGGAGAATCTGATGCTTTCTTGGCATCCTGCAGTGTGCCTAAACCTCAAAAGCAAGTTTCAGTCCCAGAAGTGAATTACTGAAGCAGTGTAAACAAAACACACACGTCACAAAATGATGAATATCTCAAACAAAATATCTTTGTCAGACAGATGACAACTTCAGATCACTTGAAAAGCATTTGCAGAAACTCTGCAATCTGCAAACAAACTTCTGTTCTACAACCTAAAACTAAAAAGTACTTGAAAATAATGAATTATTAAAACCTCAAATATTCTTTTTTGACATCCACATAAAAATTCAAATATATCCATTCTTTTAAATATTTAGTCCTTGTAAAAAAGATTCCTGCGTGTTTCTACATCACAGAAATGCATATAACTACCTAGTTACAACATAACTGTCAGTAAATAGGATACAAGAGCTTCATTGAAAACTGTCTTCAGTGAAGCTCTCATATCTGATTTATTGAAAAAGAACGAAATAAATGAGAGACAAAATATTTGATATCATTTAAAAGAAATAATTTTTGATGAGTATGTGACAATGACAGTTATTTTATCCCTAGAAACTTCTTCTTGGGTAGACTATATCGATTAGGTAAGACCTCTAGACAAATGCAGAGTAGAATTGTCCTAAATTTCAAATGGGAGAAAGTCTAGCTTTTTTCTCTATTAATTGTATTCTTTAACTCTTAGCAAAGCCAAAGGTTTTTTTCTTTCTTGTGATGAGGGGAACGGAAAGGAGAGAGGAGGGAGAGGGAAGGGACCATTCTAAGCTACGTAAGGTGTTGTGGGGTTTTTTAATTTTAGCACCAAGATACAATAAAACTGGCTTGCCAATTTTCAGTTTTATGTCTCTCAATGCTGCTTTAAGGTTGCAGTGGATGCCATAAAATACTAGATCTATGCCTCAGTCTATTAGGCATCATACATTACTTTTTTAAGCAAACTGGAAACAGAGATAAAACATTGTGGGCTAGTAGACCTGATACTGTAACCTTTTTATATCAGCTATAACTACATTAACATAAAGATAGTTGCTATAATATCATTACTGGGAATCAAGGCACTTTGAAAATATCTGTTCCTTACACCAATTTATAGCGGAGTTAAATTAGCAATGAAGCACTGCACTAGTAACACATTCATTAATAAAACAAAAAAAAAAGCACAACAGAAATGTGAGAATACTTTTGGAAACAATTCAAAGAGATTGGGGACTGACAGCAGAGGATTTGCCAGACTAATGAAATTCCTTGTTCCTAACGTTTAAATACCTGCGTGTACAGTACAAGGCCCCATTCTGACTAAATCTGTGCTGTTAGGTTTACAAATAAACCTGCTAAACCTTTTGCATTATTGATCAGTGACGGCACGCTTAGCCCACACGTCTGATTTACATTCCATTTCTTTCACACTGCTAAGATATAACGTGTCTTTTGCAAAACAAGAGCTCATTCCATTTCAACCCTGCAGTTTGTGTTCTTCGTGCATTTTAATTTTTGTAAGCAATTTAGGAGGTTAGTCCTTGAATAGTAGATAAAACTGGCAATATTTATTGGTAAATAAATGTCTAATTATCATAATTTAGGAACATTTCCAATATCATGGTTTTTTTCTAAATAAATAGCTGGAAAATTATCTCCTTTCTATATCAATGCTACTTAAATAAAAGCTGTGTAACAACTTACATCATTCTAATGTTATAATGAAGAGATTTTGCACCTATTCTAAACATTATGCAAGAATGTTTTAATTTAAAAATAAAAACTGAAAACTGGGGATTCAAATACAGCAAATTCATTCCCATGTTCTGCACAGAGACAAAGCGAGCCCACTTTTCCAAAGCTAGCAGGAGTGGCCAGTACAGCCCCAAAGACAAACCGAGATGATGTGAGCCAGGTTTTGAAAAGTTCCGTGCTTCAAGGCACGTTAGGAACAATTCTGATCCCTTACGCCTGCTTCTGACCGTCTGGAGCAAGAGGATGCAAAGATCAAATGCTCTTTACTGGTGAGTGTGATTCAAACCCACGCATGTCCTGACCAGAATCATATTTTCTTATAAAGTCCTATAAAAGATCTAGAGAGAAAGTTTTAAAACAGTTCCCCAGTTTCCAAATCTGCTCGGAGCATTCATACCACAAGGCAGTTTAAACATCAGCGTTTCTGAAATCAGAAAAGGAAAATCATCAGCCACTGAAAGCAGGTCCTGCTTTGACATCAGAAAGTCAATTCACTCAGCTTAGCAGCATTCAATTCTCAACAACATTTTGTTCTGGGTCTCTGTCAAGTTATTCTAGGCTGTGAAATTGTCAGGAATGATGGATGACTATCAGCCTTCTGCTATCTTCTTTCCTTCTCCTTAGAGACTTGCGGCTGCTGACTGCAAAGCAAATTCCTCTTTTCTTTTTTTGCACAACATACCAAATGAACAACAGTAATTATGAGAAAGCCTACACTACAATTATTTTAGCACTTAACTTTGTATTGACATCTGTAAGAGACAGAGCTCTCTAGATTGATTAGCAATGATATAGCTTCCTGCCTTTTACTAATATTGCTGCAGTCATCTTTTACATGCAATTTGCTCAAAAAACCCCCACTGTTTTTCTCTCTTAATATTTTAAATTACAAATTGAACTAATTACGGAAAATTTCTAATACTTTATGAATATAACATATTATTATTGTACTAGTGTTTCGAACAGTATAATACTTGTAACATAATCAAATCTGACATAAGAGAATAATTTAAGGATATTAAATGGGATTTTGTTGGGGAAGATGCTAAAGCTGCATTATTGTTCCAGGTTGAAATCCTTACTTGAACAAATCCTGTTTGGCCAGCCAGTTGCAGCCCTAGTATACATAGGGGAAAATTTTACTGAAAGCAGCATTAAACCTATTTACACATTGACAGAATTTGATGTCAAGTATTTAAACCATTTAATAAAACTAAGTACAGGAAGAAACATTGGGTCTGAAAAAAAAAAAATTTAGGGAGGAAAAATGAAATAGTGAGAGAAAATAAACTGGGACATCCTTCAACCTCATGCCAATTATAATCCAGTCTCTCATATTCCTATTGTATTCAACATAACTGCAAAATTTATCACAAACAATTCTCCAGCAATAACGCTACATTAATTAATCTCCATTACTCTCAGCCACATAGCTGTTCTTTTCAATTAGACATCATATCTGCTCAGCTCGATACTCAGGGCTACATGTACAGAGTTAAATGAAAGTCTGTTCCATCTTAGACGGGATGGTCAATCCTGAAGAATACACATTCAGTACCCCCGAGGAAATCATTACCAGATATCATCATCATTGCCGTTAACATTGAATTCAAACAAACCCAAAACAACTCCCCTTTCCAAAAATCTTAAATAGAGCATGAACATTTTTCCTGTAACCCATCAACATACCATGGCCAGGCAAAAGGCTTACGTTTAGCTGGAGTTTTTCTTGATCACGTTAGATACACGCGAGGTAGAAATAAATGTTTCTCCCTCACAAGTTCCTATTAAGAAGCAGGAAACATTTGCAACTTGCTGTGGTTTAGAATTTACAAAAGATGAAAGCGGATGCTTTTAAATGGGGTCATATTAACATCTCCTTGACCTTTTTCCTTTAAATGCATTTCTTATGTCAAGTAGTTTTGTCTGTTTCTTTTAAATAGAAAGTGTTTAACTCATTAGAAAATTAACACAGATTTTGCTGGGGTTATTACCTAATTTGCTATTGTCCCAGTATTCTCTTTTTTCCCTCAGCTTTACTGATGGATAATAATTTTATTATGAAATTATTATCTATGAGTAAAACCAAAGGAAAAGAAATAAGTGTCAGAAAAATAAAAACTTCTGCTTTCTAGAAAACCAAAATCTGGGCTATAATGTCAAAATTCAGCTCACTGCCTTTGCATGACATTCTGCTACAACTGCAGGATTGTGAGAATATTTTGAAGGCCCTATCATTTGATATGTATTTTTATTTATTTGAAAAGCAAGCTGTCTGCTGTACTGAAGTACTCATCAGGAAACCAGGAATGGTTTCAGCTGGTATAAACATTAATTTACTTTCATGCTTCGACCTGTTGTGACAGAATTCTGTCATATCACTTACAAAGGGATTAATAAGTGTTTAAGCTGCATGGTTCGCTCCCACAAAAAATACCAGAAGGTCAGTTTAATTTTTATGAACTTCAATGTATAAAAGATTACTTCTCTTAGATTTAAAAAAAAAATAAAAATAAAAAAAAAAATCAGCTTTCACATGTGAGTAAAACATGCTCTTCAACACCATATTTGCATACAGGGATTTGACCACTGTAATGGTGAATAACACTTTTGTACACCAACAGCAATATTCACTTTATAGAAAAAATTGACTGAAAAAAAATGCTACTCAGCATGAATCGAGGTTGCAGAACTCAGCCCTAAAAAAAATTGCCCCCACCGTGGTCAAAGAAAGTACTTTCAAAACATCAGGTCAATACCAGGTCAAAGACTATCAAGCTATTTAATCTAGACATCTGTAATATATGAAGTCAAATTTTACATTGAAGGTAGCTAATCATTGGGACCATATTATCATAATTAATCCTTAATCAGATAAATTAACTCACTGGTATGTTAAAAAAAAATTCAATCTTTTTCTGCAGTAGAAAAATGAATATAACCTCTCCTAGGAAATGTCCTAAATGTCTCCCTCAAAAAGTCATTAGCTGGAATCTGCAGTATATGGTAACTTAATGTCAGAAAAAGAGGTAACAGACGTTAACAGTCCCATAATGAGATGAAATGCAATTTAAACAGTAATCTCATTACCTAAAAATAAATAAACCTCTTCTGCTTTACCTTTTGGACTTAGCTTAGGACTATTTATTTTATCTCCATTTAGGTTTCAACTTTAATCATATCTCAGAAGCTTTTACACAGAAGAACTGCAGCAGCAACTGGGTTTGGTTACAATATTTGCCTGCTTGTAGCTATTTACCCTGAAATTTCTCATTTGCTGCCAACTAGAAAGCAACGTCCAAAGTCATAGAGCAGACATAAGGATTTAAATCCCGCTATCAAGAGAATCACCTTCTCAAAAGAGAAGTTTGAACCATATTTAGTTAAATATTCATTTACTTCCAATGCATTCATTTATTTTTCTTATACTAAGAGTAAGATCCAGATATGCATACAAATAAATGCTGCATTAACCCTTTATATCATTATATAAAGTAATTCTAATACTATTATCTTCCAACGTGTAGGAGTGCAGAATTTTTATTGGTAATTTCTTAAAAATATACATGTCTGAAAACAGATCTTGTGTATGGATATCTGCCTATATTGTACAAAAAAAATGAGAAGGAAGGAGAGAGAAAAAGGAAATGCATATTCTCCTTCATGTATGTAATCAATTAAATACTGATGATTAAAATCTGCAACAAGGCTGAGTTTATGAGGTATTTCCAAAAACAAAAGCAAAACCCTCAGCACTCCACCAGACATTTATGCACAAATGTATGTATTAAGAGTCTGTCAAGGAAACCATGTGAATCTCAGACAAAAACAAATTAACTCTAATTTCCCCAAAATCTGAAATACAGCATATTTTCCCTCTAATCTATTAATATGCTCCAGCCAGACAAAAGGCTCACATTTACCAGGAGTTTTTCTTGATTATATTCTATGTAACATATGAACCCCTTATATTAGGTAGAAATTAATTCTTTTTCCCCACAAGTTCCCTTTATGAAGCAGGAAACATTTGCAACTAACTGTAGTTTCGAATTTGCAAGATGAGAGTGGGTGCCTTTAGAAAAGGTCATTTTTTCTCCATCATTCTTCACATGTCTCCACATTATTTTTTATATCAGAAAGAGAACATTTTCTACATTAAATAACTATTAGCACGTCAAAGTAAATTTTAACATCTTGGAAGCTGTGTTGTTCTACACCACCACTCTACCACGTTTCGGTTATTCTTTGGCACCATTTTGCTTAGGACTTGTTGACTTATGTTCATAAAACCAAATAAGGAGTGACAACTAAAACAATAAGGACAGCTAGAATGTTAGTATGTGAAGAGCAATGCCGCGCTAGCAGAAATGGAGGTCACAGTTTGGGGTACATAGAACTTGTAAGGTTCTCCCCTCTACACATGGAGAGGTAAGAGGCTGCCCTGTTGGGGAGCAACCTGGGGGAGACACAAGAAAAAAAATTTATAACACCTAATAATTCAGGTAAACAGCATTTTACTTAGCATGTCGTGTTTCTTCAAGATGTGCATTTCTACTACTATCGGGTATTAAATTTAGTTACCCTAAGCTTGAATATGTTATTTAAATCAGATTTATGATCATTCCTAAGACTTCCTAATCCATCTTTTCTTTTAATAAATCCATAAAACCCTTTACATGCATTACTGAATGAGCTATACTTTTTCTTGATGTATTTGAAGATATAAATTCCACAAATGTTAAGAAAATGAGAAAAAAATTATTTCAAGATCGACAATTTTCTAGTTGAAGGCTCCAAAAGTATGCATGGAAATACACATGCAATGGTAATTTTCTTTTCTGAAATCAAATACTTGTTACTGAATACAATCCTTTTCCTTCCTTTCCATTCCATCAGGATTTGTTTTCAAATTAGTTACATTTTTGAGAAGGAACTTGTTGTAAATATGTTGTTGTAACCTGTCATTTAGTTAAGGCATTATGTCAAAGTTGAGCAATGGTCAGATTTTAAACAGCATCAGAAACAGAAAAAGTTTTGAAGCATTGTGACAGAAACCTAAGTAACATTTAACCAACTCTGAATAATGCCTGTCTTCTTTATTCTCAAAGAATTATAGGATTAAAATTGGGCAGTCTTCATTTGACCTACGCAAAAAAAAAAAAAAAAATATATATTATTGATGGAACAGTTTTTAAGATCCTTTCTACTACAGGAGATAAAGATAATTATCCTATGGACATGCCTCATCACTTTCATGTCTCAAAGGCTGACCAACTGAGATATCAGTAATACTGCAAGAAAAGATGATCAGGACTCCGGTTACATGCCTATAAGTAATGATTATTTTGCTATATTTTGCAGAATATTATGAAAAGGGCAATAACTGAAAGAAAATACTTATCTTTATTTTCTGTTAGTCTTCAGTCAGACTGGTGTCTCTGTAAATTAATACTAGCATTATTAGCTGCAAAGCATGACACACTCTCGAAGTTCAAAACATTTGGTCACACTCTACCTTTTATAGTACCAAATATTTCTAAGACCCTTTAACTTTCTTCTTGAAAGTAATCAAATAACTATATGGGGCTGAAAAAGTATTTAAAACCAAGCTTTTAATTATTTTTTCTCCAACTGAAGAAAGGAGCTAGCATATTTTGGGCAATAAATATTTCCTATCCAGACGTATTACTTTAGCTAAGTTGAATCTTGAAAGACAATACTACTTTCTTTCACAATCAAGTGATCTATCTGAATGACTATGGATAATGCAGTTGGCTGCAGTCACCTTATCATTTGTCATACTTTCGTATTTCTTAGCAACAAAAAAAGTTGAAGGAGTTCTGGTGTTGGAGCTCCACTAGAATTGTGTTTATGATCTGCACTGTTTCTGCTTTGGCTTCCAGCTCTGTTGTGATTTAGCCCCATCTGGCAACTAAGTATGACGTGGCCACTTGCTCAATCCTCCACCCTGATGGGATGGGGAGGAAGATTGGAAGACAAAGGTGAAACTCATGGGTTGGGGTAAGGACAGGGAGAGGAAAATAACAACAATACTAGTAAAAGAATATACACAGCGGGTGATACACAATGCAATTTGCTCACTGCCTGGAACCCGATGCCCAGCCCATCCCCGAGCAGTGATTCCTCCTCCCCAGCCAGCTCCACCTTTATATACTGAGCATGATGTCATATGGTATTGAATATACCTTTGGCTAGTTTTGGTCAGTCATCCTGGAGGTGTCCCCTCCCAGCTTCTTGTGAAAATTAACTTTATCCCAGCTGAAAACCAGGACAATCTCACAGTCCCTGCTTGCCATTATACTATTGAGGAGCATAACAGGGTCTTTAAGGGCAAGTAGGATGAGTTGCCGCACTTGCTGGGCCCTCCTGTAAGTCTGCAAAACACGACACAGGCTCACGTTGCACTGTCTCCATTTCCTATTCCTCCTCCACCTTCATTTCACTCCACAGCTCGCTGACCCACACAACACAGCTCTCATTTCTACACTTCTGTGATGCTGTGATGCAGCCCACGCCAGAGACCAGCCAAGCTCAGGCAGCAACCATACCATAACCTCTGTCAGCAGCCGCCCCAGCCCCTATTGCTGCCTAATTTCTCAGAAAATTGCTACAATCATTAGACAGACCTGCAAGAAAGTCTGTAGAAAGATAAAATTACAGCGAGACAGGCACTAACATGGAAAGGTATAACAAAGTAAAACAAACAAACAAAAGAAAACAGAGGGCTAGTCAGGAGTACTTCAGTCACTGGGCAAGCTGGGAGCCAAGAGCTGCTCCGTCGCTGGAGGTGTGTGCACCCATGCCCATGCTGGGGCAGGTGGAAGATGGCACCCAGCAACACCAAGGAGGAGCTCCAACAGGCCACAGAGGCTTTTGCAGAGATTTTGCTGGCCAGCAAAGATCCTTCCAGGTAGCGAGCATGGTAATGCTTGGCCTCATGGCTCATTAAATCCTGTCTAATTTTTGTGTGTGTTGGATAAGAACTTTTTGAACAAGTTACTTTATCCTTTTGGGCTGTGTATGTGCGGCTTGCAGAGGTGGTTTGTGCAAAGCTAAAGATTCCCAAACAAAAAGAGTAGTAACAATACTAAAATGACCCTCACGTAGGTTTTAAGTGTTTCTGTGGCATTGTGGTGTGTGGCATGTTTCTGTGCCCTGCACGCATTACTGTGCTTAGAAAGCATCGGTTCTGTGGATCACACCCCACATGGGGTGCTTTCATCCTAGGCAGCCAGCAAAAGGACAAGCCAGCATTCAGCATCCCTGGCCCTGGCCTCAAATTGCCTCTGTGAGCCAAAGGCCATCAGGTAAGGCCCCTGCTTTTCAGTGGGAGGAGGCAAGCTGAAGGGTGGTGGGAAATTAAGTAGGTAAAATACTCCAGCCTTATTCTGCAACATCCCCATCGTCTCACAATTGTTTCAAAACACATTGACACTGCCACCACTGAACGCCCTCCATGTCCCCTACACCAGATCCCCTTGAAGAACCTTACTGACCCTGCCAGCTCTCCCAGGAGCAACAAAATTCAATTTTGCCTACACTGCTGAGAAGACTTAAGCTGGCTCTGATATGAATAATAAGCAATGATCCCATTGGACTAAGCATTGTACAGAGACATAACAATGAGTTGGTCCCCGCCACAAAAGCTTACAAGCTAATTAATGGAAAAAAAGGTTTAGTCATATCTGTAAAACAATGTAAAGATGTAAATGGGAGTCCCATGGTGAGTGGTCCAACATTGTACGAAGTGCTGCAAAACTTTTAGTCCAAAAAGGCAGGACTTGGGTACGTTCCTAACTTACCTTAAAAATACTCTCCTAAAGCTATCCAGAAGCAGGAAGAAGGGAAGGTGTGAAAGGGACATGTTGCAATTACAGATGTCTCTGTGTTACAGTCTGGTCTTTATCCCAGTTAACTCAGTCTGGTTTTCTTGCCCTAACCTTGGTATTTAAACACTCTGTGATTCTTCCCCTTTGCTACAAAACCAGCATTATCAAGGTGAAGTATTCCTCCTTTATGACTTTTAACAACTTAACAATATGAAGAGAATATAATCCAACACACCGTTATATCTTTTCAGGACTACAAACAGGTAGAGGTGATAACTCTGTGTTAACTGGACTTTTTATCTCTCTGATGTTACTATTATTAACTGTTTCACTGTGGATAATTTTAGCACAAACACCCAGCAAATTTACCTTACAGTCAAAAAACAACCTTATATCTTTCCAGCCATGAAGAATCCGGCTTCCTCAACCCTTCCTCAACCCCAGCAACTTTTTAAAATACTTTTTTAATGAACTGTTTGGCAAATCTGCAGCAACATGAAAACATCTATTAAATTCAATAAAATATAAACAGCTTGAGGTGCTACAAGAAAAAGGATGTACTATGACACTTTAAATGGTGGCTTCCAGTCTGGGTGAAAATACGAGTTCCAGTGTTATTCCCAATGGTAAGGCATTTTAAGTACAGTGGCACAAAGCCTGTAGGATTCATTTGCAGAAGCCTCCACAAGTGTTTTCTCAAGGGTTTACACCTACCCGCCTGTACGGCTTACAGTGTGGGAAATTCCCAGGGCCGTAGCTAGCGTCTCATTCTTTTTATTACAGATTCGGTATGGCTGCAGGCTCAAGAGTAGCATTGCTATAAGTATCAGGAGGCCTGAGGAAAAGCTCCTTGAATAAACCCAGGTAAAACTCTGTCTAGACAAGAGAAGCAAGGCACTGTGATTCACACAGTTCTGGGGTGCAAGAGGAGGAGTGAGACCCAACTGTACATCGTGATTTTTGCCTACAGATTCCTGCCCACACTCAGCATCCAAAAGCAAGCTTCCTGTGCTCTGCCAGGTGATTCTTTGTTAGCTCTTGTTAACTCTTAGCTTAGCCGTCCCATTGCCATTCATACAAACTTTAAAGTACTATTAAAATTTCAGAGAAAGCAAACTGGCTTTCTGGAGAGCACATTAAAAATATCAGATAATGAAAATACATGCAGTTGAAATGGGGTTGTGTTAGATCGGTTTTAAACTGTAGTCTACAGAACGCAAATCATATGGACTGACCACAACACTACTCGCAGAGAAGACTGTATGAAAAGAACGTATCTAAATGCAGAAAATTAAGTATGGCAATCTATTATTTCTATCCATAAGAGAATCACTGGTTTTAATTTTTATCTACATTAATTAGAAAGACAAATATAAAAAAATAACTTCATGAAGAGGATGTAACTAGGGGAAAAAAAGTCATTATTCGTGAGCTAGTCAGTAAACTGGGATGTTCTTTGCACATTGTCCAGTCTTATCTTTTTTTTTTCCGTAAAAGCTTCAGAAATCAAAACTGGGAAAAAAGCAGATATGAGTAATTCTAAATAATGTAAGGTTTACTAAATGTAACAAAATTACAGAAAAATATGCACTAAATGACTTTGCAGATGCAAAAAGACATTAGAAAATTCACAGTATTAAATGTATCCCAAAACTCTTCATTACTTATTTGCTGTAGCTGGTCTGGCAGATACATAGTAGCATGCAAAGTGTTTCTAAAGTCAGGCAGCATGGATCTCTAAATGTAGAGTCTATTTCACAGACATATGTTTTGCAAAATTTTAAAGCACTGTACTCTGACTTCTATTTCTGAAATTTCTATTTATCCTCTAACAGCATATTTTTAGGTTATTCGGAAACTCACAGATTATATGATTCTTATTTGACTCTTCCTCTTGTCCTATATAAATATCAGCAAAATGCATAATTTATTATAAAATTATCTAGAAACAGATTCAGAAATATTTGGGGAAGGTGGTCCTTTTACACCTCTGGAAATTCCTGCTGCCTCTGTAGGAGTCTTCTGAATTTGCTTTCTTTTCTCAGGATATTTTTGATTACCAGGACTGAATTGTTTAAAATTACTGTTGTGGTGGACAGCAGTTTCTGTGTTTCCAAATACTTTTATCTCCTGTTTGTTTTCCAAAACTTTCAGGTTCTGTTCTATTAATTTTTCTCTGCCTGGACGCACAGTTAACTGCAACATAAATCATTAAAGACACGGATTTATCACATCTGGAAGATTCTCTTTAGTACTGTCTACAAGGTAAAACCTTTACTTTTTCATCCGCCTGTATTTCACATTTCCCCATTTTATTTGGCACATTTAAAGAAGATGCAAAATATACTTTGTACTTAGTCATGAAATAACTGTGACAGGATATGACAGCTGTGCAAAATGGAGAAGACGACCTTTAAAAGGTTCACAAAACAGGATACGGGGACTCTGAGACACTGCTACCACATGTACTGCCAAGTAAGAGTCGATTAATCAAGATACTATGGCAGGAAAAATGTTTTCTCAAATTTGTGACACAGAGCCGAGGCTGGTTTGTCACTGGGCGCTATTAAAGGAGCAGTGTTTGATCCCGTCTTTCAGCCCTGACGCTGACACTGATCCAGTTTGTAACCTTGTGCCAAATCATACGACCTCTGCGAACCCCACTTTTCATCTGCAAAACAAAAATAGTAGCGCTAACCTGTCTTGCCAGGTTGTTATTATTAGTCTTAACTAATTAAGATCTGTAAAATGCTGCGATCATCAAATGAAACATTATTTATAAATGCAATTACTCTTGTATCCATGATAATGGATAAACAGGGAAAAAAAATCAAAAGAGAGGGAAGAGCAGCTGCATTACCAATGCATCAGCTCTCTCCTGTTGCTCTCACTAGTCCTTCCTGCTTTAACCACTCTGTTTTTCAGGTTTTCCACCAGTGGGAAAAAATGCATCTACTTCATAAAGATGGAAATATATTTGCAAACGAAATGGCATACAATATTGTGCAAAGATCAAGTGGAAAGCTCCGAATAACTAGTAAGTGCTAAGGTGAAAGAGCATCAAACCACAGGCAGGCAGTGCAACAGGACTTTATTCTTAATAATATTATAGCCAGGTGAAAAATATGCGGCTTAGATCCAAAATTCTGCAAGGCTTTCTGAGTCTGGGACTTCAGGACTAGTAGCACAACAGCAGAAGCAGCTCTGGTTTGTATCCTACTGGCTCATTTCAAAGAGCCCCTCACACCACAGATACTTAAGTACAAAAAGTAGAAAAAGTTGAAATGTGTGTTAAATATCAGAAAGTATAAAGACTGACATTTATCTGAAAGTATTTTTAATAATGGCCCTACTTTTTCAGAAAGACTATTCTCAGTAACACCTGCCTCCTTCTGTTATCCGGAGGAGGCATTTCTAAGACTCTAGTGTGAAAAAGGAGAAAAAAGAAAAAAAATTGAGCAAGCCGACATGTGCTGTTAAAGAAAATGGTTTCTGAATTAAAACAAATCTGACATGCATTTTTAAAGCTTGCTCTGCCTAGATAGATTTAAAATATAATCAGCTTTGCCAGTAAATAAGCAAGTAAACAACAGAGAAGGGCATGACAAGGAAAGGACCAAGTCAACACACGCCTCGGAAAATGAGAGCCTACAATTAAGAAATAAGATAACACCAGGAGGCTTATCCCCACTTCAGTCGCAGATGTGTCTATATGATTTATACGTGAAAAACAATATCAAAACAAACCAAATCAAAATAGTCTTCACATTTATGGGGCTGTGAGTTTGTACTTTTCTTCAGTTACACAGTGATAATTAAGAGAAGACATTTGAAACACCCACTTCAAAAACTGAACATACTTAATATAGGGTAATATAACGCAGAACTTAGTAAAGATGTCAGCTCAGTCTAAAATCATAATTACTGTGTACAACTTGCTCCTGAGGGGTTTTCCCAGTAGAAATAATTGCATTACTTCAAGTTCCTTTTATTAAAAAAAATTACAGATAGGCATAACATGTAATTTTGCAAACAAAAAATAGTAGTTTCCTTTTATTTCCAGATTTTATATTTCCCTGACAAAATGCTGCAGACTGCAAGAAAAACAGTAGTGTTCAGCTTGGAGTAAACTTTAACACTTTGAATCAGATTATATTTAAATTAAACAGCTGCACAATTAATGATAGAATAAGCAAACTTCCTAATTACCTGAAGTATAACTTTAATTTTTATGATTGTGTTATCTGTAACCCACCAGCTGGACTAGTACATTCATTTCTGGCCCTCATCTCACCCAAAAGGAAATTTTGGTGATTCTGAAGAAAAGAACAGTTACAGAAGGGTGACTAACTGATATATCCAGTTTGCAAACACAATAGAGCTTTTGGGTTTGCATTGCCCGGCCTTCCACAGTGCACATATCATCACCCCATATCTCTGATCAAACCTAAAATTTGTGATGGAATAATGTATCTTTACAAAAGATATTGGGATTAAAGGCTTCAAATGATGGAGAAGTTTGTTATTTCTTAAGTCGGTTGTTCCAAGTACGTTGAATGTGCCGCACTGCTGCAAATGTGTGCTGGATTTGTTCCCACTCACTGGATACCCCTTTGCCTTTGGTCACGGGGTACCAAAGAGGTGAGTTGTCCCCAGCCTATGTAAATACTCTTTGTGAGTCTGAGCAGTGTGTGGCACAATGGTCTTCAGATCCTTGAATGCTAAAGCAAGAAAAGTAATAAATCACAGTAAGCAAATAAAAATGGCAGTTATGGTATTTATAGTTGTCTTACGTGTGCTGAAAACACTGGTTCCTTCGGTCAGGCTCTCTAACTCTCTGTATCCCTCACTTGCATTAGGTTTGGCTTCCTTTAAAATTGAAGGAATTAAAACCCCCCCATGTTTCAATCTATTAATTCCATTAGAAAGATATTTCCTTTTATGGGCAAAATCTGTTCTCATGGTTAAAAGTATATACTTACTTATAGAGATGCATAGTATCTACAAAATCATGTGCAACATATTCATACTGGATAACAATAGAAAAAATAATTTTCTCATTTATCTGTTCAGCACAGAAGCTCTTATCAAGTGCTACAAAACTAACCTCAGTCTTTATAGATATTTCCACAGAATTTATACTCTATCAGTTACAAATCAGCCTTGATCAACTAGGGGGAGGATTAAAAAAACCCCAACTTTTACTTTAAAGACCGTATATCCAGTTTTTCCCTTACACTTGGAGTTAGGGAGAAAAGTTTATTTTCTTTTACTTTTAAATGAATCAGCATTTACTCACAGCCTGGTAATTGACCACAGTCACATTTTTTCCCTAGTGAGATTTAAGCTCTCAAGCTTGCAAAAGAGATTTCTTTACCCCTCCTCTTTAAAGTAACAGTGATGAAAATGGAGTCAAAATGCAGCAAAAGTACTCACTGCATGTTCTAGTTTCCATGCAATTAAAAAAAACCCAAACTCTATGTTCTATTAACATGTTAATAATCCAAGATAAAATTATAGAGTGAAGCTTAAATTCATGGCTCTGAGTGCATCCATCAGAAATTTACTGTGCACCAAAATACAGTTAGCGTGCCCTCTTTTTCTTCTGCGCAACAGGATGTGATATTGTCAATCACCATGAAACTACTTGTAAAACAAAATTTCAAAGGGAACCTCACAACAGCACCTCAGGCTCAAACACCCTTAAGCTTATGAAGAAAAATTTCATCTTGAAGGTTTAATCCAATTGCTACAAGTGGGCTGAGCATGAAGAATGATCCAAATAAACCTTCCATGTAGGAGGAGTTCACTCTTGGTTTTGAACTCCGGGCCTGTCTTCACAAATTTCACAAATCAGCTGTGAAAACAATTCCATTCACAGTGTGAAGATTTCTAAGCTATTCTATAACTCATTAAGTGTCTGTTAAAAGTCAAATCAATTATTTCCTCATAGACTCCAAACAGGCTCTAACTGCATAATAAATAGAAGAAACACTATTTATTAAGTAACAAGTCTAATTATTTCCTGAGCAATCACACTCTCTTCCCCTTAGAAATATCATTTCCTTTGTTCTCCCAGCCTTCAGCTTCTTCCCCACTCATTTTTGTCTCTTTTACAAATTTCTTTGTGGATTGCTGTCTTGTTTGGCTGCAGAGAGTGACTGAGTAAGAAAGGAGGAGTTTCTCTCAAGCAGCTTTTTCAAGAAAGAGCATTTACTCCCACACTTCATAGCTGGGGAAAACTGGCTAGCTCTTCATGTTTCATTTCCTCCCCAGGAACATGGTAGAGTCCTCATCACTGGAGGTTTTCAAGATGCAATTGGACAGGGTGCTAGATAACCTCATCTAAGCTCCCTTTCCCACAAAAGGGTTCCCACAAGGTCCCTTCCAACCTGGGCTATTCTATGATTCCATATTTTGAATGAAGATAATTTGTCTTCCTCGCAGCAGAAAGCTCCATGGCATCTAAAATGCATGCCAGCTCTTTAAGAAAATTGAAAACAACCAGATAATTGAAATGGTGATGGGGAAGGATGTATTATCTCTGGATGACCTCTGTGCACAAGGCCACTGAGCCTATGTGGAGCCTCACCATTGTTCAGTAGAAGTTATTTGATAAAATGATGATGACAACTTTACTTTCTTTATCACAATCTTCCTCTCCTATTCCATCTTCATTTTAATTTTGAGTATTCAGCACTATATTTTATTAAGCATAATCTGATTACATGAAGACACTGTGATGATATTACTATTGACTAGGATATTAGAATAACCTTGAAAAACGTAATTCTTCTATAACATTAAACAATCCTATTAATATTTTTGACCTCTGCTGCCTGCTGTCACTACTCTCCATGGACTCTGTAATACAAAAGTATAAACTAAACGAGAGTGATAAAGTGAAGTCTCTATATATAGCTACAAAAATATATAAATACTCAATATATACATGTTTCTATATATGTACAAATGTATGTTCACCTACAACTATATGCAGAAACTACCTCTGCTCTTCAGTCCTGAAGGTCAACCTCCACACGAAGGTCAACCATTCAAAGGTCAGCAAGTTCCAGACGTTAAGTGTCAGGTGATAATCAATGTTGTTCACATCTGCAGAAGAACAGGCTGGACAGAAGATCAGAGAGGTTTCCTCATAGGTGGCAAGCAAAATACTCATGCTCCCCTGCCTGACCTATTCTGCCTTCAACAGCCACTGCGTGAGCTAAATTGCTCACCAGCGAGAGAGAAGCAGCACCACCCAAGACAGTGCTACACCCTTGACATGATGAAGTCTCATTTTTGCCTCTCAGCTATGGATTCCCTTCAGGAAGTCCAGCTGAGTGGTGTGCAAGCATGCCCAAGTCCACGCAAGCACAGTCCAGCCCTAACCCTTTCCCCATGGTTATTGCATACGCTTGAAAATCACGCATACACTTGAAAACCAAGGTACAATGGGGAAGGTTGATTTAGCAGTAGAAGAGAAATAAAAAGACATATGTGCCACATAATTGATTTCCCAGTCAGATAGCTGAACAAAAAGTAGGTTAGAAAGTCTGTTGTTTGCAAAGGAGTTCTTCTTTAGCCTTAGGAAACTAACTAACTAACTAACTAACTAACTAACTAACTAACTAACTAAAGTCTATTAGATCTTGGTCCTAGAACTCAGGAAATCTCAGGAAAATCTCCATTTGATATCTCCACTGTCCTGGTCAAACAGGGAACAGATTCCAAATTTTCCTTCCACCTCTCAGCTGTCTATGCCGCTAGGCTGGAGGCTATTTGCACATATGAATCCTCTCAGCCACTATTTTGCATTTCTAATGTCACAACACCCCTTATCAGGTCTTTTCTGATAAGTATCCTTGCTCAGATCATAGCTGTTCAAGTAACTGCTACAAAGTTTGTTCTCCCGGTCAGCTACTTTGACCATATTACTCTTTGAATCCCTTTTCACAGTTTTGAATTTTCACAGTTGCATCCGAGTTATTCACCTTCATTTGCAAAATTCTTTACAGGTTCAGCTTAAACCACACATTTCAGTAATTTTGTTTCAGAAACTCCCCTCCTTAAAATATAACACAAATTCCAGCGTATTGTGTATCCAAATTTGATGACCTGTAATGATAATAAAATAATAAATCATCACATTCCTAACCATTGTATTAAAATGATGCAGTGGTTAAAGAATTATGTACCAAATAGAGCAGACCATTGCTCTGCTACATGAGTGTAAATCTGCAGTAACTTCAGTGAACTCACTGAGATTTACATGGCTGTTCGCAGGGACAAAATCTGACCCATAAACCTTTGTGTACTATATTAGGTCTATGAGGTTTCGTAAGTAGGACATAGATGAGGATTACATCACATTTTAATAGAAAGACTGTTCTTAGAAGTGAAGAATTTTGCACTTGTTGGAAGGTGCTTGTCAAATGAGAAATAGGAGAGCAGGAGGAACTGAAGAATAGCAGCCTTATGTCATGGGTAGTCTTATGAAAGGCAGCCTTGAATAGAGTGCACTATAAAGAAAGAATATTGTTATGATTTCTGACAAGGATCTGGTTTGCTAAGTGATTCTTGAACTCCACAGGGGGACTTGTCTCTTCACCTTGATTTAAAAGAACATACAAACAATACCACTTAAACTCAAAATATGCCCAGGCTGTCTTCTGATTTCACTGAAAGAGTCTCAGAACCAGGCAAAACAGATGGTACTGAAGCCCTTTCCTTTAGCTAATACTGGCTGTACTTATAACTCTGAAAACAGTGAGAGAGGTTTTAAGAGGAAAAACAGACCTTATGTTTTTGATTTTTTTTTTAATTGTCAGGGTTTATAAATAAAGAGAAAGTTATTAATCCGATTATTTTCCATGGTGTGTTGATTCACTGCGGAAGCTAAGCTAACTGATACTGCGAGATACTAAACCCTCCCTTTTCATCAGTTTCAACAGAGGGAAAGAGCTTAGAGCATTGGATCAGTTCTCCATAATAAAAAATGGACTAGAGTTTATTTATCACTTTGATTAAAGGAATTTCCCCACAAATCTGCAGTTTCTTATGTCAGAAGCAGAATTCTTTGATGCAGTTACAGGTATTATACATGTCATACATTACTCTCTCATTGGTGTTCTTTTCTAAAAAGACAAATTTTTTTTAACATTCCTTGCATTTTTAGTTATATTTTCAAGGACAAAAACAAAACCCCTGCATCATCATAAAAGACCAATCCGCTATAATCGCTGGAGAAAAGCTTATAGTGGCAAGATGCTCAGATTATTACAGAAAATTTACAAAGAAATGGCAACAGAAATTAAAACAAACTGTTAAAAATACTTGTTATTATCTATTCTTCCAGGGGATAAAAAGGCAGAAAAGAGCACCAAGAAGTCTGAGATTGAAGGGAGCCTTTGTTACCATAGATACTGGGCAGGTGTGTCATTTTCAACTATAAGCACACATTTGATAAGAGGCTTCTGACTGCAAATGCACCTGAATAAAATAAGGAGGAGTTGTAAAAAAAAAAAGAAAAGGAGATGGAAAGACTGAGCTGTTTCACACCTCCAGCTTATCTCGCAGTTTATGTGTTATCAAGTCTCTGAAATTTCAATCTAAACAAAGAAAGAGCAGATTTTTAGTATTTACTGGGTTGTGAGCTTTCAAATCTGTTCACCCGTCTTTCCACCACTTTCACGTAGATTTTAATACTGAATCCTCATGAGATGAGTGATATTTCTAGACATCTAAGTCTGTCTTTCAGACCTTTCTGTCTTGATGCATGCAAGTTGAAAATATTAATTTTTCCTTGGAGATCTGTGAGAAAAACATGGGAGAAAAAATAGCTGATGGCAACAATTGTTGTTTAGAAAAGAGCTAAAAAGTTTAAAAATTCAATTTCTCAAAACTTCTAAATGTATATTAGTGATGCACTTGCTAACACCTAGCAGCAGTAGCAACCTATACAAAACGATTCAAAATTCATTCAAATTGCCAGTCCCAATATTATATTCTTTAAATACAAAGAAAAATGTTAATGTAAAAGTTAAAGGTAGAAGTTGGCCTTCTTTGGATGTACATGTGATTATCTTCGGAAGACTATTAAAGTTGGTTTCATTAAATGACATCCACTATTCATCTACAAAAACAATTGTTAGTCTGTATCAACTACATCCACATCAAAAGAAAAAATTCTAAAGAAGCAACAAACACTAAGACAATTTCCCCCCCTCTCCCCCATCACTATAACTGGGATATATTAATTTCCTTGCAATTAAATTCAGTGGGGATAATGTCTTGGAATATGAGCTGCTAAACAAAAAGTCTATCTGCCCACTAAATATATAAACTGGTTTGTTTGTGTGACTATTCCCCATGAATCTTACTTGTCACTTCCCAACAGGCTGAAGGCTGTCTCTTACAACATTTTTCTAGAGGTAAAAACTAGAGGTAAAAAATAAAACTCTGACCTAAGCCTTTCTAGCTTCCAAAAAAAGGTTAGTTTCAGCTGTAGACAGGGATTTTATCTGAACTATTTATGTACTTGCTCATCTCACCTCCTTTATAACAACTTCTTGTGCATTGTATCAACATCATCAAGATTTTTTTCCACGAAAGAAGTACAAGTATAGTTTCGTTAAGATGCCAGAAAACCCTGAGTGAGGCAAAGCATGGCAGGTATTTCATCAAAGTGGTAGGCCTCCGGGAATATAAAAACTTTAGTCATTTACAGGGAAATTAATGATCATTTTTATCTTAGATATCTTCTTCATGTCTGTGAATAATAACAACTTGCTGTATCTACCTGTGTTTTTAACTCAATCCACAACTATAGGCAGAAATTACTTCCAGTATTCCAATGATAAAATCACATTTCTGAGGAACTATTTGGAAATGGACTGCTGCTTTTCTCCAGCTGGCCATTCCCTGGTCTAGAATCACAGTTTTAGTTTCTCCTTGAATTGAACAACCACCTTATAAGCCAGAAGGAAACTGAGTTTCTTCAGCTTCTCTCTAATTTCTCATCCTAAGGTTTCCAGGAGGTCCGTGTCATTAGTGTGATCTTTGATGCCTGCAGGTTGTATGTTCACCATATATGCCATAGGTTATATGATCACGTTTCACATGTCTTCATTCTTAGGTTTTGAACATGCCTTTTTTCAAATGAAACAAAGTGTGTCCTGACCACATGATGTCACTGAAGCTCATACTTCACAAGAGCATGGGATTTTGCATTGCCATCCTAGTCAAAATGCAATACCCAGTTCTTCACATTAGCTTTAATTAGATCCAGTGATGTTCTTCAACTTGATGATAGTATAGACTTCTATGACTAATTATTCTCAGTAATCATAATGCTAATAAAAATCTTTGTATAGAGGAAATCATCCAGTAATTGAATGTTAATCTCATGAGGCCATTTACTGATTTATCCATTTATATATTTCTGCTAAAAGCAAACAGCAAATATACGTTTTTCAAAGAAACAGAAGCATAAAATATTTCTCTGAGATTATCTTGAGGCTATATGCTAGATGAAGAAAACTTAATTCTTCATCTCCAGCCATCAAGTCTCACACCAAAGGGCTACTCGAACTCTGAAGCACATCCTCAATCTATGTGCAGACAACAGTACTGCCCAGACCTGAGTGCTGGAAAAAAACTACCTACCTACTTCAGTGATCATGTACCTTTGGAACACTTATTAATACACAAGCAACATCCCTCTACCAGCCATGATACAACTTGATTTCGCTCTAAGAATTCAACATCCTTGCATCACAGAAAATGGTTCAATTCTTAGTAATTTCATCTCTGCTCTTCTGATTGGTGAAAGAGGTGTAAGAGTAAGAAATCTTCCCTTGGCCCAATTTGACATTTCCTTTCTTCTTCAAGAATACAATCGGTTGCCTAATAGTGAATTCTTCTTCACCTTCCTTACCTTCCCCGCTAAAATGGACAGTTAATTACCATCCAAAACTAAAGTTTGTTTTCTGGACATATCAAGATCATCTGGTTAACCATCGGTGAACTGTCAAAACTAAATTCAGGAGCAACAGTGGTCTGACTCTCTGAGAGCAGGTGATATTTTGAGGAATTGCCATTGCAGCGTAGTCTTTTTTAGCTGGAAGTACCCAGCTGCAAGGGTCCGAGCCATTCTTCAGTTTGATGATTCTCAGACTCCAGGTGCCTGGAGCACCTCATTGCAGAATCTGTCGTCTGCCTGTGAATTTGACTAGAAGTCTATTCCATGCTTAATGTGATGAGACGGGTTCATTAATGGCTGCTACTGCAGTCTTCTGTCATGTACTTCCCACATCCAGCCCTCTTGCCATCCTCTCCCAGGTCCCATGAAGTTCTTCCCAGGTGCTGCCACCACTGTACCACTTCAAACTCCCATTTGCAGAAGACAACAGTAGCAGACACCAAAAGGTTCAGGCATACTTCCTTTTCTTTGATGCCTTGTCTTTTCAATGACTCCTCCTGACAGAGAAACCATTCATAGGAAACTTCAAACAGTGAAGTATGCAGCAGTGCATCTCCTTAGCCACTAAGATTTTCAAGAACACCTCAAAATTCTGCTCTCTACATTGGCTTCTCAGAAAGCTTAAATAAGTCTCTATCCTCCAAGTGATCTATGTGCCCATCTCAGGGCATCTAAAAGATAGCAAAAACCTCCATAATAAGGATTTTTGCCCACAGTTCTGACACAGAAGATGGGTACAGCTCCTTTGTGTAACAGATGAAACATTTTAACGAGCTGCTTTGGAGCCTATGATAATTTATTCCACAGACTATGTCATTCCAAGTACAAACACCCATTTGACCTGTTGTCTGATAACAAAACCATAACATAATTTTAAAAACAAATTGTGGTTTGTTTTTTTTTTAAAATACATGATTGCCCTACAGGAGGGCAGGGCAGGAGTATCATTTATGATGAATCATGTGTCTGTGACAATGGTTTCATGAAAACAAGTTATATATGCTGTTACTTCTAATCGAGAATTGTGCTTTTTGTGATGTTTTGTGGAAATAAATGAAAAAGACCCTCAGTTCACTGGACTGCAGTACATGTAAAGAGGACATCTATTTCTGGTTATATTCATTTCTAACATTCTTATATTTTCCTACAACTGTAGGTTTGTATTTCATAAAGGTATAGTTCATTTATGAAAGCTGTTATGGAACAAATAAGAAATCCTCTCAGACTTAGATCAAATGAAAACTAAGCATTAACTAGTGCTGAGACAGGGAAGCACTACTGTATTACTATTACTTTTTCTTTTTCTTTTTTTTTTCCTCCTGGGAATTTAAATTCTGCATTTAACAGTAGTAATGGTTGAGAGATAATCCCTGGAACCACTTAAGACAGAGAACTTTGTTACTGCTTGTCCTTATCTGGATAATCAA
Organism: Grus americana; assembly: GCF_028858705.1. NCBI lineage: Eukaryota > Metazoa > Chordata > Aves > Gruiformes > Gruidae > Grus > Grus americana. Next base: position 28,115,700 of record NC_072859.1, read on the forward strand.
ATAAGAAAAGTCCAACTGGCTACCAAAGCAGAGCTTTCAAGCTAACTCTGAAATACTTTAAATGTAATTTGTTCAGTAAACTGCAGTACATTAAATTTCTATATTAAGTAAATTATAAGGAAGAGTGCACTTTGCAAAATTAAAAAGTGCTCCGTTAACTTATCTATTATTCCTCTGGGAAAGTTTCCAAAGTGTGTCTAGTACAATTAGATACTTTCTTTATGGACAGTCTATAGCCAGGAAAGAATTCTTGCAGCTCAGCAAATGTGTTTCCAGTATTGTTGTAGACTCCTTTTTATTTTCCAAGGTGAAACTCCCTGATCACAAACACCATTTTTCTAGGTTGTATGGGCAGATTGAAAACTTTTAGATAAAAATAGCTACCTAACTCACTATCTGGCAGTTAGAATCAAAGAAACATTGATCACTTGCATGCTTTTAATGACTTTTTTTAAAAGTACTCTTTGGAAATGCATTTAGAATGAAAGTAATTGGGATACATGATACAGTGGAATTATTTCAAGAGAGTCCCACCACACAGCAACTAACAAATTGCCTTCATCAGATTATATAGGATATTAATGAGATATTATTTTCAACAAGTTATTTTTATAAGAACAGATACCAGTGCTTCACAAGGATATGAAAAACACTTGACCTAAATTTGGGGGTTTTCTGCATAGCCTGTCATTCTAAACTATTTTTTTACTGTTTGGATACTGAAGTCTGAGAGTGTAGGAGTCTCAGCCACCCATCATTTCCATGAACCAACTAATCAATGATTTTTAGTTACACTCTCTTCATTAATTACTGTAATTGGCATGGGATATGCCTCCCTTTGGATCTTGCTAGACAAAGTCCAAGAGGAAAAAAAAGGGGACTTCCTAATGAGCTAGAAATGGCTGCAAAATAACCCCAGTAAGTCAACATTCCTCAAAGGATTGTTGCATCTGGTTAGTGTATGTCACCCACCAAAAAAAAAAAACAAACCAAAAAAAACCCCACACATGCTGAAATTGCATCTGTAGAAGCTTATGAAAGCATCAAAGTAAAGATTAAGGTCACAGCATAGTCAGACTTTCACATCAGCCACACTCAGAGCTCTGTAAGAGTTTGAAGACCATGGAGGTTAGATACAACAGAACATCAGAAAGCTCCTCTCCCAAAGAAAGGTTGCACCAGCTGAGAAAGCATGAACACCTACAGCAGAGTGCCTGGACTTCAGGTCAGTGATGAGCTTGCTAGAATTTCAGTATCATCCTTCCCATTGTAAACACTCCCCCATCTTCTTCTGCTTTTCAATACTATGATCCCGGGCAAATTGGCAAGGTTGCCTGTGAACAGTACTCATGCTAAAGCCAGAAAATAACTACTAGGAGGTATGTGGTCTTTGAATATCACAGCTTGGGCTCTCTTTTCACTCAGATATTAAAGATTTCAAGTCCTGGGTTGTGCATGACCTGGCCTTCAGCAGCTGACACATGGTTGGAACATGCCTTCCCGGACAAGTTCAAATAACAAAAATTTACCAGATGAGATAATTGTATACAGTTGTCAGAGAGGACCTTGTCTATGCTATGCTGTTGCTGTAACTGGCTGCTGACTACAGTGTGATTAGAGAGGTGCCTTCTCCTATCTTTTGCATCTGTATGAATGACGCATTATTTAAAAAAAGATCATTCCAAAGAGTTTTCTTACTGAAATATCTCTCAAGGAATAAGACAGGTTTATTACCAGTTGAACACCCAGCAACTATAAATACACTAACAATTTTATTTCCAAACTATGCCTCTTCATGAGCTAGCTCTCCCAGGGCATAGCCGCAAGGTGGAAGACCACATACTGCATGTTGAAAAGCCTGTAGAAGAACAATCATTGATAGCTTTCTGGCTGGAGACAGCTGGTGCTGACTCAGGTACAGTGGAGCCTGGCAGACACTGTCGTTCACATTCCCAGCCCCTTTAAGGAGTTAGCTTGAAAAATAAGCTCTAGAGATGCCTGTATGTGTGTCACCATGCCAGCTGTCAGGGCTCTGACAGTCCCACCTCAGCATGTGAGTACTGGATCAAGGCAACAAGGCCAAGAAAAAGAAAGTGTTATCTTGTCTTTCTGAGCAGTTTAACAGTGTGGTATCAATAAAGACACCATGTAGCATGAGTTCTGATTCCTTAGCTCAGGCACTTCTCTGCCAGTTCTCGATTTCGCCAAGACAATGCCAGAACTGTCACACACAGTCAAGCAGAGGAACATCAGGGGAAAATCCCAGTCATCCAAGAAGCAGTAATAAAGACCAAAGAGTATCATCCAGCCCACCTGGAAGCTGCAAATGTAATGAGCTATTTGGAAAAGATCATGACAACCTCAAGCTCAAGTGGCTCTTGTTTCTGCCAAATATGAACTAGTTCTGTACCTCGCTGAGCTCACTACACACATAGTAGGTCTTGCTGAGTGGTGGAAGTCTAATGCTAGCTCACTTCCACATCTTGCAAACCTGGCTTTGTCTTCGCTTGGAGCTCTTCCCAGCAGCGTTCTTTCTGAGAGGCTCTTCAGCTACACTGAGGATGTTACATCTAAAAACAGATGCCAGCTCCTGCCAGCAAATGCAAAATGGCTTGTCGCCTTGAAATGTAATCTGCCCACGCTTGAATTTTGTATCAGTGGCTATTTGTAATTTTTTTACCAGGTTTTCGGGATTCTTATGTACGTTATGAATCTAATTTTTACAGAAAATTTCTGGTAGTTATTATCACATAAACTAAAGTGCTAATCAGCTATACCCCATTTTAATTTTTAAATTGATCTACAAGTATTGAAAACCAAGCAGCACATTGCTTCACTCGCCAGGATTCTTTTCCCTTCTATTCCTCATGTCTATGAAACATTTGTCACAGGTACCGTATATAAAATGCATTGATAGACATTTGCCTTCCCACTCTTCCCTACAGAACAATCTCTAAACCTTTTGGGATGCATACTGCAAGTAGGATTTTAATTTTCAGTATTTGTACATTTAATGCATAGCAGACGATTTAACTGCTGCTCTTGTTTGCTTGAAGTCTTTTATTGTAGATAACAGGAGAATTGCTGTGGAAAGTAGGGGGAAAAAATCTTACTGTATCATATACTGTATTTCAGTCACAGGAATGTATTTAATCTTAAGAGGGGAAGAGAAGACCTCCCATTTAGAGGAAATAGTAAATGACAACCAGCTCATCACCATCTCTAACTGTAAGCATTTGACCTAGGTGCTCTGGACCACTTTCTGGCAATACTTCTCTCTTCCCAATATTTACAGTATCGATACTTGGCTCCATAGGCTATATAGGAAATAAGGTCCTTAAAAAGGTATCTGAATTGTAGCACAGTTAGATAACTACAATAACCATAAATCATGAGTGACCACTAATGTAAACTTTCCAGAATAAATCCGCTTGCTTAAAAGAGCATTTCTTCATGTCCCCCTTCCCTCCTCCTTTTCATCTCCAGGAGGTGCAGTCTCCTGCTACACCTTCCCAGTCCTTTCTCCATCTTTTCCTGCATTCCCACAGCTGCAGCACCAGGATGCAGCCTCTGGACTTCTCCTACTCACCCTGAAACCCAGAGGCACGGAGGGAGAGCCAAAATAAATTTTCACCCAAACCGGGAGTCCATTTCCAACCTCCCAGCTTTAAACCAGGAGCTGCATTGCTTTTGGTGTCCAGAATGTGGATGAACATTACATTTGTGGACAGGAAGATCATTTTTTCTGAGTGATCAAACTGGCAAGCAAATGTGTGGGTCTTCACACAATTCATGCAGTGTCCAGGAGTCAGGGAGCTGACAGTTTGAAGGCTGCATTGTATTGCAACTGTCACAGCTTTAGTCAGTCTCTATTAAGCTGGAAGGTTAAGCGCTTTCTAGTGGTGGACTGTATTCACTGAACATTAACGTGGTGTAGTCAGGAGAGTAAATCTGTGTCCGGGGCACCTTATGATACCCCTCATCTTCTTGCCACTGCACCAAAGTGGCACATCCTGGCTTCTGTGTAGACCTGACAGTATACAAGAAGAAATGTCTTCTCACTCATCATCAGATTGTTAGTAAACAAGGGACATTAAGCAGTGTTTCTGTTCAACAAAGACCCTGCTGGGTAATTTTGGATCATTTACCCCCAGTTAACCATTAATTGCTACATAAAATTTTAATCTCCATTTAAACAGACTATAGCTCTGTATCTGTGTCTGTGTCAGCCTCAAGACAGTAGTAACTTTGCAGCTGTGGAATACTGACGGTTTTGGATTTCCTGAACAGAAAAGCATCATGTGAAAACAAAACGTTAAATGAGGAATTAAAAAAAAAAAAAATTCCATTGTGAAACAGAAAGAGCAAGAGGAAGGCAGAGAAGTCAGGGAAAGGAAAGTTTGAAAAGCACAACTCTTTTTTTCATTTTATTTGTTATTAGGATTAATATTGCCTTGAAAGAGACTGGCAGTTCTTTGAACACTTTCAGGGGGTTAACCTCCATGATTAAATAAAAAAAAATAATTCTTAATATAATCAATTAACCAAAACGTAGAGTTTTGTTCCCGTACCACCTTCTTCTGTGGCTCTGGAGCAAAAAGACCGACCACTACAGACTCCTAACACCGGTGGTTTCTGCTGTGCTCTGCATGGGCTGTAGTCACTTGGCAGTACTATCTGTAGTATGGTGACTAATGTTAAAACAGACATATTGATTCAGAACACCACATCCTTAACAAAACCCCAAATAAAAATAGCACATTTATAAACATCTCCCCTTTATGTAATCGCAAAGGCTAGCAGGAAAAAATCACCATTTCTGGGGTGCACCTCCCCACACACAGAGGGGAAGCCTCCTAGCTTCATGCCAGGCAGTGGCAAGAAGGGACTGATCTACACCTACTGCGGTGAAAAGCAGATCTCCCGTGGGCAACGTCAAATGCAAAGCAAATAGCTCCTTGGAGTCAGAGTTCTAAAGAAAGATGGAAATAAAGAAGATCTACGGCTTCCCTCAGCCAGAGTGTGAAATCCCGGCTCCACTGATGTCAGTGGGAGCTTGTTCCTGACTTCAGTCAGGCTAGAATATTAACCAGCATGTTTAAGCATAAAGAAAGAGGGCTTTTTTTAACAAATTTTACCACCTTCTTTTATCCTGAATGCTAGGGAACTTACTCCCAGCTTCAATTTTATGTTTATACAAAACCTCTTTTTTTCTTTCTCCCTCTTCTTGGACTCTGCAAGCTCTACATGTAGTCCTAGGCAGTCTTTAAACCTCATTTTTATCCTGAATTAAATGAGGCACTATTGAAAAGTTGAGCTTTATGTAGGCCCTCTAACTAGAAAAGAATTTCCTGCTGACTTTCGGATATTTTGGCATGATCCTGCTCGTCAGCCCTCAGCGTCATGTGTCTTGCAAAAGCAAGCACCTGTTTTAGAAATAGTTTGACATATAAAGGATGTCTATGTACAGATCCATCACTAACAACAAATAACAAAAAAAACCAATGCATTTTGCTAATATTCTTCTCTTCAGTATTATGCAATTAGAAGCATTTGCAGGCAAAAGTTTTAAAAATTGATGGTTCCTATGTTCTTTGTTAATTATACAAAAATAATTTCCTTCACCACAAAAACTGTCCTACAAATTAGTATTTTTATTATTTTTGTATGCTGTTGCTCTAAAAGCAAAAGTGTAAATCTTCAGATTAAGACATATTTAAGGCATATTTAAACAGACTCAGGAAGGCATATATCCACATTTTAATTAATAGACCTTCAAAGGCAGACACTGGTAAACTATCTATCTAGACACAAATCTGTTCCCTGGTCCTCAGAAAAAAAGACAAGATCTCTCACAAATGAAATATAAATGTAAATGAGGGAGATAATTTTTTTTTTCTGAATAAAAGTAAGGAAAAAAGTGAATGTTCTTTGTTAACTGACTTCTGTGTTGAGGTAGAAATAATGAACAACAGCCACAAGGAACTATAAGGATTTCTTATCCAGAAATATCAGGAACATCTGAGGATAAGGATGTTATGTGGGTTTTTCTATCACGTGAGACAATAGTGGAAATAAATGGATTTTTATGAGCCATATGAAGATTTTCCAGACAAACTGATGCCAAGAGTAGTCTGCCAGAAAAATTTGGGCTTTCTCTGCTTGATCTCCAATATTACTAAAATCCTGGACAACACACAGCAAATACAGTCTAGGAATTTCAGCTATAACTTATGTAGTAAATACACCCACTCCCCTATCATCAAAATGTTGAGGATTGTGGTGAAGGGAACCCTGAATATTTTTTTCAAATTGATGGAGGAATTATTAGTGAGGCACTTTTCTTAGATACATATTTGCCTTTGATTTTAAAACACCTTTGCCTGGAATAAATTCACTGTCAGTAGGGTTAAATCCACAGCACAACCCTGAAGATTCCATCAAAATTCTGAAGCTGCAGGAGAAACTTGCATAAAAGTAGTGGTCTTAAGCCACAAAAATTGCTTTTCAACATACTCTGGAAAAGGAAAGGGACTGTTGCTCCTTTCTGTATACAGCAGTAGGGGGAAAAAGCGCATCAGTCAAATGCTGCTGTGTATGAAGAGAGTTCAAATAACACCAAAATCCTTGCTCATCACCTCCCTATACATTTTGAAGGGCATCTAATGAAATGTCTGAGTAGGAGATTTGTAAGATAGCACCAGTGTGTTCAGCTCACATGACAACTCAACTGAATTTGGAACATCAGACATCAGTATGGTCATTCCTCACTTATGATTTGGGTTTATTAATGCTCCTATAATGCAATTAATAAAAGCCGTATTACGTGACAGTCTTCAGAAAAACTCCTTACATACAGAGGATGTACTCCAGCAGCAGGACACCAAAATTACAAATTAAAACTGTAAGTTGATCATCAAACCTCTAAATTCTGGACTATGTAGTGCACTTGTTCCCACAAATTGCTCCAATAAAGTACTAGCAACAACACCAAAATTAAAAGGTTGTCAGCTAACATGCAGCCCATAAAAAAATGCCACGAGTCAGCAAGTCGCACAGCCTCACTTAGATGTTTGACGCAGAGGTATCACTTAATGCACACGCATTGCACTGGGGTTCAGATTCCCATCACAGCTTGCTGGTGGGAAGTGTCATCGCTTAACTCTTCCCTGCTTTCCATTAGGAACTCGCTGCACGGGCTTCCGCTTTGTGCCACCCGGCATTTCCATTTCTGTAACAGTGTTCAGGGAAGAACCCACTGTACAAGTGCTTCCTCTCTGGGAGCAAAAATGGTGAAATGCACACTGGTTGCAGTATTGCAAAATCCTGCACTGTAGGTAGGTTTCGGCAGTCCTTGCCAGTGGGTAATTTTTGCTTAATCTCACAGGTCTCAGCATAGACATGCAATGTTGGTGCCTAATTAAACTGAATTATGTAGTCCAAACAAAGGAACCACGCATCTGCCATGCCCCCAAAGATCCTGTATGTTTAACAAGTCTTCCTGTTCTCCATTTCTATTTTATTGTAAAGCATGCATTTGGATTTGGGACAATTCCAAGCAGTATTTACCTATAATTTGCAAGAATTTGAACTAAAATAAGAAAAATGCTATTTTCTGTTCTTGCTGTACCTTCCCTATCACCAAGATTTTACGTGAGAAAGGAGTCACCTGTTCCTTCTTTCACTTTCTGGCTCAGTATGAGTACAAATTCCTCCTCTCAGTCTCATGAGATGCTAAAGCGCTTTCTCATAAAAGCTTCTGTACCAGAGTCATTACTCTGTTTTCATGGAGAGATTGTGACAGGACCAGAAGGAATAGTAAAACAAGAAAAAGTGAAAAACAGACTTTGGGATAGGACAGGAAACAGATAAAATTGAAATGTTTGTTTTTCAGAACAGAATTAAAGATACATGAAATTGATGGTTGACAATTATTTATGGACCTCGAATGATTGACTACAAATTAGATTTAAACTTACCATTATTTCAGAATAGTTTGGAATCTGAGCTGAATATTTTCCAAGACCTAATAGTAGGAATTTGATAACATTATGCAAAGTAGTATATCCAGCATAATACTAAACCACTATACAATAAAACAGAAACAGCAATCACTGCTATAATATGTAGGAGTTGAAGGCGTGAAGCAAACACAAGCCATTGATAAAAGTCAACATTTGCCAGCCATTACCATACAGTTACTGCAGATACCTCCCATTCTAGGTGAAGAAAAAAACAATGAATCGTTATATACTACTATGAAATAACTGATGGCATGTTTATGACCTTTTCAGATCAAAAGCAAATTATAGCTTATAATGAGAATATTTACACAATGATGTGAATTCAGTATGCTGCATATCAAATTTAACCACAAATCAGGAACTGGAACGGTAAAATGCCACACTACTTCATTATGATTCAGGATAGCCAGGTGATAGTTCTAGCGCGTTGCTGATTATAATTTCTTTAGCACACAATGTAATGAAAGAAAAAGTGGGAACAGTGGAAACATTTTGGCATGATTAAATGGCCACTGTGTTCAAACAAAAGTTCTGATCTAAATCTATTCTGAATTAAATAGCTGCCAGAAAGAAGATTAATCTAACGCCTGGGCAGTGGAATGGGACTTGTGATTTGGCTTCCCTTTCCAGCCCCATGGGACTCTGCACCAAACCATTATTTTTTAAAATTTTCATATCCATTTGTAAAATGGACATCATCATATATTTTACAGCCAACGTACTGACTTAGTAACACGCTCAGGAAACAGATAGTAGTGTATCTACCTTTTTTCCAACAGCAGGTCTAACACAGAGGGTCCTAATGTAATTGGATGTGGACAGCAAGATGTGAGAATTAAAACTTAACCCAAATATATAATAGATATTTGACACACAAAGATATTTTTTATGTATCTTAAATGTCAATATGTTTTAGTTAAGTTTTATTAAGCTTTCTGTTATATATCTTTACAACTACAATATAAACAAAATGTATATTGTCAAAACACTGAGTCTAAATTGTATTGCTTTATTTCTACTGTAATAAATATAGCAGATATGGCTGTATTAGAAATGCATAGCAATATTCTGCAGATGGAGGGGACCAGACTTGGGGGACCAGTCAATATGTTCAAGGACAGGGCTGCCATTCAGGCTGGAGGAATGGGCAGGCAGGAGCCGTATGAAACTAAGCAAGGAGAAATGCAAAGTCCTACAACCCCTTTCAATGACAAGGGGCTGGGAACTAACTGACTGACTGACTGGGGAGAGACCAAGTTTCATATGAGCCAGCCATCTGCCTTAGCACCAAAGAAGGACAACAGTATCCTTGGCTGGATGAACAGGAGCATGACCAGGAGATCTAGGGAAACAATTATCCCTCTCTACTCAGCCCTTGTCCAGTTTTGGCCCCTCAATACAAGAAAGGCATTGATCACCTGGAGCAAGTTCAGCAGAGGGTCACCAAGATGGTCAGGGGCTGAGGCACTTGCTCTGAGGCTGGAGGAGCTGGATTTATTCAGCCTTGAGAAAAGACAGCTTCATGGGGACCTACCAGCAGACCCCTGTGCCTACAAAGAGGTTATGCAGAAGACAGAGCAGGCTCTTCACAGTGGTGCATCCCGGGAGCATGAACAACAACTGACATAAATTGAAATTAGAGCAGATCTGACTGCATAGAAGGAGAAACTTTTTCCCCATGAGGACAGCCAAGCAGTGGAGCAGGCTGCACGGAGAGGTTGTGCCATCGCCATCCTTGGAGGTTTTCAAGATCCGACTGGATAAAGCCCTGAGCAACTTGCTCTGATTTCACAGCTGGCTATGCTTTGAGAAGGAGGTTGGACTAGAGATCTCCCGAGGTCCTTTCCAAACTCAATTATTCTGTGATTTCGTGATTCTGTAATTAACTGAGCATGAACCCTAAGCTGTAGAGAAATTAAATTGCTTTCTTCTTACCCTAACCCCCTGCCAAACTATTTTTTTTCTAATTATTTTTGAGTAATGACATGGAGCACTAGTTTGTAGTACTCTCCGGTAAATAAAGCTATGTAACTTACATTATTTGATTGACTGCACAAAATTTGACATATTATAACTGGTGCAGTGAAGAAAGCATGTGGATTTATTGCCAGCTGTGTATATTTTTATATTGAAACTGCCTGTGACACGGACCAATTTAAGAAAGGAAGAAACCAAGTCAGTAAACTATTGCACAGCTGGATACACAATCAAGGACCAGTTTCCTAGCTTTAAATTTCCTGCATATTTACTAAAGCATTGCTTCATGCTCTTTTCTCTTGTAGCTCCCAATCTTAAAGGCAATAGAAACTGCAGGAGAAGAAACTGTAAAGTCAAATAGTTACAATCTTATCCTAAATTGCATTATTCATTTTTAGATGGACCTTTAATAATTTGCATATAAGCAGTTCTTTGGAATCTCACGCGCAGAAAACAATAAATTATGTTACTGGGCAAGAGCTCAGACATGGATGCAGAAGACTCTCTATATATTCTGTCAAATGTAGGTACCAGATGACATGCACCTTTGGAGGCTTTAGAAAACCAAATGGAAATGATTCTACAAAGAACAGAGGCCATGATCTCTTCACAGCCTATTCGTAGTCCCTTGCTCCTCCTGCCTGCTTCACTGGGATTATCTATTTTGACTTCACATGGAGTAGGTTAAGCATGCAAAAACCACAGATTTTTTTTTATCCATCTCAGTTTCAAGCTATTATGCCTTCCTGAGTGGCTGAATATGTATACTGTGCTCATAGTAGCCCTCCGTTAGGCTGCTATTTTGTACCGTAAGGGAGTTTTGATCACGTTCGATTTAGTTTTTAGGCTCTCTAGATCAAATGAAAGAACAACCATGATCAGCTAACCCAGAGGAAGAAGAGTTAAGGCAGTCATGGCTAAGTCGTAGCTGTTTTTCTCTCCTTAGTATGCATCTTCCTGAAGGCAGCCGGGGTGGCGTATTGGCTCTCCTATCCTGGGTATTGACAGAATGAGGTAGAAGCTAATGGCTGAACGCAGCAATGGGCCTCATAGCAAAAACAGCAAAATAAGCACATTGCATACAGCTCTATTTTTTATTAAGTACAGTTTAGAGCCTGGCATTAAGGGTGTTGTTTTTTGTTTTTCTAAAAATCCCAGATCGTTTGAGGACAGGCTGCCAAGTTCATCCATCAACTCAGCCACTGAAATATTTGTGTTCTAAAAAATTTATACAGTATGAGTTCTCTGCAACCTGCAACTGTGGGGACTTTTATTTTTAAATTATAGTCTTCCGCTTCAATTCAATCTTTTTTAAAAAGGATAGGACTGCGTTTGAGAAAAACAAGTTTGCCTTCTGTGGGCTACATGGCCTTGTAAAGAAAAGGTATTTTCTGCAGGATGGAGGTCCTAGAGGCTGGAGGATGGGAATTTTAAGCATGTATTTAGTTGTGCTCATGTTAGAGTTAGAGTTTTCTTCTGGGAAATCTCATTTTCTGTTACCATGAGTCAAAATGTTCTACAATGAACTCTGACTTCTCAGAAACAGAATTTTAGGCAATGAAACGTTTCTTTCTACAATAAACATACACCTTCGACTTTTGTTTTCATAGAATCAGAATAATTCAGGTCAGAAGCAACCTTGGGAGGTTATCTCATCCAAGCTCGTGCTCAAAGCAAGTTTTATATTCAATAAGCAAATATAAGCTATGTATAATGATTATCCTGGAACTTAATTAGCCTGAAAAAGATAACATCCTAACCTCTGTCCAGTTCTCTTTAGTGTAGAAGTATGACACGCAGTCTGAAGTGTACAAGAATATAGCCTGCATTGTGAAATAAAAATAGATCTGACACAAATGTCATAAGGCATAAAACAGTACAGGGAAGTTGAAAAGGTAAAGCTGAAGTTTGCACAGGAAACAATATAGACAATTTGTGTTGAAAATCTCCCTTCGTGACAAGTTTCTCTTTTCAAAATAATTCAACTTTTTTAAGAACAGTAAAAGGGACAAAATGGTGATGTCAGATAAGAAAGTGATTATCATCAGTTTATTAAGGAAACATCCATCAAATTGCATTTAAAATGCTTCTGATTTTATTTCATTATAATTAAAAAGAGAATAATTCCTTAATTTCAGGGTTCTTAGTGCAGCAGCCCTTTATGTTACTAGCATGAAATGCACACAAATGCAGTTTCACTCAGCCGTGACTGCAGCATTGCAGTGGGCTCACAGCTGGCTCCTGGGCTTTCCCAGCAGCTGCAAATTCTAACCGGAGCTGCAATTTTGGAAAGCAATGCAGTACATGCAAGGACTACTGGGGGCTGCTGGTTCACAGAACAGTGTGGCCAGCCTTATAACGTCTCACCTAGGGAGAGCGCTCCTTGCGCAGCATTTGGTCATGAGTCTTTACCTACAATGGCTTCAGTGAGTGAAACTTCTGCCCCTTCATCGGCCACTTCTACCTGGCCATCACAACTGCCCCAATGCAAGCAGAAACCATTCGCTGTGCCCAGCTGGCTTCACTAGTTCCTACTCTGGATGTAACGGCCCTGCCCATAGTGCCATTTCAGCCGTACTACTCTGTGGCTCTCAAAACAGTTTGCAGCCATGAAAATCTAAGCTGCTACATAGACCTTTTGAATGTTCAGACTGAATTGTATATGACTGGCATGAAACCTCCAGAATGATGATATGTCATTATTATCACCAAGATGGCAAAGCGATGCAGCGACTCCTCTCCAAATTCAGTTAACTTCCCTCATTAAACCATAAGACAAAAGAGTTCACCAACACTAAAATTCACTGCAAATCCCAGTGCAGGGTGTCTTTCTTTTCTTAGCCTAGTGAATGGCGATACAGGGCAATCTGTAGCCAATACTGTATTTGATATCTATATGAATGTTATATTATTCTTCAACTGACAAACCACCAGCTTCATTAAACTTGTAACAGTATTATTCCTAGCATGTGGCAGCAAACCCGTTAGTTATGCATGACAGGGTAACTTTGTAAAATAAACCATATGTGGAAGTTTAATGGTTATTTGTTTATTAAGCTAGTTGTAAAATTGTTAATTATGTACTAATACAATGTTAAAAAATTTCCAATAATTATTTAAATATGGTGGTTATTTTCTATAATGAACCAACCTCACACATTCTAAGCAAATATTCTCATATCCTGCACTAAGCTAAGCCTTTAGCTCTGTTCAGCATTTTAGCCTCTATGAGACTAAGGGCTAAGTGACTGACAGCGTACATATACATAATCAGAATAAGTAGTTTAACCATTCTGAAAAAACTTTTGAAAGCAGAAGATTTCTATATGCTGAAATACAGACTGATGGAACACGAAACTAATGTAATTAGAGAATGTTAAAAGCGTGATCAAATTCTCAGCTTACATACAGTGAGCAAACAATCTGTCTTATTTAGATACAGAGTACAGTTTCACTGGAGCTGGTACCTCTAAAACAATATATAGCTAAAAATATTTTTGCAGTTACCACTTGCAGAGATAAAAGCCATAAAGAGTTGGTCAAAAGCTTGTAAAGAAAAAAAACTTACAGTGAAAATTGCTGTCAACAAAAATTACAATGTAAACAGCTTTCTTTTTTCCTCTATAGAATTTTTAAAGGGAGCTCGCTTTACCCAGCAAAGAGATTAATTTCTTTTTTCTTTTTTACAATATCACACAAACACAACAAAAACACACAAATAAAACTTTGAACACACCAACACCCTGAACTGCACATACAACTGTTACTGGCTTAGGCAACACGTAGTGGCAAAGCTTATGGCTTTCCATCTGTCACCCCAAAAGCCGGCGATAGCACAGTACAGCCTCAGTGCTGAGCTCAGTGACCTGCTGGATGGCGGCAGGCAGCAGTTCTCATCCGGCTCCTGCAAAGTTGAGGATGGAGAACGGCTGTCTGGCACAGCCCGGCCATGCAAAAGAGGGGACAACTCATCCCCGTTAGGGAACCTGCTTCACTCCAGAAGCGTTTCTTGATAAGATCGGGAGATTGGACAGCCCACAGGACAGAGGGAGCACTGGGAGAAAGAGGAGATCATGGAAGTTCAGAAGGACCATTCTCCTCTGGTTTTGCTGGGCCCCCCCCTCCCCCGTAAGTAGATTGTGTTCTGTCCAATTTTTTTCAGTCCATGTGAAATGACCTGTTCTAAACACAGTCAAAATACACCATTTTGTGCATGTAAAGAGTTTCCTAGGGCAAAGATAAAATTGTATATCAATGTGAAACCCAGCTCTTCCCTAGAGACCAGCCTTTTAAAGTGCAAAAGCAAGGCAAGAGCAACAGTATAATGAAAAGCCTAACGCAGGGCTTCCATATTGCTCTCTATGATCTTCTGCAGAAAAAAATACATGCAGTCCTTGTGCAATGAGTGCATTGAACTGATTGGCCATCAGACAATCTGCTAGTGTTTCTGCCGGACTGGGGGACACCCACAAATCACTGAAAAATACTCAGTCTTCAGGTTGTGCCCAGATGAGATGTTTTTTATTTAAAAAGATGACACAACTAGGGGAAGCCCAGATATATGATTGCAGTAGCAAAGAATAATTTTCAGAAACAGACAAAAGTTGCAATTAGTTTAAACCTTCCTTGTCTGTTTGTATAATATTTTTGAGCAGATGGCTTTGGCAAAGAGCTAGGATTTACACGCCCACTTGCATTTTGCAGTGATAAAATAAAGATGAAAGACATATCTTAGGTCATCCAGTCCATTGCCCTATCAGTGAAGGATTGATCCCTGCAACATGTAAACCAGCAGCCAGCTATTTGCCATCTGATGCACAGTTATCCAAACAGAAGGGATCTATAGGGAAGATCACTAGGCATATAGAGAGGGGTGTGAGATGCATAAGAAATCAGAAACGTTTACATTAGTAAAGGAAAAAATATTTACTGCAGAATTAGCCTCATGGAGAGTCAATAGTCATGAGAGAGCAAGGCTTCAGTTATAAAAATTAAATGCTTTGTAAGATGGGGATTTAAAACATCTTATAGTAAATCGTTGGTCCTACCATCAATACAGCAGTGGCATGTCTGCTGCTTCGAATATTTGTGAAGAAATGGCAAGGGAATTAGAGTCTTCCTTGTAAAGTTAGAATTTTTGCAACCACAGTTAGCTGCATAGCTTTCATGCAACCTTCCTGACCCTGAAACATGGGCACTTGGTAATGCTTTCACACATGGATTATAAGAGATGAGCATAAAGGTGACTGCTCCAGATATTTCTAGAAAATGTTAATTTAACTTTTTATTTACCATTTATTCACCACTATAATCTGCTCTATTTTCATTACTAAATTTCCCTTCTTTTATGCTGTTTGTTTCTAAAAGTTCTCTCTGACAGTTGTCTATGGTCAAAACCAGATTGAAATAATGATTTAGACTGTCCCTACCATAAGGCTTTAGATTGTCCCTTTCCTTTTTGCATTTAAATACACAACCATTCTGCACGTCTTTTACCAATTCAACTCCTACATAATCCATATTTAGCAGTTTCACTTACTATAAAAAGCATTACTTCCTGTAAAGAACAGCTCTGCAAAACAAAGCAAAGCATACATAACTCCATACTGTGTGTGAATTCACACAAGTGAAGACTTTTATTATATTTTATTTATATATACATTTTAAAAAACCCTTTCCATTTGATTTTCTCTCTCAGATCTGTACTTAGCATCTAAATATTCTAATTATTATTTGAATGATGGTAAGTGAAAAGCCCTGGTAGCCTATTGATGAGTGCTTATCACATCTCTAATTCTCATTTGTGCACTTCTAAAGCCCCTTTTGAGCTTGTATTTCAGCATTTTCCTAAAAATAATGGGAGCTATAATTAGAGCCTAGTAGTAACAAGACTTAACAAATAACAGTCAAAAGAGAGCCACCAACAGCTAAAATACAGAAGAGGAGGAACATCAAGGCCATATATCAGTGAGAACTCTCGATAAATCCGAACAGCACAAACAGTGCTCAGACCTCTAGTATATGTGTACATCAGAAATGCACATCTTAGATTGACAGATTAGATAAATAAATCTATTCTTTTCTGTCTGAAAGGGAAAAGATACAATGCTGACTACACACATTACAATAGAAGCTTTTGGCTTCTTACTCAAGAAGGGAATAATTTGAGACCTTCTCTTTAACAACGAAGTGGGAAAAAGTCCTTTACGTGCCTTCCATGGATTTTCTCACCCTGCAAGGCTACCTCCACTGAATAACTGAGCTCGTATCCAAAAATAAAAAACCCCAAAATAAAATTACTTGTGCGTAAAGAAATAGCATAGAAAAGATCATGGGCTGCATCAGTTTTTCCTAGAGGCAAAATACCTTTTGGTATGTCCTATCATAGGACTTCAGTGTCTTCCAACATTATGAAATGCATCTACACCTGTCCTGTGAGGTGGGACACTGAAGGAATGAGGCACTAAGCATCTTGCTGAAGGCTTTTCAACACCAGGTGCTGGTCAAGGGCAGACCTCAGAGTCGACATGCTCCCAGCCTGGCATTCTTTCACCCTGAGTGAGTACTTTCTCCCATTGCTGTGATCAGGGAAATCTCAATATACCAAAGAAAATCCTGCAGATTTTGAAGCAGTCGAGCTATTTTCTAAATCAAAATGTCTGCTGAAATACCCTGTCTACTTCAGTAACCAAACTTGTACAATATTGCAAAGCCGATTGCATAAAGCAGCACAAAGTCCCACTGACTGTCAAAAGGAAGTTGCAGAAATTATGCCACATATCAGCATCCTGACTACAACAAAGATTGCCCAAAAAGTGGAGGTTTTGTCTGGTTTTATCCACTAAGCAGGCAAAAACAATGATGACACGGGTCCGCACAAATTCAATGCTATGGAAAAATCCTGACTTGTTTTACATTTTACTCAAGCAAAGGGTATAGTCTGCAGTAGTAGTAATACTCATTATTTAATGATTTAATCCTTTGCATTTATTCTGAACTTTCCTTATGAGCATTTGAAAGGTCTTAGAGATATTGACTTATTCAACAGTGCTCTACAATGCAGGAATGCATTTATATTTCTACTTCAAGGGAAGGGAAACTGCTCAGATTGCATATGGGATTGTATTTGAAAACTGTAGTAAGTAAATACAACTGAACAGTTTTGCCTATGTTTATGCATCATTACTTATTTATATCTGTTTATTACTGGTAAAAATTAAAACAAAAAAATTAACATATTTAAACCTTCTGAAATATAGCCCTGCTTTGAAACACATAATCTAGTGGTGAAAGAGGGAGGAGATTAACAAGTACAGTAAACTGGAATTACATTGATGCAATAAGCAACACTATCAGTATCAAATACTGCACGTAGTGGCAGCATGATGAGAGGTGAAAGAGAAGAATGATGAGTAGAGAGGTGACCACTGGACGAAAATTACCACCTATATTCTGGGAAGTTTTTTTAATAGTTCTACTACCTATGAAAAGCTGATAAGGATGTGGCTGGCTCTGCAAAGAATGTAACTGAAGAACACTTATGTATGGTCCTATCTGGTATGAAAGACAATCAGTTTACAAAACCTACTATTTCTCTCTGAATATCCCAAACAGAGTGGCATTCTGCAGCATTCTATCAATTTACTACTGCAAAACTGGAATAGATCTAAAATTGAGTACGGTGTGATGATTGAGTACACTGTGATGAAGTCTAGAAGCCACTCCCTTCCCTTGCGAAAATCACGTAGGAGAGCCTATTTATTAAGGTTTATTCTGATGCTCCAGAGACTCTAATTCCAAGTGTTGTGGTGTTGAGTTTCCATCACAAGAGCAGCTTGTTTGATACCATGAAAACTACTCCTCTTATTGGCATTTCTTAACAACAGTAATACAATATTTCGTAGTTTTGCAAAAAATAAAAAGGTTGTTATACAAAACCTTTATATTGTCCCAATATACCACAAGACTGTCTTTGTCAGAGCAGTGCTAAAACAGCCTTATTCTGGTTGGCTAAAGATTCAGAATTTTGATTCGTATTAGAAACAAAGAAACCTTAAAAGAAAATCACACACAAAATCATCTAAATAAACCAGACTGATCTCTGTATAAGATCATGAGAATTTCAGTTGGAAACATAACATCCAGAAAGCTCTCCCCCAAAATATGAACTTCACGCAGGCTAAATTACTTCTCTCAGGCTACCCAAAGAGAGAGTTCATTAAAATATGATAGAGGCCATTGGCAGCATAATGCTAGAAGCTTTACCTGTACTACACCTGAGCATGCAGATAAAACAAGGACATTGCTTTCCCATGGTGCTATTCTTCCAGGCTTCAGAAGCGTAAACAAGGCTTCTCGCTTCTGAGTATGAAGAAGAGAACACGATACTAAGCAGACAATAATGAAAATTATGATTAAAGAACAAAGATTTAGCTAAAAATAGGCCCTGGGAATTGAAATGCAAGCCTCCCTTGGTGTGTTCAAGAGAAATGCAATGTCTTTTACCCTAAAAGACCGTCGCTTCCCTTTCCTACAGAGACTAAAGCTTCCTTTAGACTCTTTGTGAACAGATTTTTTGTAAGGGTTAGACAATAGTCCTTAAACACCTTTCAAATGCTTCATTTAAACTTGAATGCAATAACATAGACGCTGAAGAAAAAACTAGCTGATTAGCCAGTCTGATTTTGCTTGCGTATTTAATAATAAAGATGAAAACCACCTTTTCGCTGTTTTCCAACAAGTAAATGCCTTATCTATCACCTTAAATTTTTCAAATGTTTTATTCCTTGAAATGAAAAACATTAAAATAAGACACGATCAGCACAAATTTGCTGCAAAAAAATAATAATCCTTTTTATAGTTTCATTTCTATTTGCATGCCAAATGTAAACTTGAAGCAAAATGACCTTGGTTATAAAAAATAAGAAAGCAATGTCAGAATTGATAGGACCTACCATTAGTATTTCATTCTGACAGGTAGGAAATAGGCATGTCAGCAGTGAATGCTACGGACTGAGCTGTGGCCCTGATCGCAGTCAAAGCGGTAAATTTCTTCCTACAAAAGTAATTTCCATCAAAACAAAAAGTGCTTAAATAATACAACTATCTAGAGATGAGAATAACTTTCTATGGCTGAGCTCAAAGACAAACAAATGAAAATGCAATACATAGCTTTTGTACTGTGTAAAAGCCAGAAAAATAACATTAGGTGTAATTAAATTGTACAATGTTTAAGTATTCAACTAACTCTCTAGTTCCTAGAAACTTTTTTCATAGCAAAAACTGTATTGAAAAAAATGGTTATACAAATGCTTCATAGATGGACTTATTATGTCCAGAACATCTAAATTATAACACTGAAATTAAACAAGCAACATCTGAAACTATTCAACTATTCATTCTATATGAACATTATATCATTACGAGATCAAATAATCATTCATGTGTACAAAAATTAGCAGGTGCTTGAACCAAACAGGCTTGGACCAAAGTTTCCATTACTAATATAATCAGTAATAAGATTTAATATCATTATCAAGAAAATTAAGATAGCAAGACTAAATTAAATACCAGTTAAATGGAGTTTTGGCAATCAAGGTAAGCCCATGAATAATGCAACAAAGCCCTAAAAAGATTGTTCTTATTTTGATATATGAAGCTCAAAGGGCATTCCTGGCTTCATTACCCAATGGCATTACCAATTCTAACATTTAAACATACAGATTCACTACCTTACCAGACTTCAGAATAGGCAGCCACAAAAGCTGTCTTGGTTTATGTAGTTTCCTCAGAGGCACTGTCATCTTAGTGTGAAATTAAATACAAAAGAATAAATGATGATACAGTAAATTTGCTCACATCTACTTGTGATCCAGTTTTTCTCCTTGTTTATCCAATGTAAATAAACATTAAGAACCCTTTTACAAAACTCTCAACACGAGCATTGCCCATGTGATTCCTTCCCACTTTACCCGGAGTCACATCATGGAAACCCAGTGCAGAATCCAGAGCTACACAAGTACAAGGTAAGACAATGATCACACTTGTTGTTTGTATCCCCCTGCATATGTTCATTTCTTCTCACACAATGTTAATGTCAATTACTGGTTATAATGCTTCTTCCCAAGGCCTTTTATCTCCCAGGAGAATCTCATGGTGTTTGATATTGTATGCTACTACCTACATTACCAAGAAAAGAAAAAAATCTTCTTTTTCATCATAAAGATCTGACATACGTTACAGGGAGTGGTAAAAAAATAGTAATTTACAAACCTAATAGTGGAGCTCTTTACTAAGAATGGCTGAATCCTCTATAACTCTTTATTTTTATCTTGAAACCGAGGTTTGTATCTGATGTCACAGTTTGCCATCAGATTCCTAGGTACATGCTATACCATTTAACATTTAGACATTCTTCATGCAAATCCAATCATTCACCAGCTAAAAATTTGATAAAGGTCATATATAGAGGAGACAGAAGTGCCCTAGAAGGTAATATCCCATTCTTCTCTTGCAACAGAGGAAATTATGGACTATCCCACTCTCAAACTCTAATAGGGCAAACTCCCAATTAGGGAAAAATAAATAATTTCTTAGTTAAAGAGCTATGCTGATATATTACTTGTCTATGCCCATGGTTTTGATGTGTAGTGAAAGGGTTCTCCAGCAACCACTAGTTGGGATGGTCTAACAAAAACTGTTAAAACAAGTTAAAACAAACATTAAAATGTTCACCATCAGTGCGCTATGCCAAGCTGGTTCTCCAGCCTGCTTTACTGTCAACATGGAGATGGTCACCTCCAGAGCTGCCCCACTCCTCTTACCCTGGTCATGCTCCTGATGAAATCCTATACCCAGGAGTCTGGTTGCCTTCAGTGACCCTGAAAAATGGGCTTTTTCTTTGGAAGTTACTGTTCCTTTCCATTGAGTCCACTGGTGTGTAAAGATTCACTTAGTCAAGACACCTAATTTAAGAGCTTGCAAGAAAAGCCCCATCTCTGCTGCACTAGTAATGCCACTGACTATTCATAAAATACCTTTGGATTGATTCACTAGTTTGTTCTTTTGATGCTTTTTGCCATCTTGATGCTTTGATTGTTCTGAAAAATATCGGGAGAGCTGCAAAACCAAACTGGATCTGTCTGGGGGGAGAAAGGAATCAGGTGTGGTTTCCATCACATTACGTTGACTCCAGTTAGTGAACTTGCTGACTCTCCTCAGCAGGTTCTGCATCGAGCTACTTCATACCCTCTTTCATTTAAGTGGAAATTGAACATTGCAAGTAAACGAGGAAGGAACTGGGAAAACAGGGAATAGTTGATTCAAAGTTTTACAGTTATTACTAAAGGGAATGTGAGTTCCCCTTGGCTCCTGACTAAGATTTAGCCATATTTATCAGTAAGACATGCATTCACCTTTCTACCTATAAAGAAAAGGTCTGAAAGATTAGCCACTGTACAAGTATACAGTCTTATACTTCTGTGAAAAAAATTTGAGCATTGTTTTAATGTGAAAAAATTTAAGTAGAGCAACATTGCTTCAACTTGCTCTCCTTTTCATCATGTATTCAACAAAAGCTAGAAGAAGGACTATTTTATTCCGTGAAGGATTAAAAAAATAGGTCATAGATAAATCCACAGCAAAGCCATTTAAATAAAGGTTTGATAAAAGAAAAGTAGAAAGAATGTACAGAAAAGCATCTAAGAAAGATAGTAGCCAATCATTCTGAGACATTTTCCAATACTTAGTCTTTATTTTAGGAATGTACTGTGTAAGGGATTTACATGACTCAGTGGGAATAAACACACCCAACTCTCTCTGACCTCACCTACCTTTAGGTACCTGCTGCTGTTGGCACCTTTGAAACCTTCTTCCCTTCCCCCCTCAGTGGACTATAATACCTCTGATCTCATTTCCTTCTTTTAATTGCTGAGCACACATATAGTTTAATATATGAACTTGTACCCTTCATATTGTCAGAAGAACTATCAGAATACTTACACTAAATCCTTGTACATTTTACCTTATTTTACTAAAGGATTACATATCTGTCCTACTCACTTATAAAACATGTCTTTTAATGATGTACTTTCAGAAAAGTCTAATTAAAATTCAATGCATAAAAGTGTGCAAGGGTTGATAACCCACAGAACTCAGCAGACCCTAGTTAACATTCTAATGCATCCTCCATTTGGAGAGAGACAGTAAGACTTTTCCACCTCGGTGGCAGACACTAATGATACTTGCAAATATGACTAATGTCTTCATTGGTGAAAAATTAATGCACCACAATAATTTTTCTACCTGGGGTTAATGAACATGTCAGATGCTGAAAATGAGTTGTTTGAAAGTAAATTACTATAATCTATATTTAGAAGACTCTGCTCTTGGAAAAAAAATCTATGGTGTGTTTGATGTCCTCTGCTTACTTTTGTCATGAATTTTTGCTGTTTGCCTAGGGAGACTACACTATGCCGACTTTTCCGTTGGTACAAGGGAACATTTTCTTTTTCCTAGAATGCCCATATTTTTCATGGGGAGAAGTCCAATTTGACTCTACTTGCCACAGGCACTGTAACAAATATTCTTGCGGCAGAAGCACCAGCTCGTCTTTGCTATGTGTAGCCCCAAAGCAGTGTCTCACTAGGCATTTTGGAAAATCCAGATACCCACTTAACAGCTTGTCTTTCATCTGAAGAGGAGGGAATAGCTTCACAATTCAGATTGCTTCCTCTCTCTTGATTCCCCTTTTCCCTTACCAAAGCTATGTGAATACCCCATGCAGCTGTGTGAATAAAAAATAGTTTCAATAAATAGCCATACGAGGGAGAAAGGAATTGTTTTGTAAGTGAAGTCACTTCTAGTCACTACAGATCAGTCACTACAACATCTTTAAAACCATGTACCTTCCAGAGTACTTGAGGCTTAAGTTGTCCAGTGGGAACCGGTGGGATCCAGTAACTGGAATTAGTAACAGTTTTGAACTATGGGGCTTGTTCCTCATGTTGGAACCATCCTTTCCTTTCAACTGCGATCATTTCTTCAGAAAATATGCAAATGCATTCATCCTCTAAATGCCTTTTCTCACAGAGTACAGAACTCCAACTCCACATTTAGCACAGGAAGTGTAACTCCACAACATTTCTTTCAAAATGTGCAAGCAGAGAAAAAAGGGTACAGAAGAGTATGTCTGGCCTTTATTCAGGTTTCAGCTGTAGCTCGTGGTGGGTTTAAGAAGTTAAGAGGACTCCTAATCACAATTTAAAAGCTCGAAATCATGGCAGATTGATTACGTTCCTTCACAACCCATCCCAAAGGCAAAGTATTCCTTCCCTCTGTCAAAACATATGCACTTCATTTACATTTGATACCTTGCTGACTTTAATTCTAGCCATGAGATATTTTTAACTAGCTTTAAAAGCCTTCCAGTATTAGATGCCTTTACCTCTGTGAGCAGTTATACACCATGACTTGGCTACTTCTTGATTATGTGTTCAAATAGTAGACAAACAGAACTTCTGTAAATGACAATGATTTGTAAAACTAATGTATGACCTCCCTAAACACACTTAGAAGTGAAGCAAGCTTTGGTCTTCAAAGAAATGGTGTGGAGTCCATTTTATGCTCACACTTCCCAGCTTCAGAGCAGAGAGTTTTCTATCTACATGCAAGTCTCGCTGGAACTGCAACGAAGTGCACCTGCCCGTACATTTAGTACTTGAGGTTGCATAAATATTCCATACCTCTGAATGCCCTGGTCACACACAGGTGTCTGGCAAATCTGAGCTACCACTGTGCAATCACAGTCGGATCTTGGATTTAATCCAGTTGTGAACACCCCAAACTGAGAGATTAATCCAGTTCACTTCCTGCTGAGAGAAAACTTTGAAAATTATCAATTCATGATATTACAGGAAATCTGCTAGAATTTAGGTCTCACAGGCTACTGAAATAATAACTTTTAGGATGAAAATATGTTTACTATTTCTTCAGAATCCTATGGGTAAAACATTAAGATTTTTGCTATTAACCTTTCTTTTCCCAATTTTCTATCAACTTTCTGAACAATGATTGCTTTCCCTCATTTCTTGTTTTCTACAGTACTTTGAGTTAGGATAGCAAACACACAATAGAACTTTACTATTCTTAAATAAGCTCTCTACCCACAAAAATTTTGTCACTCCATTTTGACAGATCAAGTAATAATTTTATCTACCATGGGAGAGTATAAACTGTACCAGCACAGGAATCATAGTGGGCGTATAAGCTGTAACCATCATAAATGACACTTTTTATTCCCTTTGAAAATCCTCCTGATTTATTACATTTACTTAGAGACTGTCACAGCTTATTTTTACTAGACACATTTTTTTTTAACATTCCATCAAGTGAGCTCCTATGTGATGCAGAGCAAACTGATAGAAAATGGTGACACTCTCACCCAAGCTGTCATTATTCAAAATGATTTCTTCTGCTCAGGTTGTTTTCATTTAGTAAAATAATTTGATTTTTCTATGTCTGCCCACATTCTATTCACAGGAGGCAAAGGAAGCTCAAAACAATGTCTTCTGCATTTAATATGCAAGGAGAATGCTTAATAGAATCATTTGCAGGATAATTAAAAGTCTGCTGATACATCTTAAGAAAGTGTGAAACAAAGTACAAAATGAATAGAGCCAAATGGCAATTGCTTATTTCTGTAGAATAAGTGCTAAGTCAAAGAGGTCATAATTGCTGTTTTGCATAAGGAAAACAGTTAACAGGGTTTTATAGATATATTTTCTGCAGTAAAACTAAAGCTGACTGTTTTCATACAGAAGTTAGTTGAAAATCACAGATGAAAAGGTTACAGGGTACTGCTGCTAGGTCTGCCTGTGATATCAAGGAAAATAAGTCCACAAATTCAAATATAACTGAAGAATGGCTTGAGTTGAAGTCAATTCCTGCTTACATTTATCAAATGGCACATTCAGCACTGATATATTCCTCTGAAAAAACTTTCACTTCTTCTAGAAATACAAAACACATCTACCTGATTCATTTACATGACAGCCATCAGAATGCTAATGCTGTATAATTAATAAATGGTTGCACTGTGTTCCCCAAGCCCCGTCCCCACACTCTATAAGCTTAAATGCTTCAAATCACTGATCTAAAGGAAATTTTCTTAAGTATTCACCTTCGGAGGCAGATACCTAAGTCCTATTACGAATTATGGGAATTGTGTGTGCTCACTGAGGACAGACTATGGCCACCAGCTGTGCCAGTTATCCTGATTATATTCATCTCTTATGAAGTGGATAGCCCCTTATCTGGCTTTTTTATGACTACAAATTAGTTCTTAATTACAGTCAGTCATTGTAATTTCAGAGCAACTGCTAGCTCAAGCGTTGACCCATTTTAGTGAATTATAAGCAAAGTAGATAGCATAGATTCCTTTATTCCCCAAACAATAAAAAAGGAAATAAAAAACTTAAAATTTGGCATTACTGTCCTGCTCCTGTCAACTCTTTAGACATTATCACAACTGTTCCCTTCACCTGCTGACATTCACCTCCAAATAACAGTTGCCATGATACTATGCCATTAAGTAAAAAAAAAAAAAACCCCACCAAAAAACCTACTAAGAACTAATCTAAAGATCCTACCACCCAAATAAATGCAAGAATATTCAAGTTAAGAATCTCACCATAGGCCCAATGCATTCTGTCAGTTTTACGCAACAGTAACCAATTGCTTCAGTGACTTTACTCGTGACTGCTTTTAGGTCGAGGGAGAAGAGAATTATGCCACAGCCTCTAATTATCTGTATTTAGAGAGTGCAAGCATTGTAGGGATCTCTATTCAGAGACAGAAAAACTTATGCCTGACTTGAATCGTTAATGCTCTTTGCTGTGATTTCAGTAGCACTGAGCAAGTTACAAAACTAGGTGGCATTTACCAGTAGGAATCTTACGTACCACATTGTTCTTATGTCACATTTTATGTGCATGCAGCTATTTGTCATCACCACAGACTCATTCATCCAGTTGTGACACTGATTTGCAAGCTAGATAAACGCAGTGAAAAACACCGGGATAAGTGAAATCAGCATTTAATTGACTTGGATCCTATTGCTAATAGAGCAAAAACTCTCAACAGCACTTTGTAAAGTGGCAGTTTTCCTTGACTCCAGTAGTTCTGGTGTGCTAGACTGAGCATGGATGTTCAAGTCATCACTTTTTCAGTTCCAACCTACGTGGTTTTTGTGTTACATGTCTTTCCACAAGGGTCTGTTTTCCCATACGTACAATCCTAGTACCTCAGCAGGCACATGTGTCCCGTGACAGGTTCATGTCTTCCAGATTTCACGGTGTGTGTTCAGCACTCCCGGAGGAAGCGTCAATGCCATGCTGTGCTGATTTCCCCTGCAGGTCTTTCCACTGGCTTGCGTCACTGGAAAGGGTGCAGCCTGCTCCCCTAATTCCACCAACTTTAGTGAATTGACACAAAGGTCAAGGAAGAGAGAAAGAGAGGCATGGGCACGACCTGCCTCCCCTCCTGCCTGCTTCACTGTCCGTGTGCCCCAGGGAGCAGCGACAGAGCTGCCTCTGCAGTGCTGCTTGTAAGTGCAAAGGCAGAGGAACTCCTTGCACCCTTACCAAAGAGCATACTTGTCAGAGAAAGCCCTAAGCAAGTATTAGAATTCAGCTGCCAGAACTAGAAAGACCAAGACACAGCCACAGTCCCAGTGTCTGTCATGTTGGGAAGTGAGAAAAAATGTAACACATCCACTTGGAGCATTGACAGATACTGAATAGAGCTCATGTTTCTCCTGCCTGAGAGGTAACACAGAGATCAAAAAAAATCATGCACTTGTGTCATACATCTTGCAGTAACTTGAGACTAATACAATGTCCTATACAGAATAAATGATGCAATAATTTCTTTAGCAAACACATAGGGATTAATTTTGTTTATTTTAAATCAAAAACGCTGAAAAAGTTTCCACAATGAAGACAGACAGAATGAACCAGCCTAACTATCATACGCCAGGAACCTTTTCACCACCAGTTTTCAAGTTGTTCTTCTTTACTCTTCTGCTTCCAGGTTAATTAATTATACACTAAACATACTGCTAGTGTGATACAAATAATTAATTAAACATGGTCACAGGCTAGAACATTAATTGTAACAATATATTACACTTACTGCTGCCTGTCTCTTTTTAGCTAATACGAACTCAGCAACATGCAGGGACTCCAGCTTGGCAAATCTCTATGTGTATTTACTACAACAAGAAACTGCACAGAACAGTATTTACTATTTCTATGGGGCAATGTCTGGACAGTTGTAAGGAAGGCTGTCTGTCTTTACACCATGACGGGAGCTTACCATTTCCTTCTGTTGATCCAGCTCCCTCAGAAAAAATCAACCACTAATTTGACTGCTTTTTTCATTGGGGGTTCTCTGAAGAAGCAGAGTCTGAGCTGGTGAAAAGGGCAGGACAAAGAAGGGGTGGACAGAAAAAGAATAAACTTCAGCAAATGCAACCTTAAGCCGATTTTAGGGGTTCCGGGGCTGGCAAGCACACAGGTATTATTCTCAGCAAGACCAAGAAGATTCCTTAAAGAGATTAGTAACATTTACCTTGAGCGCAGGAAATGTTCTGAGAATTCATCACTTGATGCCTACAGTGCTGAAAACACAGCATGTTATGGTAGCATTAAGTATTATTAGTGTGCTTACCTGCAGCTCCTATATCCTACCAGATGGCACCCAGAGTTTATTTTTCTTTCTCTTTTAAAATTGCAAAAAATTACCTTCTTTGTAAGAAGGTATTATATCTCTTTTTGGTGCATAAAATATGAAAATGACCATTTTGAAGAAAATACTGATGCTTGAGGAAACCTTTTTTTCTTCCATTGGGTGTGTCAGACATGGTACGCACACAGCACATAGGAAGAGAGTAATTCACAGCATACACTTAAGTGAACAAGACCTTTGAGGCAGATTAAACTGCACAGGCGTAAGAGAGAGAGAATCATGAGCTAAAATACCTTGCCAAAGGCTGTGGGGGTTTTGTGCTTTTTAGAAAGGAAATTGTGCCATAGATACACAGCCATTTAATAGACACAACATTTAAATGATTTGTGCAGTTACTTTTATGTGTAGTGTGTGTGGATAAAGTGCTTTTAAAATATGATGGTTAATTTTCGGTTGTTCTGTCTTTGGCTGGAAAAATAAGAGTTTTATGACACATTTTTTGGCAAGTAGATTTAGCACCTTGGAGTACTGAAGTTCATTCATTCATTAGCATAAGCTTTTATTATAAGCCATAATCTCTTCTTTATTTCAACTGCTATGGATGAGGACATCTAGATACCATCTCCCGTCAGTGGTAGATGGAAACATCTCCCATATGACTTCAGTATACAAATCACGTATTTGGAACCTTAAATGCAAACATCCTCATATTTTAAAGACCATCAGTAACAAAGCAGCTTGTGAAAGTCAAATTGTGTCAAATATATTTTTTAAATGAACCCTAAAACACCAAAACACAGAAATCAAGGAGAAAAAAGACGCATTTTTTAATATTTTTAAAATTATGCAGGTTTAAAGTAGCTATCCAGAAGCCAGTAAAATGTCATTGGTACAGAATTTATCTTATGAAAGGACAAAGTCTCATTGATTTCACAGTTCTTATTTCTGGGGTTTTTTGTTTGTTCATGTGATTAGAATACCATAATTTTCCTTTGTTTGCTATTCTATTTTTATCATTTATTCAATCTCCTTTATGAGGAGGGATTTCTTTACAACAGTGCCTTCTACAAATCTGATTATTCTTATTAGAAGTGTCTGTGCTGCAGTCATACCACCAAACCTGAACCATGGGTTAGGATCCTATCATGGCAGGCCAACTCCTAATAAAAGGATGATTACAGTTTCAAAGAATTTACGAGCCCATATCCTCCCTTTGGGCATCAAATCACTTTCTCCTTAAAATTCCTCAAGAGCTTTTCAAAGGAGGAAATGCTTGGACAGAATAATTTCTCCTTATCCAACCCTGAGCTACAACCAGATCTTTTTACTCCCCTTGTGAAGCCTAAGTGTCATTGTACAATTCATACAGATGTGTTTCGGGATTGCTGTATAGGTCTTCTACCATTTATTCCTCCCATGCTCCCGCAACAAGAACACTTGATACAGTAGAGTTGTGACAGAACCTGACAAAAGCCAAAAAAATCAGAGTGGAGGATGACACTTCATACTTCACTTACACTGTGGTGAAAAAGACATACACAAGAGGACAAGTTAATGATAGAACATCAGCCTTCACTTTGAATTTTCTGACTTTTGGAAGATCCACCACTTTAACTGTATTATGTAACACAAGTATTTTTATATCTAATTTTAAAAGCAAGACAGTTGTACGTCAGATAGCTTGTATGGTTTTTTCCAGCTATATTGTCCTAACGTATCACCTGTCCCTCTAAACGTTGCTGCTCTTACATCTTCAGATGATCCCAGTGTCAAACAGTAGCATCACCAACAGTGTGAAGAATTGAATACTGAAATGTGCTCTGCAGTATCCCTTAACTGACTACGCAGATACACCCTGTGGGCCCAATAGGTGTCCAAAGCACTGGGGAACGCCAAGAGAAAGTATGACCACTGCTGCTGAAAGCTGGCCAAGCCTTAAATATTCAGGTTGGCTTTTGGTCTGTGTATCTACCCATCCAGAAGGACTGCAAGTAGAGACCAAAGAAGACTTACGAGGCAGAAGAGAGACAGTACACACTGCACTAAGTGCTATTCCCCAGCAATTCCAGGTGTTCTATATTTAATCCATAAAAATATATGAATAGGCATTTCCAAAAGGACTATGTTCTCACTTCTTTTATAGGATAGTGCAGGCTGATTGAGTTCTAATGGACTTCAAAAGTTAGGGTTTTTCCCTAAATAAACTAAACAAATATTAAGAAAGGAAAATGATTACTTGTAGGATAGGCCATTATAGAGAGAGAGGAAGCAATGTTAAATACCCAGTGGGTTTTCCCCAAGAAGCCAGCTGCCAGGAAGAGGATTCCCATCTCTTAATAAGAGAAACTACATCATATGCCATCTTTAATTCTACAGTGTCAGATATTCAGTTACTAGTGTTAAAATACAGAACATTCACTGTGGTTCTTTCCTCTAATAAACTCTGTCCTTTGGAGGAAGAAAAAACATATTTTTCAGGATATTATGCTAAACCATTACAATCATTAAATAAAGTCTACTTTTTTTTTAATACTATCTGTCTTAAATAAATACAAGAAATAATCAACTTTTTAATCTAGATATTCAAATATACCTTTTTTTTTTCCTTTTGAGAAATAAAAACTGTAATGACACTTCGTTCACTAAACTGATATGTTCCAATTTTTATGTCATCTGGTAAACTTTATCCATATCAGTCTGGTGCGATTTGGGTCTTATTAACACTAATTTTAATAAATTCCCTTTGCTTCAATACCATCATGGGCATTCTGCAGGTTATTCTTTTTATGAAAATAAGATACAAACAAGAGAGACCAGTATAAAGACTTCATAGAACTGTATTGCATTTCAAGAGAAAGCAATCAGAGACATAATTTTAGTTTATATTATGTTGCTTCCTAAAGACAATGAACTAATGTGAAAAATATTGCTTCCTTTTGTTTTAACATTCATTCAAAGAGGGGAAAAACGATCCATCAGAATAAACCTGTAAAGATTATAAATCTTGCCTGGATAACAAACATAATACACAGTGTTATTTTTTTAATATACTTGTTTCTGTTTGTTGTTAGGTGTTTGGAAAATGGAGAACACTGCTTTGCTTTTACTTTACAGAATTTTTTCACAATTTCGTATACATAGTCTACCACTATCTCCATTTATAAGAATTACAAGTAATAGGACAAAGATGACAGGGATACAATATCAGTTCGGTTTCTCGCACTACTCTCTAAGAAATTTCACTATGTATTAGACCACAGCAGTCATATCTCCTCAGATTTTAACCACTGTTTTCAAACCACCTCCCTAAAAAAAAAAAGTCACATATTCTTCCTTCACACCTATGTGAAGCTCCCACTAAAAGTTATGAGAAATGAGTACTGTGCTTTTCCAAAAAAAATCTTTTTTCTCTGATAAAAATAAAGATTACAAGATAATGCTTCCATTTTCCAAAGAAGGAATAATTTAGGAAGCTTTCTAGGATTTTCTCTACATTTATATGCTACTGTGCTGATAGCAGGCACAAGGAAATGTGCTTTCCTATATTTCAGCACTTAAGCCCCACTCATAAAAATTAGGTGCTTAGGAACCAATTAAATAACTTTGCCTTAGCTAGCAGTGTACTACTGTGAGAGAGAATAGTCACCTGTGGTCCCAGTTTGGACTCATATTTCTCATTAATAGTTGTTTCTCATTAACAGTTGTCAGGAACAGAAAAACATATTTTGGAAATTTAATCATACCATCACTTTCAGGAAGACTGTGCTAACCCATTTTGAAGGTGCACTGGGCAACTTCAGGAACAACAAAAAGCAATATATTGTGGAGGCTGCATGTCAGAGCGAACTCATAAGTAATTACATATGAAAAAATACAAATAATTTTGTGTTGTATGCAGAATCTGACCATGAAAGAAATCACCGAGGACTAGTAACTTGGAAGTAACATATATATTTTCTGATTTCCTGATTTGCAGATTTGATGCCATGTGAATAGGCTGTACTTGGTAGCTTTTATGTTGAATTTTCATCAGAGGCAGAGAAGGAGAAAAGTGTGTGAATACATTTATTCAAGGAATACACGTGGCATCCTCTTTGGGGTCAATTTCACCCATTTTTGGAAGAGGTTAATTACCTCCTGTACACTGAGTTCTTCAGATTTTGAGTTCAGAGTCTTCTGGCTCTCAATATCCACAGAGATGATGTCGTATTTTGGGGGGGGGGGGGGGGTGGAACCCATGGCAGTCCTACTTGCCTCCCATGTCTTCATTACTACAAGCTCCAGATGAGAAAGGATTCTGCTCTAGCAAGGAAAAAAAGATCATAAAATACATATTCACAGCAGAGCCAAAATTGCTTAGGTAATAAAAATTTATCTTCTTTTTCTCTTTGAGGGCTACTGCATAGGTAATCCATTATTAGTGGCTCACAGCCAGCAAGTGGCTGTGAATTGAGCTGGTGAATAAATCAGCCTACCTAGATAAAGACCCAGAATACTGGGTATGCGGGTATGCAAGAGAGGCGCCAAAGAATGACAATTTTTCTGTTTCTCTAATGCAAATGGTTTAATGATGGGTGACCCCATTCCTTTAATGTCCATTTGGCTGCTTTGTGTAACTATTTGAACATTCATTTGAACTTAATTCATTTGACCGTCAGTTTGGGACCTGATGAAAATACTGGTTCCTCATATAATCCTAGAATAGCAATGAATCTTCCAGACAGTTGAAGTATGAGTTATCCATTGCTAAATGTGTTGCTTTCAGAACTGAAATGCTTCTTCACAATGGGGAGAAGCAACTATGCATATTCTTTCTTTCCTTTATAAATCTGGCATATAGTGTTATTTGTTACCACTTGATTAATCTGTCTTCAAATGAACAGTAAAGTTGCACAAATTCTTGAGCTCTGACCTTCACAGGTTTCTCCAAATCTTTTACCTGATGATGATTCAGAAACAGTTCTGAGAGCTTAGTGATGGATGCATCCTTTTGGCAATACTTGGCAGAGGATTAGAGAAAAAGATATCTCCATATGCAGCTGAGGTCTTTCCATAAGTCATCTTCCTTCTTTTGCATTAGGAGATATCCTAAAAAGAACCTATTCCTTCCGTTCCAAAAAACACTGTCTTCTCCAGATTTCTGTGCCCAACCCCAGAGATACTTTGGAAATGGTTCTGAAAAATAGTGATGGGTAGGTAAAGCATAGAAATAAACATAATAATTAAATTGGTCCACTGTTGGTAGTTACCGTAACACTGAAAATTTGTGAACGGTTCCTAACAAGAGAGGAATGTTATAGATCATTTACATTAATCATAACACAACTTCCAAACAAATCTTCCCAGATACAAAATAGTTATGCTTCTTTCTTGGAACTTCTGCAATTTACTGATGGAAAAAGTGAAGCATGAGTGTAATGCTATTTCAATTTTTTATTTTTCTTTTAATTTAAAGGGCAAAAATACAAGCCCTAAAAGAAAAAAATATATAGCCTATGAATACTTCAGCGGTCTCTTGTGACAACTGAGATTCCTGTGAATCGACAAGCAAAATCCAGAGCAGTCAGGAGTGACACCTAGAACCACCTCTCTGTAAACTAACATTAAAATCCTCTCTGGTCTCCTATTAGTGTTTACTGTTGAGGTCCAGTAATTTCTTGTAGATTAAATATCATCATGGAGATTTCTTTGTTTCTGTATATGAAGAATCAGCATAATGTGCTCCCTGAGAAATTAGAGATTTTTTTGAAGCACACTGGTAGCTCCAGATGTCACAGACGCGCCCTCTGTACTCATGGCAGTTGCTCTGATCTGCCACTTCTGTAGTACAGTGCCACTTCTGCTTTCAAATTTGGGGGGAGACGAGGAGACTGTCATCAGCCGTAGTTCCCAACACAGAGAACAGCAACTCTACAAATTGAAAACTTGCCTTCCACACATCCTGATCAAGCTTCACTGTTCTCTCTCTCTGTGCTGTTCACTGTACATTAAATGACCAAAGGAAATGGCTTTTTGTAGGTTTCTCCAAAGTATGCACCGAATGTCCTGGATGTGTAAAAAGATTAGAAAGATACGCAGTAAGACAGCACATTACCAGAGCAGCAGAATTTGTTGGGAGATTGCAATACTGCATTGTCAACTCCAAATTTTAACTTCATGTGCTTTTAGCCCGAGCAAGGCTGGAACAGAACTACTTTTTCACTGTGCTGATGTCAGATCAAGAAACTTGACAACAGAACTGAAACGGTCAGTTAATACACTCCACGTTCTCAAGCGTGCATGCCACCAACAGTCTATGCATACTGAGAATTTGCAGTCACTGGCAATGAGCAGACTGCAGGACAGCAAATGCGTGGCCTTAAATATGCAGGTCCGAGAGCGGGAAACGCTACCATCTACTGCTTCCTGCTGTCTCTAAAGGCATCGTGCAGCTGTTACAGCACAGAAGGTGTTAGATGAGAGTGATATAAAGACATGGTGCTTGCCATTTTGGACAGTGAAAATTCCTGCTGTTACATCTTGGCCAAAATCTTTGCTACCACTCCATTGGGAAATAAGAAGAAAAAAAAAATGATAGTGCAATTTGTGCAGAAACCTTCTGAAACAAGTTTTATAAAGCTGTAGTGTGTCCATTGCACTCACTTTAAGATATATTTGATTGTAAAAAGTAATCTGGACTGCGCCTCACCTAGATCAAAAGCTAATTTGACTGGAAATTCAGCAAACTCAATAGCATGCCTGACATTGCTCAGGAAAGAATTTTGTCCAGCAGCTAAAGAAAAAGACATCTTTATGACTAACACAGCACAGGTGGTCTTAACGTTTGTTTCCAGAGGCAGATGTTTTCTCTGTGTCTTTGAACTCTTTAGAAATTTTCTCCTTACCCCACAAACTGGCAAACAAATGTAACTTTATTATTTTTCCTCCTTTGAGACGAGGCATTGACTTCTGCATTGGAATGTTCCGGGAGGAATATCACTGGGGTCTGATGCTTCACCTTGTGATGTCTACACAAGATCTTTAAGAAACTGCTGTGGATGTTAGTGCTGCTCCTATGTGGGGAACAGCAGAACTTCATTTAGAGCTTTAGGCAGACAGTGTATTAAACTGTTGAAATGTTTGTGCCAGTGACAGAGGATTTTCCTTTCATTCAGTTTGACAGCATTTGACCATCTTCACTACAGAATGGTATAACACCACTAATTTTACAGCCAGAGACTGTTTTCAAGCTGTCTTAGAAGCTCTCAGATTTTTTCTAACAAACAGAAGCGTGTTGAAGTTTTTCCATCTTTTTTGACCAGTTATCTGCTACAATTTGAACATTTGCTTCTGCTTTATGTTTATGTCTGTGGTAAGCCGCTTTTAGGTTTGCCAATTTTTTTCCAAACCTTGTGCAGTATATGTTATACATGTTGAGGAACTTGATGGAATCATCACTTTTCATCAGTGCAGTCTTGATGTTTGCATTTGACAAAAGCCTAAGAGTTCTGCAAAGGCCTTGTATAGTATCCCCGACAGTTTTTCACCTATTTGCCATCTTTAACTTAAGTTTCATAATTGAAATACAGCCATATCTAGTATAGCATCCAATTTCTTGTTGGTGTCTGCCACTGTAATTCATTCATTTTTTTAAATGTCTGTAGTTGTGAAAACAATCAGACAAAAGAGGACAGAACAACAAGCACACACAAAAATAAATAACCTCCAGTCAGATTTGTAGAGTATGTGAGAATGATGCCACGAGGGCATCAATTCTCTGAAGTCTTCCATGTCCCTCCCAGAAGCAAGACTGTCTGGAACAGCTCCAGTGAAGACTAAGGATGATCCTGCCGTTTGGCCAACACCCTTCAGAACCAAAAGCCTTCATGACCATATTCAATGGTACTGCCTCTTATCTTGTTTTAATTACTGTCAAAGTCAACAGACAGAGAGTTCATGCAAGAATGTGAGATAATAATATAAAATCAAGTCCACTTTTCATAGTCCAATAGGATATAAGACTTTGGAGCTGTATAGAATGAAACAGCAAAGCTACGTGTCCATACTGACTGCATTTTTAAGGTAATTCTGCTTATTGACAATTCCTCAGAATTTCCACAAACACATTACCTATGTTTTCTACTTGGTCAATACCTCTTTCTGTTTCTCCCAAATTAATTCCCAAAATATTACAACATAAAAATGAGTATACAATTTGTGTCATAAATCTTTTTTGTAAAATACAAAAGTTCCTTCTATTTTCTATAATGTCAAAATAAAATTATATCTGCACTAAAAATTAGATTCCAGGGCCACGGCCAGGGCCGTAATCTTCTGGATTGTTTTTAGCCAAGCACTTATAATCCAGTTTTTCTTACCAATCTAGCTATCACGAATAGTGGCTTTTGTGAAAGTGACATAAAACCGAGTGGAAGTGTGTTGTTGACATTTTACTCTACATAAACTAGCAGAGGATAGATCCAATATGGAGTTGACATATGATATTTACAGTATAGAAAGAACTTGTTACAACCTTTTCCTGTCCCATGAGGGACCTCTCCCTGAGGCAAGTCTATAGTTTTCTGCAGTCAAAAGTGGCACACCTTGCTATGAACGGCCTCTTGCTTCAGGGCCATGGACTCTTCTGTCTGCTCTTGCTACCTCTATCTTGTAGCAATTCTTTAAAGGTTATTCATTGTTATTAAATACAAAAGGCCCCTGATTTCTTCCCCCTTGCTCTTACAGTCCCCAGTGAAACTTGAAATGGTATTAACACCTCCCAGCAGCACTACCGTATTCCTGTTCCCCGCTGGCTATTGTACTTTAAGTTAATTTTCCCTCAAAATCTTTTCAGATCACCCTTTCCTCCACTATTCCCTAGCTGTACCATGGATCACAAAGATCAGAAAATCCAATGTGTAATCTATACAGATGCAACATCATCCTTACAATGTCAAATGACCTCTCAGATAAGAGACAATTCTCATCTGGACTGTTGCCACCATCAGGATACTTTCATTAATTTATCACTTTTATTTCTGCCTCTGGCTTCTCTTCATAAATATTTTCTTTCCTTGCTAAAATTATCTTTTAAATTTATGCTGAGCAGTAAGTAAGACAACGTGTTTATCGTAAATAATTTAGCAACATAAAATATTTGATAAAACTCACAGGGAAACTAGTTATTTACATAACTAAACTTTCTAACAGCTATGCAGTTGACAATAATACCTGCTTTATCATCATAAAACTTCATAGTTTTTGTCATTGACCAGGACTCCATTGAGCCAAGTCCTATACGCTAGATGCTGTGTAAGCATCGAATAAAAACATAGCTCCTGCCCTAGACAGCTTACCATCTGCAAGACAACAGAGGAATATAGACAGATGGAGAGATATAGAAGGTGACAAGATGATTGTGATCATTGTGGTAGGCGGTAGTCGGAGCAGAACACCACCGCTATTGTCAAGTTTTAAATAGGCATCACAGAAAAAAAAGGTTTTAGGGAGATACAACTCTCCTAAGCCACTGGAATAGATTAGTGTCTTGCCATTTATCTCTCCTTTTCTTCCCTCCAAACTCTCAGGTTTTCTCTGAATAAAAACTAGTACTAAAACACACATAGAATAACCACTACCTTCACTTGGAGAAGCTCCGCTTGCTGGTAAATTCCCATGATCTCATTGAAACACATGTTTAAAGCTTTAGAAATATGTTAGAAGATTATCAAATGTATACATAAATATGCACTTGTATGAATCCAAGATTTATACCTATATTAGTATTGTTAGCAAAAGTATAGCTTGAAATTCAGACCCAAACCAATCCGGCAGAATAAAAAAATTGGTGAAATGACAAAAAAAAAATTGATGAAGATGTAAACATTAAGGTTTAATCTGCTGTAGTAGATGCCAACTCGTCAGGCTAAATTTCACCCCAGCCTGCACAGA
This sequence comes from Grus americana, assembly GCF_028858705.1. Classification (NCBI taxonomy): domain Eukaryota; kingdom Metazoa; phylum Chordata; class Aves; order Gruiformes; family Gruidae; genus Grus; species Grus americana. The sequence goes on from NC_072859.1 coordinate 28,153,376, forward strand.
ACTCCTACTGGAGAGAGACACTGAACGTACCAGTAACAGGGACATTGTGTACAGAAAAAATGGAGTTTATACTTTTATATAACATTATAAAGCTAAATTGGATGTTTGTATGGATTCTTACAGAAACTGGTGATTTTAGCTTCTTTTTATAATTGCTGTAACACCAAGTCCAGTGTCCACATAACCTCAGACAGCCCATTTGGCAGTTGCAGGACCCATACTCTAGCAAATACCTTGTAGGAACCATGACAGAGGTGTCCCCAGAGGCTCCTCAGTCACATCTCCAGCAGCCTCTTAGCTGCATCTACGTGAGCTCTTGATGAACATGCCTCTCGGGCTGCCCAGGGGTCAAGCTTGCTGATGAGCTGTATGAGCTGCCTCATTTTGCTGGACAGTTTTGCTTTGACTTCTACCTGGCTATGAGCACTTTGCCTCTGCTTGTCTTTGTGTTACCTCCTATAATAGATACAAATGAGTTATATTCAAGGTCTTTAACAAAGAAAGAGTGTTTATAGCTCCAGTAAGTCAATATGTATAGGAAGGAGAGAAAAATACCCCCCATCTCTTCAAATTATCTACATTCCAGTAAATTTGATAACTTGCCTTTATTAGTGAAAGGCAAAACATACATCCTTGAAAAATTTACACTGCCTGATATAGCAGATTTCTCAACAGTCAAAGTCCAACTCTTCTGTAAGTAGGTGTAATTTTAAGAGGAAAACAAAGCAGTGTAAGTATTTAAATTAGCACTCACATTTCAGCTCTGAGAAGTATCAAAAAATAATTACAGGTCCATACCAGCGGTGTACACTTTGCAGATACAAACATAAATTGTGGCTGTAGGGAGGAGTCTCTGTGTAGGCATCTTCATTTTTAGTCACAATTATTTGCTGAATTAGACCATTAACATATTTACAAACAAATTGAAAACCATAAACACAATTTATGTGCATTTATGTTTCTCCTGTAACTGTAGGCCCCTCATCTTGTCTTAGAATGAAGCAATATCAGCACAAATCATCCTGCTGACATAAAGAGCAACACTGAGTCCACACTGAAGGATAAAACCAAACTCTAAGTAGATGAATGCTTTAGTTTTACTATTTGGCACAGTATTCCCCAACTTCCTGTGCATTATCCCTCTCTAAAACCTCTTTATGCAGTTGCATGTTACAGATGCCTTTGACAAGGCAAAGACAAAGCAAAGACTTTTTATAGGCTGGTAAACATATACATTGCAAACTATGTACCATGGTGTCCAGTTTCAGTTGTGGCCTCAGGTATTACCAGCTATACACATTTTACCTCATGAAGTAGTAAGACTGAATTCCCGTGTTATCTTTTTCCTTATGAAAATGTGCAGCTGCTATAGCCTCTCTCACTTTATCCATCCTCATCACTATCTTGGTTTATTTAACAGTGGTAATATCTCAAACATGTAAAAATACCTTGCTGTTGTCACAAGCTGCCGTGGTGTATATATTGCCTTCCAGTGTCTTTGCATAGCCCAGGCTTAACATAAAAGGAAAATGCTTCCACCCATGTGCCAGCAATATGACAAATAGCAATGATGGAAGACAGTAAAGAGGCCTGTGCGTTTAAAGGAATTTGCGTAAAACTTCCCCCCCTCCCCTCCGATACATCAAAGAGTGCTTGGTTCTCTGAAGTGATCACAAAAGGCAAGCCACGTGGTGCTGCAAGCTGTGGCAAGCAGAGGTCTGCTGTCTATGCACACAGTATGAAATTCGCAGCCAGAAACGCGACATGTCCGAGAGGAGGAAGGAAGGAAGACAGAAGTGCTAGGACAAGAAAGAATGGAGCATGACAAGAGAAACCGAAGATGCAGAAGTTAAATAGACAATAGGTTTAGCCGATATGACATATATAGCCAGACAAAAGGTACAGCGTCTTTCTGAATGGCATTGAGCTGCTGAAATGAAATGAAGAATAAAAAGAAATTATCAAGAAAAAAATACCTGAAAAATATCAACAGAGAAGAACACAAGAGAAAAGAAAGGAAAGCCAGCTGAGACATGAAGTGGTTCTAGAAACAAAACAAAAATCTCCTAACAGCATAAATGCAAACTGGGGACAAATGGTGAATGCAAAACGGTTAAGAGCAGGCCTCAGTTTACTGCCAGCATAGCTAATATGGCGTACCAGGTTGAAGGAAGAGAACAGCTGCCGCCTTCTCTATGTAGAAAAATATCCACCTAGTAAAACATTCGGTCACCCTGCAGTATGCACTAGCCTACAGCCACTATCACTGGAGACGTGTGGTATGATTAAATATTCTGGTAGACATGGAAATATTTGAGCAAATGAGAATATATTTTAGAAGAAGACAATCAGCGACCAATGCCATATTGTAATAGTGGCCATAGGCAAGAAAAGAGTAAGAAATGAGCATTCTTCATAGAGAAAAGTCTTTAATGTTTTGTAGATACAAGAAAAAGAGATATAATACACCTGCAGCAAACTACATGAAGAAAAGGAATTGTGCTGACAGGAGCTAAACAAATATTTGCTAAATAACACATAATATGCATTTAGATTTTTGAATTTTCAACAGTCCTTTTTAAATGCCTCTAATTATAAAGTAGCTGAGTTTAGTAATGGGGAAAAAATGCTCCAGTCTCTGGAAAGATGAATATTCTGAATTAATATATTTTTGTGACCAATCTCAGGGATTAATTTACTCATTTTGCTTCCAAGAATTGAACAAATTTGGGTGCGCAATTTGAAGACTATTTAATTTCATCCCTAATCTATATAATACTCCAATAACAAATGTAGTGATTCTAAAGAAGCTGTTAACTGAACAAACAACAGAAAGAGAATCAGCTGTCTACCATATGTTTCTTGTTTATTTAAACAAAAATATCCATTTTGAGCTCAATCCAAAGTCCATCCAAGTCAATGGAAAGATTCTTACCAATTTGAACAAGCTCTGGAATAAAGCTTATGTGGTTTTACACGTCAAACCTGTATTATATAATAGCCCTACAACTGTCCTGGACTTCCTTCATTGAAATTCTTTATGTTGTACTTAGTTAGTGTGTACTGACCTGCTAAAACCTCAGGCTCCAGGAATTCAGCACAGCAGCTGATTAGATGATGGGTAAGTGCTCATTTGTATACTCAGCTGCTTGTTTTGTTTATGTAAAAATTCTAATTTGAGCATAAAATACTTGCTGGTTTGGGTACATGAAGGTAAACCTTCTCTCATTTCAGGATGACTTCCTATTTGAATTCATTTCAGATGGAAGACTTTGAGAAACAGGAAATTAGTTTCTTGAGGGCTAAATAGATTCCTTAAAAATTGAAATAAAACCTGGTTTGAGCAAATAAAGATATTATTTAAATATATTAAATATTTGGATTTAAATTTATTCAAATATCTTAATTATTTAAATTTAAATATAGTACTTAAATATTTAAATACATTAAAGATATGGGAAAGCATTACTTTTGAATACAATGTAGAACAGCCCTCAGGAAGTTACATTAGCCTTAGTTCTGGAATGATATCTTTGCCTCTGTTCCTCCTCTCAAAAAGATGACGTTTCGGATCGTTCTAATTATATGTACTTCAGATGATCTGATTCCTATTTTGCTCTCAAGTGACTGAAGACATCCATAGAGATTTTGCAGACCAAGCTTTCTGTCATGCAAATATTAAGCACCTCCATGCAACGCTCCCACTGTCACCAGATCCTGCAAACCTATAAAACGTGGCATTTACCCCGTGAAACCATATTATTCCTTTTACAAAATGTTGTTTCTTGACAACACTGACTGAGAGTTCCTTCTTTTTCATTAAATATTGACATCTTACACCTTTTGTTTTATTCAAAGCAGATATACAAAAAACAAAAACAAGAAAGAGGAGAGATCTCTTTGATACTTGTATCTGACCTCCAAAGAGTCATTACACAGCTACTGGGCCCGGAATGTTTTCAGAAACCAGATGCTTTTCCCTACATGAAAGTCACAACTGGGACACAATAGCTTTGAAAGTCAGTACACAGAGATCTGCTGTAGTAGCCAAAATGCAGCAGTCTCCTCTGTCAATACCTATAGGAGAAATTCTGACCCAGTCAACCGTATTTGTGATAGATACAGTGACAGACAGAAATAAAGTGTCTTATATAATTTACAAGCCTGCAACTTAGACATTGCAGCAATCCTTAATCAAATTCTTGCAAATAAGCGTACAGGAATCCAATATAGTTTGAATTGCAGCCTCCACAAATATTGCAAACATAGAATTTAAAATGTTAAACACATTAGGTGTCTGGAAATTTTCAAATGTACATTTGTGAGAATTATTGAACGTCACAGCCCAGCTCTTCAAACCATCACTCCCTAAAGGGGCTGTGCTAGAGAGCAGAAATGGAAGGTTTCTACCAACAGGTGGAAGGATGCAAATAGATTTTCAACTGCCTTCCAGCCTTGGTCTGTGTAACCCAATGCAATCTATGGTCTCATCACTTATTAAATTTAACTATTTTGACATTAAGACAACATTGAAGATAACCATTTTCAACTGTTTTCAAAAGAAGCCAATTCTTTCCTTTCAGTCCACCTCATTCAGTTTGAAATGGCTGTACAGTAAGTAGCTGACAGTGAAGTATCAGTCCGGTAAGAGATATAAAAGAAATTATATTGCCTTAGCCCGCATCAGGAAATCCCCTCAACAATGCCAGAGAAAACAGGTATTGAACACAGAAGTCACACATCACAGTGTTACTAGTGCGTCCTTTTCCTCCTCAGTTACACCAGAGCTCTTTGGCTGCTGCACTCATACTTGAATGACACACACATCCATACACCTACCATCCCACCCTACCTGTATATCCACCTTCCTCCTCCTCTCCCAAATGGTTGACGGTATGAAGTTTCATGTCAGGTATGATCCAGATCTGGGTGGCCCTAATCCCCTAGTTACCTCTTCCTTTTTGTTTTGGGGAGAGGAGGAGAGAAGCATAAATAACTCATCTAATTTGTTGCAGTGCCAAACTGCTTTTACTTTAAGTAAGTCAATGATAAGATTTCCATGAGCTTCAAAGGTAGTTGCAGCAGATCCTCTTTGTGTCAAGATATATTTCAATGCTAACTTAAATTTAACATATTCTTTCACAAGTTTTTTAGTCCCAGAACACTGGTAAACAATGAATACTATGTTATTACATAACTCTGGTATTTTCTGTCAAGATACTTCTATATAGCTAGATGGCTACATTAGAAATATAACCTTTAATCAAAAAGAATGGTAAAATAATATGTGGATGAAATTTCTTAGTATGAAGATGTGAGCCTAAATGTTCTGATTGAATTATGTCGAACTCGTACAATGAAATTTCTACACTATAAAAGCATTTTCAGTAGATTACAAAATGCTTGAGTGGTGGATATGACTAATTCAATAAAAATCAATAGGAAACTAATATGATTACATATTTCCCATCTTTATTTCCATTTCATCTATCATTTTCTCTCAAAACACATGCCTGTATTTTTATGAAATTGTTTATTATTTGTATAAGCAACATTATTCATGTTTCATGAATTTGACCAAGTTCATAAACTGAAAATTACTTGTAATCTACCTTATTGGGCTTTTCCATTAAAGTTCTGACCTAGCTGGCCCTAGCTAATAGAACAAACTGTTATTCAAGGCAGGTTTTACTTAAGATGAAATAAAGAATCTGTATTTTACTTGTAATGCTGCAGCCACAAGTCAAAGTAAATTATTTAAACAAGTAATTCTGCAAGCACATGTAACCATTAAGTGCCAGACTGTGTACAAAAGCAAGAGGATAGCCCCTGCTCTGAGGCCAGCCACAGCTGTCACTCCTGCACTCTTCTACATGAAAGCAGAGTAATTCACTACATACCCTAACAAAAGTATGAAGAGTTTATGAATGCATAAAGAAGCATATGAAAAAAAAAAAAAGAGAAATCTCCATAAACTGAATCCTGAAGTTCCTTATTTAATTTAAACTCAATCAAATTTCCCTTTCAATAATATTTAAATCTTGTTCACCATAGATCTCAAAGTACTTACAAAGCAGCATAAGCCTTATTATCTCATTGAAGTTAAAAGGAGATTGTCCTGAGGAAGGAAAGAATAAGGATTTCAGGATTTGTCTCAATAAAAGGTACAAAAAACCTGCTAGAGTTGAACAGATCTATTACATCACAGAGAAAAGGAAAGCTAAAACTGTGATATGTTTCTTTTTTTCCCACCAAGTTACTAGTTTTCTTTATCAAATAGTAAAAATAGCATCACTACATCTTGTAATACTGAAATATATAGTAGAAAAAGTATCAGACTATTTACTTATTTAAGTTATGGTTACATGCTTGGGGATTTTTTCAAGTATCACAGATAATTTTCAGGTACAAGTTTTATTTATCATTTATAGAAGAGATTGAGAATGAAAAGAGTGATTTACAAGGTAGCCACAGAACAATTTTAGCATCTGCCCACATGGAAAAAGGATATTTGGAGAGTACTGAGTACAATTACAATGATTTTTATAATTCAGTTTAGCAGCTACAAACGTAAAGCACTGCTAGATGCAACTGCTGTCTAGGAGCCCCTGTTGTAAAGCCTGGGATACTGAAAGGTGCCTAAAAGAGCTGAGCACACAATTTCCCCTGAAATTCAAAAGGCAATTGAAGTTCAGGACCACCAATAGATTTTGGTGCTGTGACACAACTGCTTGTCATACCTAAGGAGCAGGCACATGAACCTCAGGTGGAAGACACTGTTCCCTAAAAAAGTCTTGGGAAAGGCTATGTGCTTTAGCAATTCCCAGCAGGGAGTCACTAGTTGGAGAGGCTAGAGAAACCAGGGAAGCTTAGAAACAAGAGCAGACCTTAAACACAGGCAGTATTGACAGGACATGGTTTCCCCTAGGATCTTATTCGTAAGCTAGAGCTCAGAGAAGATAGATGCCTCCATTTTAAATTCAATGAAAGAATCATTGGAAAACGCTTATTTTCAGAACATGGGTTGCACTTAGGATGCACAAGAATTAACATCTTTGCACATGACTGAGACAGCTCTGGGCGTGCACTGAACTGAAGGCACAGAAAGAACATCAGTGGCAAAATCTCAGGTACCTACCAGACTTCAGACACCCAATGCTTTGAGGGATTTCAAAGATTCCATAAATTAGGTGCATAAATCCAAATCCAAATTTAGGCACCAGTTGTTCACCAGTTCCTAGAGGTATTTTTTTGAAAATCACATCCCTTAAATCTATAATAGGAGGCAATTATATATTTGCACTTGAGATCATGTAATATTTTTGCAAATTTACAATATAAATATTTCTCTCAAAGTTGTAATTTTCTTCAGGTGATCATAAGAGCTACAGCACATTCATCTGACTAACAATGCAGGAAGATATATACATATTTCAGGATTAATGATAGGGTGCTTAAAGTAGCTTGCAGTAATAGTCTGAGAAGAATAAGAGGTTGTCATTAACAAAAAAGACAGAGAGGAAAATTTTGGGATTGCAAACTAAAATTGTTCTGCATAGGTAATTCTGTTTGGTACTTTTTCAAATATGATTTAACTTTGCTGATGTCAATGAATAGAAAGGTGGATTATCAGACGCTGGTTTGTTTATTGTCACTTAAATGGTTCTTGAGTGCTGGAGTTATCTTCATTAGACCAGTCATAAAAACATATATATTTAAATTAACACACCGATGGCTGCAATTTTTTGCCCATCTTCATAACATACTCTTTACTTACGCTGGTAAAGAAACTGTGAAATAAATTTTGCAATGTCTGCAATGACAAGGTCACCAGTTCCAATTCAACATTGTTTAAAAAAAAAATAGATGTCATTAGAGCTTGAGAAATTTATTTAACATTCCCTAGCCTGCAGTCTAAGCCCCTTGTTACAGGAAAAAATGCCAGTGGTAACATACTCTAAAAGCCTCATCTTCTACAATTTAAAGGAATACAACATTTGTGTATCGCTCGCAGTATGAGGTATTTATTTATAATGTTGCAAACTGTCAGCTCCTGTTTCATTTCTATTATATATAGGATGTCAGGAACTCTCAAGAGTAAGAGCTTTACCAAGGGACAGGCCATGTAAAGGCAACAGATTAGGCAGACACTGCATTGAACATGCACTGCTTGCCATTAAGGGAGCTCTTACAGAGCAGCCATGAAATGGTGGGTCATTACAGAACCCAGGGTGGCAGCTAAGCACAATCACGTTCACGTGGGGTTCGCTGGGGCTTGCTTAGAGTAGAAAAATGAGGAATTAAAAACTGTATGTATATGAATATATCAGGGGAATTGGGAATCAAGGAAGGCAACAAAGCGTTTATACTAAAGAAAACCTCAGAGCAAAAATAGGTAGAAAACAGCCATGAATAAATTTAGGCTGAGAATTAGATGACTATTTCTATCCATATGAGAAATGAAGTTGTGGAAGCCTATCTTACCACGAGTGCTGGGTTAATAACCTAACCCATAATAATCTATGAGGCTCAGTCTCTGAAAAAAAACATTGTATGTATGTCTCCATGGTACAGTGTCAAAGATACAAGCTCACTGAGAACAAACAAGGACATGAGAAGCAGATTAGGAGCATTAGCACAGCTCTCCGCCCACTGTTTGCTTTCTCGTCTGCACCGTGCTTCCTCCGTCCTCCATAGCATTATGGAGAACTTTTCTATCTAACTGATTTTTTGGAGTCGGCTGTTCCCTCATTCTTCCCACTTTTTTTATCTCTTTCTTTCCTCTCATTATTCACTGTAAGTCCTGCCCTCGCTTTTGTCTGGACCACCTCTTTCCCCACAAAGACTATTCTCTCTGAATACTGCATTCCCTTTCATAATTTAACAGTCCTTTCCTCTCCCACACATCCTGGCACCCACAATTTTTATTCCCATCTGCTGCTTTATGCCTAGAATTGAAATATTTACCAGAAACATAGTAACTAGTGAACTAAATGAAGAAATGGAGCCCATTTTCCAGAGACAATACGTAGATAGCAAACCAAATTATCTTGTTCCTCTTCAGATATACTGATACCTTTAATCCGTACTGGTAAGCTAAAGAAGAAGCATTTGGTAGGGGTTAAGAAAAGTATCTAAAATAAAGCCAAGACACAGCAGCTTTAAGAAACTCTTTATGAACTATAGAACTCTTTATGAACTATAGATATGCATTTGTTGCAAGCAAATTTTATCACTGCATACGGAAATTCCTATCAGTGTGTTGTTCTGAAACTCGAGATTTCTCGCATTCAACTGATGTTGTATAATAAACTTGAAGAAAACTTACTCATTAAGCTTTGTAGGAAAGAAAGATCATTTCATCTTTCCGTACTGTTTTCTCACATCACAGTGCTTGTAGGCTCCTGAGATCAGTTTACAGATGACAGCAGAAGAGATTAGCAAAAAACTAATAGTCTGTCTTCAGGTGTATTGTTCCACCAATATCTCCTGCTTCTCACCTGAGTGGAAGCTGACCTGATCTTGGCAGTTTCCTTCCTGTTCAGCCCATGTTTCTCCAAGGCCTTTCCTGCACTACACTGTATCCAGGCCTAAACCTGTAAAGTTACTGACTTGATGATAAGAGAAACCTTAACAAGCCTGATACAGCTGTTACATCGTGCCCCAGTCTGCCTACTATGATGAGTAAACTGTGCTTCACACAGCCAACGAGCCAAAGAGAAATGGAAGTGGCACAGGAAGACAGTAGAGGAGGATTTCTTCCCCTACGTATTATCACCCAGGAGCAGACCTGAACTGCAGACCACCAAATACTCCCACTTTGAACCTGTAGCCTTGCCCAGAAACAGATTTCCTAGACAGGTTAGTCCATTCAGTTGACAGTTGCAGTAACCACCAATTTTTTTACCTTTTGCTAAGGAATATTTTTCCCCTGCTTCCCTGTTTCCCTTTTCCCCAGACCTCCTTGTTCTGATGAGTGCCTGTCTTTTGAGGAAAAAGATCCTTTGATATAGCTCTATAAAAATTAGGAACAATTATAACCACTATGTGCATTTCTTAAAATAGAAACCTTAAATTTTTAGATTACAAGAGTTCTCTTGGATACAGATTTGTATTATTGGTCTATTAAATGATGATTATAAACTTGTCATTAGTTTAACACAGGAATTGCTGTAGGTTCATCCTGCACTTGGTTTTCTCCACTTTGTACAAAATGGAGTAGATAAGCCACTTTGCTTCTTTACATACTAATCACTTTCAAAACACATGTATCCCCTTTGTCAACTGTGCATCCTTTATTAGTACTGGCGAATACTATTAAAACAGAATTCTCACAAGTCCCAGATATGAAAGAACAATCAACATGTCAGCTTACACATTAGTAAAAGACTATCACACATCAGATCTTTTCAATGTTTGCGATTCTATTGGGATAATATGGATTGAAATAGTATATCACAAACACAGAAAGGAAGGTCTCCAGTGACAACAGTACATCAATGATGTCAAAACACTGTCAAATAAAGCTATTATTCTTCCAGTTGATACTTTCACTTGCATAGTTTTCCATTGTTATGTTGTAATTTCCCCTGTATTTTCATTGTTCAAAATTCAAGCAATTATTAATTTTACGCATGCACGTCAGTTCAGACATTAAACAGAGGAACATTTTACATGTTCAGAAGTTATGTTTCTCATTACGGATGTATCTTTCCTCTTATGAAAGCCTTTCATGCCATACAGAGTACCAAAAATGTAACCTCTCTGTTTTTAAACACCACTGTACACATACATCAAAATTGCAGAAAAGCAACTAAGGAATGTACTCTGTAATTGAAGACATTCAGTTTGAACGTAGTTTGTTTCACCGTTTACTATAACCATGAGCAGAAATGTTTGTATCAGGAAAGACTTTTGTAACATTTTGACACAAAGTCTTCTCTGCTGCACAAAAAGACAAATCACAGAAATCCACTTCATTTTCCTGGAAACATTAGCAAAGTCACTCAAAAAAAAAAAAAAAAATCATGGAAATGCTTTTCAAGTGCTCTTGTCATTTTTTACAGGTTTGAAGTTACAGTAGAACTTAAAAGTAAGTCATTGCATGTTACTGTACACATAAGTTTAAGAAAACATCTTTCTCTTGTAAAAACAGTAGGTAAGCAGGAATCGAGACACGCTTCCTAATTTACCATTCATTATCTGTGCAACCTTGAGTAAATGGAACCCTTTGCTTTACATACACCATCTGTGAAACGGGAATATGTTACCTGCCTTTGTAAAGTATTCTGAAATACTGGATGAAAAGCAATTCCTTAGTTCAAAATATTTTTAGTCCTATAAAAAAAGGGAAACAATACACTTACATACTTAAGTGCTGAGTACACTACTCAGTAAGGAACTAATTATGAATACTGCTACCGAGTACTATGTATAGTATTACATCCTTCCTCTGAGCTAGTCTTCTATGCTGTTTTGCAAAAATGTACATCTTTTCTGTATTACTGGGAAAAACAAAACTAAAAATATCAAAATGCCTTGCATTTTTTGTTTATGGAAAGAAATAAATCAGTCTCTAGTTGATGTCCTGCCCTGCAGTAGTCGTATATTAAAGCTTAACAGCAGAGCAATTAAACACAGATAGACATCTCTTTAAGCTCCAGTCGCAGTTGACGTCCCTGAAGACCTAAATCCCTTGAAACACATGGATTTTTCAGGCTGAAAGACAGGATAATATAAATAGCTGTAAAGAGACAATTCAATAATTATATTACAATTTCATCCGGTCTAAAAATATTCATGAAGTAGAGATTTTTAGTAAGTTTTTAGAGCGTAGAAACATGACTATGGGCCAATGATTATATTCATGTTTTGACTATGGAAAAGCCACACAACTGTCCTTTATCTATTACACATAGGCACGTGTAACACAATACAAAATATAATACAGGTTTTCTAACAAAACAATTTGTTGCATACATCCCTGTAATGGCAAAATGAAAAGACTGATTCTTTTTCCTTTAATCTCCGTACTTCTTTATGAAGATGGCATTGGGCTGCTTTTTGTTTGGTTGGTTTTGGTTTTAAATTAAGGAAATAATACCTTTGTCACATTCTGTCAATGATGCTGTCAGTTTGCAACCTGCCCACACAAAACCTGTCTCCATAGTTCTTTCATCTAGCGTCACTTCTTCAGAAGAAGCACCTGCACTTGTGGCTGTACCAACACCCTGAGAACAATGAGCCTGACTCTTGGGCTAAAGCCTGAGATTACAGGTAAATGTGATCTGTCTGGGGAGGTGGTGTTGCCTTCAGGGCTGCCTCTGGCAGCCAAAAGATAGTAAGTCAGAGGGTTAGGACTGCCTTTGAATCCTAAGAGAGGACAGTTTGCTTCCTAGGATCTAGTAAGCAGCAGTATCATACTGCAGGACCAGATCTTGTAACTACGAATCAAGAAAGTCATGATTTATTGATATGATTCTTATTATAATAGATTCCTAATAATAGCTGGCACTGGACTTACGTGTGATGCTTGTGCTCAAAGTATTTTTAAATAATTCTAAAGAGATTGTGGAGATTTGAGATAATGCTGTCAAAATAGAAGTAATAGCACTACATGTAAATGGGAAACGGCTGCTGCAGCCTTTGCCCTAGGACAGCAGTAGGGGGATGTTGACAGGGTTTACCACATGAATTCTGTATTTTATATGACTGACTTAACTCATTTAATGATTTGAAATTATTCCATAATTTGAACTAGGTGAGAAGGCACAAAGAGCACATTCCTAGGACTGCTGTTGTTGTGATGGTCTAAGAATGTAAGACAAGCACTGAAGAAATCGATGGCATATATTGTTCAGCCAAGTAGTGTACCTGTGTGGGACACAGACAAGTTTTTGAGCCCCCAAACTCTTTCATGCTTAATTGTTTGTTTATTTTCTCCTACTCCAATAGTACATCTGTTAAAAAAAAGAAAAATAATACTTCTTACAATCCCTAGCCTGATTAGAAGATGGATTCTCCATGTAAATGAGACTTTAACAATACCCTAAAACAGCTGAATAAGGCATGTCTTACATCCTACCCTAAGTATTTTCTTTGACTTTCATGTCCTGAAACAAACTGATTATTTTGCAGCGAGGGAACAAAAAGCAGCCAAAAAAAAGTTTTCCTCCAGGAATCAGTTCCAACAAACTTGAAATGCAAAAAATAATATCATATTTTGAAAGCAACCTTCCTAAGTCTGTAGTCTGGTCAGATGAAACTTTCTTTAACAGTGAAGATTTATTTTTAAATGTTCACTTTTATGACTATTTAGTTTGCATTTGAATTAAATTAGTAGGAAAGGCATACTAATGTATATTTATTTGGTTCAATCATTGCAAGCTGACTTAATTTCTGAAGTGTTATATACATCTTACTGAGTCTTTACACATTTATGCTTAATGAAAATAATTTTCGCCAAGTATTTTTTCATGTGATCACCCTCAATAGTAAATTCCTGTTGTTATTCTCCTCTCCTTAATCGATATTCAATTTGCTTAAGTAAGAAGTCATTTGGCCTTGTATACGTGATGGCCATGGTCTCCCATCACAGTTACAATAGTTTTTCCACCAGTAATGAATGGAAACTCCTTCTGCAAGAATAAGAGCTCCTCTTGATGATGATGACTAAAATTATGTGTACATCAGAAAACAGGGTTCAGATTAAAAATGGAGCTGAGTGGACATTTTATGCCTCTTGCCCATCAGAGCTTGGAGAGGAGACAAAAAACACAGGAGACCTAGGGAAAGACTTCTGAAAGAGTATTATAAACTACAGCCACTCACCCACATTACCAATGTAAATCATTTATGATTCACTGGGAGTAGTACAATAGAGAGAAGAAGGGCAAGGCAGAAATTCGCTAACACTGGTTTTGGTGTTTATATTTCATCAGTTTAGGAAGCAATAGGATGTGGCTTACAACCCATGGAAATAGGCCACAGTGAATTAAATGTACTGTAGAGTTATGCCTGAGGTTTTCAGTATGTTCCACAGTCATTTTCACATGCTGCACAGCACTGCAGTCCAGAAGGATGAGTTCTGGTCAATCAGAAACTAATTATTTCTTGGTAGACAAGTATATTTCTGTAGGGTGAAGCTCCATTCAGTACTTGTCTCCAAAGCATTTAGAATCTTATTATAATCCATGTGACCTGTTTCTATTTTAAGTGAAGTAATTCACCAAACTGACACTGATAATTCCAAGTTTTACAGTCAATCATATGAAGTACTGTGTGTGGATTTTTTTTTTTTTGGTTGCTATCTCAGTATATTATAAAAGTAGAATTTAATCTTGAATGAATGCAGTTTATGGAATACACTGTATACAACCTTAAGACACAGGCAAGGCTAGCAGCAACTGTTAAATTGTCACAATTGATTTCTTAGATACTAGAATAAGGTGTTTTGAGAAGGATGATACTTGTATGCTAAAATTTTTAAAATATTTGGTTTATAAGTACAGAGACAAGATAAAGTAAATCCGATATGATAGGAACTCACACAATAACTTACACCAGAAGCAAAAGGATCAGCTTGTGATCTCAGGCTATTCTGCAGTGAATATCTGTGTCAGATAGTTTTAAAAATAAATTCTTTTATAAAGAATCAGAAGACTGGTTGATTTTTCATATGATTTAGCACCTTTTCTGTGTGACACTTTAGAGAGATCTAATACCCACTTTCTTCCCAAACTCAATGTGTGAGATGACCTTTAAAAAATCATTTTACCATGGTATGCCTCAGCTTCCCACCTGTAAAGCAGTAATAATATTTCTTTTAATATATGTAAGCACCTTCAAGAAGTGTGAATAATAGAACTAGTCAGTATATACAACTTTCATTTGCTAATTACACATTCTTAAAAATAAACATCCCATTCTGCTCAGCACTTATTCAGCCACACCAGGAATAATATGACCAGTTTTGGTCCCCCCCACCCCAGCTCATGAGAGACACTGAAAACTTGTCAAAGGTCCAGTGGAGGGCCACTAGGCTGATTAAGGGGTTGGAAACTTAACATGTGAAGAAACATGGAGGGACCTGGATTTGTTCAGCTTAGCTGAGAGCAGTGGGTACAAACACTGCCACACCAAAACTGCAGCTAACATTGACAAGAGCCATGTCTTGACAGATCTTAATTCTACTGAAAATTATGTCCCTAAAAACCTATACTTTGTCTTGTTCTGGAGCATTACAAATGTAAGAAATGCAAGAAAGACCTTTATGGCATTTAAATAGCCAACTCCATTGATCCAATGCAGACATAAAAATCAAATCCTTGACTATCCATTTTAGACTTTGTGAGAAATGTTTGCCAATATAACTAGTCAATGGATTTCTAAAGCACAGGAGATGAATCACAGATATTGTTATTCTGTGAGAAAATGCACTATTTCCCTAGACAAATCACCTCTTTGCATTAAGGAGCTGATGTGACACTTCCTTGCTTGTTCATGCAAAACACTGCTATACTGTTGTCTGTCATTAAACGGATGCTTTAACCAGCAACTGGCCAGGAGCTTTCTCTATTGCTCTGAGACACAGCAAAGATTGAATCTGTTATCACAGTAAACTGCTCTGAGAAAATCCCTTGAGCTGGGATGTTGGGATGGATATTCTGCTATTGGCTAAGGTAATCTTATATTGTCCAGTGGCAGTGGAACTGAGAAAAAATAGGAGCAATCCTCAAAACTGGTAGACTAAGTATAAGAATTCTGATATCTGGGCAGCTCTTGACAAAAGCAGCAAATTCTCTACTAAAAAGGCTGAGGCAAACTGTGCTAGCTACAGTCACCTCTGATCTGGAACACCATGCCTTTTTCTTCCATGAATCTAAAGAGTTTTGCTACACACATAGAATGAGGATAGACATCATTATGGATGCAGCTGTTTGTTCTTGAAAGCTTGGATGGGAATATCTGAAGACTGTAATATAGCACATGAATTTTTTGTATGTGCAAAATTTAATCTGTTCTTGAATTTATAGTATTGCACCCTTTAAAAGAATGAACATTGCTTACCACAGTAGCAACAATAATACTCTCCAGATATGGGTCACATGGAAAGGACAATAACAAAATGATAACTTAAAACTTATATAATGCACATCATTGGTAATGTTGTCAGAAAATCAATTCAGACAAATTTAAGCCTCATATTGAATTCTTTACTTTTCAAAAATATTTCAGATAATCCAAAACACTTATTCATGCCAGGAATTTACTCACAGCTGTATAACATGTTGGTAGTGAAAATTTTCTTAGGTGTGGGAAGGGATAGACAGGAATGTGTTTGCAAATGTACCAGGCACAGGAAAGAAAACCTATGTATGTTGAGTTGCATTAGATAACCACATAGATGTATTTCTGCTAAATTATCCTGACTATGTGCACAGTTCAACCAGCTTCGCAATTATTTGAAACTTTATTACGTGTTTCAATATAACACTACACTGCTATATCAAAGATGAATTAAAAACAATAAGTATTTCCATGTAAGAAAGGATTCTGGAGGCCATCAAATTATTTGGTCTTACTAGGAAAATTGGTTAAAAGCAACTGAATGTAGGTAACGAAGGCTGTGAAACACACAATCAAACAGTGGTCACAAATATTTTTGATGCTTCTTTAAAAGAAGCAACTAGTTAGTGAACCTAGTGTCATGTGAATGTGAATTAATAACAGTCCATAAAACAGAGTTTCCACCTGCCAAAGAATTAAGTACTCTGACTGAACTTCTAAAAAGATCTAAAAAATCATATAGCTATAATAACAACATTTTTTTACTTTTAGATTAAAGTAATAAAATCAATAGGCAGCAACATTGCAGTTGACCATCATGAAAGTTGCATTAAATCCTCCTCCTTTTCCTTCCATTCATAACACAGCAAGACTCAGTTCTCCATTTGCTGGATTTTTCAGAGGGCTGGGGAGGGGGTTTGGTGTATGCTTAGCTTTACTTCCTCTGTAACATTATACATGCTTCATTGCAAGGAACTCGTAAATTTATTTAAGAGAGTTACCTAGCAGTCTGAAGGGGAAAAGATACAGTCCAAAGTCAAACCCCAAAAGCAAGATATTCCAAATATGCACTTCCCAGATCCCCCAGGGGAAGGAAGAAGCAAATCCAGATGCAAATGTTGCTCTAAAGGCAAAATAGAATTTAAGAGACACTTTTCAACATGCAGCTGGACAAGACATAGGACACCTTTGTGTTATGAAAGAGCAACTGATGCACAAGGTTTAATAGCTATGGCGTCATAAGCATAGAACAACCAGATATGAGATAAACAAAGATAAACAATAAGCACATTTAACTAGCACTATGAACCTCCAAATCCAGGGGACTGTAGAGGTCATACTCTTACATTGATTTTGTGAACAAAGACAATCCCTAGAGGTTTTAGAGATGGTCTGTACAGGCTGTATTGCCACTTGTGAAAAGGAGAGACGAGAAATAAAGTTTCAACAAAGTAAAAGCAATTCTGTCTGACGTGAGTTAAAGAAGGAATATCTTTCATCGTTGGCTCAAATGAGGAGAGACTTGTCTATGGACTGAAATAAGATCTTAATCTTTGTTTTAAACTATGATACACAGTAGTGGAGGAAATACTTCGCTGCACATAAAGCAGGACTTTGAAGTGAGCCACACTCCACCCTGCTCTACTCAAAGTTACTTATCAAGGAAAAGATGCAGGTTGCCAAGAGGTTTCAAAGGACCATAACTGTTGGTCTGGGACCATTATTACAGAGCCATCCTCCTAAACTATGACAGAGTTAAAACAGCACTCTGTTGTATTTCAGGAAGGTGATTTTTTAATAGTAATTAATAAGTATGGGGAAGGCATACCAGTCTTGACAGCAGGACATATCACAGTATCTTCTCAGAGAAGGTTCTTTTAGTCCACTGTTTAGCTCTTCTGGTAAATCAGTCACAGTATTTATTGAATAAATTACCAGAAGAGCCAGAGGGCACTTTTTTTTTTTTTTATTCCCCCTCACCCTGAAATATGTAAGTTGGAAAAGTGTTCTCGTTCTGTTACTGAGATCTTTTCCAACATGGTGGCGTGTTGGAATACTTCTCTTCTACTTGAACCGTTGGAAAAAGTGTATGGGTAGTCTTTCCTAGGAATGCAGTCATAGGAGGTTCAAAAACTTGCTCTACCCTTCTTAACAAGTAAAATAAAACCAGAAAGCTTTGCTTTTGCATAGATTTTTAGGCAATTCAGACTTATGCATGCAGTTTTATGCCTACAAAAATGCAGATGGATAAAGAATATTTCTGCATTTACTCCTACATTGACATTTATACCACAAGCTATTCACATTTACCTGCTACCTGAGACAGGCATGGTGTAAAGGATACGATATACACTTGCAGTTTTGTATTCAAGAGGAGTTGCTGTGCTCTGGGCATCCTAGCCAGCAAGTAAGCTTACATGCACAAGCCATATTTATCTATAAGTATGACACAAAGCTGATTAAAAACAAAATCAATCTCTTAAATACAACTGATGTGAAGAAACAGAATTAAATCAATTGATATTAATATCAACTCCCATAAGTGAAACAAGATGATCATAACTGCAAACATTTAACAGGTGAGTGTTTAACATTCCTGAAGCCCTGCTGCTTGAAGCATCTCTAACGTAAAAAGCAAAAACACAATGCAAGAATTAATCACAATATATATTAAAAAGATAATTTAATCATCATTCTGCTCCTGCAGTCTTAAGTGAAGATTTCAGTTAAATGAAAATGTATAAACTACACATATAGCAGTTGTTCCCTTGCATGTAGCATTCAGTTTCTTTCCTTAAGGAAAGGTTCACAATACTTGTCTATCATTTGTGTGTCCTCACACTATAGACCTTTCCTTGCTTTGTGTACTGCCATGGTGCAATTATTTTGATTGGGTTTTTTTATGTGCTCCTTTTTCTGTGCAATATCATGACTAGCAAAGGAAACACCCAGGTCTCATTCTTCAAACACATCTGAGATACTTCCATCATCTTTTTGTATACTTTTAAGGCAAGGAATTGAAGTCTAATGAATTTCAGCATTTGCTGTAAATTGATTCTACTTAATTACGTAATATTTCCCTGAGCATTTACTTTAGAAAGCATTTTGAAATTTGACTGTACACTTTATGTTTTTTCTATCTTAAACAGCTATACAGCACAGCAAAAAATATATTTAAATTGAAGATCAATAGTTTGGTCTATACACTTTATATTATCGGAGACTAGATGTTGTGTAAGTAGGTGACACAAGCCTGCTGTCGTCACCAGATATTAATCAGTTCTGGATGTCACCATTGGCTTCAACATTACTGTCAAAAGAAGTGAAGTATCCCATATGATAGGCACTGTGCTGTCCAAGTGCCGAGAAGGGGGGGTGGGAACAACAGCCTAATAAGAACTCTGTGATTAATAGGAATTAATAATTAATCCTACCTTTTTAATCTCTGCTTTTAAACAGTTAAGCTGCCACTTAGAAGAGCCATATTGTCATCAAAACCTAATTCTTTTTAATCCATGTGCTGCCTGTATGACATTCCTGAGCATTTTTGCCACACACGCTGAAATCAGTGGCAATGCCAAAGAGACAATATCTTGCCTAACATAAAATCTGTGCTAAGCCTTTCACTCAAGTAAAATAACTCCTTAAGTATCCACGAGAACTTATGGCAAGCACTTTCAGACACTGGATGATCTCTTTCATTTTGACTTTAAAGCTGAATATTTGGTCAACTCGTGATCTACTGTATCAAAAATTGAAACAGAGCACCCATTAGCATTGCTCCAATGAGCTTCATCATTTGCTTATGAAACCTCTCACCAACATAACACCTTGCTAGTTAGTTTACTGCATTTGCAAAGGTAACATTCAGTTCTAATGCCTTTTTCCCATTCTTCTGATGGACTTTTTTGATCTCATACTTTATTGAAAAATTCTGTGATTTTAATCAATATGCAGTTAGCCACAAAATATTGTAAAAACATCTTCTCTGGCTATGTCAAAACTCCCTAGTATGCCATATGCAGTATCTACAGACTGACAACAAAAAACATGTCAAGTGCAACATCACTAAGCACTAGCCAGCTCTTATTTTAATAGTATTCATAAATGGTGGCTAATTTAAGTGCATTGTATTGGACTGATAATGGAGTCTCAGTTATTGCTCATCTCTAGAAGCATCTATTGATATGTAAAGCAAAGACATTAGCCATGTAATTAGCCTGCAGCATAACTATCATCCTTCACTCAATCATTTCAGTTCCAACTGCCCAAACAATAGTAACATTTCACAATGTTTTTACTTGAAATAGCTGGTGCCATAATCATAGTGTGAATTTCTTATGAAAAGCTCCCACAGATAGTGTACATCATGCTGGGAAAATGAGTTTAAGTACAAGCAACCGATTAAAACTCTAACAATCTCCTAAGGATAATTTGTTAAAGAGGTTTTGTTACTTTGTGTTAGCTCTAAAAATAATCTAGTTCTTTATTAAAAGGTTCAGCACCTTAATAACTATTTAAGATTGTATAAGAATAATCAATGGTTTTCTCTTTGTTGGCTACATATTTTTATATTAAACATAAATGCAATTTCACTGTTAGTTTTAATAATATTTCCACGTATTTCTATTTCATTATTCACATGATTCTGTTCTGAAAGCAAAAAAATAATACACCCTAAGCAATTTTATTTATTTATTATTTAAAATAAACTGCCCGTTTATTTTAAGATGGAGTTTAAACTGAAAGGACTTTTATGATGTTTGCTGCAATAGCAGAGCCTGAGATTCTGTGACTTATGTGATTCCTATCTTCCTTTTCTCCTATGTTCTTGCATTTCTGAAGGTTGTTTTCAAGACATATTAAGCTTTTTATGCTCTGTAACAATCCCTTAGTTATTTTAATATATGTCTACAGTGTCATTTAAGACTGGCTTTGAAGGTCACCCTCACTCAGACTTAGATGCGAGTCATCCCTCCTCATCTATGTCTTTATTGGTATCTACAGAAAAACATCCACATTGCTTCCTAGACATGGTCTGCCTCAGGAAAGAGAAGCTAACTCATTCCTGCTTCACAATGCATTTTTAATTATGGGATCTTACCCATACAGGGCAAGAAAGAATGGACTAGGAGAAAGGTTTATCTCAGATCCTGAATTCAGCAAGTCTTCAGAGCTCAGAACAAGCTGTTACTAGGAGACAGTGCAGAGATTTTCAAGTTAAGGAGTGCCAGCTCAACAAGATTGTAAGGTCAGCCTTATATTCTTAGTCCCTTTAGTGTCTGAAACCCATAGATTAACAGTAAAGAGTGCATAACTTTTCAAAGGGCCTCCAAGAATGACCTCATGTATAAGATATAGTAAACTAAATACTGGTTGACTATAAAGAGTGTCATCGGATGCAATCTGATACAGAAATCCGTCACCAGAAAATTAAAAAAAGGAAAGAAAAAAAAAGGAAACGAAAAAAAAGGAAACAAAAAAAAGGGAAAAAAAGAGAGAGGTTGGGATCCAATCTCAGAAGAGCCAAGACAATCACATGGAGCCTGGAATGGAGAGACTTACCTTGTTCTAGGTCTTTGTCACGACCCTAGAAGTACAGTAGCAGTGAGCAACCCTCATTAGCCTCAGTCAAAGGAAGACTGGTTTGTTATTTCTAGTTCAGAAAGTGAGGGAGCCAATCTGTTGATACTGCAGATGGCAGAGGCTGCTTTGATGCAGATGGAGCTCAAGATTCCAGGAATGGTTAGTGTTACAAAGTGGGCTGGACTTAATTTGTGTTTCCACAAAATATTAATTTTATTTTTCAGCTGTCAGATGACAAAAGCATTTCATACTTAAGCAGAGAAACCATAAATTCTGATACTGTTTTTGCCAACCCTTCAAGGATATTAGTGTGTCCTGTCTTAGTCTTCTTCGGAAATTTTTGAGTTTGAAAAATCTTTCTTTGGAAGTCATGATTTACATAACTTAGTCTAAGTCCGCACCTTTCAACAAGAGGGCAGAACACTCCACAGAGGAGAAGCAGGTAAACTGTGTCTGAAAGACTATGATTTTCCAAAACAATGCCACAGCCCAGTGGCTGAACCAAATTTACCAGTCTATTCTGGTATTCACTGAGCCACACTGTTTCCCAGTGTCTGACTGCAGAAAACAAAGATCTTCGGGATAATTAGTGAATTAAAAATAAAACATACATCAGTTCTATTCAATTAGCGGGAAAATCTACAATCACTTTTATTCCAAATAGTATTAATATGCATAAGAGAGAAGACAAATTCAAAGTAGTATATCAACTGCATTGATAGCTCAACATCCACAGGAAAAAAACAACTTTGCTTTATTCTTTAATTCATATTTAGCAATTACATGTTAAACATATACTAAAAATTCTTTAGCAAATCAGAATGGCAAATAACTACCATTTTGTGCCTTCAAGATTTTACTGAACTTTCATGTTGGTAGTGGCCCAGCCTACTCTTCTTCACTTCGGGGAAACAAACTGTTGCAGCATGATATACTAAGCACAAAAAGCAAACAACATGATTTCTCCTCCTTTCACCCATCTATCCTTAGAAGGTCATCCCTCCTCAGGAAAATGAATATTTTTACTTCTCATGAATTTCAGTAAGACTGAAAAGCTTTAGGCACCTGGCATTTAAGAATCAGACAACATTTTCAAGTTTTCTCCAATCATATCACAAATATTCTTTCTCGTATTCCACTTATTTATCTAAGAAAAGGTAAGGCAAATAAGGCTTTAAATTTTTTCTCTTCTAACATTAAAGTGTTTTTTAGCATTTCATAAAAAATATGAAGTCTTTTCCTCAAACATCCTTAGTTGGGGAGAAAATAATTGCAAAACTACTACAATTTGCAAGAAAAGTCTACATAGATTTACCTCAGCATATTATGTAAAATGACTGAACACCTCAAAGCTTCACTGTTTGGTAGCTGGCAGGTTTCCAGTGCTATTCCAATAATTTCTATTCCAATAACAGTATAATAAACAATTTTACTGAGCAAAGATGGAACTGAAGTTGTGAGCACTTTCATGAAAATATGAATATCTTAAAATCAAATATGAAATTTCAAACTGAACATATGAATAAGAGCAGCAAATACAATGTGACTGTCTAGTACTGTCCCTAACAGTAATGGCAGTGAAATGACACATGTATTGTGTTATCTTTTACTGTAGTTTGAAGACCTGGTTTTATGGATAAGATGGCAAAACAGCACAGGAAAATGTGAATGAATTAAACCAAATGATACTGCAGAAGGTACTTTCCATCCTAAGCCACAGATAATGAGAAAAAAACAGGCAATTGCACTACTTAACTTGCCAGAGTCCCAAGGTAAAGCAAGAGTATAGTTCTCCATCGCTCAGAGAAACTTTCTGTACGCCCGAAATGGAGAGGGCCACTAAAGTACTGAGTGCTGGACCAGAGCCATTTGTTTAATTTAAGGGAGACAGCTGTTGTGATTTACATAAATTGTGCTTTATTGATCCACAGAGATTCTTATGGCAGCTTGCCTTCATCCAGAAAAAAAAAGGAATGCCTTGTCATCCTCCTCATGTCTTATAGGCACCAGAAGAAACACTGTGCAGGTTTTTGCATTAACTCAAAGTTTAGAGTTAATGCAAAGACTAATCCAGGTTACGGCAATTTTGACTCATGCAGTACCAACTAGCGATACTAGAGATTAGGTTTGGGTTTCACTGGGGAAAATACATCAGAAATAGAGACTGGAGAAAAAGCATACTTTAGAGCATGTAAAACAGCAGGATGAAGATGGGAAAATAAGAATATTTGTGCATGATCTCTGGTTTTCTCTCAGCAATTTTTAAAAAGAGAGGAAGTACTAGATTTGTGTGGGATTGTGGTAAACATAGGTCTCTGAGGGCAAGCGGCAAAGCATAAGGGAAGGCCCTGAGGACCCAAGCTTTCATGTGAACTGCCACTTTAATATGTGTATTGTAGGACACAGGATAAATTAGACAATGTTTGTACAGCGCTGTGAAAACTGTAAATGCTGTAACAGTTCTAAGTATTGTTATTAGGTACCAAATATATGCAAAGAGCTCTGTAAAACAAAAAACAAAAAACAAACAAAAAAAAATCCAAAACCAGCTAACCTAGATACTATAATTAAACATACCTACTTATATCAGGTACTTAAACTTGTTTGTATGCCTGTCAGCCTTTGCATTGGCCATGGGCAACTACTGGGAAACAGCAAGAGTAGAAAAGGAAGAAAATAAAATGCCTATTGAGCCACAGGGTGTTGGGTGAAGAAGGCGGTGCTCTGGAATACTGCAGTAGGATCCTTGGGCAGAACAGTCCTAGTGCTCTGCCCACCCACCGATTGCACACAGCTGTGGGCTAAAACCCCAGCTCAGCCCGAATGTATCCAATAGAAAATGACATTTACGACATCCTAAGGTTAGCTCAACATTAATTAAACTATCACAGTATTGCACTATTATCCTCTTTACTTATTTCTTTTGTGGATTTTACTTTTTCTTAAGAAATAGTCATTTCCAATTAGAATGTCATAATAAATCTGAATGTCAGAACTGCCCAAGTATGAATGTCATCTTTGTTTAGAGGCCACAGGGAAGAACTGAAAGCTAAGATGTCCTTGAGCACTAACACTAGCTGAGATAATAATCTACCACAGGAACCTGAATGCAACATTAGACCTCAATCTGGCTATATCAGAATTTCTGCAGCACAGTGTTCCAGGACTGACTGCTTCACTGAAAGCCAGACACTGTGTGTGGCAATGCCACACTCTCACAGTGCTGAGATTCCCAGTAGAAATCAATACCACACAATTACAAATACAACACAATCAAATTGTCAAATGCTACATAGAGTCTAAAGTTCTGCCCTTTTCCCACCAACATTTTGCCAATGAGGATTCCTTTCTTCTACAATATCTTCTCTGATGCTTCAGGACCCTGTGAAAGTTTGGACTTGAGGCAACTAGTGTAAGTGTCTAAGTGGCTCACTGCGTTTTCTAAGGTTTTTGTGCAAATGACACATCTCTGTGGAGGGGATGTAAGCATACCTTTCCAATCAATGACCAACTGACTACATACTAACTTGCCTACAATAATTAGCTTCACTGAAAGATACTTTAGATATAAATATGTTGCTATGTGAACTGAATCTAGAAAAGTGCCCTTTATACTTTTATCTCAGCCTTCAGGAAAACTTAGAACTGGATTAAAGATGGTTTTAAACCTTTCAGTAAACTTATTGCAAGTATATTGAATATTTTCATACGGTTAAGTTTGTTTAATATTTTGTAAGTATTGCAGAGCTAGTGCTTTGTACATTCCCTCTTGATGAATGCCAGAGTTACACAATTTAAAAAATGGTAGTAGAAGCACACTCCCAGAATTCACCAATATTGCTGCATACCATATAGGTAAACCTACATGCACTACTCCAACATCTTTCACTTGATGTCATTTAATCCAGAAAAATAAAAAAATTAAATCTCTGAGATGTAACAAGGTAAAATCCTGCAGTCATCTAACAAGAGAATCTGTCCTTGCTATACAACAGTGTATAGTTAAATTGTCAACACCAGAGATGACCAAAAATTAAGAAATATACAAACACAACTAAATGCACTGAGTATACATGAAATGGCACAAAATAAATCACTTTGGCCTGCTGAGCCACATACTTGTTTACATTTGGAATTTTATAGAGGAAGAGAATAGATGATGAGAGGAAGATGTTGCTGGGATTATTTTTTTAACTTATTTCTGGGTTTATTGCCTTTATCATTTTTACTCTTTATATCTTCGAGGACAGGTTGGATCTTGTGCACAGAAGCAGTCTGTATTCCACCTCAAAGGTTTTTACTCTATGACTCATCTATAACACCCGTAGCTTTATTACCTGCATTGTCAGTTTTAAGAAACTCTTTAAACTTTTGAATAGATAAGAAACCAGGAATTGTTTCCAACAGTTTGGGCTCTGATACTCATTAGGATAAAGTAGATGGACAAAGTAGAAGTTACTCCAAATACAGACCGATAGGTTAAGCAAAACTTGTCTTTCCCATTATAATGGGACATCTAATCTGCAGAATAAAAGGGTTTCTGGACTAAGGAATCAATTTTTTGTTAAATGCTACTTAATTTCAGTGTCAAAGCTTGTTGCTTTAGAGAAAATCCCTCTTTGTTAAAAAAAAAAGGTGGCTTTTGACATACAAAATTCTAATCCCTCCTCGGCTGATAAGAAAAGTCATAGCAACAAACACAACACACAATATTTATATCCTTGGGATGTCTGCAAGTAGAGGAAGCATAAAGAAATTTCATATTTAAAATAAGAGCAAACTAAAAGACAATAAACTGCACAAAAGCAAGAAAAATTGTTTCTTTGCCCCATGAAAGTATTAGGAGGAGGAAATCTGTTAACCCTTCTAATACATTTTCCTGTAAAAGAACATTTCTACCAACTAGAGATATTTATGTATGCAAATATGGTAGAATAATTAACATTACAGAGTAGTAACATGAGTGTGTACAAAATTCTCCATTAATATTCCACACACGGTCCTGATTACTTACATGGGAGAGATTCTTATTGTTTGGGAAGTTCAACATAAGAGTTCTTTAATAATAGAAATTGTATAAAATACACAGGATTAAAATATTTCTTAAATTATTGTCAGCATCTATAATGACAAAAGGCTTTGGAATTTTAAGTTTAACCTTTTTACTCTTACAAATAGATTTCCTTATAAAGCTATATATCTTTCTGTCAATCTTAAACTACGTGGTTCATAGTGCTGAAGTTTCATGGTTATTATTGTCTTTCACTACTCAGGTATTTGGATACTCAATTGTATAAGAGTATTTTCAAATAGTTAAATCCCCAAAAGAAAACAGGATATGAGCCAAAATTTTTAAGTGAGATGAACTGAAGCCTGGAATACATCTGTGTTTACACATGGTCTGTTAGTCTGCAAATATATGTGGGCAACTGTGCACACCTAATTCCACAAATCTGAGTTTATAAATTCGCTTACTTCACTCCCAGTTGACACTGTCAATGTATTCTTTAGTCTTTTTGCTGAAACAGGACCAAATGTGCCAACCACGATGGTGACTTTTGAGGCTGCGAACACTTTCCATGAGAAACGGACTGATAAAGCTGACTGACTTTGCATATGGTAGAAAAACAGATGATACTAATGGTTATTTACTATTGATATGTTCCACATTTAAAAGAACAGTCTTGAGCCCACTGCCTGTCCCTTGAGCCATCTGGTGTCCCCATTATTAATTGTTCTAACCAACCTTCACAAGAGAAGAAAAACATTGTTGTATCTTCTTTTATCTTGTCTTATAATAGGAATCATGTTTCATAGTGTTGAAATAAATTACTTGCACGGTGATCAAACATCTTAGCTTCGTTTCAGCATTTAATCACCCGTGAAAGCCGTTTATTGCTTCGTATACTTCGAAGCCATGAACATTATTTCCTAACTATTCTATGGAAAGTGTCTTTCATTTTTATTTTTCAATCATGTCTTAAATTCTTTCATTCTTCTAGCAGGCACTTTGGTGTAATCTTACTTTGTTTCTCTAATATTTATTTCCTTTTAAAATTTCCTTTTTACCTATTACATGGGAAAAGAAAAAGCAAACCCAAAATGGCTAAAGTAATACCAATTTCGTTGAGACTACTTTATTTCCATTCAATATATAAATTACAAAACCTTAGAAAATAATGATAAAAAAAAAAATCAATACATCACCAGACTAGGGTTGTTCTAAAATCCATTATGTTTTCTATGCTGCTTGTCAAAGCATTATTGCTATTTTAAACCAATTGTCCTCCATCAATTCTGCCTGAAATCCTCACCAAGTTTCCGGATGTAACAGAAATCATTTAGTTTCACATACCTCAGTATGGGTTGTGTAAAATATTTAGATTTTTATTTTGTGAGCTAGTTCAAAGTCAAACTGCCCTCTTAAATGCATCAAGTGAATCCACATCTTTACTAATTAGAAAAACCAACAGTTCAAGCTTTTTAATAGCAAAACACACACAAAAAACAATTGCCATTCTATAAAGCTGGATTAAGAGAGGTATAATGGAAAGACAACATGTCTTGAAAACCCAGTCAATTTGCATTTATCATAATCAGGAAGTTTTGTATCTCATCCTACAAGTATTGAACCAGCTGAAATAGCTGTAACAACTTACGGTGAAAGAACTATCAAACTAAAGTCTGATCTAACATACTCTTTTCATGTAAGACTTTAGCATGAAAAAATAGGAACGATGACATTTGCTGAAACGTCCAGGATCTGAAGTTCATTATCAGCAAAGCATAGCTTTGGAATAAAATTCTTCCTGTATGATATGAGCTTGAGATAATGTGGAAAGCCATTTACTGTTAGACTCATGGTTTCTTTCATATGATGCAGGAATTCATCACAAAGATGAAAACCACAAAGAAAGGGGAAAGTACCATTGATGCATAGGATACCTTCACATAAGATGTGAACATGATCCTGATGTATATTAAGGGAAGTAGTTCTAAAAACAAAAGGCTGCTGAGATCCTCTTTGGAATGCTCCACACAATTCTATGCATTGACAGAGTTTACCTTCTGAGAGGTTAATGCAACAGCCTGGCTCATTTAGCCTATGAAAGTAAAAAAGATGGCTATTTATTATGACTACTTAGGTAAGCTGGCCATGTACGATGTGTGTTCACAGACTGCACAGAATAAAGTTAATATTGTCCTCTACTTGTCACTCATTTGGAGTACTGTGTCTTGTTTAGGACTTTCATTACAAGGAGGGGACTGACAACGGAAGACATGCCAGCAGAGAGCCACTAAGACAGTTTGAGGGAGCTGGAAGACCCAATATAGATGAGGCCAAGGGAACTGGGTTTGCATACTGGAGAATGGAAAGCTAAAGGGTGATGTAATTGAAGTCTTCTAATATCTAAAGGGGAAAGTATAGAGGAAGTGGAGCCAGGATCTTTTTCAAGATGCACAATGTAAGGATAAGCTACAACCATCATAGGTTGCACCACCAATTCCAACCAAATATAAGGAAAAAAAATTGCCAAAAATTAGAGTACTGAAGCACTATCACAGGTCATGGTTGTGGATATCCATCTTTGGATGTCTTCAAAACTCTATGGGACAAGGCCCTGAGCAACTTCACCCACCTTTTAAATTAGTCCTGTTTTGGGCAGGAAGCTGGTCTAGAGATCTCCAGAGGAACCTAACCTTTTTTATATTTCTGTTCACGTGTACACCACAGAAGTCGTTATCAAGAACAACTTAAGAATATATTAATTTAAACCATTCATAATAAAGTTTTAAAAGTACTTATTTTCAAATAAGTCCTGGAACAGTCTTCCAATAAAAGTATTAGTGACAAAATATCCTAACCACTTTTAAGATGAAGTTTAAATACTTACTGCCTCTACGAGATAAAGCTAAAGTCCTGCAATAATACAGGACTGGTACAGACAAAACAATAGTTCCCTTACACTTTAATGTTAAATGTTCCTATGTTTCATTGAAAGCCTTTTCAATAAACAATTGTTACATATTCTTTTATATAGAATAAAAAAAAAGTTGTATGTGAAGAAGAAATATTCACACTTTAATAGCTTCATCCTTTTTAAATTAGAGTTCAACAGAAAGATCAAAAAGTTCACTATATCATAAATGGCAAGGTCTGACTGTGAAAATACCAATTAACAGATTTCACATTTTATATCAAATTCACTTTCATTGAAACATATAGAACAGGAATATGATGGCAGTGAATTTGGATGCCAAATTCCAAAGTGAAACAAATGTTATTTATGTTACAAAAGCTTTTTTTCTACCCACTGAGAATTTTTCCATTCTCATTAGTTTTGTAGATTATGGTATTTTGGTAGTAGTGCAGCTTCTTATACATAAATATCAGGAAATAATAGGAAAAAAAGAGAGAATAAATAAACAGCATTTGTTTGGAATGATTGTGTAGCTGATAGATTTTAGTCTTAAGCAAACAAAGAAAAATGCATGCTCTAAAATGAGGAATGCTGGAGAATCTTAGTTATTTACTTGTCCAACCTAAGGCTGGGGATATTTTTCATTGAACTTTACCAACAGAGCATACAAAAAGATTATATTGATTTCAATTAGAAAATCATGTGAATAGATCTGTCACCTTTGATAGCCTTTCACAGTAACTTTGATTGTTGCATTATGAGCTGAAACTGCACATATAATTAGAGAGAAGACTCATTTAAAAAACACATTTATTCTAGAAACAGCTGAATTTATTTGTAATAGTGTTAAGTATTATCAGTACCATTACCAGTATCAGTTGGGTTATCAGTATTTTCACAGAATAGTTTTCTCAAAGCAAGGGTTTTTTTCATAATACATTTTAAAAAACCATTTCTAGATAGAAGATGTTATATCACCAGAGTTCCTCATTGAAAAAAATATCTGGGTGCCCCAGATATAGAAGTCTGGAGGACCCTCCGTATTAAATTCACAGTGAAGATCATGAGTTTTAAAAATTTGAAAAAAAAAAGAAAACAGGTTTCATCTAGAAGTTCCAAAGGGAAACATTTTATTAGGACATTAAATAAAAACCTATTCAAACTGTTCCAGCTCTATTTGTAGGAGGATGAGAGAGTGAAGGTGAGGATATTTCAAACTAACTTGTATTGTGAAAAACTTGAGATACTCAACCTTTTTTTCTTAAATGGTCTTTTACGCAAAAACTGTACACAGCTACAGTTTGGGAAGACTACATTGGAAGGCAAGAGGACCTTTTCTTTTTCTTTCCTGTAGATATGATCACCAATAGCCAGAGATCACAAGGAGAACCAAAAGACCACCTCCAAACACATCTCCAGTAGCACAGGCTACGGTAGATCATCCTAAACAGCCTGACCCTCTCTTTGTTTAACCCTCACCACTGGAGATCACCATTGGAGATAAGATGTAATCTACTGGAAGATGTCCTTGCCCATGGCAGGGGGGTTGGAACTAGATGATCTTTGAAGGTCCCTTCCAGCCCTAACCATTCTATGATTCTACAGCCATGCTCAGATATTTTGTGTTCAATACCATAGTTGACATTTTTATTTCCAGATCATTCTGTTTTTAAAAACCTTTCTGTGACTTTCTAGCATTTCCCTCAGTAGTTTCCTTTATGACACTCCTGATTTGGCAAACTTTTGCTCTCTCTCCAACCATCACATGAGGAAATGGAATTTCAGTACTCACTGAGTCAATAACCAGAAGAACCAGAGTATCTCATTTGCTTCTACCGTTTCTCTTGTATTATTCATGAAATTGCAACATGTAGTGTCCTGTTTACCTTAAATCTTGATTTGAAAACTGGGAAACTGGGAAAGCTACAAATGAGAATGGCATTTGAGGAAAATTAACTAAACCACCGCTATTTTTAATCTGTATATATATTCCTCTGTCTGTCCTTACAAGCTTTGTCTTCTATATCTGCATACAACAACATCTTCTTTTGTCTCTTGCTTGACCTTATACTTACATCCCCCAGCCATCCTTTTTTTTTCTTTTTTTTTCTTTTTTTTTTTCCCCTCAGGATGCATTAGCCCCTCCTGTACGCAGCCTATTCTCACTGGGTGAAGGCACAGTATAGCCAAGGCAGGCTTGGCTTTAAGCTCCTTTTTGTCCAGCTGCCTTCACAACACAAAGGGAACTGCAGAGTCAGGTTTGATTACACCAAATGCCCACTGGTGCAGGTTCCTCCTCTAATCTCCACCCAGACAAAAAGAGGGGGTTTAATCCTTGAAATCCCCTTAATGACCTTCCAAAGACACTGCCATCAGTAGTCTTCCTACAGTCCCTCAGGTGGAATCCTCTAGGTTTAAAATCTTTCCAGTCAACTTTTCATAATGTTGACTGACACCATAAAACTACATAAAGCACATGTTGTATCAATTGTAATGTAGTAACTTGCAGTAGTAAGAGGAGAAATAATAGCGTTTCAGACAAACGCTAAAGCCAGGGCAAGTTAACTCAGTTTGAGCAAACAGACTGTACCAAAGTCCAATTTTTGTGAAATGAGTCCTACTGAGTACAATTCTTCCCATTAGTCACACCATAATTATGCAGCTTCACACAGCAAACAAACCTCAGACTTCTCCTTTCTTCTGTCTGTTACTGAGGATATGGCCATTATTGAGTAAAAGCGTTAATCTCATAAAAAGCATGTTTGTAATGCTCTTTTTTGTCCCATGAAAGACATACAAAACCAGAAATTACCAATAATTTCACTGTGGAAGTGCAGGAAAGTATTTGTGAGTAACACCACACAGAGCACTCTGAAGGATCATAGCACACAACTGACTGAAGATTTTAAATTAAGGGTATTTGTCTTAACTAAACATGTAAAATAATTTAAAAAAAATAATTAACTGGTCAAAACACCAGCAATATAGGACTTTCTTCTGGAACACAAACATCTGAGAGGTTTTTACTCCAGACAGCACAGAACTTGTAGTTAATAAACTTTTTGACTGTTGTCAAAGTACATTAGAGTTTACATAAACTATTTCCATAGAAATAGTTCTTCACAACCTTAACAAAAAACATGTAGTTTCAAATCTCAGCATAGCTTTAGTTTCAACCTGTAATTACTGCGGCTCTGGTACATCCATCTTTCAGTGGTAGAAAAAACCCCTCTCTCTCTTCTCAGTTTGGTCAATATCTTATGATTGGTTCAGATCATTAATTTCAAGTTAACTAATATTTTGTGTTGTATTAAAAGGAATTAATTTAATTCTGTTTAGTAGGATTTAACATTTAGCTACTTACTTGAAGTTATCATTTGAATAACTTCTAAAAGTTTAAATATCCTAAGCTCATTAAATGGCATACTATAGGCAGAGAAAATCAAGGTATAATTTTTTTTAGTTAGTTCTGGAAAAAAAAAATAAAATCCAAATGTACATGCCACTTCACATGTTAAATAATACAAGAAGGGATATTAGAAATGAAAAGGAAAATAATTATAGAGATTACATTTCAGTCCCTAGATAATCCTGTTACACAATAAATTTATTTTAATTGAGTTATACCTTCTCAAGGTTTGAGATGGAATAATTCTCATTTCTTCAAATGCTGAAACAAATTTATTCCAAATAATGTACTGAGAAGAGGGTTTTTTTCTACCAAATAAAGTAAAATTGGCTAAATTAATCTGTTCTATAACATGGCAGACTTCTGCTTTGTGAATGTCTTACACTAGATGGTTTCTTAACCTTAAACCTAGTTAATCTTACAACTAATTCCTCAAAGCAGACTGAGTGCTAGAAAAAAGTGTTCATGGCAAGGGTGCTGCCACTAGTTCAGTTTTCAATCAGATGAGGAAGAAACTGAGGCAAGATTTTAATTCTTTATGTAAGAAATGTCAGTTGACAAAAAAGTTGATTTGTGATTAGGAAATGGATTTTTAGTTTGCATTTATTATATATTATTTTAGCTTTTTTTTCTGGGATTTTTTTGGTATGAGGCACTTAAGAGTATGCACTGTTTATTTGCAGTTTGAGAGATACATGATGTGAAAAAAATCATCTAACTTTTCTTTGCATGTTAGAATTAGCTATATAGCTATAAAAGTGACAAAATGCACTGCAGCAGACACTTCCAAGTCTTTACTGTTTAACTGGGGGCAAGGCTATAATACTAAGAGAAACGTTAAATCTGGAAAATACAGGAACTATGGAAACCTTTTGATTGAAGTATAAAAATTTTGAGATACCTTTAAAAAGATTTCAGTCACGTTAAGTTTAAACTATCCAATATCATATTTGTGATAGGGAACTTAATGTTTTAAACCTCAGATAAAATCAATACTGGCAAACACACTTCCCTTTGCAATCAGTAAAATACATCAGGTGAAATACAATTCTGACTTAAGCCAATGTGATTCCTGCTGATGTCAAATAAAGGTGAAGCTTTTGTTCATACACACTTAGCTCATTACATGTTCTTCAGTGACTGGTTACAATACGAAAACATGACAATGGAAAGAAAGCATTTCTCACTATCCAGCTACGGACCTCATTTATTAAGATCAAGCTTTGCTGCAGGGGAGGGGAAGCAAACATCCAATTTGCAAAAACTGGTCTTATTTAGTAGCACCTAATAACAGTATCTAAAAGTAGGTAGCAATGCATCAAATATTCAACATTTCAGAGTTTGTAATATGTATTGTCAGATACTTCTCAGCAAACAAGTGAAGGTATTTACAACGAAAATAGAAAAAAAAATGCAGACTGCTCTCACAAGTAGGCTTAATACTCAGTTATATTCATGTTTTGTATCAAATATCTCCACTGTGGATTCTCTATAAGTGACAGAATTTAATAATGTTGCTGTAAGATAAACTGTACATAAGTGTTGGAAATCTTAAAAAATCTAGTTTGTTTGTTATGCTTGATAGTGTTTGTTGATGAATCAACAGGTTTTCTCACTAGGGAAAAATATTTTCATACAAGATTACTTCAAAGCATGCATAGTATGACCAGATTCTTAATCCTGCTACAGTTTCTGAAATTGCCATACCTGTAGATAACATATGTGTCTCTGGTGCGTAAATGTATCAATAAAAGGGCACTGGAAACCTAAGCTGTACTCCCACAATTCCCAGTCCATAAACAAGAGGAAAGTGGAGAAGCAACTTCACTCAAAGTTCATCACCTCTATTTCTCAATAGAGCTGTAAAGCTCTATAAAGCTCTCCAATTCCTATTTCTGTCCAACTTCTACTTCCTTCTTTTGTGATTAGAAAGGAGGAAGGGTAACAGAGGCTCTCTTTCAGTCCTTTCACTTCTCCAAGCAATAGTCAGAAAGAAGAAAAACGCTTTTTGTTGTAGTTGTTTTCCAAGCACTGACCAGTGGATAGCATTCGTGTTTACATTGTTATCTTTTCTTAGAAACAGGCAAACTAACTATAGCATGACTGCTATACACAAAGCATTGCCATTTCCAGCTAAAACCATTTGAAACTCAAAGCCACATGAGATTTCCAAGACGCTCAAATGCCAATGTTGCTAGTACACGGTTAAGAGTCTCTGCTCTCAAGTGTTAACTTTTCTACAACCACCAAAAGGTCCACATAATTTATGAAAAACAAGTCTGTTTCACTGCTTCCAAACAATGAAAATATTTTTATTTGTTTTAATATGCTAAAATTGGATGTATAAAACTTAGTATTTTCATTCTTTTAATTCCTCTCTGGAACACTTATAACAATGAGAACTATTTCCTTAAAAAAGAATCCCTAAGGTTACTTTACAGATAAATTCACATCTCGAATCCTGGATTTGAAATTTTTCTGAAAGATAATGTTATATTTTGATTATACCACAAAAATCAGTTTTGGGTTTAAACAATCCAAGTTTGCTTGAATTCACCTCGAGAAGATATCAAAAACGTCTAAGCATCCAAAAATTCTTTAAGAGAATCTTCAAATACTTAGTGTTACATGCAGGAAAACAAAATTACCACCAGTGTAATTATTCACAAGCTGAAAGATAACCCACATGTCATTGAAGAAGGACAGGTAAAGGTTCAGTCGCAGATGACTGCACAGTTATAGACATTAAAGATTGCAACATTTCAAATAGGAAAGCTCGGTGGGAACTGTCACACAACAGTGCACAGCTGCCTTTCTAAAATTCAGATTAGACCAAATGGCCTCAAAATTGCTCATGAAGTCAGGACATCAGACCAAACATTCAGTTTAAGTGCTGCAAAGTTAAGGGAATGAAAAAGCTTCAAACTCCTGCAAGGCTGACATTTTTATTTGTGACCACAGAGTAAAAATCATTTTATAGAACAGCAATGATGAGATGTTTAATATGAATTATACATATAATGACACAAGCTTACTTTGGGAACAGTGGCACATCTTCCAGCAATAGCAGTTTTTCAAGTTGTTGTGATTTCTATTGAACATGTCATATGCATGTGCCTCATGGCATCAGACAACTATTTTTAAGAGTGCTCTCTGTGGTTCAGTAACAGCCTTGTGATCAGCATAGCCACAGGTACCATAAATCCAAACACAGGCTCATTTCCTAGCCAGTAAGGATCTCAGGTAGTAAGGACAGTATCTGGACCATAAAATTCATGTGGACAAGGTATGTCAGACAGACAGACAAGTTAACCATGAAAAGTAATTAATAACCCATTAAACAATTTATTCACTAGCAATTAATCTTATAAATATTACTTCTATATTATTTCTGTTGTGCCCAGATGACCAGGATGGGAAGCCTGACCATAACCACATTATGAAGCAGTAGCACATGCTGTGTTAGGTCACACTGATGGAAAGGAGTACGATAGAGATGTAGTGAATACAGCTTCCTGAAACTGTCCTAGGTGAGTCATGCCTTTGATGGACTGCACTCGAATTTGGTCTGCAAATGCTATAAGTACTTTAGGACAATGATCTCAGTAACCGTATCTTGGCAGAACAATGCCTTTATTACGCCTCAAATACGTTGTTTCATTTAATTTGAATTTCAATGAGATTTGGAGAATGATTGTGAAGGAAAATGATTCATTGAAATGAAAATCCATCTATCTTATATATTTCTATGATATTTGACCCAATAACAACTTACCCTAATGCAAAGCAGTAAAAAGAGGCCCAGTGTGGGCTCTTGTATTCCTTGTCTCCAAGATAATGGTTACCAGAAATACGATTTCAGTATATGTTAGCAGTACCAAGTTATCATATTATGCAAAAGGAAGGCAGTTAAAGAGATTTCCTTAGTCCAGTTGAAACAAAAACTAAGTCACAGAAAAGGCAAAGAAAATAATTAGCCAAGATGAAAAAAGTAAGTATCCTTAGCATT
This sequence comes from Grus americana, assembly GCF_028858705.1. Taxonomy (NCBI): domain Eukaryota; kingdom Metazoa; phylum Chordata; class Aves; order Gruiformes; family Gruidae; genus Grus; species Grus americana. Next base: position 28,190,370 of record NC_072859.1, read on the forward strand.
TGATACTGTGGGTAGGCAAATATCTGATAATTCTGCATTCCTGGACATATATCAGAAATAGCTGTTGATGCACTGTAATAAAACTGGCAGATATACATACTGTTGGATGACTTGAGTCAAATGTGGAAAAAGGAAAATCAGCTAATGATCACCTAGCAAATAATCCATCTATTAAATGTTGGGCAGGTGGCCAATGAAGGGCCTTTGGCTCTGTGAGAACGCATTCCTCCTCGCTGCCAGAAGCAGACTAGTCAACTCTGCAGCCATTTGCTTGGGTTTGCTATCACAAGTTGAGAGAAACAGAGGCTGGAGACAAACCCAGCTCAAAAGTAGCTCTAAGTGCTTTTTCCCTAAACAGACTGCAAGAAATGACTGAAAAATTGCAAGAATCATTAGCCTGAGGCAATATAATGTGTCAATAAGGCTGCCAAATATCATCAGTGCAGCTGCACTCCAAATCCTTAGTCTAATCATTCTGCCGTCTTATGTCAAACATGTCTTGCCACCTATTATTCAAAATACAAACATGAAACAAAGACAGCCCTCCAGTGTTTTTTATAGCTTTTCTTATTCTTAGATAAGACTTATTGTGTCAGCCACATGGTAAGAAGCTGAAATGTCGTTGTGGGATTTGGATACATTATTTCTCTCAGAAGGAAAAGTTTGAAAGAAGTTTAAAGTTTACTATTCTTGCCAATGTATGCATAGCTGACAGCTGTAATTCTATTACTACAGTGTCTCTTCTAGCAAAAAAGAAAATATAAAGTTGCAGACTAAAACAATCATACAAAAGAATGTGAAAATAGAAAATATAAGGGAACAAATTATTTGTTTAAAAGAACTATTGCTCAGACAGTTCTGGGACTTGCAAACAGAATTCTGTACATACATGACTAGTGCATCAGTTTGACAGAAATTGTAGTTATTCTAGAAAAGTAATTACAAATGTTTGCTGTGTTTAAAGGAAATAATTCTCTTCACTCAGGGAAATAAACTTATGAAATCAGGTGCTGATTAAACTGCTAAGTTCTCTTATTCAAAAAGGGAACTCGCTACATAGAAATTAGTGAAAATACAGACCAGAGTGCAGTGAATGAAGAGGCTTTGGGAGAATGGAAAGAAATTACCTAAGTTGGACAAAGGGCTCCACTGAACAACTTGTCTGTCTGATGTTGGGTTTCCTGCTACTACAGTCATGTCAACTAGGAACGTAAGTAAAGTTTAAAAAATTAAATCATTGGCATATTATATTGGCAAAAGTCCTAGAATACATCACATTGCTATACAAAGCATATATTGGCAAAATAAAATTTAAAAAATCTAAGTTAATCAGGGTAACAGTTATAAACAGTACCTCTATTTGTTACTTTGGCAATGTAACAGGAAACACATTCAAGAAAAGGTCCAAAACTGATGAAACACAAGACAAAAAAGTCAAATTCTGCTCTCAGTTAGTGACAGTAGATTGGCTCTTTTGTCTTCAATAAAGTCACTCAGTTATGCCAACAGTGTTAGTGAGAATAGAACTGGCTTATATATATTTTGATGTTGTGTTGTTCAAGATATAAGTACATTTTGTTAGTAGACAAGTTTTGCTAAACATTTTTCAGGGAGGGAAAGATATCTCTGGCACAAGGTAAAATGGAGATGGAGGTGTAAGTCTGCAAAAGAAGTTAAAGCCTCTTACACCCCTGAGGTCCAAACACTGGCAGCAATTCTATCCAAATCATTGTCAATTCAAATAATGAAAACAGAAACAGAAAGATAATATCTTGATGAGAAGATTTTGGCAGATTTGACTGGAGAGAAGGAAGATGTAAATTGCAAAAGAACAAACAAGTCTTAGCATAAGAGGCTCTTCCTTTTTTCAGATTTTGTAATCTACATATCCTGAAAGTCACAGAGATCAAAAAATGGTCCTTGCCCTGGCCCTTTGTCCTGAAGGAAGGTTGCCCTCCCATTGTTCAGATTTCCTTTCTGTTACAAGGTGTACTCCAAAACACATTCTGGTGCATGATCATCATTATCATTAATTAAATTAAAATACTCTTTTCAATTAAATAATAAAGTACAAAACAAAGTGCAGTATCTCTGAGTTATTTATTCCATTTATTCATTTGCTTCCTAATTTACAAAGTTTGGCCATCTCTAATACAAATAGAAGTCATTAGTGCAAATTACTAATGTTCTTATTAAAAGTTTAATAAGAGAAGTGCTTTAAGGTGAATTGACTTTTAGTCACTCAACTCTGTGTTCATCTTACAACAGCTGGATGATAACACTGTAGAACCCAAAACAGAACAGGATGCTATATTCTCTGCACTCCTTTTTAGGTACTAATACTGTCATTAATTAATATGAATAAAGAACTCTAGGTCCTGCATGATGAAGAACAAGAACCTGTCTAAAAATAATTTCTTTACTTAACCTTTAATTATTTATGGCTGTTGTATTTTAAAGGAAAACTAAAAACTCTCTTTATTACTGAAGTGATTATAAAAACCTATAAGCCTCTTAACAAAGACAGCGGTGTGGTTGTCCGGCTTTCGGGACTAAGTGCACATATCACCAGCAGGGATCGTGTCATTGCTTGGGAGGACCTAGAACAACTGTTGTGGAGGGAGTTAACAGAGGAGAACAGGGTTATAAAACGACCGTAGGGAACAGCATGAAACCAGATGGGCAGCTGTGCGGAAACAGATAAATGAAGCAGCTAAAAAAAAAAGATCACAAGGAATTTAGGTATTGAGTAGGAATACGCAATAAAATGCACCCTATCCTTGTGATACTATGAAAGATACACATTATTTATTTCACTTACATTATTCTTTGAACATTCTCAAACTATGATTCTTTTAGGATGAAATACGGTGTCTTTAGTAGCAATCTGTAAACCATGAGACTCTGAGAATCAAGATATAGACTACTGGAAAGAAAAAAAAGCATGAAATAACAGCTCTTGCATCATAGTCCTCAAAAATAAAAATTATGGAGATATACTGTTATGTTATCCCATTTGCCTAGTAGTAAAGTTCCAGCGCTAGACACTTGAAAGTTTATTATATGAGAATGCCAGGGGCTCTTTCTCCCAAATTCTCCTTTCTTTTTTATGATATTGCCCACTGCCTTGACATCCTCTGTCCTTACTTTTGAGCCACCTAAATTTAGCAAGAAGCAGTGTTTTTTCTCCTCAGAATGGTCACCCTTCCTGGTGTGCCAGGGCACTGGACTCCTCACAGACACATACAAACCCTGTCCTGTAACACCAGCCAGAACTTGCAACCAAAGGTACCAGAACCCTGCAAAGCCCCAGCCAGTACCTGCAGTACCAAAAGCCAACAACAACTTTAATTTTTTAGTTGCTTATAGGAGATAAGTTTGAGAAAATCCTATCTACTTTCTACAGGCAGAAACAGCTACGTGTTTTGGCACTTGTGCACTCCTCATTCTTCCCTTCCCTCTGCTTATTTGTAACTGCTAGTTCTATCTGTACATTCAGTCTGATATTCAAAAAAGAGAACTGAGATCTAAATATCTTTTTCTACCCTCACAAAATCTTTATGGATTTCTGTTTATGCTTTCAGTATAAAAAGGAAGTCACTTTGGAACAGAAAATAAGCATATCTCATTTTACCTTACAGAAATGACTATAAGAAGGTTATGACTCAGTGAAAGCAGAAATTTAGAGTTGAATAGTTCTGTATTGACTATATATTTCTCCCTATTTCATTACCCATATGACACATAATAAAGATATCTTTCTCTTTTTTTTCAAATGTTCTTTCCCCTAGCGATTAAAATTGAATCAAAACAAAGGTAGAAATACATTCCAACAGTCCTAAGATGGTGTCTGGAGAAACCCATTTTTGTTTGCCTTCTTCCTCTTCTATTGTCACTCATCTATTAATTATGTGCATATTAATCATATGCACAAGAATAAAATTAATATTGGACAGAAAGTGATAGGAATTCAGACCATGCTCTAAAAACTCCTGTCATGTGCAAAACTGTACTTACAAATATCACACAAAAAATGTGCATGCTAAACTTACTTGTGAAACACTTATTTAAGTTCAATAATGCCTTACTGGCATCATAAATTACTACTTCAAAACTGCCACGTTAGCCTACTTAACTTTAGGGTGTCAGCATTTATAAAATATGGATGCTGAGCCTGTACATTCAAATAAAAGAGGAAATTATTATGTATGCTCCAACCACTTGCACTTAGAGACACATATCCTAGAGTAATAGGTATATTGTATTTCCAATTTAAAAGAAAAAAATTGATCAGATTTCAAGTATCCTGAAGAAGCCTTTCATTGTTTCCTTTTTTTAGCATGAATCAATAACATAAACATTAAAGGCTCTGACCAAGGAAAATAAAACTAACTCACACCATTTAGAGACATGAAATTTAATATTGAGGAGAGTGACAGGAACAAATATGCAGCTGTATGAAGTGAATATCTTTAAAAATAAACTACATCAAATTGGTTCTTCCTAATCTCAGCCATTCAATGTTTTACTATTAAATAAATTATTATTTAGCAAAGCTAAAGGTTCTTTAAATTCTGTAACTTGGAAATTTTTCTCCTAATACTTGTCAATTCACATTCCAATTTTCATATCAGAGCCTGGCCTCCAAGGGTATGAACTCTGCTAATGTGAGCCAGTTCTATGTATAACCTATGAAAAAAAATTTCATACACTCAGGCAAAAATTACCAGAGCAAGCCTTATTAAAACAAAGCTCTTAGATAGATGGGTTAAGATGTACCAGTGGTACATGCATCTTGTCTTTTGTTCGGAGAGATTCAAACAGGCATTGAAGTCCATTATAATTCTCAAAGTGTCCATAGGAATAAATAATTTCCTTCTATTAGCAGAGGCAATCTTTGTACAGCTCAGTCCTCACACAAGCAAATGTCTCACTGAAATCAATACAATTTAATTAGACTAGTTTTACTTGACAATTTGGGGGTAAATTTTTAAGAGCTATAGAAATAATGATTTTTTTGTAAAATACATCCCAAAAATTAATGCAGTGGGAGCTTTGCTTGAAGAATTAAGAAATTCAGAGTAGACCTCAAGATCCTTGGAATAAGCCATGGTCCTCACTGGCAATTTCAATTTCTCATAACTTATTATCATCTGCATATTTTATTCCAAATTCCCTCCTCCTTTCAGAACATTTCCTGTAGTCTTAATACCTTAACTCACAGTAGTGCTAGTAAAAACCTACCAGAAGCCTCACCGGAATCAGTAGCCCATTACTCTGTATTTAGTCTTTCAAATACACTTTTTTCTCAGTGCAGCATGGCTCCTTTGTAAACATAACAGCAGGACTGAATCAAACAGATGTCATCCTGTCTCTGTCAGGGGGCATTATGAAAATGGTATTTTGGGGTAGTTACGGAATGATATTTCTCTGGTTATGCTTCCATTAGTCAGCACTTTAGGAACTTCATGAGCAAGTGGTTGCACTTAGATGACATTATTTATAGGTCTTGCAAACACTGTCTTCCGTTAATTTGTCTAATCACTCCAAGAAATCTCTTTCAAAACATTCCCCAGAATCTTTACTTGCTCTGTGAAACACACTGCTGGATAAAAAGAATGGGCAGCATCCAGCAAAATTATCTATGTCACTCGCAATTTAATAGACAACTGATATATCCCTTTCCATCATCTCTTGGCAAAATACTACCTGTTTTGTGGATCTCTTTTAAAACTTAGCTTACAGAAACTTTAGTTTGAGAGTCCCTTAGATTCTGGTGTGGTAACTTCCATAACCTCCTTCAACGTGAAATTTTTTTTAGCTTCTCTGTTACTGTCTTATGGCTTTATACTACAGATATTTTTCAGCCCTACGGGATGTGTCCAACAGGTTTTCTGCTTCTGTTTGAAGAGGTTTTACTGTTTTACTGTTTTTTACACTTTTATATTCTTTTGCCCTACTGTATCATCATTCTCATAGAACTTGCCAGAGTTATACGTATATTCTTTCGCATAATCCAATGACTAAAAATTTATCTTGCTAGCCAAATTTTGGGCTGCTGCCTTCCATCAAAAGCATACACACATATGTAGAATTATCAGTATAATCCACATTTCATAATGGTTATTCATAAAAGATATAGGAAGGAATAAAAATGCCACTGAGCATTCTTGGAAGTCCACCTATGAGTTTTGCTGTATAGAGCTTCAAAATTACTTTATTTACAGACTCTATGAAAAGGCCACAATGCAGAGGAAAATTCACTTTCTATGTTTTACCTATGATTATTTTAGATTTTCTGGCAGATAATCAGGCACAGCTCAGTGCTGGAATATGTCCCAATAATCCAAACATAGCACAAATGGTCATGTAGAACTTTAAGCCTCTGCTGCACAGTTTTTAGTCTAGAAGAGTTTCTTTATGAACCAGATGGAATAATTAAAATAAAATTCTAACGCCCATTTTACTTTTCAAATTTAATGCCACAGAAGTGTGGGTCAGTTGCTAGGAATTGTCTTCCCTCCCTTTGTGGCACCAAAGATACAAATCAATTCATATTCAAGCCATTTATTTATTCGGGTGATTTAACTAGATTAAAATAACCTCCATTATATTCTCTATTTTTCTATCTTTTTTGATGAGGGAAGATCTTTGATGTTGTCTCAGAATAAAATACGCTTGTTCGGAAAAGGAATTCTCAGTTTTAAATGACAGCTGTCATATTTTGTTATGGAAGTGCAATTCTATTTAATGGACTTGATTGTGCAATTTGCTGCACCTACCTCACATTGTGTGGGCTCATATGAACATGTCTGAGTAGTACTGCAGAATCAATGCCAAAATAAAGCAGAAATATGCATAGTGGAAAAGTAGGGGAAAAAAGAACTGTGAGAAAAAGCACACGCACATCATATCATAAAAACCAGACTTGGCTACAATGCGGTTTGAATCATAGCTTCGGAAGGTGACTCCTCAGGTGTGCTTAAAGATAGTTCAACATTTTTTAAATAGGACTAGGAGATTAAACTTGTGTCTTACCATTGAAAAGCACCCCTTTTCTCAGTGCAGTTCTGATAATCGGCATTCTGCTTGAGCTCTTGTCAAGAATACACAAAGTGACTCAGAGCTTGTGCAGTACTTAATTCCAGTATTTAAATCATTAAAGGCCTCTAATGTTTTCAAAATCATTTTAAGAAAGGCACTATTTAAAATAAAATTCTGTTCTATTATAGATGTACTATAATACACATCCAGCACTTAGTAAGGTATACAAGTGTCCTTTTTTCCTTTAAAAAAAAAATCTTTTCACGGAAAAGAGATAAAGGACTAGTGTTTCAGCCCTGAGAGTGTAATATGTCAGGCAGTAATGAGAAATCAGTGATTACACCTGAGATTAATAAATTCAACTTTTTTCCAGTGAGAATACACAAATTGCCACCTACTGATATTCAAATTATCTATATCAAAATCTAGCAATACAACTCTGCCACTGTAATTTTTCCCACACTTTTTTCCCCCATGTGTTCCACATTTGACTGAAATCTGCCCACTGCCAGGGGCTAACAGACCGGATCAACATTCTGTCAAGACTCAGACATAAACACAGAAGAAAGGAGGAGTCACGAAAGAGAAAGTCAAGAGTTAGGGCTGGAATTCCTGTTCAGCCTCCTCTGCAGTCTGGCTCCCTGACCTAACCTTAGGGAGACACAATGTTGCTGCAGCAATCCTTTTCCCAGTGTAATTGTCAATGGTTTAGAAAAATAAGTATGTTCAAGACTGGTCAGTGGCAATTACAATTTCCATCTGAAGAAAAAAAAAGTCAATTGAATTTCATTAGGGGGCCATCTTCTCTTCTTCCTTGAAAACGGAATGGTCTGATAATGAATTAAGTTTTAGAGAAAAATCCTTTCACTACTTAAACAAAATTATGATTTTGCCACTAATGCAGAGTCAAGATGTTCATCCTGTGTATGAAGATAACTTTACTGCAGGGATTGCATGGGTAAGTAATACTATAAACTGTATGTCTATAGCAATTTCCTAATGGTCTGCAAGAAGCAAAAGACATGATGAATTTAATGTCATCCAAAAAGAAGATTGATCACTGTCAGGACAGGAATGAATGATGCTAAGGCCAAAGCACAGCAGACTCAATAATAAAAGACTGGTGAAAGTGTACTTTCCTGCACTTTCTTCACTCTGCCACAAATACTGAATTTATTTCCTTTCTTATCCATTTCTCTTCAGCAAGCTGGCTGCAGCAAACAAAATTAACAATTGTCTATTATAAATCTTCTAAATGCAGATTTAGAGATAGCAGAACACATGACAGACATTTGTTATCTTAGATGGAGTTGCTGGAAAACACTCTGTTTTCCTCTAGTAGAAAAAATCACAAGGAAATTCAGGGCTGGAGTAGTCCTGAATGTTACAGAAGATACTGCTGAAAAAAACGCAGTACAATCCACAAAGACCAAACAATCTGAACTAAGTCTCGGGTTTCGTACGGTTTTGCCTAGGTCTAATGGAATGATTCACCTGTTGTGCTTCAGAGTGTTAAACTACCTATCATTACTTTGGACAAATATTCTTTCAGTTAGTTACTCTTAAAAACTTATGACCAGTAGACTTAAAGAGAAGCCGGAGTGGTCTACCACTGGGTACTGTTTTTAATAAATCTGGCAGTACTGGGGGGTGAAAAATTAAATTCTTACTGTCTTAGAAGACCATGAAAATATTCATAAAGGGCAAGGCAGATGACCCAGGTTGACCCCACCAGTCCTGAGTAAGTTAGAAGAAAAAGCTGATAGGAGATTCAATTGATAAAGAATTAAAGGAGAGAACATAAATAATGCCAGTCAAAATTATTTTATGGAAAATGAGACTTGTCAAAACTGATTTTATTCTTTTAATCTAAAAGTGTAGTTGATCGTGTTAATCTCACATGTAATATACTTACACTTTTTAAAAGTATTTCAACCCATACTGCATGAAACTAACTTAAAAATTAGCCTTATAGAATATCAGTGAAGCATATATTAGATGTACTAGGAACCAGCTAGCTTCATAGTGATTCCCTATTTGTAATTACTCTGTGAAACCTATCGGCAGTTTGAGAGAAGTGTTGGAAAGACTGATGTGCAATCTGATGGTAAACATATTCACCATACACCTGAACGCAGGGATTCAGTCTGCTAATAAAATCTGCAGGTAACACAAGCAAATAATGTAAGGGACAGGACAATTACAGAAGCTAAGTGAATCACCTTTTTTGGCTCATGTGCATATATTAAATCATGTAAATTTTTATCTGCATAAAAACTCATAAGGAACACAAACTTTTCACTAAATATACATCATTTCATAGAAACTGGAGACCTACAAAACACTGAATTCATACTGGATGAGCAATTTATCATTAAAACTCCATACAATGCTGCAAAGGGGCAGATGTGACTCTTGAATGCATAAACAAGGAAATAAAGAATAAAAGAAGAGCTACAGCATTAGTTCTATATAATACACTAGAAAACCCGGTATTTGGGCTGTGTACACAGTTCTAGTGTTCCTATTTGAAAGCGGATATTAAAAACCGAGTTCCTGAAATTATTTGAAAGTCAAAAATACTTTACAGCGAAACTGAGAGAGCTCAGTACTTTTGATCAAAAAAAGACTAAACACAGGCATAAACCAAGAAGTTACCATAATGTTGAAGTGTCATTTTGCAGAGTATGAATTAGAGTGCATTAGCTCTGTATAAAAACAGTTTTACGTGAAACTCTGGCCTTTACCCAAGGTAGCTTCTTCCACTACCGAACCAGCATAAGGTACCTGCTTCAAGCTCTTACCAGGACTTAGTGCTGCTTTATAATAAAATTGCAGCCTAGCTTATCGCACACCACTTTGCCAGTGTAGGCAAGGGCAGAGAAGTGACTCAAAGATAGTATATTAAACCTTTCCAAACAAAAAATAAATACTTTGTTCTAAGTGATTGTTAGAAAAGTATTTGGAAACTGAAGCCAAACAGTACTTAAGAACCTGGACTTTTTTTTTTTTTTAAATTTAATTTAGTAAGGAAAGTTGGGAAGAAGTTACAAAATTTAGTAATGATTTCCTCCATTGATCAATATCTTTGAATCAAGGTCAGATATGTTTTCAGGAGATATATTTTGGCTAAACACAATTGATCATTAACAGATAAAATTCAAGACTGATGTCATGTAAGAAGGCAGACCAGATGAACTAAGTTCTGTTATATTTTTCTGAAGAGCTTTAGTTGCAGTTTCATTGTCTAGCTGATTAACTGATTGCATTTCAAAAGTTTAACAGACTAATAGTACAAAAGTAGTCAGATGAGTACCACAACCTCTGAAAGATACTGCAAAAGTGAGTTTGGAGGTCTCAGGTCAGTTCACAGTGAAAAGCTGGTTCAAACTGAACACTATGATAAGGTAATTTATTTATTTCATAATAAAACATTATATTTTACTCTATATTAGCATATTCTTCAAATATCTCAGGCATTACAGCAAAGAGAGGTATTTAAGGGCAATGACAAGCATATGAAATCTGGAATAGAATAAAAAAAAGAACTACAGAAAGAGAATTAAAATCAAGCACATTTTTACATTATGCATTATATGAATTAGTTATTAATTATGAAAATGTTCTTCAGTTTCACAAGTGTACTATTTCATCCTTTCCTATGCAGTTTTGAGAAGCAATTTATGTATTTTCTTTATATTAGGCTGTTAGCAGTAATAGATATTAATACACTAAATTACATGCAGCAATTTAAGAAATAATCAGTTTTAAACTCTACTGTGTTGTTATGTTCATGGTGGCCTGTAGTACTAGTTCTCCACTAGGTATACCTATGCCTGCAATACATTTGAGACAGAGTTTAAAATGGTATGAGATGTTCACTTACATTTACAAGTTGCAAAGTTATTTTTCTAAGTCAAATAAGTATCTTCTCTCAGACAAACTGATTTACTTTAGTGTTTCGGGTAAGAATATTAGACTGAAATTTTTTGATGGTGCTAGCAGCAGTAAAGTTAGCAATGTTGTCTCAAAAAGTATTCACTTTCTCTAGAGATTTTTTTTTTGTTACCTGATAGATAAAAAGTTATCATTATATATTGTTCACAAGGCAGATATATTGCATTTATTTAATTCAGCTATGCTTCTTTAATAGCCTTCAACTAAATTTTGAAGTATTGTTAGAAATTACATGCAGATAACTTTCAAATTATAATTTTTGTCCTTCAACAATGATCTAGATATTATTTCATCATTTTTATTGCAGAATAAAAGATAAAGTAATTTTCTGAACGCACTAAGCTCATAAGCAATTTATGTGCTTTTGAAAATAGGAGTTGGGCTTCTACATGCCTAAGCACTTTTGAAAGTTTTTCCATAATTTTACTCACCTGTCCCAACTTAATAAAGATCATAAATAATTCCAAACATTTGCCTCAGAGCATCGTAAATCACTGCATCCAAGCCTAAACATGACAGCAGGAGCGTGCAAGATCCCTCTTATGTAAAGTACAGTTACACATAATGCTTTTCTCCACCAGAAATTTCAAACACAGTGAAAACAACTTAAACAGGAGATTCTCACAGGTGTTCCCTATTTATATCATCTTTCAGTTTGAGATTTGCAGAATGGCTGAATAGTCTCAGCTGCAACTGAAGAAAATAGGAACTATACATCAAATAAAGGATTGTATACTGGTGAGTACTCAAAGAAATCAAGTCTCAGATGTTTCAAACTGGGCATATACAATATGCCTGACATTTGTCTATGCTTGAGAGCAGAAATAGTTTCTCCTCAACAAACACGCATTAAGGTGGCAATTTATTTCACATTGTAAGACACTCCAATCTTACCGCAATGAGCGCTATAGAAAAGTCCACGAGGAAGTTAATTATTCTGGCTTCAGCACAGCATTTGAACAGCGTAAACAGCATATACTGTAGCCTGGGACCATGCAGTGAACATGATAAAACAAAATACTAGATCACTACTCATTAAATTCTTATCTGCTATGTGAAAGCAATGCGAGATTATGTATTTAAAGATTGTACGATGACTTGTGCTCACACGGAAGGCTGCATAGGCAAGCCCCAGCACAGCAACCACTCCAGCTCCACAGCAGTCCATAGTTAGTCCTCGTGCTTTTGAGGGGTGCAGTCAATATCCACTATTTGTCCTACCTCCATTTTGCATATCTTTTCCTTTTATCAATTATATGCTTTTATCATAACCCTAAAGTGACTCACCATTAACAAGAGAAAATTCTCATCTCTCTACAAGAGTTCCCACCATCATCAAGCCCTCACAGTCTCAAAAACTTGACTAACCCTTCACTCTAAGGACTGTAAAAGCAGAACACTCTACAATTCTACCCCACCCTCCATTTACATCATCTGGTTGTAAATCCCTACTATATCAGTCTTGTTAAGACTTTCAAATAATCATCTCAAAAACAACTGTTTCACCTTTTCCTCCCTGGTAGGACGAAGCAGTATCCCATCACACAGTTTAATTTGAAACTGCAGGCAGCCTAACTTTTAAATGTGAGACACTGCAACTTTAGTGTTCTTTTTTTAGTGGGTTTAAAATACATAAATATGGTATTATTTTGAAAAGTGAGTATTTCACAACATGTCAAAGTGACAGGGAGTTTCCTCCTTTGCACCATCACTTTGCTTCAAAGAAACAACTTTGCTTTAAATTTTTTCTCCAGTGTTTTACAATGTGAAGAGTAACTCTTGATTGCCATAAGCAGTCTTCTGGTGGCTTTCAGAATAGAGCCACAATAGAGCCACACAGTAAAAAATGGTGTCAAATATAGCGTTGTAGAGTTCCATGTTTATTGTCTTTCAGTGATGTCCATACGTAATTGTTTAAATCACTATTAGAGACAATTACTCTTAGTGCTAGCCATGTAAACATAAATTGTGTCTGAATGACAAGCTAGGTTCTTCCTGGCTGCATCTGAAACAGCAAAATAAAATTTGCGGTTGAACTTTCTAATCACTTTTGTCAATGATGCATCACGCAGAAATACAGCTTAGCTCACCTTCCCATATTTGTGGAGACTCTGTACTGCTTGGCCTAAGTCTGAATTTAAACCCAGGCTCAGACAATAACATTATCACATAGGTACAACCTCTAAAAATGAGAGGAAGGCTTCTCTCTCTGTGTCTTCATCTCTAGTGAATTACACAGCCATCTTCTGACAGAAATGTTATCTTGTTCTCTGCTTCAGTGCCTAAACTAAGCATAGAGGAAAATTATTGTACTTCACTGGGTAATAACCAATAGCAATTGCCCACTTCTTCAGAGCAAGCACTACCCCAATTTGCATGGCCTGTTATGTATAACAAATAAATAGACACAAACACACATACACCCAATACATACCACTTATATACTAAAACATTGGTATTACTGTTTCAAGCTTTTCAAGAGAGTAGAAGCATTAATTTATTTGGCCTCAAAAAAAGTAAATGGCAAAAAAAAGATTATGGTAATTCAGTGATGGAGCCTACAGACCCAGCTGAGACATCCTTGTTCCCAGCCTTCAGACTGAGATGCCAAGTAATTGATTTAATTAATCCTAGTACCTTCATAAGTTAAATGAAGCAATATGACCTACTGGTTTAAGCACAAGGCCCACAACTCTATCATCTCTAATATGACTATGCAGTGGATTTTTCCGCATAATCTTCATCAGTGTGTTGGGTTTGCATGGCAAGGTTTTGGTAGCGGGGGGGGTCTACAGGGGTGGCTTCTGTGAGAAGCTGCTGGAAGCTTCCCCTGTGTCTCATAGAGCCAATGCCAGCCGGCTCCAAGACGGACCCGCCGCTGGCCAAGGCCAAGCCAATCAGCGCCTCTGTGATAACATATTTAAGAAGCAAAAAAAAACAGTTAGAGAGAGCTTTTGCAGCCAGAGAGAGGAGTGAGAAGATGTAAGAAATTCTGTAGACACCAAGGTCAGTGCAGATGGAGGGGGAGGAGGAGCTCCAGGCGCCGGAGCAGAGATCCCCCTGCAGCCCGTGGTGAAGACCATGGTGAGGCAGGCTGTCCCCCTGCAGCCCATGGAGGAAGGATGAGGGGGTGTAGAGATACCACCTGCAGCCCGTGGAGGACCCCATGCTGGAGCAGGTGGAGGCACCTGAAGGAGGCTGTGGCCTGTGGGAAGCCCACACTGGAGCAAGCTCCTGGCAGGACCTGTGGACCCATGGAGAGAGGACCCCATGTTGGAGCAGGTTTGCTGGCAGGACTTGTGACCCCGTGGGGGACCCACGCTGGAACAGTTTGCTCCTGAAGGTCTGCACCCCATGGAAGAGACCATGCTGGAGCAGTTCGTGAAGGACTGTACCTGTGGGAGAGACTCACGTTGGAGAAGATCATGAAGGACTGTCTCCCGTGAGAGGGGCTCCATGTTGGAGCAGGGGAACAATTAAGAGGAGTGTTCCCCCTGAGGACGAAGAAGCAGCAGAAACAACGTGTGATGAACTGACCGTAACCCCCATTCCCCGTCCCCCTGTGCCGCTGAGGGGGGGCAGAGGTTGAAGCCGGGAGTGAAGTTGAGCCTGGGAAGATGGGAGGGGTGGGGGGAGGTGTTTTAAGATTTGATTTTATTTCTCATTCCTCTACTCTGTTTTGCTTAGTAATGAATTAGATGAATTCCCTTGCTCAGTTCAGTCTGTTTTGCTCACAACGATAGTGACTGAACTCTCCCTGTCCTTATCTCGACCCATAAGCTTTTCGTTATACCTTTTCTCCCCTGTCTAGTGAACAAGGGGAGTGATAGAGCAGCTCTGGCGGGCACCTGGCCCCCAGCCAGGGTCAATCCACCACAGTCAGTTTGTGTACTTTTTATTAACTAAAAGAATTAAAGGCTTCCCTGTTATGCAATTTCTTCACTTTTGCTGCACAGAAGGTAAATAAAAGCAGCATTTGTACTCAACTGTTTTACTTTCTGTATGTATTGGTTTTATCCTAAAACACAAGAATTTTTTAAGGATTTAAGGTTAGCTTTGCAATGACTTGCTGACTTGCTAATTCCCGCTCATTTCAATGAGGCAAGGACCAAAATGTCCCTGAATTCGGTGCCATAATATTTGTAAGAATGTAGGAAACCATTTGAATTTTAAGTAAGAGTTGTACAATAGGCATCAGAACAAACCTATAGATGCTAAGGAAAAAAATCAGATCTCCCTCCCCTTAGCAGAACTGTTTCAATCCCATTTCTCAGGTCCACAGTTACAGCAAGATACTACCATATGCACTGCAGGAGAAAGGGAAGATGAAATCAGAGTCTTTCACCATCCGCTGGCTTCCTTGTTTTTTTCCATTTCAACCGTTAGGTAAGGAGATACAAAAATATTAGCATTTGTTATAAGCTCCAAAAATTATGCACAGTTTACATTATAGTTTACTGTTGTGCAACAAGCATGCACATACAGAAAATTCACATACAGACCAAGTACTCCTTGAATCACAGAAAAGGCAATTAATCTTAGTAACCACACAGAGAACTGACAGAGCATTTTAACTTAGTCAAAATGCTGAAGGTCCTTGAATGCCTTCTAATAAAACCCGGTAGGAATTTCTGAATTCATTTACTGTCTCATCTCTGTGGGAACCTGGTGATAAATGCAGTATGGGAACCCAGTATGGATATTTCATATAAATAATTGCTATAAATGTTTATTATTGGAAATGCAACAGTACATGAGCCTTAATGTAATCTATATTATAGACTGATCAAATAATTGATTGTGATTACTGATCTTACCAAATTTTTGTTCATGTTAATAACATTTCTAGGAAGAGATAACATGCTAGGAAGAGCGTGTGCGTAAAAGAATCCATGCTTTGAAGTGCGGAGGAAGAATACATTTAGTATTTACTAGCATTTACTTCAGAACACTCATGCAAATTCTGTATGTGAGTGAACTGAAATAAAATCTCCAATATAGCTTAAAGTTTCAAATATAAAATTATGCAAAGCGTTCTTACAACACACTGCCATTTTCAAATTTATAAGCTTTAACACTATCCTATATTATGACAAATTACAAAGAAAGTAGAGGTCATCAGTTAATGTTCCTAACTAAGAACAGTCCTTTTTATTCTGGGTGAACATTTACAAAAGAACAATAATCCATTTTCTTTGGTTAAGGGATTTGTTAGCTGGGCAATGCTTAAATTCAGTCCTTTTTGATGTAACAAAGTAATTGTTTTTATATTCACAGAATCACAGAATAGTTGAGTTTGGAAGAGATCTCTGGAAGTTGTCTAGTCCAACACCCTTGCTCAAGCAGAGTGAATGAAAGCAGGCTGTTGAGGACCATGTCCAGTCAAGTTTTTACTATCTCTAGAGACGGACACTCCATACCCTCTCTGGGCAAGCTATTTCAGTGTTCAACCAGACTTAGAGTAAAATAAAGTGTTTTCTTATTTTTAAATGGACTTTCTCGTAATTACAATTTGCACACATAGCTTCTTGTCCTTTCACTGGGTGTCATTGAGAAGAACCCAGCTCTCTCTTCTTTACACCCTCTCATAAGATATTTACACACATTGATAAGATGCCAATCTAGTTTGTTTACACCTTCCCTAACTTGACCCTCCCCCACCAAGGGTAAGCCTTTCTTGCTCCAGACTTTACCATTGGCCTCAGGGACCTGGAATTCCTGAAAACTGGTCTTACCATCAAGGACCGAGAAGAACTTCAAAGTTCCTTTGCCTTCTCTGTGTCCTTTATCACCAGATCCCCTGTCCCATCTGGCAGTGGGCCCACATTTTCTTTTGCCTTCTTTTTACTGCTGAAGTACTTATAGAAACCTTTCTTGTTGCCCTTCAAGTCCCTGGGCAGATTAAACTCCAGGTGGGCTTTGGCCTTCTTAACCCTATCCCTGCATGTTTAAACAGAGTCTATATTTCTCCGAGGTCACCTATCCCTTCTTCCTCCTCTTGTACATTTCCTTTTTATGTTTGAGGTTTTTCAGGAGTAACTTGTCCATCCATGCAGGACTCCTGCAATCTTTATCTGATTTCCTTCCTGTCAGGATGATGATTCCTGAGTTTGGAGAATGTGATCCCTGAAAATCAACCAGCTCTCCTGGATGCCTCTTCTCTTCAGGGCTGTAACCCATGGGATTCTTCCAGGCAGATCCCTGAACAGACAGAAGTCTGCTCTTCTGAAGTCTGAGACTGAGGTCCTTTATACATTTGTATTTTCTCTTGGGACATTGCATCATGCTGTCCTCTCTTTTCTGGACTTCACTTTGACAGCGGTGGGTGAAGATGTAAGTGTTAATTTTATTCAGAAATAAGATATATAAGGTTTTTTTCTATCAGCCCTTGATGAGCTAGATTTCTCTGGAAATTTGACTCTAGCCTATTTCTAATAGTAATGGATGTATCACTTGGAACCTCTGTGACGATAATATCAGTCTTTTCTGTGTTACTACCTTAAATTCACTCCTCTCCATCTCTTACAGTCTCTGGAAGGCACATGATACTACAATAATTAAATATTTTAACTACAGGTTATTACATCTAAACTTTTAAAATCTACTTATGACAGTTAATATTCTTTTACTGGGGTTCACTGAAACTTATTAGGGCAATAAACCCATTAATGAAACACTGTGGTTGAGAATTTTAATGCAGTGAAGTCAAGAAA
Organism: Grus americana; assembly: GCF_028858705.1. Classification (NCBI taxonomy): domain Eukaryota; kingdom Metazoa; phylum Chordata; class Aves; order Gruiformes; family Gruidae; genus Grus; species Grus americana. Next base: position 28,208,084 of record NC_072859.1, read on the forward strand.
TGAGTGTGCAGTTACAGTTCTGTGTATGAACCAGCGCATATGAATAACCTATCTGGTATGCATATCGACACAAATATTCAGCATTCTATCCAACAAGACAAAATTCATCACACATATTCAGTTATCCCTAATAAATGTTGAAATACAGAAGTTGACTCTTTGATCCCAGAACTACGTCAAATGCCAGGGGAAAAAAATGACATTTCTGGTCATAGCACATGAACCAATGTACCTGGCATCAAATACTGTATTATTCCAAAAATTAGAGGCGGAGAAATGAAACACAAGCTGACCCATGTCAAAACAGTAGACTTCTGGCTACAGGTTGTATTTAATACTAAGTACTCCTCTCACATATTTCTTTCATCTCCCTGACTTTGGCTACAACTTGATTGGAAAATATTTTTTTTCTGTACAAACAGTAAATGTAAGTCTTGCTGTAACACTGTTGTAGACATAATGGTCTAATGAAGTCTAAGTTTGTAGACTCACATAAACAATTGTCACTTCTTTTTACACATTTTGTTAAGGGTGTGTACCAAATAATTGTCATTTGGATGATGATAACCATAGTAATTTTTTTGCTTCTCGTCCCTTAGGTACTCATCACAGTTGAGTAGGTCCTCTGTTAGCATCCATGGTAATAAGTATTACTTAATGAAAAGGTTTTGAGATATTCAAGAACAGAAGCAGTCTGTAAAGAAATACTCTGGCCATGTAGTGTAAGTGCATACGCAGTCTTTGGGTTAAAAACAGATAGTTCTATGCAAAAAAATTGTGACTGAAAAGAGGCTTCTTTGTAAGGAATCATTAGATCATTTTCCTTAAGAATTGTCTTTAATACAACACATTCCTTTAAAAGCAATAGATTTTTCTAAGAAAATATTGAATAATCAACCAAATCAAAAATTGAAAGTACTCTAAAAACTGTAGGGAGAGTGTTATCTAAATTAGCACACTAAGTTTTAAGAGGAAATTTAATCAGGCTTTATTTTACTTATATTTCTCAAACATCGTATTTCCAGAAGCTGACCTACATGAACATATTTTCAGGTAATCACACCAGAAAGCTATTGATGATAGATTGGTCTAGAAAGTGGCTCAGGAAGCTAAGGAAGAGCAGAACTCAATCAGGAAGTGTCAAAGCATAATGAAGCTGTTGTGGGCAGGAAAGAAATCTCACATGGCTTCTCATAATCGTAATTTCTACTTTGTCTGTGTTCATCAAGCTCATTGAGATATGCTGTGGAAGATGTTTGAAATAACCACCCTGACCAAATGGGCTAGGATATGGGTATGGAACTGATTTTCCATTCAGGGAATATCTGGGTTTGGAATTAAATCTATGTAGAATTGTTGGAAAAGAGAATGATATATTGTACTTGTAATGCTGGAGAAGATACTTGTAAGAGGATTCTCACACAATCATAGCCATCCTGTGTGGTATAATGAGGGATCAGAGTACCAACAGTAAAAAATATCTTCTGAAGCAGTTTTTACCAGCATACAGACTACTTTCTTTCTCCAATGAGTAATATAGCCACTGTGTTTACAATACAGACTTGCACATCTTAATTCTTTGCCATATGTAAATCAAATTAAAATATAGCCAACACTTAAAACCTCCAGAAGATGTACAGAGGTTAAACATGATTTATATAATGGAACAGTTCTTATTTGGACTGAAGAATAAATTGAAAGCAATTCAGGGCACGGGTACAGAGCTACAGTCCTCTCTTTGTGTCCTGACATGAGCATCGTAGCTATGTGGTTCCTGTTGTTATTGATTCCTCAGTTTAAGCACTCTAAATTTCTATCAGTGCTTTTTAAAGGCCGTAAATCTGGAATGCACTTTCCTAATGGCTTGCAAATCCTTACTCCAGACAGTTTCTAGACACAAAGTGTCACTTTGGCTTTGTATTTCTGTGTTCAGTAGATTATAAACAATACATATCTCATATGTGGCATTATTCAGCATTAAATCTTAAAACTGCTTTACAAAGAAAGTCAATAACATTTTTCCCATTATATAGATGTGGAAAATGAGGCAAGCAGATAAGCAAATTTGCTCTAGCCAGTGAATATGATCTCCTAAGTCTCAGTTCAGTGCTCTGTCAAATAGAATCACTACTTTTAGAAATTAATACAAAGTAGTTTATCATTTTCTTATTATGCAGGGTTCATTTAGCTACTCTCTGATAAATGTCTTATATATATTTACAGTATTATTTATGTAGGCCTCCTTTACACAAGGGTTGTCTGCTTCCGTGATGAATCAACATATGGAAAACTTGCAAATGAATACCTAAATACATTTCTGGAAAAGAGAGACATTTCTGTATAATGGTTACAATATCTTTACTATGTGATAAAGGTAAGAAAAGCAAACATATAGCCATAGTACAGTAATACATTTTATACAGACAATGGGAAAAACAATTGATAATACTTTTATACCAAAACCACAAGTGTTTGATATAACAGTGGAGTTAATACTGCCATTACAAGTGGAACACAGTTCTTTATAATGTATCATTCATAAGTATCAGTTCCTTTTAAAACCATTCCCTTATAATATACTTTGCATCCTTACACAGACAAAGCTCTTTCAAAGCACAGAGTAAGAACTGCAATTTAGAAAAACCTGCTGAAAGCTAACTCCTGAACAGGGCCAGATAATCAAGCATATCTATATTTTTAGAAAGCCCGGATTAACAAGAAGACTCATGGTAAAGGGTGTGTGCAGATCACAATCACAGCATGCCACCGTTGCAAAAGAGCTCTGCTTCCAACATCCAGCTCTGGAATATGGCAAAGAATTTAGAGTGGGGTTAATTTTATTTTACATTTAACAACCAGACCCAAATTGCTTCAGTATTACCCACCTACCCACAGGCAGAAAAAGCAATTTTTGCCTGCAAATGCTACCTGTCTCTCAAGAGAAAGTTGTAAATACTAAGCAGCACCAATTATTTTCCTTCTTGTAAATCTAACTAAAAACAAGCTTCATGTTGTTTTCATTAGTGGTACAATTTTTTTCACACAGTCAGATCCAGAACCTGCAGAAAAATTAATCAAGTTCTAGATACCTCAACCCCCCCTGAATCTAATACAGTTACAGCACAGAAAACCCATCCTAATATTTGAGAATCAGCAAACCAGTTTCTTAGGCCCAAAGCAGCCTTGAGTAAAAGTCAGGACGTGTTAGTATTGTTTAGAAATTAAGACATTACACTTCAACCCATTTTCAGATCACTTGTCAAGAAAAGTATGAACTGTTAATGCTTACCACATCCAGTGGCTGTTTAAAATGAAATTTGTGTCCCCTTCAACAAATTCAAAGGTGCCCTGATGCAGGAGAAGGATCCAGGTTTGGAAGCCCTGTTGTGCTGACCTTAGGGCACTGTGCTTCAGAGAGGCTTCCTTCTTCTGCTCCTCTCTTTTTCTTCTGAGTGTTCAATAAGGAAGATAAACCAAGAGGAGCAATGCTAGAACTGAAACCGAGTGCTGCAGTGCACAAGCTAGTCCCCTTGCAAAAGTGTAACCTAACATATGCATGGCTTCTATGGAAATGAATATGCAGTGAGAGTCACCAAGGAGCTCTGTGGTTTTCTCATGGTGCAGAGAAAGAAGATTTCAGTCTATCCCCCAAGAAATCTTCAATAAACTATGTGATGCATTAGGCAAAAAAATGAAGATCATCCCATGGCATTCAGAGGTTAGCAACTCTTTTAAAGATCCAAGTGCGGTACACCCATAAGTAAAATACCTGACTCAAGAATCAACCTCTTGCTAAACTTAGTCTAAATGACATTCTCTCCCAGTCTGTATGTGGCCATTATTTACACAATATCAGTAAGATGATGAAAGCCATTTTAGCATCTTTCAGCAGATCACTAAGAAAATATTTATATGTAAACCAGAAGATGCCATGAATACTGAAGGGAACCCTTTGGTTTTCACCAAATTTCATTTTCAGATGCACCAAATTTCATTTCCACACCTGCAAAGAAGACAGCATCAGCATCCGAGTTCAGTGTTTTCTGACTGTTATCTTCACTGAAGGTGCAAACAAAGTGCATGCCACTGCCTTTTTGACAGTGCCTTCTTTGCACGAACTAGTCTTCAAATTGTGTGTGCGTCTGTTGTGCTTTAACAAAAATGTTCATATATGCCATTCTACATTTAAATCCTGTGCTTAATAGATGCTGAGCACTCCCTAACTTCCAGCTTTCTCTCAGGTTCTGGCCTTTACCCTGGATTTAGTGCAGTCCAGCTGAGCATGAGCTAGTCTTACGCATCTGCTGAGGTCTTGACTAACCTGGCAAATAGTGTCTTTTGTTCCTTTAGAGAAACATCATTAGAATCTGTAAGTATCTCATTTGTTAATTTAAGCAATGTAATCTATTTTAGAACGCTCTTTCTTCAATTTGGCAAATACAAACATGACAGGAAAGTGAATCCCATTTTAATTTGGTTATTGCCATTTTTATTGTGTCGTGACAAAATTTTAAATATGATAGATTGCTGACCGACATGTGTTTTGATAATAAATTAATAAGTATCATATACATTTTTCTTTTTATTTATATTGCTTTCTTTATTAGTAGTAAAAAATAAATCACTTTCACAGTTGTCAGATGGAGTTTTAATAGGTAAATATTTTTAATATTTTTCAACAATATTCATACGAATTATTATAATACTAGCAATTATTTTCTCTAATACTCTTGTATTTCAAGTCCTTCACTTTTTGTGAACCATTAAACTGTCAGGGGAAAAAAAAACCAACTGTATTTTTCTTTTAGAGGTATTATTTCAATTAGATTATTATTTTCCAAGTTTATAATTAATTTGATAGAAATGTCATTATAGTAAAAAGTCAATACTCCTTCTGTTCCTTGCTGGCAAACTTTCTCTACGATGTAGAAATGTATAACCGTGCCAGAAATCATCAATTTGCCTAAATATGGATATACACATGTCAAATATTTGTTTCTTTTTACTAATTTCTATAGCACCTTTTACCATGGCATCTAGATGAATCTTGTATTATTTATGATTTGAAACACAGTATGAACAATTTAAATAAATATTTAATACAAATGTCCAGCACCTCTGCTAATGTTGCCACAGTCCTTTGAGATCTAAATATTTCTTGTGCAATTGCACTCCATCTTAGAATAAAGGGAAACTTATGGTTTTATATTTTGAGATCTAGGAGGCCAGATTATCACAGTAATTTCAGTACAATATATATATACCGAAAACGTAAGATATTTATCATACAAAGTTCTTACAAGTGTTGTGATGGTTAGCGAAAGAACTGCATATTAATTCTTGCAAGTTTAAAGCCATCTTCACCCTCTAGTCCATGCATAATGTGTGAGAGAATTCTATCATTTTAATGCCAAAACTAATATAACTGTAAAAATGTCTTTAAATAAGGAGCTTGATCCTGGGAAACTATTTTCAGATCTTTGTAAATAACTCTATAAACCTCAATTTGACAATGAAACAACATATGCATTTTAAGGAATTATTCCTGTATTGGACTACTCTAAACTTCATCTCATACTGATGGTTAGTATTGTTTGTTCTTTAGTAATAAGTCTAAAATTAATTTGTACTTAGCAAATACTTTTTCCTGTTCTTTATAGAGAAGCTGGAGTGAACATGATGTCTTCCCAGTCCCTACGTTTAACAGCAGATCTACAAACAAAAGCAAAAATATGCATAGATACTGGAATAATGAGGAATAATCTCTGTCGTGGTGTTCTCTACCACAATGAAGCATCATCTAATACCAACATGATGACTTCCCAAAATAGAATTCTTAGAGCATTCTAGAATATATTTTTCACTCAATTTTATGATTAAATCACATTTCCTAAGACTGATGTTTTGAAATCGGAGAATGAAAAAAAATCTTAGGTCATGTACCCCATTCCAACAATTGGTGCTGCATTGTTTTTACAAAACTTTTCCTACTAATGTTTGGGTTTGATTTTTAAATGTTAAGTAGTGTAGATTCTACTTATTCTCACCCTGGTTTTATTTTCTAACATAAACATCTGCTGATGGCCACAAGAAATTGTTATAGGTGGACATTTTTTCTGACCTTGTACTATGACCTTTATGTTTTTATGCAGCACTACTCTTGGAAAACTATTCTAAAGTCTATTGATCTTGTGATCAAATCTTCATCCTCAAATGTAATTGGATAATTTTAACTTCCTGATATTGCACAAAGGTAGCATTTTCTTCCACTCCATTAGTTTTTAATAGTTCCCTATACTATCACAAAATTCTTTTCCTTAGGTTTTTTTATCTTTTAAATATTTACAGGGCATCCTCATGTACCTTTCCCAATATTAGACATTATTTGATCAATTCTTACCCAGAGGGGCATTTAACCAAACAATGTGCTAACCCTGATGTCAGCATAACTATTTATACCTTTCAGCATATGTTTTCTTTTGCTGCACCATGGCCTTAGATCTTTCACTCTATTATAGCGAATAATTGTTTGTCATTTCCTTATTACTTTTGTAGGTTTTTTCTCTTGAACACACCAGTGGTTTTCTGAATTGATGTGAATTACAAAAAATTTGTGTGCACATTTTAAGCTGCTTCAACATGAAAATCATATTTTGTACTACTTTCACAAACTCACAATGGAAACATAATTTTCAATACTTGAAAATTTCATGTCATATGTGGCATTTTTTTTTACTCATATGAAGCATATTTTTGCTGTGGTTGTTTTACATTTTTACAGAAATTAAAAAATACAGAGGTAGTTAGAGGAAGAACACAAGACTAAATGAGCAAGAACCGTAAGGAATAAAGAGCTGTAAGGGACCACAAAAGGTAATTTTGGGACCATAAGACCTAATAATAAACACTGACAAAGTATACACTGGCATAGACCAAAACTGCTCTTCACAGATATTTACCTCATACACTCACATTGCTGTGATTTCATCTTGAACACACATCCCTCATTAGATTATGAGATGAGAATGTCTTTAAAGTCTCTCATGAAAGAGGCTTCATGACCTAGACAGTCTGTTCCATTCACTAATTATCCTGGTAGTTAGAGAAACTCTTTACAATCTGATTTAAATCTTTTGCTGTGAGTAAAATCCTATGACATGAAGATACAAAAAACATTGGTTACTGTATCTTTAGACAGCTCTCCTCCAAAACTCCCTCAAGTTACCTGTATCTTTCTTGAAGTAAACCCTAAAGTGAGAGATGTTATCCATTGTAACATCACCAGCCTGAGGTAAACTGTAACAATTATCTCATGTCTTAAACACAAGACTCCTAGTTACACATTTCAGAAAAATATCTCCTGTTTTTGCCATTCAATTACTATGATTCACATCCAGCTTTTATTTCTCTATTGACCTCCTCCTTTCAGATGGTGCAAGTCCCTCACCAGTGACTTTACATTTTGTCCTCAAGATTTATTTCTTCTTCCTAAAAATAATGCTTCGGTCTTGTCATTACTGAATCATTCCTGCAGTTTTGTCAAGATCACTCAGAATTCTGAGACCTTCTTCCAACGGGCTTGCAAGCCACTTTAACTGATTACAAAAAATTAACTGGTTACAATTTCATGAAGACCAAAGTGAGGAAAGCACTAAATATTTTACTTGGTCTTTCACCTGATTTTTTTTTTAATTCATTTTTTGAACCTTTAATGTAATACTGAAAGTGACCTTTTGGACTGTAGTAGTAAAAAAACTTTACATAATTTTTTTATGGAAGAAAATGATGAGTCTATAATGGCCTGCAAAAATACTGTGTATAAATGCTTATGCAAATATATTTTTATCAAGAGTAATCCGACCGGAGATGCTCCAATATTACCATTATTCAAATTCCACAGAGCTAGAGAATGGACAACAGGAACCCGTTGTCTGGACCCTTCCAATCTCTCCCCAGTTCCCTCCATTTTCACATTCTCCAAGCATGCACCTTGGGCAGCCTGCTCAGTGTCTTTTCTGAGCATAAATCCTTGACAATACGGAGATGACTCCGGTGGGTTAATTGGAAACTGGCCGGGAGGCAGCTGAGTTGCTGGCAGCATGGCACTAAAAGTCATCTTTCTGAGATACAATGTGCTAATTTTTATTAATTATTACAAGTATTAAATAATATTACTATTTTAGCCTGATACCCACTGCATTTCTTACATATAAATTACAGAGAGTGACCCTTGGCACAAAGAAGCAGCTTAACAAATCAGTTATACATTAACTATGAAACAAATTTATTTATTGCTACCTGAACTTTTTTAAGTCTCAAAGCATAGATGAAAGATTCTCATATATATCTTTATAATAAAAAATAACAGAGGCTATAGTCTCAAAGATGCAATGACAGTGGAAGGGTATCTTACTGAAGAAAACTAATATATAAAGCAGTTAAACTATGACAAAAAGGTGATATATTATTAAATATAATTCATTTATTCACTTATGAATACTGTATGTGCATCTACAAAGGTATGCTTCTTAATGCAATTTAATGGCTTAGAATGTAATTTTCACACTATTTACAGATCTGACCCTTCTCTGTAACATCAGTTTCTCAATAATCAGCACTTTTATGTTTGCTAACTCCCAATAATATTTGTAAAATAAAGGACATCACAGAGTAAACTTTGCATCTGTTAACTTCAATCTAACCCACACCTTGCTCTGTAGAGTGCCACCCCGAGAACCATCTTTGCTAAGCATTCTAAACAAAGGAAGTCTCAGTTATCTATCTTTCCTTCTATAAATATTATCAACCTAGCAACAATGTGATTAACTATGATTGTTACTAATAAAAGTAGTAGGTAGTTCCCTGCATATTTTCATTTTAGTTTCTAGACAGAAGAAGAGTCTTTTTAATATTGGCAGAGAATGGATTTTCTTCATACTAGAAAGTATTACAGCACTGAATAAAGTCTTTCTGATCAAACCATACCATAATAGCTTTTGTCTTGTGTCACTTTATGTTAGCCAGCATCAGAAGAGAAAATAAGCAGAGGCTTGCTATTGTGCCTCTATTTTAAAAGGGCCTTCCATCTGGTAGGAAGCAGAAGCCATCAGCACTGTAATTAAAATGCAATTACTGTCCCCCGCCGCAATCCCAGGACGACCATTCCATCTGTGTGATATACAGTGGAAAAAACACAATTTTTTGCACTTTTCTAGCTCCATTAAGTTTATTCTCTTTCTATTAATTAATCTAACAGCACTAAGGGGTCGTTCCTGTTTTGCAAGCCATTGTGTCACAAACTGCGCACTCACAAAGACTGAAACCACATGAATTTTTAAAACTCTCCGCTATCCCTGTGACATAAAACCTTAATTACTTCTGACTAAATCTGTAATTAAAATATATCACCGCAGCAGATTTACCTGCGTGTGGGTGTTGGAGTGCATGCTTCTGTGACTGTCATAAATGAATCACTCTGAGACGGTGTTATAAAAAGGGAGATTAGGATGTACAACAGAAAGGATGCAGAAAAGGGACTTGAAAATGAAAAACTGGCAGCAATCTAGGAAAAAGTTGTACACTGGTAAAATAAGAAAAAGTGATTGTCTTATTTTGTTGATTTTTTTAAATAAAAATATTCATAGTATGTATAGAGACATACCAGGTGCTCCCAAGTACAGCTTATTCTTACGTAGTCCTACATTTTAATGTGATACCATGACCTTATAACAATAAAATTACAATAAGTAAAATATCGCATACTATAAAATAAGATTCCATAATATTTTCCATAGTAATCCACCTTGTATTCACAGAGACAATCTCATAATCTACCTTTCCTTTCATTGACGGCTGTGCAGTCCAAGGTCTTCCATCTGCGAACCTATAAAATCTTAAAATCTTTGTGAGAAGTACAGGCATAGTGTATATCAAGACAAAAATATTAGCTAAATATTAGGGCAAAACCTTAACCCTGTCACAGCTTCTCGTAGTTGTGCCTTTGACTTCAGTGGAGTCAACGAGTATTTTGTCTTTTCTTTTAATGCATGTTGCTAGGGGAAAACAAAGAAACAAGATCCTTTGCGAATGACCAGCTGCAAGAGGTGAGCAGACTTCCAGTGAACCTCAGCCAGAGAATCTTTGCTGTAAAATATCAGGCAAAAATTATATTAAAAGTCCTGGCAAATAATAATTTTTTTTTTTTTTTTTTTTTGGTGAGTTTTGAGTATCTTGGAATCCACTAAGGTTCAGCATGTGCATAACTGTTTTTACAAACTCAGCATGTGGGCTCAATATGTCTCCAACAGACGACAATCTTGGCATTTCATAGATTTCATAAAGGGTAAGGCCAGAAGTATTCGTAAAATGTTTAGGCTAGCTTCCTGCAGCTCATAGGTCATTAAACATGCCACTCACCGTCTTATTTAGTACAATGACATGGCTTTTGTCAGTGCGTACACAGTCCCATTTCAAAGATACCACAAGACATGGAGTCACAGTTTAAGAGTTTGCTCCAGTAGGTAATGATACCTACCAGTAAGAATTTGTGCTTCATTCCAACTTGTTTTATCTGGTTTAAGATTCCAGCATTAGTTTCTACCAAGCTTCTGTGCTTAAATAAAAAAAGCTTTTTAATACCCAGTATTTTCTTCCTGTAAATTTACTTGCACACTGTAATCATGTTACCTATCAATCTTCTTTTGATAAGATAAACAGATTGAGCTATTTAAATCTCCAACTATAAAGCATTTTCTCCAGCTCTTAAAATGTTTGTGTCTTCTTCCTGTACCTCCTGCAATTTTAAAAATGTGGAGAACAACAATGTGTAAAATATTCTTCATCCTCAAGGTAAGACAAAAATTATGAGATTTGCTACTTTATGTGGTTACTAAAATAGCTGGAGCTAGGAATTGATACTTGACAAGGAGAAAACAAATCTGATCAGCAGTCTCCTGTGAAGAAGTGGCTCCAGTGGCTAGTGAGCTGCCACAGATACCATGGAGAGCTTTAGCTCGCATGTAGTGAGTTACCAATGATAGCCTAATTGGCAATTTCTTGGGTTTCTGCAAGGGAAGGCTCCCAGGCCAGTAAGCTACACAGAACCTACAAGAATTTAGTGGGTTCAGGAGTTACTGTCTCACTGAAACCAGATGGTTTGGCTATAGCTTGTCTCTGTGTAGGAAAGTGGTTCTCACACACTTCCTATAAATGTTGTCATTCAAACTGGTATTTTTTAAATCCAAAAAAGTGATGATTTGGTGATGCTTAAATAAAAAAAGAAGTGATATGACATATTGCCTAGCCTCAAATGCTGAGTATTCCATAAATGAAGGTATATTAATGTATTGAAAGACAACAGAGAGAAATCTTAATATTAACTGCATATGATTGAATGAATAAAGCATCAAATTCAACATTGGTCATGTATGAGGTATGTTGGCACTTAAATATAAAAAAAAGAGCTAAACTTACATTAATAAATTAAATAATTTTATAGGAATCACTCTGCTAAATATAATTGATTATAATTGGAGCAAAGATAAAGAGTTTAGATATGTTGGCTCTCTGGCTACAATACAGTTTTATGATAAAATTATTAAAATAATAGTTATTTTAAATTATTCTGTACACTCATTTGAAAGAGCTATAAATATCCAAGTAGAATGGTTCGCTCTGCTCTAATGCTGGTCTTATCATCTAGATCACTCCCTCTCCTGTGTAAGCATAACAGACACAAGAGAACATACCTAGTTCTAATGCATATTACAACAGTAGTTAGTAGCCCACTCCTAGATCCTTTTCTCATTCAGATCCTACTGGTATAATATATTTAGAAATAAACGGCACACAAAAATATCCAGTCTAAGAAAATATAAACATGACATTGTAGGCCTGTATATCTCACTTGATTGTGGCCAGAGTTGAATAAGACTAGATTCACTATGGCAGTTATTTTGTCAATAGAGTTATAGGTATGTGAAATGTAATAATTGCATATCCCCAAATGCTGTCTAATGCTATTAAGTTCACCTCCTAAGGACACCCTATAGGACACTGGTTATTGTTTTGCCATAGAAAAGAGTCTGTACTAAATAGGAACACCCTGATGGAATTAAACTGACTAACAAGAACCTGGAGGATAACCAGGGACTTGTCTCTCCATGCCCTCTCAAAAGCACCTCCTGTCTAAACATATTCTAAGACAGAATGGCAAACCTTACTAACAATGAATGTTAAGAATTATATAGAATGACAAAAGAAAATTGGTTTGTTGTTTTGTTTTGGTTTGCCTTTTACAGCAAACTATGAGAATACATGTTTAAAACATTGCATCTGTTTCAACCATTCCTTGGTATCCAGAAGCTGCCTGCTGTCTGTGCAAAGGTAGCAAAAGACCTCTTGACTGCTGTTGTGAGCAACAGCTACACACCAGGATCTGTTTTGCTAACATAGCACATAAAGCAATACTAAATTAGCTTTCATATCATACAGTCTATCACTGTTTGACCCTCTGGGCTGTTTTTATTTATAGAATGTAGTTTCTAGTTTACTTTAGTGTTTTCATATTAAATAAATATTCATGAAAGTGCACTCTTTCTGAAATTGGGTCATTTAGGCAGACTATCCCATTAAAAATAGATTTACTTTTTTTACAGGTGTCATCCATTAAGGTAGGGAATAGACAAAATCAGCCAATTGTATCTGTCAAGAAGATGTTAGTCCTTCTGGAAAGTCAGTTTTCTGTCCTTTACATATAGCACTTACTAGCAAAATGACTAACTTCCTTTCTGTAGCATTCATACTTTGGGGAATTTTTATTGTTGCAAGATTTGTATCTGAGGGTTTGAGGAGATATTTTAGTCCTCCCAACTTGTTCAGACTCTGACACCAGGCATATAAATAAAAGTATGCTCTTATTGGCCAGAGTCTTGCAAGACTGGCTCAGGGAAGAGGAGTTTAACTCCTCACTGGGCTTAACCACAAACAAGCGACAGAAGACAAAGCAGAACACTGATGTGCTCTCTCCTAGGGGTATGATATGGGAAGCTCCACAGAGCAGTGCGTCCACTAGGGTTCTGTTTAGTGTGGCTCTTGGTCATATAAACTCATATAAGGTGTGTACATATAACAGCGTGGGTCCTTAAAATCAGCCTTCATCTTCCATATACTCAAACCGCAGCAGTTCAGTTGGAAAGAATGTGAATTAAGAGTTTTAGGAGCATGTATAGAGAGGAAATAACATCTGTGACAGGTGCCATAGGAAGAACTGGCAAAACCTGGATACAGTCTGAACAAAGGGCCAGGCTGAGAGGTGTGATCAAAAGCACAGGGTTGGAGGAATGGAGAGAGATAGGCACTTCTACAGAGCTGTCCATCACCCCACTCCCTCTCAGAAACTGTTTTAAAATGGGATGAATAGCCTTTCAGAGTGACTGGGGGGGGGTGAGTGTGTGATGTACAGAGAGTGCTTAGACAGCTAATCTAGACTGGAAATCTAACCTTCAAACTGTGACATTTAAGCGAGATGAGTTTTAAGATTAACAAGGACACTTTATCAAAAGATCCAAGCAACTTTGACTGGTGTATTTCCCCAGTCGGAATTGATACTTCTGGTCCAGACACCACCAACTACCGGTACGATATTTCATCCATATCTAAGAACACAGCTAGTTATGAAATAAAACTGTGTGAATGTGAAATCTTTGTAGAAAGGAAACATGAGGACATTTTCATCATGTCAATGCCAGTGAACCTATAACGAATCACAATTTCACCATGTGGCATTAAACTCAAGGCCAAATTTTCAGAATATGAGTTTGTGCTAAGAGTGGTAATATTTATACATTGCAGCCATTACCAATAGATCCGATATATCAGCCAAGTTCTACAGTTTTCTCTTGTTTTAGTGCCAAACAGTGTTGTATTAAATGACCAACCAAAAAAACATACACGTTTTCCTAGATTTGATATTCAGTAGGGTGTTCAAAAGAAGAAATTACACATTTTCCATGGATATTTTCCTAGCAACTTGAAGAGTCTTGAAAAATATTTTTAATGTGTTCAGTAGGACATTAATACAGAAATCAATAGCTCCCATTCAAAAGATAAAAACAACTACAGAGAAAAGCAATTTTCAAATGCAGCAATTGTTGCAAACATGGGTTGTTTTAAAAAAATACAAACATTATCATAGAACATTAAAAAGTGAAGCAATTCACAAATAACTAAAAATAAACAAATAACTAATAATAGTCAGCCTTGCAAAGTTCTAATTGCCCACTTGCCTGGGGTGAGAAATTCTTTTGATGGGCAAGTAAATTATCATTAGTCTTATCCATTATCATCAGTCATTATGGTGTAATGCTGATGAGTGAATTTATGCCTAGGCTGGTACATTTTCATGTCAACTTTACAATGCAGGTTCAAATTAAGTTACAAATCAGGGCACAAAAGGAGTCAAAATCAACTGTATAAATTTTTTCATCTGCATGCTGATGTGTATAACCCTTACAATTTTTAATGTAATAGGAAGCAAGTCCTCTAAGTGTTTTTAGTACAGACACAAGGTCTATAAGTGAACATTTATCCTAAAAGATCCATGGAAGATGACTGGGCTTTGTTTCCATTCATGGAAAACTACTCTCAAATACTACATATTTGAATAAAACTGTAAAGCGTAACTCAGGTAAAAGAGCTGAACAGAATTCTGAAAGAAGAGTTCCAGCTCTGTGCAAATGAGGCTGATGTATTCCTTGCCTGACTGGCAACAAATAAAGGCTGAGGATCCTCCTATAGTAGGGCTGCTCTGGCAAAGAATTGCTAGATTTAAGAAAGCATATGCATTTTCAAAAGGCAAGTGTCAACAATAACAAATCACCATTACCAGGTACACCGTATCTTATGGGAGCTTGTCTTAGGTTAAAAAAAAAAAAACAAAACACAACCCACATTTTTCTTCTGAATAACTTCAGTATTTTCTCAAGAATGAGAATGAAAATTTTCTAATAGTGTGCATATGTTGATACACTGGTGGGATAGGTAGTGCTGTTTTAATAACTGAGTTCTAATTCTCTTCAACCAGCTTTGGAGTTGCCTACCACTCTAACAAAATCTAACCATTGTGTTTAAATGGGGTGACTTTTTTTGTCAACTGCCTGACTAGAATTGTCTTGAGAATTGTAGGCAAAATATTTTAAACCTTCCTGTGGAAGAGGCTAGAGAAGAATATTGAAGTCCTATAAAACATTCAGTGATGCTTCCTTTGATATTCCCTACTACAGTGAGGTGGTGAGGTCAGAGGTGGAGGAGGAGACACAAAGAATCCTTCATTCAAAGATACGTATTTTGCCATGCCTGTTAAAATCTACCCCAAACTGGGCAATTCGTAGATGTAAAAATAACAGTTCAAATAGGATCAGCAAGAGAAAAGCTGCAATCATACTCTAGCCATGCACAAGACCTCCTGTGCAGGATGCTCTAGCACATCGTATGTAATGTGCAATTGTCCAGGTCCAAGCACTGTTACTTGGAAAAAGAGAATGCCTTTTTTCATGCTTTCCACACTCCCTTTTCTGTGTACAGGCAGCACAGAGGAGGAAGTTCCAAAGGCTGAACACACAGAAAATATGAACTGAACTTGACAACAGACGCAGTATCTTAGGACAAGAATCACAGAATTGCAACGGGCTGGAAGCTGCAGCATTACAACTGGGAGAGGAAATTAGTGGGTGATAACCTGAAAGACGGATATTGGATGAGAACCAAGGTGAGGAGATTAGGTGTGGCTAGGCAGTGAGACCCAACTGGAAGTTCGTGAGCAAGAGATATATTGAAAGAAGATAAAGGCCATAAATCATGATGGGAAGTGGAACTGCCTGGGCAAATAAATGTTATTAGCAAGAAAGAATGTTGCTATAGATTGGGACAAAGAACTGGATGGAAGACAGGAGATGTGAGGTTGGTGGGGACTGAATGGGAATGGCTAAAAATGGAAACTAAACCTTAGAGTAAGACAACGATCCAGATGAGGTGAGAGAGAGAGACTATGAGTGGGTCTGCAAAGGGATTGGTACAAGGATGAAGAGCGAGACAAATGACTAAGCTGAACATGGCCCCTGGAACTGAGAAGAGGACCCATTATAGGTATGGGGAAGATGTGTATGTTATTGTAATGTCCTACACACACAGTACTAAGGCTATTGCTGAAGTGTTAAAAGAAAGAGATGATACTGGCCAACCTGAAACTTTAATCCATTTTAGAAAAGAATTAATTCCATTTTTAGTCTATCCAGTCCAGACCCCTAGACAGGGTCTAATACAAGCTGCTTCGAAGAAACATACATAAAACTCTGGAGAAGGAACCTAACACAATAAATGTGTCTTCTTACTTGCTACTGATTAAATATTACTATATTCTCAAATTTGAGAGATTATAGTCCCTGCAAGTTTCATTTCAATTCTATTCATAGAATGACACATTTTTATTTTTGGCATTTGCCTGGGATAGGCTTTCTAGTCATATAAGTACTTTATCTCAGGAAGGAATGTAGTTTGGGTTTGGTGAATGACTTCTCAGAATCTCCAGGCCTATCACTTCATCTTAACAGTGCTTAATAGTATATGTAATTATGGCTTTCTTTCCTAAAAGAAGCCTTTTTGTTTATTTCACTGGAAGAAAAACAATTTAAGCAGGAATTTATAATAGAGATAAGGTCTAGATATATGTTTCAATAGATTCAAATTATTAGCATCTACACGTAAGTGGAGCCGTACTGCAATACGTTTAGATGCAGTGGCCAACAGCAGGGGCCAGTGCAGTGGAACAACCAAAGCAGCTGGAGAATTTCATAAATTTATAGATTAAAGGCCTGAGGGGATCATTGTGATCATCTAATCTAACCTTTTGTATAATACAGGCATGTACTAATTATTTTTTGAATTAAAGTATATATTTTAGGGTGAAAACATCCATCAGTTGCCAGTGATGGAGAACGAACCAGTCTATGGTAAATCATTCCAACGCTAATTAACTTAACGGTTATAAATAATTTCTAGTCTGAATTCATCTCAGCTTCAATTTCCAGTCATTCTATTTATACTTTTATTTACTGAACTGAAAACCTCATTATCAAAGCTTTGTTTTCTTATCTTTTACTCGTTCTTGTGGCTCTTCTCTAGAGCATTTCCAATTTATCCAGACCCTTCTTGGCTTTATATTCATATTAAGCACATGAAGCAACCTGATTTAACCCTGGGGTTTTTTTCAGGGTCTTTCTTCTTATGCCAAAGTTTCCCCATCTCAATGGACATGAACACCTATCCTTTTCATTATTTATTACTTGTCCAGTTCTTTGTCATTGTGATCTTAACCTGTGCTTTATGTGTTCTTTCAAATCATGACAGTAAGGTTAAATACTATAGATCTAAGAGCTCAAAAATTACGTACCACTGGAGAAAGACGTTCTTTGCTGAAGTCACTCAGACATTGATATATATATAAATTTTAAAAAAAAAAAAAAAGATGGAAGTCCTATATTCAAACCTTTGAGTACTACTTCCAGTGAGTAACTCACATCTCAGTAAAAATTTCCTCAGAGAAAAATATCTTCAGATTCAGACACCAGTTCCAAAGAAGATGAGGGTATTTTCTTCTTTAAAAAAATTTTAAAACCACCAGAGCAGTAACACTTGATTTGAAACCTACCAAGCTTTATTGGATCATCACCTGTGTGACTACTATGGTACAATATGTAATATTAACTGCAGCTTTACAAATATTATACTAATATTATATTTGCAAACATCCCAAAAGATTAACCAGCCTGATATAAAGTCTAAACACTCCAAATTAGTTTCATGATTTTATTTTCTTTTAGCATGAAATTTGGTGAGCTTAAGATATAATTCTGACCCTGGAGTCTCTAGACAGATTTTTGATAAATACATATTCACCATTGACAATCATTTCTTATTCCCTGCCAACTTGGTGATTCAGATACCTTTTTTCACATTGTTTCTATTCTTCTCTAAATTTAAATGAATCAAAACAGGAGATAATCTCATAGGAACTGTGGCATTTTCATTCCTCTGTATCAAATCTAGTTATTTTGGCTGACGCAATACAGAGTTCTCATATCTTTACCCCTTATTTTCTTCTATCTCCATAAAAGCAGATATTATGTTAATAAGACAAGAAGGATATAGAAAATTTAATTTACATGGACCATAGGAAACAAGAGAATACTCCTCTGGCACGCAGTCCAGCCCTCCATTTTCAAAGTGCATGAGGCACAGCTAAAATAAACACAGATACTTTTGAAAATGTTCTCCTCTGTCAAGGATAAGAGACTGAGACTAAGGGATTATTTGCATTAACAGCAAAAGAATTTTTAAATTAATTGCAGGGTTAGAAATGGTAGCAGTTACATTCTGTAGCAAACTACACTGAAACAATATGAGTTGTCATATAAAGGCCCAAGACCTCAACTCAGTAGACTGATTACAAACTGCTACTCCTGGAACAAATATAAGATAATTTTGAACTAAACCCAAGGTTCCTGTGGCATTTAAGCACCTATATAGTAATGAAAATTTAGCCTTAAGTGTAGGACTCGTTTGAAAAACATAAAAATAAAAACTAGAGACTTAGTAGTCTCAAGCAGTTTGGGTTTAAATTACTCCAGTGATTTCGAGAACGTAACATTGAAAATCTTTGAAGAAAGAAGATAGTTGGCATCATGACACATGTCATTTTATGCTAAAAAATATTCTAAGAAATAAAGCCTGCTGTTACCTATAGTAAACAATAATTTATCACTTTGAAGAATATATGATCTGATCTTTTCAGAAAAGTGGGTAGAGTTTTAACTTAAATACAGGGTGGACTTACACCTAGACAAAAATTATTTGGATAGGTCACTTCCTGATCAGATTTCTGATGTTTATTCAGTTCTAATGTGACTAAGCTATAATAACTGGTGAAGAGCTGATAGCTCTTTTTCCTATAAAGCCACTGAGCAGTCAATTTTGACTACCAATTTTAAAAGCTGCAGACAAATACTACAATGACTAAAAGCACTGTAGAAAAATGTTATTGCTCATAAGTGTTAATTTTATAAAGAACTTTCTTTGCAAAAATCTGGCCATTATTTGATGCCTTTTGTAGGTGTTGAAAGTAACTAGGTCATTTTCTTACATTCCCTGTAGATCTTTTCTGTCCTTTAAAGTCTTCATAAACAAAAGCTGTTATTTTTGCTATGCATACTGAGAACTAGAAATGTATTCATTAGAAGCATTATATTTTGACCAGGCAAAACTGCAATGAAGCTCAGCTGTGATTCATCATCTACAAAATTTTTCTCCCTAGTGCAACATAATCTAAATGCTACATATATATATATCATTAATATATATATAAGCAATTCATATATATTAGTATATATACAATATACTAGTATATGTATTAGTATATATATACACTAATTCAGAGTTGCAGGAACCTTTTATAATGTATAACTGCAATACCATTATTTAAACATTTCTCAGAATCTATCAGGCTAGATACTGTGGTGGTACTAAGCCTATCTTCTGTCTAATTAACTCTCTTGGGATTTCATCATTTGTACACAATTCAACCACACAAAACTCATTAATAACAAGAGTAAATCTTTTTCAAAATAACCTTACCTTGAACTTGGGATTTAACCTTAAAATTTCTTTTCTTATCAAACAATCTTAAAAATTAAATATTTTTTTCTGCATAACATTAAAACTTGAAAATGTGTGGTTTTTCTATGAAATCATATTCTGAAAAAATGTACCTAATGAAAAAATTAGATAGTTACAGAAATATGTCACATAATGTGATATAATATGTATATTAATATTTTTCTCCCTCCTCCCCCCGCGCTCTAAAAGATTCTTATTGATGGAAAATATTACGTAATTATACCTAAATTGGCAATTGCCACCAAACTGATATGAAACTCAGGCAGCTCAGCAACAATGTACCAAATAGGACACTATACAGGTAACCAAAGAGTAAGTATACTTCAACTTGCATACTATTCAGAAATAGAGTGCCCAAAAGCTGCAGTGAAAAAGGGCATGTAAATTAATTTGTTCAATCTATGGTCAATTGCACTGATCTCAAAAACTTCTAAAAGACATTACAAAAATTATACTTTTAATAATTTCAGCCTCCCAAAGAAGAAATTTGTGTGCAGTGGTAAGTTAAGAACAAGTGGTTCTATTGGATTAATATGAAATTATGTAGTTGCTCTGAAACATTAGGAAGCTCTACAAGTTTTGCAACCTTTCTTGTTTTAGGAAAAATGTGTTATGAATATTATGACGGTAATCTTGATGGTACTCCTTGTCATGGGTATATGTGAGTGAAGAAGTAATTTGAGTCTGTATAAATACGTGTGAACTTCAGAAATAAACTGGAGGCACTATGTTATCTAAATAATGTTTTGACCCTTTGGGGAATCAGTAATACACTTTTGTAAAAACATACGTTCATCTAAGCTAGTTTATAACAAAAGTGGTTTAGATTCAGGTTCACAAAACCATATAAAAAGTACTTGGCAGACTTTGGTGATTAGGCCCACATTTTAATCCAAAATTCAATTCAGAAGAAACACAAGATATTGAAACTTGCTAAACACTCCTTTTTGGCTGAAAAGTTCTCTAGGCACCTGAATGTTCTCAATGTACAAATTGCTAAGACTGCTTTGCCCGGACATTTGGATAACCAGCTCTATTCCAAGTAACCTAGGATCAGAAACCAGGTGGAACAGTACCTAAAACCTCCAAGTGGCCTTCCTTACAGCATGCAGATAAAGGGTCAGGTCTTTGTTACAGGGTTCTTGATTTTAAACTGTAATTAAATATTAAGGAGGTAATGTTAACAATTCTCTGCATAATACCTGCTAAATATTCAACCAGAAAGGAGGTACCTGACTTCACTTTCTATTCAAGCCTGAACAGATGCAAATCCACATTTTTCCTACTACAGAGAACAGCAAGAGCACCTTTCTTCAGTGCTGGTGAAGTAGGACCACTGCCCTGGTGGTTAGTTTCTAAGATGGTTTACTCATGAGTTCTAGTAGCTCCTGCCAAAATTATTAATTTGTGTTCAGTGATGTATGCCTATCCTTTGTCATGTAGAAGTTTGGCTATAGTTCTGCAGATATTATGGGTTACATGTAGCCTATTTCCTACTGAATTCTTGTTCTTAGATATGCAACCTTCCCCACTCACTGTTAGGAGATTCCTGACTCCACAGTCTCCATGACAGCTGACATGGTAAGCCTAGAGATTTAGCACTGAGGTCTGAAATTGGATCTGGATCTTTGTCCTGCTATTTTTATTTTTATAAGATTAACGTTTGAGCATTATTTAGTCTTTAGTCTGAAAACAAAATTTCTTAAACTATATGCTTATACAGCATCATAAGACTCTCACTATATGATCTTTTTTGAAGTTCTCAGGTGCTGAGAGCAAAGCGAGCCAAATAGTTTTCATTTATTTCTACCTTCCTTTTCTTTGGGGAGGTTTGCAGGTTTTGTTTGCTTGGTTGTTTTGGTTTTAGGTATCAAACTTGCAAGAAGTGGATGACACCCCAAAGTCTCAGAAGCCATGGGTAATGTCCTCACAGCATAACTCAGTGCTATATAAACATACTTGGAGCTAAAATTGCTATATTTCTTCCAGTAACCAAGCTAATTAAGTTAGAGTTAGATCACTGGCTTATGCAGACAAACCTCAGAAGGCAACAGTTGTGCTGAATAGAATAATTAAGTGATTAGCTTACAACACAATATAGTTTGCTTTTAAGCTACAGTGATTTTTTTATAAAGACTTTCAGCTTCCTTTGGTATTGTTGGCATCTTCATAGCTGAATGCTTTTTTTTTTTTTTTTTTGCTTATTTTATAAATACTATATATCAAAATTACTTTTGGAGTGATATTAAAGGTCAGATTCAGGCAAGAAGATATTGGGTAAAGTTGTTATTCTAGGTTATTTTTTGATGAAAAAAGGGCTTTCTTAGTATAAGACTTTAGACCAAACGGTCCTATTTGAAATCATAAGTACAGCATATATAGACCTACTTATTACATTTTACAGTGACAGGAGATTAAAAACTCAACGATAACTAATTGTGCTAATATTTAAATACATACTTGCTTTCAATCATTACTTAAGCTTGTTTTATGTCAGTTTTGCAATTAACAAAACTTCACTGTTTATTTTCACTTTTAACAAGTAGCAGTTAAAATAAATTGTTAGAATTTAAAAATCAAATTCTATCATTCTTCTAATGAATCACACCTCATGTTTATCACTCTTTATTCTAGAGCTAATTATGTGGTGCACACAAACATTCTTAAGATAAATGTTTATTACGGAAATGATAACATGACTGCAATATAATGGCAATATCATGATGCAATTACAATGAATCACTATAATCTGTGAAGTGTTTTGAGATATTTAGATATGCAGTACACTTCAGATACACCATGTTATGGTTTCATTTATCTAGGCAAAGCAGAAATCTGTGTTCTTCACATTATGACACTATTGTTGTGTACTGCTGGTATTACCTTACATCTAGGAATTTCAGACCTTGATCAGGTTTGGTTTTTTGTTTTTGTTTCCTGGGTGCTGCCCAAAAACAGGAGGAAGAAAAGGTGTGGCTCAAAGGACCTTTTAGCATTGAGTACAAGATACAAGCCAACAGAGGCAGACATATGGGAAAGCACAAGGAAACAAAAAGACAGTGTTGGTCAGCCTGAACAGCTGTGTGGTGTCCATACAGAGCAGTTTACCCCTTGTCACATTGTTTCATAATCTGTGTAGAAGGGGAAAAAAGGGAGGTTTTCAAGAGAGGAAAAGAGAATAATGGATTAATTTCATGACTGCAACCACTAAGCAGTCAATTAATTAATAACCCCTATTCACGCATTGCAGTATGAAGTTTGAGGTGGTTATCTGTGGAATCAAAACCTTACTTTCTTTTTAAGATACTTGTTACTTTTGAACCTCTAAGATTCAAGAGAACTCAATGTTCCCTAGAAACCTTTTTTTTTTTTTTTAATTCCTGGTGTTTTCTTTGTTTTAAAATAAATTACTTCCTAACTATAAATATGATTTTTTTCCCTTTGCATTTGAGTCAGTATTGTATCTTTCCCATTCTTCTCTCTGTATATAATTAATACAGGTATAATACTGAATCACCTATTTCTTTTTGGCATTTACAGAAGAAATAATAGTAACTATAATAAGCCATTTGTGTCTTCATCTGCCTGCTTTTTGTATTCAAATTGTCCCTTCGCTCTCTTCTGTGGCACTTTTTCAGTCTGCCCTTTACATCTGGAAACACTTCCTTGGCTACATTCTCTTCTCTCACTAATTGGATACTTTCCAGAGACTCAAAAAAGCCTAAAATATATTCCCAAAATAGCTCTTAAAAGCTAAATAAAGATCAAGAAATTAACTAAAATATGGTTTAAAAAAAAAACCACTCAGATTTTCCTGCATTTTATTACCATCTAATCTGTATTCAAAATATCTATATTTTGAATTTAAATTCTCTAAGAAAGGAACCTTCATCTCCATGTTATCTGTAAGGCACTTAGCACACCTGTGGTGTTAAATGAATAGTTATAATAGATACATGGGTGAACAGCATTAAATGGCAGTGGGCACAAAGATACTCACTGGATCACCTGTTTTGACCAGCCTGATTAATGTGGTAATTGTGCATGCATTATTTAGTGCACAGACTTGCCTCAGTGACAAAAGCCATATTGTGAGTGGCCACTAGTCCAGTCCTGGTAATTTCACTGACATGCAACAACTTCCAGCATTAAAATCCTTGTCCCGCATAAGAAGAAAAAACAAACCATACTTTACTTTGTTTTTGCAAGTGAAGAAGGAATTATTAGGCAGAAACACAGGAAAAAAAATTGTAGTAATTTTTAATTCTATCTTCTATCATTTTTGAAGGGAACCAAATTTAGTATCCTCGCTTTCCAAAACCTTCAGCCTCCTAACTAGCTTAATTGGTCTCTGTTCATTTCTTACTCAGATCATTTATAAACTGCCTAGATGGTCCCTGCTGCCTTTTCAAAGCAGCATATGGTCCCTCCATTCATGATAGTCACAATTTCTATTAGTGAGTAAAAGAGAAAAAAATGTTAATGTCATATTCAGATTGCACCAAAAAAGCCTGAAACAAAATTTGGGATTCAAGAGCGAAGGTATCAACAGCAACAATAACTCTGAAACATCACCCATCCTATAGGATTTATAGTATGATTTTTAGTATATCTAAACTACTAAAATACTTAGTACAGATATTAGGCTATATTTAAAAAGAAAATCAGGTTTAAACACACTATAATACACATCTGTTGCATATGCTGTTGGAACCTCAAAGATTGTCTTTCTTGTTGTGTTTTTACATGTGATAAAAAAAATAATGCCACATAGTTTCTTAGATTTAAATCAAGCCAAGATCAATTAATAAAAAAATCACATCTCAACACCACACTGATTAACACACAAAATATAGAAGAGTACAAATCCAGAGAGTTAGTGTCCCATCCCAAAATATTAAAAATCACAACTAAAAGACTAAAAATATGAGTGACCGTTATCTTTAGCCCTAGCTATTATAAACAATGTTGCCAAAATGATACATTTTATAAACTAATCAAGTGTGATTTGAATTTTAACTAGGTGGAAAAATGTTGCCACAGTTATAAAAATGAAGGCTCAGATCATTGATTCTAATTCCTTTCCATGGCTAGCAACCACAGACATTAAATGCGAAATAACCCACAGATTAAGTACTCAGCACAGCATATGGGTGTCAAAACACTTAATACCCAGCAGAAATCTTAAGGCCTATAGTCTCAAACTCCAAAGATCACATGCTGTAACAAGCCACAAGAAAAAAAGAAAGAATAAGAACTTAAAGTTGGTCTTTTAAGTCTCCAATAGCAAGAGGTGAAAATGCCAAAATTGCATTAGCAAGTCCACCACATTAACTATATAAAAGTCAGAAAGAAAAAAAAAAACCCTTGCCAATATAGCCCAAGGAGAAATTGCTTCCTGGCCCTAAATCTGGTGACCACTTTCACCTGGTGTATGTGAGCAAGGCAGAACAGTTGGGTATTTTCAATGTATTACAGAAATGAAGACATCAGCCTAGCTGTCAGAAGAGAGGGAAAAAACAATATAGAAGAAAAAATGTACATTAAAAGGGGAAAAGAATTCTTTCCAGCCTCTTCAATTAATTAGTCCACATTATAAAAATAAGATTATTAATTTTTCTTGTCATTATATGTTTTTATTCAAAATTACATTCTATTAGTAATAACTTTATGACACAGTATATGCCAACAGACCATTGCTGTATTTCCCTTATTCAATTCATTTTAAAAGACTGACCAGAATAAGCTGTCAAAATTCCCATTTGTCTGCTGGAACAGGATTTTATCCTCTTCAGATATACTTTTTCTCCGTTCTGACTAAGCAGCCTACATTACCTAAGACCAAGTATGGCCTATAGTTATTCCAAATATTATTTAAATTGTTCCAATATTCGTGACTAGTTCCAACATTTAAAAAAACAAATATATATACTATCAGACTTAGAAATGTTCATGGTTTAATGTTATTTTTGTCAATTCTACTGACATTTTTTAAATTATTATAAAAAATAAAAATATTTTTAACTTCTCTTTTTGTTCTTAGATTTTTATTTCCCTTTTTTGATAGTTAATCTATTTAGCTTCAACCTGCTAGCCAACTTGGATGAAAGGTTAACACATTGCTAATTGACATATACTGGATATTACTTCGAAGAGCAGAGGCAGCTTTTATGGATGGTGATATGAATTCAATAAAGTTGAATTAGCATGAAATAAGGCTAGTTTAGTGCCTGCATATTTACCAATTGATTTCAAATTTTCTTCTTTAATGTTTGTTTCTTTCATTCAGGAAAATAACTGTATGTTACACAGTTCACTAAGTAACTTGTTTCACTCCAGTAAAAGCACCAGAGGTGTGTCAACTTCAGAGTTGTGTATTACAAAGTCCCGTTCTTACCATATCTCACTCTCATTCTCACCATGTCACCGTTTGCACAGATTCAGAATTAAAATACCTCTACAGCTGAATTTTGTCTTGAAATGCTTTTAGTGAATATATTTTCAGTCTATTTCTAATCCGTTGATATTATTTATAAAATAACAGGTTCAAGTACAAAAAGAGACCGACTCTCTAATCGTCTATATTTAGGATATATAAATAAGTACATTATGATTAAGTTATTTGACCTGTTTTGAGGATGACAAAATCCAGCTATGCATTTTTAAGAGGATGCAGAAGAAAATAGGCACTTCGGCACTTCGAAGATATGTGCACGGTAAGAATCTATTATTAAATAGTTCCCAAGAAAAGATAAGCTTTCCTATACATGGATACAGCTCTTATTTCTCAGTAATTTTATACAGGACAAATTTGTCTCGTACAATAAAAATTATAATAGAAACATAAATTTTAATATAATAGGCCATATTTCAACAAATTCAATTTGCATTACCTCAGTGCAGGTGGTTATTTATTACAGTGTATATACACATAATCTTGATGTTTTGAAGGTGACTCAGACTGGCTGAGTAAGCAAGCCAGGGACAGCCAGAGAAAGCATTTACTCAGCATCTAGAGTACATATTACAAGCTCAGCTCTGCATGAAGGGCAATTTGGACCATGAAGAAGCAGCAAACTGAATCAAGGACAAGTGTAGTTTAATACTTCCAATCTCATGAACTGAGAACAAAATCCCATTTTTAAAGGAAAAAATCTAAAGATAAAAACCTGTTTCAAAAAATAGTTCAAGTACAGCCCTGAGAACATCATCCATAATGAAAGTATGTCTATTATTGTATGGCTAAAAACATAACAGCTTGTGTTTTTCAGAAAATTATTTCAAGGCTACTGGATTTGGTTTTGAGTTGTTTGTTTGGGTTTTTTTTCTTTTAAATAGAAAGCAATTAGATTTTATTCCACTGCAACTTAAAAAGCTATATTACCTAGTAGCAGTGGGGAAAAAGCAAAGGAGAGAGAACTAAAAAGATCTAAAAGCAAAGAGAAAGATGGGGAGGAAAAGTGGGGGAGGGGCGGGGGGAGGTTGAATCTAGAAGGATTGATTGAAGGAATATGAGTCCTGAAAACAGAGGAAAAAAGAAAAAGAAATAGGCATAAGAAACTGAAGGCAAAGGGACAGATTTTACTCTGAGTTGGACAAACACATTTCTTATTGACTTTAACATAAGTAGAATATGTCCTTTTGGCAAAGAGGCCCCTCAAAAGACTGTAAAAAAATATTTATGTAATAGCAACATTTACCCAAGAAACAGGATTCCCCAAATTTGATTCATTTTTAGTGACATTTAAAAAAAAAAAAAAAAAAATCATGTTTACTCACAATTATAGGTTGTACATTTTCCTTATTTAACACTGAAAGAAAACTGAGTTACATTAGCTCTTAAATAAGATTTCTCCATTAATAATTTTGTCCCAGTCTCCTTGGTCTGCCTGATATTGCTGATGTACTCTGCTACTACCCTGACAGTCTCATTTGTAATGCCTTGGCAGTAAGACCCATTTAAATCAATAGATATACATGTATGTACTCAAACTTCATCTCTCTGCCAACAGGCTTAATTTAGATGCCCACAGTCCTAAGGATTTTATTGACTATTTTGTTCCTTTTATGTTATATGCAACAAATACAAATATTTCTGCAGCTGACCTTCATTAAGTTGTTATATTTCACAAAAAAACCAAAAAAAACCAAAAAAAAACAAAAAAACACCCACCACAACCCAGAATTGAGGTATATTACATTATTACAGTTATTATCTCAAATCTAATTAGAGAGAAGCAGCACTAAGTTCTAAATTGGAGATGTTTATTTGTGCAAAAGAAATAATAGTTAAGAAATTGTAATATAAGTTAACAAATATTAATAGCAATACCTATGATGCATGTGCTATTTTACATGGATGTAAATGGTATTTACAGAATACAATATGTACTACTGTCTTCTTTTTATAATCAGTGAAACTGAGGTAAAAATATGGGTAGTGCTGGATACAGGGTAAATCTGAGCACAGAATTTCCTTATTCCCAACTTTTGGGCTACATGTCTAGCACCATTATTTCAAGATATTGATATGCTTTGATTATCTCAAAACTTATCATACATCATGATTTTCAAATTTAGAAAATAACAAATGAAGCTTTTGATCAAATAAGACAGAGTTCAACCAGGATGATGCATATTCTGGCCTTTATCCAGTAATGCATGCTCATAATTTTCAACACAAGCAGACAGACACTGATGTTGGGCACCTTTAGTTAACTATAAGCTTAAATTCATTGCTGAGTGGGCCCCATTTTGCACAGCACTGTTTCCAAACATATCCTAATTCTGGAACTTATTAGTTATCCCAAAAGCAAGTAGTTTTACTCAACTACTTGCATAAATCAGGTTTCCACATGTAAATTAAGGTTTAGAAACTAATCCCTATTATTATCATTTGTCAACAGGAGTATGTGAAACTATGCTAATTTGAATGCAAGTATGGTTGCACTATCCTGTTTGTACATATTTCATTGTGAATATTTTACATTGTTCTTATATGCAAGCCAATTTTAATGCAAACTGTTTAATTTCCCCTAGGTAATGAGAAGGTAAAGGAGGTAATCAAGATGTAAATCAAGATTCTGCTCTTTTCCTGCTAGTACAAATGTAATATGAATTAAAGTTTGATTTACTAAGAAAATAGGCATTGTTCTAAGGCGAATGACCTCAGATGTCATTTGCTTCATCCCACCATACAAAAGAATCAGGTCTACCTTTAGCACTCTGGACAGGTTCTTATCTAATCTATGTTGCAGATATCTAATGATGGACACTATAATTTTCCCAGGCAGGCCATTCTAGTAATTCACTGCCTTTACAGCTAAACACCTTTACCTAACACTTGTTCTGAATTCTCCTTCAGCACTTCCAACTGCAACAGTTCAAGTCTATTACTTACCGTCCCAATCACAGGTGACAACACGTACTTGAAATTTGTTATGTTTTATCTCAGTATTCTTTCCTAACAACCTTAAGTTCTTCCATTTTTCCTTGCAGATCACCTACTACATTACTGATCATTCTCTTTGCTTTTCTTTCAGCTGCCTCCAGTCAGTCCACAGTTTCCTTGAAGTATGTGAAACAGGATACTGGTTGGCCTTACTCATGCTGTGAAGAGCTAAAAAATTTCTCCATGTGTTGTAGGCTATGCTTCTGCTTATGCATCCCAGGATGCTGTTTCCCCTCTCTATTTTTGTCTCTCAATAATCTTTCCTAGAATCGTGTCATCACATAGAAATTTAATTCTGTCATCTAAGTCTAATGAGGAACAGAATGTCTCAGAGTCCCACCCAATACTTTTTTCACAGTTTTGACTGTGAACCATTAACAACCACTCTCTGGAGAGCTTTCAAAGCAATCTTGTATCAGCCATAATATAATCTCATCTATACCTTACTTCCACATTTTGTTAATGATAATATTATTAGTAACAGGGACAAAAGCCCTGCTAAATCAAGATTTTACAGCATCCACTATTTCTTCTTCAACCATGAAACTTATAAAATACTCTTTTTTAAAACTGTGCAGACTTTGCACAGTTTTAAATTTATACCTCAGTTGCTATTGGATTTCACACAACAGTTTCACTTTGTTTTATATAAAGAGTAAAGTTAAACCATCTACCTCTTAACTATAAGAAAAACTTAAAAAGCATTCTAATACTGACTCTCTTTTGTTAAACAAAAGGAATCACATTGCTTTTACAGTTTACTGTGGGGAATCTTTCCTCTTCAGAGACAAACAGGAGATGTCTGGTAAGAACATAGATGGGTAAAAAATACCATCCCTAGTGCTTCAGCTTTCACTAAGATGTGTCAAGTTTAAATAAGTAGTAGTAGTAGTAGTAGTAGTAGTAGTAGTAGTAGTAGTAGTAGTAATAATAATAATAATAATAATAAACCCCCAACAAAACAGAACACTTCTTCCCTTACAGGGAATCAATTTTGAAATAGAACAGTCAAATGAGCATTTTTCAGAGTATGACACAGTGCTTGGAATCTACAAATAGCACTTTCCTTGAACATCAATTACAACAATGCACAAGTTACTTTGTCCAGAAAAGAAATAACCTTTATTAGCCATGTTCTGTTGCCTTATACAGTATCTAATGGTATTACTTTAGCAACATTGTTGTTGGAGTAGAGATGGGCCCAAATTGAATTGAAATACCCTTGAGCCTCACTTAGCTGGGAAATAGGCTAGGACACAGTTGTTAGACCAGGTCAAAGAGGAAAAAGGTAGAAGAGAGCTCAGAAGCACTTGAGGGAAGAAAAGTGAAAATTAAATGGATTAAACTGTAAACAGAAAAGAGCAAACGAAAAGGATTATTTAAAAGGAAAATGCTGAAGAACAAAAGACTTTTAGAAAAGTACAATTATGAGTAAACAATTATAAACTATGCAATTCTGTTACATCCCAGCCTCCTTAACTCCTGAATTATGGAATTTCCTGTCCTGTGAATGCTAGATAACCTTATGTCTATGACTGAATATTATTTGGTTTCTTCTAACAGATAGTGGCCTAAAGAGAAAAGAACATGCAAGCTGCTACTCCTGCTAACTAAAGGAAAAGTTTTCAGCTTCAGTGTTGGATACATTTAGCGGAGTGAAAAAAAAAGACGACTCTACTTCCCTACGTATGCCTGTTTATAATTGTAGTAGTAATTATACCAACTGCCTGCAATACGTAGACTAGTTACATATTCTAAGCTGCCTTTCTACAGTTAACATTTTTGTGACTGGTACGTATAAACAAACAGAAATAGCTCTTGCTCTGCCAGTAATTTTTACATCAAGTGTCTCAATCCACAATTATTTAATGTGCATTTCCTCATTATTTTAAGTATACTAGTCTTGGAGACCAGTCTCTGGTGGTGGCAAAGACCTGGCATTTGGGAGGTGTTTTTCATGGGAGATTTTCCACAAATTTTGCTACCAATTGAGAACATTCTGTATTGATTACCACAGAGTGTACAGGGATTTTAAAAGAAGTTGTTGCTAAGGAAGTTAAAGACATGAAATAAAACCTTTTTGAAGGTTAAGTTTTCTGTGTTTTCATTATTTGTTCTACACACTGATTATTGGCAAAGTTGCAGTTCTCAGTTCCTATATATTTACAAGCATGCATATGCTTTGAGTTAAGCCACATAATACAGAAAGAGAAACCTGGTTTTGTTGAGAAATGCATTTGTTAGAACATCTTTCCCTTTTTTCCCATCTTTTTTAGAACCAAAGCTTCTGTAAGTTTACATTTTATATGTATAAGGTTTACATAACATGAGGGAGCAGAAACAGAGGGACTCTCAAGTAGAAAGCCTTTTTCCTATGAAATTAGTATGAATGGTAACCTTGTAGAACACTCAACGAGAAAGACAGGCAGCTAGGAGAGTATTACAAACACATCGTTGGAAGGGAGTTTCATCTTCCATTGTCCTGGACAAAGCTATCTTCTGGCTAAAATGCTGTAAGATGTAACTCTAGACTGTGAAACACAGGAACCTAATTAAGTCTTACAAAATTGTCAGTGTTTTATAAAAAGTCTGTTTGACTGGCATGTATTTTGAGCCTAACATTACAGCTGTAGTAGTTCACCATTACTAATGTATGTGTTTAGTAGATGAAATACAATCTACGTTATCTAACAATAGTAGGAAATCTTAAGATGAGGAGGGGAAAAAAGCAATCTAGTCAATACATTTAGTCAATACTTCTGTCTTTGAAAAGAGTCCCAGAAGCCTTAATGCTCACCAGTGATCAGAATCTTGACTTCATCTGCACCTTCAGAGAATAATATCTCCATCAGCAGTCCTTCTGGCATTACTAATTAAAGAATCATCTACTGATTTACCAACATGAGCTGGAATATAAAAGAATTCACGCAAAACTGCTTTGGAATGAATAGCCCTGCAATTCTAAAATCCCAATTCACTAAGCCATAATAACTTTAGTGCCATTTGGTGGAAAACACAATATAGATATCTGTAAACACATTTAATATGCAAATGGTAATATAATTATGTTTTAACATCTTTCCTTAAATGTTAGGTCATGTAATATAAATACAATCCACAATTTTCAGACCATAAGCATTTTTTATTATGTTATAAGGGCACTATATGCTCTCTGTCTGAAGATGAAAGACTCGGTAAAGATGTCCAACTACATGAAAGCAAACATGCTTTTCTATTTTCAAAAGTCAGAAGTGTAGCTATACAGCCACAATTCTTACATAGAGACTGGAATTTTTCTGGAATTGTGATGGCACAATATGAGTAGCAAGTTTTCCATCTTCCTTTACTAATCAAACAAGGAATGAAGGAATTAAAAAAGAGATTGAAGCAATTTTATTTTTATTAAAACAGAATGGATGTTGTGGCTGAAGTTTTGTAGAAAATGCCAGACAGTTATAAACAGCTATTTTCTCTACCAGAAAAAGACATAATGATACCCGATGGTTAGAAGCTGAAACTAGACAAATACACACAAGAAATAAGGAACATTCTGTTAATTAAGATAATTAGCAACTAAACTTATTCAGCAAGTGGGACAATTTCTTCACAATTTATGTATGCTAGGTAAAGAAAGCATCAGTCATTTCTTGTAAGATAGGCTTTGCACTTATCTGTAATTGTAATGATCTTTATCTATACTGGTTCGTCTGAATTCCTTTTTAACACTGGTAACGTGAACTAGAGACAATAGGTCTTACTGATGTCTTTTATAATGACACTAATGTTACCTTCACTTAATATATTCAAGATCATTTTTATAAACACATCATATTGATGCCTCACAGTCACAGCTGATCAGCTAATATACTCAACCATTTCTCATGCTTTGTGTTTTGCTATTAATGCTTTCCATTTTATGACAGTTTCCTGTTATTAACCACTAAATCTACAGTTCACACTGTCATACCTTACTTCAATTGTACTGCTTAGGTTCCCTGTGGTCCTCTCTCTATATCTAGTCTGATCCTTGTCTTTAATGGCCATGCTTCCCATCTTCACATTATTGTGGAAAGTTCATTGGTGCAATCTAATTATGACAAAACTACTAATGAAGATACCAAGACAGACCAGAAGCAGATGAAAGCTGTGTTCCACTGCTGAATTGTTCCTCTGAAACTCTTCCTAACCCAAATAAAAGGAAACATAAAATACCCCAAAAGAAGTGAGAGAAGATAGGAATGCCACCATATTTCTATTCACAGATAAAGAAAGACCTGGGACATGAATTACACATGCTGCTTGAATGGTTGCCTGTAGTTGGAATTGTTTACTGAACAAAAGAATTTTGTATTATTGTAGACTGACAAGGCACTTTTCCATAGTGTCCCTTCATAAAAAAAAGGGTACCCACATCTGTGTTTGTATGAGGCAGAGGAATGGACAGACAGAGATCCATCAGACTGAAAAGTCTCCACAGGAAAGAGGTGAGAAAATAAAGCAAGTAGTCTACCAAGATGTAAAGACCGGGATTCCAAAATTGTCTCTTTAGAGCTTGACTAAGATTATCTGGTGCACTAGATATAACATTAAGAATCTCTCATCCTTGAGCCACGCACATACATTATGGTTTGCAGGATCAGAATCACTGTGTAAAATTCTTGCAATTTCAGAATATCACTGCAATATGTGAGCTGAATTAAAAAATGTAACACTGTTTGGCAGTGGCAAATATGATGAACTTAAACAATACTTAACAAGAAAATGAGAAACAGATATAAGAAAATAATTTTTTGTAAGATAATATAGATAAGTAAATGTTCAGAACAATAAAAGAAGTAAACCAATAATATATGTGTTCCTTTAATAAAAGCAGAATGTGATACTATATTTTAATTGAGTAAATTGAAATGCAGTATGCAATTTGGTATTATTTAACCTTCTAGCTAAATTTCTTTTATTTCTTTTTAAATTAATAAATATTTCTTAAATTATTACTTATGTAACATAGGACTGAAATGCTAGCTTCACAAATTAGTTCACTTCATATTAAAAATTGCTTTACTTCTCATTACAAGAATCTTACAGGATTCTACAATGTCATCCTATAATCTGCCCACTTGTTCTAAACTTTCTAAAAGAAAAATTGGAAAAGTTCACGCATGAAGACATTATTACTTAAAATTCTGCAAAAATAAAGTCAGCTTGCACTTCACAAAACTTAATACACAAATATATTTGCAGGTATAAAGTACAGGTCTATTTTTTGCAGACAGTAGTTTGCAGAAACAATCCTACAAAGGCATACATGCTTCCTAACTTTTGGGTTTTACCTCAAGTAGATATTAATTTTAAAATTAATCAAGGTACAAATCTCTACAGAATCGAAGACAGGATAGTATCACTGCCTGGCAATATATTTTTGCAGATATAAACCACCCCTCAAATTTGGAGAAATAAAATCACTCTGTAATGTCATATATACCTTGGTAATTTACATCACGAAACACAAGGAGACCTATGTAACTATTTTTTACATTGCAGGAAATATTGTTGAGTAGGATGGAAGAAGATTTTCAAAAGGAATGCAATCTTGAAAAGTAATATATCCCTCTCTTTTAAGTCATCAATAGCTTAAGTTCAGCAAAAACAGCACTTTGTTTCTAAAGTCTCCATTTTTCACTTTTTAAATATATGGCCAGCATTTTCTTTATACTTTAATTTTCTTTTAAGGGCTTATTTTTATACTCTCATGTTCTATCCAAACTGAAATAATGTTACTAACTTATATTCACATTTCTAAAATCTTTCAGTACTTTTGAAGTATCATTGTCCTCATTAATATACAGCACGCTCCAATTTAGTGCAATGTAACAATGTACTATAGTACTAATGGTCTATTCCTCCCCCACATCATTTATAAAATTGTCAAATAAAATTAGACTTATCACCAAACCTGGCAGTTCTTTAATGAGCAGTTTCATCTCAGTTGTAATTATTTTTTGTTTGTGTATGTTCAGTAATTTTTCATTCTATGTCCTGCAAATTATTTTTATTTTTTACATTTTACCTATTGGAAATCATAAATACTTTATGTTTTCACTTTGGAATTTTCTATGTACTACATTACATATATTGTTTTATACCTAAATAAAAATTTGAAGAAATAATTAATATTATGAAAGCACCTAGTAAAGTGCTTTGTTATATTTTCTTAGCTGTTTTGGTTTTGTTACTGTTGCTGCTTTTGTCTGCTAATTATTACAAAAGGACCTTTTCACTTGTTTCACTTGTTCAGTCAGAAGGGTATAAATCACTGTTGCCTACTGGTCCATCTTTCCTTACTGATATATGCACAGTCTCGTTAAACTTTGTTCCATTATTTTATAAGGCTTTCCAGGATGCTTACCAAGGTTATTCTCTTACCTTTATTTTATTACTCTGTTTACCAGGTTTGCTGTTTTTTATTTTCTGGTACTTTCCTGACATTTGGAGGTTTTTTAGAAACAAATGTTGAGATTTTCACAAATATATTTCTTAATTGCCATTAAAACTGTCATATCCAACTAGCATACACTTCTGGATTTAAGTATGTCTTTCCAAAGATTCTGCAAACAGTTTTACCAAGAGCACTACTTCATTTTTCCACATTCCACTGATCTAAACCAGAAAGAATAAAGTCAGCCATTTTAAAAGGATGGAATTAATTTCCTTATTTCCCCAATAATAGGGATAATTTGCTTTTTTCTGATACTATTTTTAATATTTTCCTTTGCAGCACAGAATTGTGGAGTTTCTGACCTCTACCACTGGGGGGGGGAACCAAAACAACTGGCAAAATAATCATCAATATATCTTTGAATAGTATCATTAACAAACTGAAACTGAGTTGGAGGAAAAAGAATGGATGATAACAGAAATACGTAGCATTTCATCATGGTATAAGATACTAAATGTTATTATCAAGTGTAGAGCTGCTGCTGCACAAATTGGAGTTTTCTCTCTTGTTTTGATTCTGGTTTTTTTATAGGTATGTTTGGCTCTGATGAGAGGTGGTAATTCCCATTGGCTCTGAAGGGATTGAAAAAAAAATCATTTAATATGTCTTCTGCATCTTTTGTTATTACCAGTCTAAGAAACCTTAAAGGTCATGTATATTATACCTACATTTATAGCAAAATTTAGATTTTTCTTTATTAACGGAACACAGGTGAAACTTAGCCAACCATTCTGGGCAGTCAAGTTTTTTCCTTTAGCACATTTTTTTATATACCCTTTCCCAAGCACACCATATAGACATAGGAAACATTATATTGTATCCTAGGTACCTCACAACATATCTATCTTTTAAAACTCTCTAAATTATCTTTAGGACAAAAAGCTTGAGGTCATACAACCTTCATGATTTCAGGGTAAGCAGAAATACCAGTTTTCAGGCCATGGTATCACATATTCACGTGGTATTCGGGCCGTGTTATCATGTATTCAGGCCGTGTTTCATGTAGCATGTCATTAAAAAATAAGTTTTCATTGTCTAATATGGCAGCTAAACAAGCACTACATTATCTATTTATGCTTTCCATTCTTGTATCTGTTATGATATTCACCTTTGACTATTAATATTCTACTTATTAATCCATGACAAGCTGTTAACCACTAAATGGAAAATGCTGGCAGTCGTTATAACATTACCACACTCAACCTTTTATGAGTTACTCAGGTCACCTTTCTGCACAAACAAAATGGTATTAGTGAATTGCATTGCACTACCATGTAAAAAGAAAGAGACTTTCAGGAATTCTAGTAGAAGATTAAGAATAATTGTTAATGCTTAAAATGCATCTGCATTGTCTCAAAAGATTCATAGCGAGAATGTCAACTGAAACAATATTATGAGACAGGAACACATTCCACATATTTCCCATTTGATAAAATTCCTGCTGAGTAGTAGCCTGAAACCTGAAATAACACTTCTGTGGCAACCAGCCTTACAGCTCTATTTCTTCCAATGCTTTACTGCTCAGAGGCTATCCAAGGAAAATAAGAGGTCACAGTTTATGCACATTACTTTCTTATTTACATCTTATGATTTTGAGATTATGGTTGATATCAATGCAAGTAGAGAATTAATGTATTGATCAACTTAAAGTACATGTTTGGCATACACAATTCTTTGTACAGTTCTGACACCGTATTTCAATCTTGAAGTAGAATTCTAATGCTCTAAGCTAGTTTAAGAAACTGAAAATTTGCACCTGCTATTTCATGTGAGCCAGTAAATACATAAACACAAACTTGAACTAGCTGGCTTGTGTGACTATATGGGAACTCCCAAAATAACATCATTTGCTTTCAGATACAGTCTTTTTTGGTATAACATTTCCTGTTTTCACTATTCTGGTAAATCTTTTAATTTCTACAACATTTAGAAGTAATAGTCATTATAAGTTTATTCACTACTTTAATTAAAAAACTAAATGTTAAAATAATATGACACTAAGAGTAGGTGTATCAAGCCAGGAGTGAGAACAATAGTCAAAGTACAACAATAAAAATAAAAAATAATTCAAACACCTGAAATCAGAGGTTAGATTCTGAGATTGGCACCAATCCTAGAATAAGGATATACTGTGCCAACAAGGGTTCTTACTGGAAAGAATTAACTGTGGAGCAAGAGTTTGTCCTTGAAGTGGAGCAAGACAAGAGAAAAGTTGTCTGCATACCAGGAACAAAGGTGGTAGGATACAGAATCAAGAGCAAAGAACCCTGCTGGATGTGGGGAAAATTCCACTGATTATTATTCATGTTAGGACAAATAACACTACCTCTTTGTTGCAAGGATATATTATAGAAAAGTCTACCAGACAAGAAAAAAAAAGTTTAAGAAGCAGGCACAAAAGTGACGTACAATGGAATTATTTTAGTCACCACGAGAAGGATGATAAAACATCAGAGATGATTCAAAGACAGGTATTTTGAGGAAAGTTTGGGGATTTTCAGTTACTCTGAGATATTCATAGGGTATTCAAAGTGGGAATGACACCAGCTGAACTCTAAAAGTGCTAACTTTCTGAGATCAAATAGCTGATAAAAAGAGCTATAATTTAAAACTAAGGCAGACCTGGTTTTAAGGCATAGGACAATCATGTAAACATGGATATAAGTGCTAAATGAACATCAGAAGTATGAATAACAATACCGATGGAAGTAGAAGTAGGAAAGCTATGCAGTTAGAGAGATGTATTTTGTAGATGATGTAATGCAGAAGATTGGGCATAAAAAATACCTTAAGGAAAGAAATTACTTACTTCCATTCAGAGTAAACAGAAAGATAGGTGAAAACAGATCAGCAAACAACATCCTTTATTTCAAAAGGGCATATGCTGAGAAATTATGGAAAATAATTACTGAGGTCAGCTTTACTGAAGAGCTTAGCAGTTCAAATATTCAAAAGACTTCCAATATCTTTAACTTAAAAGTGAGACAATATCTGAAACTTTTATCTGAAGCAAGGAGAAAAAAATGCAAAAGACTCAGACCAAATACCGAAAAAATAACTGTCTCATTTCTTGTCATGCATGCTCAAGAAAGAGAGATTCAAATAGAAACAAGAAATGATGAGTGCAAATGCCAGAAAGAAGGCATATATCCTTAGAGGAATTTCAAAGGCCTGACTGTATTGTACGGAAAAGGAAGTCTGGAAATGGATATGACCGTTCTCCCTAATTACACAGGAGAAAGAAACAGTAGGGAGGCAGAATTGCCAGTTAATCTTAAGAATAATAATCACAAAAGTACAAACGGGTATTAAGTGGTTATAAATACATTTAGTTAAGAAATTAGAGGGCCTCTAACTTTCCGAGGACTAACATCTGGAACAGACTTGCTAAAGGAATACTTAATTTTAAAGGTTAGCTGGCTAAATTTAGGGATTTGTGATAACAAAGAATTCAACTGTTTACAACAGAAACTCTTTTCCTGTCCAGCATTGTGTTACTTCTGTATTAGACACAAGGAGTACAATGGTGGTGGAGGGATGTTCAACAACTGACCACTAAGTAAGTTCTCATTATGTCCTACTTTCCCTACTTTCTCAAATTTTAACTTTCTAAAATCAAAATCCTCAGTTGCACATCTTTTTGTTCATCACTCTATTTAATTTGATTCAGCTTAGAATGAATTGATACAACATTCTTCTCCACAGTTTGCACTTTTTTATTTGATGTATATCAAAACAGTCTATAATCACATAAGTTTTCTTTTGATTCAGTAGCAAGACAATGTTCATGTACAGAAATTCCAAATTACTCTCCCATCTGATCCTGCTGTTGGGTAGTAGAATCCCTCATGGTGACAAAGCAACCGCTTACTGTTCAATAAGCCTATCCAAATCATGAATATAATGCTGGGTTTCTCTAGGGACAAGAAAAACAATACTGCAAAAAGCAAAATTATAACAAGCAATGTGCTGGTTGAACTGTGTTTCGTTTTCCATGCAATTAGCAGTCAAAATAGAAGAATACTGTTGGTTATGTCAATGTAAGGACAGAAGCCATGCTATTTTGACTCTATAATATGGATTATTTTAAACAAAACGGTAGCCATCATCAACATCTGTTGTTTTTAAAGAAATATATTGTACAATACAGATAGAAGACCCCTTTGCATATCATGTTGCTTACAGCTGTTACACTATACCATAAATGTATGTAGGAATACCACCCTGGCACCTAGAGTCAAAATGATCTCTCTTTTTCTGCATCGAGAATTTCTTTCCAAATAAAGCACAAATACAAAAAAAACTGTCAGAAATGTGTTTTCTATCCCGATGTCCTGCAAATTGAATATTAGAAATCTTGCTCAGCCTTTCAGAAAGAAATCATTATCTAGTCATTAACTTTTCTTTTACCCTTTCTCTCTTCTTTAAATCCAAAGTGTAAATGAAAGTGTTTAAGACACTATATTGCATACAACTAACTCAATGCTTGTGCCCACACAAATGAGTAAATAGGAAGGTGAAACAATTATGTTCACTTACGGTTTTATTTCTGACATCAAGCACTGAGTCTGGTTATTCGCTCTTTTATGGGAAAACATCACTTTTTAATTAATTCATTCAATTAGGGAGTACAGGATGAGCAACCCAAGTCAAACTGTTGAACACATTCATAGGAATTATATTTTAAAACAACAGAAATATAGTGAATATGTATCTTAAGTAAAATAGAAATCTCATTAAATTGGAAAAATATTGCTCATCTTTAGAGAGAGGCAGAAACAGTGACTTAAAAAAGGAAAAACTGAACATTCTAAGTTGCACAGTACACGTAATATAAATAGGGATAGTGTCAATTAGGTGAGGTTATTAACACACTAGCAACAGTGTCTGTAGAGAAAGACATTGTCGAACAATTCTGTTTGTTTGTTGCAGTACAGAAGTCAGATTTG
The DNA here is from genome assembly GCF_028858705.1 of Grus americana. NCBI lineage: Eukaryota > Metazoa > Chordata > Aves > Gruiformes > Gruidae > Grus > Grus americana. The sequence continues at coordinate 28,248,708 of NC_072859.1, forward strand.
ATTACTTTGCAAGTATATATTTTTTGGCTCTCCACTACTGTTTCTGTAAGCACACGCATGTGTGTGCATGCTCCTCAATATTATGATATTTTGAAGAATTTTGTCTTTTCTTATGTAAAGCACAACCTATCCAGAATGTCAAGCATTAATCTTCAGAGAGATACACATAAGCTGAGCATGCAAAAATGGGCAAACACACTGCTCAAACTGCAGGACTCGCTATGTTTGCAAAAGAAAGCTTTTATACACACTCATCTAAATCTGAGTGGGCAGCCCTGGGAACATGACCAACATGTTTCTAAGCTTTTAAATGCATTTGTAGTATAGGCAATGATGATACATTTATTTAATAGGTTCATGTATTTAAATAATTGACAATTTCAGCAACAAACATACTTATTTTTCACTTGCACTAAACATTACAAATATATTTAAAACATTTTTCCATGGACTCTACTGAGTGGTCAAATTCATGTAATCATTGTCTGATGGGAAAACTTACCTCTAATCCAGAACTTTATAACAAATATTTAATTCTGTTTAATCTCAGTGAAAATTTGCATAAAATTTAGCTTCAAATATAGTTTGAGACTCTTTTCATCATTCAACATACATCCATGACCCTTTTAATCAGAATAAGGTGTTTGCAAAGAGTGGACAATATATGTGTTGGTAAGTCCTGGGCATGTACAAAGCAAATCTTAAGATAAAGGGTGTAAAAATATTTGAGAATAGTTTCTTAAAAAAATTAAGTCATCAAGGTGGAAACCTGCCTGTATTTCTGCATTTTCTCTGTGACTACACTTCTCTTTCTATAGTAAAGCATAATTGTACACAAATCTCCTTCTGCTTGGTTTACATGTTCAAAACGTGCATAAAAATACAATAAAAAGGGGAAATGCAGTTCATTTACAATTCAGTGCCGAGGGATCTATCATCCATACTGCTCAAGCTGTAAGCACTAACAATTTCTGAGTGAGGCCATTAGTGTATATGGTGCACACCAGTTTTTTTCTTCCTAATGCCAGTGATACAAGTTACAGTGGCTTCATAGGTGGGAGTATTGTAAGAGACACTAGCTTTTACTGGATGTCTTACGAACACCTCATTGCCTAAGATAGCTAACATGAAGCTATATTTGAAAGTGAAGGCCAACAACAATATTTTCTCTTAATAATACAAATTTTCTTGTTTACAAAAACATGGTGCAGTGGGTTGATTGTCATTACACTAGCAAAGAATCAGGGTAGCTACAATACAGAAGTCAGTTTGTGTGGACAACACAAGGTAGTATAAAATAAAGAACTAAAGGCATTGATTTTCACCTTCTATAAACTTTGAAATTTTGCTCATGTAAATAGAGAATAGAATGTATGCAAAGATGTTTAAAAAATATGAAAGGACTGTGTGCTTATTGTATAAGGCTGTAATACATAATTCCTTAATTCTTTAATAGCCAAAACAGAATAAAGGAAGCAGTCAGCTTCCTAACTTTTCACAAATAAGATAACAGCAGGGAGGGAAATATCCATGAGAATCATTAACAATAATCCAAAATTCCTTTCAATTAAAAAATGACATCATTGGAAAACTTTTGATAACTACATTTTCAAAAACAAAGATTAAATTCAACACACTGTTGTGGCAATATTCTTCAGGATTACACAAATCTCTTTCAAAAGGAACAGCATATTTCTTTAAGAATAGGAGATACAGCTGTGACCATCTTGTAACCTAATACAGGTTTTTTACCTTTTTAGAAGGTAAATGTACACAATTAGGGTGACCACAGCATGTGCTTTTTGATTATTCGCTTTACGCCAAATATTATTCATATTTTTTCCAAGTGAACTGCTCAATATTGGTAATAAAATAATAATAATTTTAAAAATCTACCTAATACAACAATGAATATTGAATAAATGTCTAGATTTTCTCCAATATATTTTGAATGATACAATAAGCGTGTAGGTAATTTCAAGTCCTCCTAATCAGGTAAGTTTCTAATATGAGAATGTGATATGTAATGCTCAGGTTGCCTTGGTAGAATTACATGATTTCAACAAAGATGGATCTTTTTTATATCGAAGACTACAGTAGCTTACGTAAAAGTAAAACTATAAAACAATTTAAAAAATACAAAAACTTATATGGAAATTCTTAATTGAATTTATGTCTGATATAAATCAGGTCTATATTAAATTAAATAAATAATACTCTGAATTTTAAATGAGATTGTGAACACAAGGTTGTATAATGGTTTAACTAAACTACCTTTTACAACCAGCTAAACAAGTACAAAGTTATTTTTGGGCCGTACTCTAGTATTCCTTCAGCCAAGTACATTGAAAGCAAAAGTCATGTAAGCTTGCCTTTCCACATTACTGTCACATTTCAGTCTTGATCAATGAGATCCCTGCTCTAAGGGTCTTAATTTTCATTTTTAAAAGGCAAAATGCTGTATGTTACGTGAGGTCTGACCACATAGGAACTCAGACGAGAATGCCAGATATCTTTTCATTTTGTACTAACATTATCAACAGCTGCATGTATATATCCAAATAAAATGTTAAATTAATGTAGTTTATTTACTCATGTTGATATAAGGATGTGTGCATACCAATGCACACACTATGCCTTTGGATAATCAAATACCCCTCTTAATAGAACTATGAATGAAAGCTTTATTTAGAAAAGCAGTATAATTTATCTCCTAGACAACTTTACATAGTTAGAGAGAATAAAGTGAAAAAACAAAGAAATAGAAATGATAAAATTCTTTTTGCTGTGATACTTCACTAAAAATGAAGAATATAAAGGCCAAGAAATTTCCAATCAGGACAAAAGGATTTTTAAATGTTTTAAATCTTTTGTTGTGCTTGTGATTACATGTTGAAATGATTGATTTTCTTTTATGACAGTATCTTAAATTGTGTGTCACACGGTCAAAATTTAAAGCTTGATAGGTCCATAGTACAATTTAAAAATCATTCAAAGAAGCTCAAAATTTAATTAAGAAAAACATTAGACCAATTAAGTCTAAATGGTAGTATAAAATATTAAGGTATAGCATGTATTAGTGTGACATTTGCATTTTTATGAAGTATGAATCACAAAGAAATGAAAACTGCTGCTAAATTTCAGTTAAATCCCTTTTAAAAATCTTGTTTCCATGGCGATGCTGCAAGTAAGTTTTCAGAGGATGTAAGATATGGATTTTTTATTTAAAAAAAACCACACACAAAACCCAACAGTTTAAATGAGAAATAGCAACATCATAGCCTCTTTACAATTTTCTAATATGCCTGAGAGGCACAGAAAATAAGTCACCAAGACATCAATGCCAGGATGAATGCAGGAGGACAGACCCCTACTTATTCTACTGTTTTGCAGTGTGCTTCCAAATAAGCACATTCACCAGTATAATTCTGCTGCAAACACACTAATTGTTAAACAGACAACACTATTTTTGCAATCTGAAGGCCTAGTAGTGCCCATTCAATCAGGAAAGCTTAATAACAACACCACCAATTATTGAGATGAGCTGAAATTCCACTACAAAGGCTACCAATGACAAAAGTAACCAAGTAATTCTTCTTTTACATGCCAGATCTAACAAAAGTTGTTCAAGTCTCTAATGAGTAATCAGGGATTGAGTTTTCTAGGCTACAAAAATCCTGTTGTGGCAAAAAAGGCAGAAACCTAACACCCAAATCAATACTGTATTACTCTCTCCACAGGCGAGAGCTGCTAGGTCAGGAAAATCATGAAAAATTCATAGTGAAGGTGGTCAAGTCATCCATAAGATAGAGAAAATAATGCTATATCTAAAGATCCCTTGAGCAATCGAAGACATTTTATAGATTTCACCATGGATAAGTGTTGGTTTGTTTCATCTATGTACCTTAATACTGTTCCTCTCTTATTTCTAACAGTAAATGAGGATCTTTTGGTCTATATTTACTGGCTTTCTTATCTACTTTATTAATTTCTTAGTCTTCATGCTCCACTGTTGCAATAGCCACCCACAGGAGATTTGTGAGTCATTCCTTCTAGTAGAAAAAGTGGGTAACACATGTTGGAGGAGTCCTCCATATAAATTCCTCAGCAGGGGTAAGCATAATTCTGGATAACAGAAAAAGTTAAAAAACGTCCTGCTCCTTTCCGTGACATCACTTCTCCAAAGGGGCACATGCAACAGGTCTTCATCACTTATAAAGTCTAAGCTCTCAAGCATAAAACAGAAAGAGATAATTTTATTTCATACAAGGGTAATAGAAGGAAAGCAAGTGTTTAAACAACCACATGTGGAAAAGCCAAAGAAACAAAGAATTGTGAATGATTAATAACTTGGTTTACACATTTTCATTTTCTGCAGCATCAAATTCATATATAACAAAGCAAAAAATAAAGTATAATGGTGAAGGTCCCCCTGCACTGTATATATTAAAGTAAATAATAAGGATCTCCAACAATAGCAAGAAATTATAAAAATCTAACTGCCGGATAAAATGACACATCACTTTCTAAAGCTTCTAAACACTTCTGAAAATTCTACAAAGGTGCATTCCTCCATGATGCACAGAAATCCAAAGCTTTCCAGTTGGATGAGCTGCGCACAGTTATTCCATACCTGTACAAAATTTAAACAGTCTATGATTCAAGACACAAGGCACTTTGTGGAAAATGGATATAGTCATGATTAAATCTGTAATGCCAAAATAAGATTAAAAATGTTAGAAAGACCCTGCATCTCTCTGCCATTGAGGAAAAAGAGTCAAATTAAGGATGAAAACCAGTAGTCCATTTTGTCAATTGTCTGTATGATGCAGTACTATCTCCTATTCAATATTAGCAATATTATCTAGTGAGCCATTAAAGAAATGTTAAAGTTTATTGTATTTTAAAAATACTATTCACCTGCGAATGTAGTTGTCCAAGTACATTGCTTCTCCAGATACTCATCAGACTCAGTCATCCCTGAGTTCTTGGAATAATCTAGAAAACCATGAATACAGGGGCAAGACATGTTCTCTCTTAGACTTGAATGTGCTGGACATACACCTAAAACATTTATAATATCACAGACCTTATTACATAATGTCAATCAAAGACTGAGAAGGCAATACCTTCGATCACGTATATTTCAGCTTTTTTTTTTTTTTTAATTTATAATAATCAGGGAAGAATACAGGGAGCCAAAAGGCAAAGAAAAATTATTTGGTCATTAATGGGAAACTTAGGAAAAGCGTGTTACCTAGCTAAAGTTGTATAGAATATGAGGTATAATGAGTCAGAAATGCCTACAACTAGTTCAATTTCTTTACTACCATAGTACCCAAACATATTCATTAGACACAATATGCCAAGGTTCTAAGTCATTCAAAAATTTGCTTACTGTTTTCTAAAGTGGGATAGTCTCTCAGCACTAACTTCATATTCCAAGTGCTGAATAACTTCTGAAAATGAAAGCATTTTCTAGATTTTTTTTTAATATTCTTGCTCTGGTAATGAAAGTGGCTATGCAAAGTTGTCACCTTCTTAATCTTAGATCAATCCCTTTTGTCTAGTTAACGGCATTCTTTTGAGAAAAATCAGAGTCTACCATTTCTTACTTTCTCTACAGAGAGGACACTGTAGGCATCCACCTTTAGAAATCATCAATAGAATTCCCCTCTTAAGTTTCACATTCCCATTATTGAAGCATGAGTCCAAGCTCGACTTCTCTGTTACAAGTTAGACCACAGTGGCTGTTAGAATAAGCAAATTATTAGAGATGGCACACTCAGTGTATTGTACTTTACCATCTCAACAGAATGTCAGGTTCTCCTGTTTGATTTTTATGATAGATGTAGCATATTTACTTTCGATGTACTCTGTAAAAACTGTCTAGTATTTGCTACACATCACATTTAGTTCAACAATAAAAACTGTGATTGTGGGACCATCTTTGTCTTCCTTGCTTGTGTTGCAGTTGAGCCTTGGTTCTTGACATTGTCATCTATGCTATTCTAGTGATTAGCGTGAATCTCACAGAATAGATCAGTTGTCCCTCAGTCCATGTCAGGATTCAGCTGGTTTTTTCATCTAAAATGACTTTCAAATGTGAAGGCAATAAAAGGCATGTCTAACACAACCAGTGTAAAACCAAAACATATGAAGTAGGAAGATTTTCCATATACAGTGGATAATAAATATTACCTTTTTCATTAGAAAAACATTTTAAGTATTTGGCAAATAACCAAGACATGGTTTGTAGAACTAAGCCATGAACATCAATTATAAGGGAGACATCAGTATGTGCCTTTATTCTTCAATATTTCTGTCACTTGTGCCTCACATTACTTGTGTTAAGGCATCTTTGTACTTACAGTAGAGAAAAGTAATTATTGACAGAAGAAACACAGAAGTACTGCATTTATGGGTGGTGAGTCCCCTGTGTCTTCTCAGAAAGGACATAGGAACATGACCCCAGAGAGCTGGTATCTAAACAGGAACCGAAAGAATGTCTCTCCTACTTTCTTTACAGAAGACAAGAAAAGAAAAATAATGTAAAAGATACGTCCTTTGAAATGCTTGATAGTGTTCAGATATTTGCAGCATATACTACAATTATGCACTGTCATATATTGTTCCATTATCACTGCAGGAAGCTCCAAAGTTTTATGCATCTTATTTGAAAGTACATTGGAGAAAGTATAGAGATCGATGCAAGGGAATATAAGGGCCAATTTTCCAAGGTGCTAATTGTACTGAAACCTGACTAAAGTCAATGGAAATTCAAGTTATTTTGCACTTCTCAGAAAATGTATAAAAATAGTGAGTCCATAACAGGGACCTTGTGAAATCACTTGTGGCATCTGTATTCCCCTAGCAGAGTGTATATCAGTGCAGAAAGCAGAGAAGGTTATTATGCAGTAGGGGGGTGAAATCAGCTGCAAGGAAAAACTAAATTATTATTGGCAGCATGTAGTATGACCAGTCAGTATGTATTTGGGATATGTGCCAATACCATAGAAGATAATGCATGTTAATATGCATCATCACCAATATATTGCTGGATGGAAAATAGTGGTCAACCAGATTTATCAATGATTGTATTTGAATAGTAGATTAGAATATTTAAGTTTCTTTTTGGACATTATATTGAACATTCCATGTATTAAGGTCTTCCCAAAAGTGTTTCCTAAATTTAACATGTTATGATTCAGTAAGTTCAGAAAACAGCACAGTTTTCTACACATTCACCCGAAGTGTTATGAATGACAACATTTCTGGGTTTTCCAGTACTTCACTATATATGGAAAAATCTTTTCACCTAAGTGAATATAGAAAAATATTACCTTGGACAGATGAGAGTACTAGAAAATCTGTATCTTTGTAAAGCTCTGATACTTCAGTGAAAGCCATGCACAGGGCTGAAGCATCCATTTTTCACAGTGTTCTCCATTGCTGTCAGCTGAATTCTGTATTCATCATTCCTGAGTAAGTTACCTTGTGGCAAGGGAACTTTGTTGTGCTTGTTTTGACTACCTCATCTAGAAGTTTTATTTACATTGCTTAGGTCACAAGTTCTCTGGCTTAACATATTTGCAAGAGTAGCACAAAAGATTGCCATTTGTCTTATTTTAACTTATGGGCATTTATTATTTATTAGCACTAACACAGTTATTTGTGTTGTAGACACATTTTTTCTTTTTGTTCTTACATGCAATTTTTCCCCACAGAACTTCTCTGAAATACTTTGTTCTGAGACATTCTTATAATAGCATGCAGATATAAAAATATAACAGTTTCATTAGAAAAGAATGACTAATTGGGAAAAGGAATACACAGATTTAAATAAACAGAATTACTGTGACTTACACAAAGATAAGGATAGTCCCTAGGAGAATGTTAAAAACTTTGCATTTGTTCTTCTTAATTATACACCTCATCTTCAAAACCAGGCAAAAAATGCAAAATATTTTTCATTTATTTTCCACATATATAGCACATAGTTTAATAAAATAATCTTTAAGTTTAGTAGAATACATTTTACAACCTGATAAGCATTACATTGGAAAGTAAAATGGCTGTATCGTTTACTATGCTCCTATCATTTAATATAATATCTGTAACAGCATGCATGTTCTCACAATATTTTAACTTTACATTACTACAAAACACAATTTTATAAATTGTAAAGGTCTGTACAAACAGGAACGTATTTTAATAGAGAAAACTTGACACTATCACTGTACTTTTCTTCAAAAATATTCATTCCTTTCTTTGACATTTTTTTGGCTTACACAACAGGGTGCCAAACATTTGTGACAGCTTACAATAGAAAAACAATATTGCTTTTAGTTAACAATGTTAGCTATGAATATATATTGACAGCATTTTCACTGCAGATTTGCTGCCAACATAATACAAAGCAAATAGCATTCAATATGTTGGAACACTCAGGGGAATTAAAGAGTTTCAAAAACAAATTTATGGCATTAGGTGCGGAATGCTAAATCTAATGAAAATGCAAATTCAGAAGTATCTCCCGCACACACTTCATGCAAAGGAATACAGTTTGGCAAAGTGATAAAATTAAAATTGTTTAAGTCAGAGAAAATTATGTTAAAATGCCTCTGCTTGTTTAGCTTTTTATAAAGCCACTTTTACCACAGATGAATATTTTTCCCAATGTCTTTCTGCTTTATTTCCTTGAAGTACATCAGAGAGAGACCATAAAAAAATCCAGATTCCAAATGCTCCCAAATGTTTTGAGAAAATACAAATACATAGGTGTATAATTTTAATATTTGTAATTTTACTACTAACCATATACAACCACAAGCATCACTGTTCCCTTGAAATAACAGAAGCCGTGTGTTTGCTTCCAAGTCTGTATGTTTATTATTATCCACAGAACAAGTGAAGCAGTGGATAGAAATTATGATTTAGATCTTATTACAATATAGTAATGTACAGCAATGTTGTAGTGTCATCTCCTATATATTAAAATATATTTCTTAAACCAAACATTTATTGACAGTACTTTATAAGTGACATGACATTAATAGTTTATAAACCATTTACAAAACAAATTAATGTAGGTTAACAATACCACACTGACAAGAAAACAAAAATTGTTCAGATTTTGTAGCTGTTGAATATAATTTTTATGAATTCTTAGATGGTTTTGATATTTATCACTCATATATATCAAGTAGTTCAACACTGATCTCTAACAGTGCTTGCAAGACATAAAAATATTAGGTAAATTTTAAAACAACTTCTTTAATTTATACTCCCATGATTAGTACTATTAAAAAATACAACCAACCTACAAAGATCAGCATCCCTCCAGTAGATTATCACTGTTTTATTTCTTATTTTCTGATATGGGATATTGCTTTTACCTGGTTGTGTCACATTTTTAGATCTTACTTTCACATAAGAATGACTCTATTTTATTTATTGTATTTCTTATATAAAACCCTATGGGTTACTTACAGACTAAACAGACTGACTACACAAGTGACCATGACTAGCAGAACTGAGAGGTAAAAGATAGTATTAATCAAAATGTTTGCAACTGCATGGGTTTTCTTTGTTTTAATTCAAATGGTTTTTAACTAAAACTTCTGATAACTATTTGAGAAAATAATCTGCTCTGTCAGATGATAGTCATATTTTGCAAAGTTCTTTCCAATTAATCTCAGAACATTCCCTTATTCTGTAGTCTCCTAGTAAATGCTCAAAACCCAGAAGTAACTAAGATTTAACAATTTTGATATTTTATTAGATAGCTATAAAATTACAGTTTGTCAAAATGAATTCTTCATAGGTTACCCTCTAGTCTGACTGACTTGTTGAAATATATATTTTACCTTCTAAATAACAAAGAAGAAAAAAAATATGAGAAAAGTATCTTATTTGTAGAGCAATATTTGTATTTAACCACTGACGTGTAAAATCAGTATAATCCGTAATTATCAAACCCAGTATAACATTCTAATAAACCTGAAATTCATAATTTTTTTGAAAGCTGAATGGAACATGTTTTAGGATTAAACTTGACCATCACACACAGCTGACCATACTACTTGCTCATACTACTTGCATTATAGAAGTCTGAGCTGCAAAATTATATCGTGCTTCCCACTATGGTGAAAGAGCCACAACTCTACATTTAGATCCACAAAAAAAAATCAGGAAATGCAAAGCTTCACTTTTTGCTAAGCTATGAATTTGAAAACATACTTTCTAGCACATCAAGCACAATATGGACCTATATATTATAAGCATCAAATTAGTTAGTTTTTTAAAAGCGGAAAGACTTTTACACTGGTGAAGATGGAGCAAACACAGTTAATTTGTTAACATCTACTCTGTCTCTTTTCACTGACTGTCAAGGAAATCATATTTTACATTTTTTTCGGTATGTGCTTGGAAAGGATTTCCTAGTAATCTATACTAAATCTCACTGAAGGGTGACAACAGAAATCAATACGTGTCTCTGAAGAATAATCTAGCCAAACATTTACATTTAGAATATTCATTTGTATTTATGCATGAGAAATTCCTGGCAAAAAGAAATTCTCTTCCTGCATACATACAATCTCTTTTTATAGGCTGATTTTATAATGAGCAGACTTTAAATCAATAAAATAAAAATATATTACTTTAATTAGTTTTGCAATAAAACCAGCTAGAATCCATGTAAAATAACAATTTACCTAGGTAGGTAGTTGTATTAATTTCTGCTTCAAAGAAATTTTTTTTGGTCCTTCTGCACCCATAGGAAAGAGACAACCCACAGGGAATAGTTACTGTAGTTTCATCCTGGCTATTCCAAGCCCATGGAATTGCCATTCCACATGCCTGCCAGGAAGGATATTCTGTTTAGTCTGGCTACTGAGGCGATTATAAATCTAACAGTGGAGGTACTCAGCATCAATGTCAAATTTCCAGGGGCAAGCACGTCCTACCATGAATCCAACAATACCCTGTAGTCCTCTGATGTTGGCATTAGTTTTGCCCACAGAGTTCACAGAAGATCAGAATACAAACATGCAACAAGATGCAACACAAGCAGCATTTTACTTCCCTGCATCACCCCTGAGTATGACATGTTCTTGCATTGAAGTATGCAAAGGCATATGAAAACCTGCTAGGAGAATCCGCACACCAATGATGTAATATGTTACTTATACAAATTTTAATAGAAGTTTTCTGTGAAGCTTCATGTGAGTTTTCAGAGGGCAATACAAGGACAATGAACACAACCCCCTTCAAAAAAAATTGTGCTACACAACTAGAAAATGAAATAAGTGTTCTGTAGAGAATCATCAAGACAATAAAAATATGGTCAGATTGTCCATTCCAATAGAAGTCTGTTAGAATGTGCAAGGTTAAGGATCTGAATTCAGTGTTCAGTTTGACACTATATATATGAAATGGGCAAAAACATTGATAAAAATATTCTTCTCAAAGTTTAAAATTATAATAAGGAAGTGGTTAGTTAATTTGTTGTCACTTACCTTGGAAAGTTATTAGGGGAAAAGGAGACTGTTAAACAGAAACAACCACCCTCCTCAGTGACTGGCTTAGAGGACAAATGTTTGGGGCAGATTATTTATATTGCTTATATCAAGCTACTAAAAGCTTCAGAAAGATTATCCTTTCAATGACAATGTAAACCCTATTCAACAACATACACCAGATTTAGCAGAAACACATGCAGTTGTTTTAAATCTATACTGAATATGTTCCACTGTATATAAATCCTTTAGTAAAAATAGTAATAAAAAACTCATTTCTACTTAAAAAACCTTTAGAGTTTTAGCTCCTACATAACATAATGCATATTCAGACTAGCACGTTATTCAGTAAAAGATGTCCAAACAAGATGATTTGATGTTGGAATAGTCATCTCAGAACAACCAGAGCAATGTAAGGTAAAATAATTGTCAAGTCAATCTCTAGCTTACACTTTATTGCAGAAATAAATTGAACTCTGCTCTAGCTTTTTGACACGTAATTCTGATACTAATGGGTTCAAATCCATTTCTCTTTGCTCTCCTTCCTAACAGGAAGCTTTATGTAATATTGTGTCAGAAATCTACCAGTTACTGGCTAACGTTTCCCTTAAATAAAAAGTCTCTGCCTGTAACAGTATTAACAGCTGCCATCAGTTTACAGTAATGAGCTACAGTTCATCATGGTAGTGCTACTATGAAAATTAGAAACTTCCATGGAGCTTCTCTATTCACAAAAAAAATATCAGAGCCATCATGAGCAGTGGTATAACAGCAGATACTGTCTGTCTAAGGTTTACAAACCAGATCTTAAACTGGTGTAACTGTACTCATTATAGTTATATAGAGTTTATAATACTGTGTTATGTATAAAAAATACAGCTGTTCTATTTTGAGGGTCAATATATAAACCCAGTGTTATTTTCTTAATTTCTCAAAGCAATAAAATTGCACATTCATTTTACAGAGTATTTCACAGCCTCTTCAATAGGAAGACTAAAATATTTTTTGCTGGAGAACAAATAGAACAAAATATTTAATTGGGATTAGGATGTGATTTTCTGGGGCTTTTAACATTGTAGGAACTTTCTCCCTCTGAAATCTATTGGAAATATGCTACCTCATTCTACCGTAAGAGACAAATGTTATTTTCAGATCCTAATGGCAAAAATGAAAAAAAAAAAAAAAACCCAAACTTTTTGTACTGAACTAAATTTGATGGGGCATTGTACATCTGGTTTTTTCCTAGAAAACATCCTTATCTGCCTTGCAAAATTACTGGTAAATATAGGGCTTATCCAGGTTTTTTACAGCTTCTCTAGGAAGAGATGGGAGGAGTATAGAAGAGGAGACTAAATAGACCAAAATTCACCAACTTGAGTAAACTGTATGAGTAAGGGGAAATGTGATGTTTATAAAATCACAAATCAAGTGAGCAGATAAAAATTATTCACTGTTTTTCATAACACAAAAATTATCTTAAGTATTAACCAGCATATTTAAAAAAAAGAGAAAAATACTTTTTATACAAACTGCAGAACTCAGTGCTCCAAGATCACAAGAAGTATGATCAGGTTAGACAAGCATGATACTATTCATAGAGTCCACCTATGTCTGTTAAAAACAATCTGAAGACAACTATTACAATGAACCTGGTGACTTCTGACAACCTGTATCTAATTTAGACTGGTGGGAACTCACAGTTCTGTGGTATCGCAACACGCAGGGTGTGAGGACCAGTCAGACTGGCCTGCAGAGCACCAGGGTTTTTCTGTAACTTGTGAGGAACATATAGGTCGGTTCTGCTTATACTGTTGACATAGGAACTGAAAGTGAGGATTATTCTATGCTTTCCTAGTTATTACTAATAATATTTTAAGCATCAACTACTGGCTGTTGTCCAGATTAGGATACCAGACTAGACAACTCCTTAATCAGATTTGCTGTGCTACCTCTTTGCTTTTACAGTAAAGCCAAAACCAAGACAATGCCATAAGTGAGAAGATGGACTCAATTACAGTAGCTGTTGATGGGAGAATGGGAAGAGCAGATGAGAATCTAAGATGCAGGGCAGTCACAAGAAGAATGACACTGGATTGCTTTTTCACCATCTTTTCATTATCAATCAGACTAGTCATATTCAGTGTCACAGGGCAGTTCCAGTTCCATGTTCTGGAGCAACTGGCTGTCTCTTGGAATGAACAGTATTGCAACTATATGCTCCAAAGAAGAGAAGTTTCCATCTTTTAGTGAGGCAAGTTAGTTCAGCCAAGAGTAGGACCAATTACTTGTGATTCTCTTGGACAACCCAAAACCAATATGGTTTGGACTCATGAGCCCTGAGTTACATTTGGATGTCCAAGAAACTTGCTGAACAATGTGCTGAATGCTGGGATTAAAAATGAGTTGCTAGTTGGTAAACACAGGAATGAATCCACACTGCCAAAGAGGGTTTCTTGAAGGTGCAATGTTTTCAACAAAGCACAATAATCCTACATCTTGTGGCACTTGATGTCTGATTCTGATGGAGGTTATAGGCGCTGAAGATCAGAGAAAGATTTACCACTCTTCACAGCTCCTTTGTTCCATCTAACAGCTTCCACAGAAGAAAATTGGAAGGCTCTTATTGCCCATACTAAAGCACAACACTGACTTTCAGAAATTTATTTATCCTCTCAATATTAAATTTCCTAGTTTCTATTTCTCATTTTCACCAAAACTCAACTTTTCTCTGCACCAAGGAAGTCATTGTGCACAGAGTATCTTTACATATCTGATGCTTCTCTTTTTCTGCCCTGTCATTTAAAGAGAAAATGGTTTCCCTCCCCCAGTAACATGAATTAATCTAAGTATATTTCAGCTTGGTTTTATCTTCAGGTTCCAACAATTTCTTCACAGTATCTCAACCTGCCATGGCTAAAATATAGAATATTCTGCGTAAGAAAGATAAAAAAATCTAAAAGCAGGAAGGTTTAAAACACTTCATATTCATCTCTTCAACGTAAATATTTTTTCTTTTACTTTAGTTCTATGTTTCCGTGTTCTATGTAAAGACTTTTCAGTAATACAAGCATAATGAAAGCAAATTTGCATGGAAGACAATTAACACTGGAACTAAAGAAGGGGGTATTTAATCATAAATAAAAAAGTTTTTAAATTGAAAGAAAAGTAAGCATGTCACATCACTGACATCAAGATCATCATAGTGCTGATTTTGTTTATGGCATTTATAATGTATTTTTGACATTTTGAGTGACAGATGCCACCATAATAGGAAATTAAACACACCTGGCCATTAGTTTCCTGTAAGCAAAAGCTAGTGTTAAATCTGAAACATACAGTATGTATGCAATAATTACCAAACACTGACATCTAAAATGTTCTTAGAGACACCTGGAACAGAAAAACTTTATGAATTTAACACAGTCTTGCCAAGAGGGAATATTTCATCAGGACAGCAGTTGTTTTGCTAACACTGAATATTGTCTATGTTTACTAACCTATCTGTATTCATTACTTTTTAAAGGATGATACATGTCATGACAGCTTTGGATAATTTCATGGAGATGCACACTATATTGCACTTACCAAACCTTCACATGCACCCTCAATCTATTCCAAGCACAACTGAATTATTGATCCCAAATAAACTATATGTACTTGAAAGGGTTCCAAATTGGAAGAATCATCATTTATAAATCTAATTTTATACATGACCAATATAGGCACAAGTTTCCAAAATGGCAAAATTATTTTTCTTCAAAACTGCAGTATGTTGAATTGATTTTTCTTTTTTTAAACGTTGAGACGAACATGCAATCTATTTTAAATGTCATCACTTTGTTTCTTATTTAATTAACATTTCATATGGCTTCCTCAGTAAATAAATAATTACTTCAATCACTATACATATATCATCTAATCCTATGCACTTTTGACTTACAATACAATTACATCACTTTCCAACATAGAGATCAGTGAAACTACTTTTTAAAAGTTCAAAGGCTCCTTTGAAATAATCCATTATGCTTTTTAATACACATTTCAAATAACTCAAGCCCTTCCCTTATCAAAAGCAATGGATCCATACTACCACATGCTATGGTATCATAAGATCTTACAAAATTCACATCATGAATCTGCCTCCACCATTCTTTCTTCCTTTTTTTTTTTTTCAGTTGAATGGCATGTGCTATATAAAAAAATAGTCTACTTACCCTGTAGGAACTGCAGTTACTTAAAAAATATTGTCCAAATGCACTTCCTCTCAAGTTTTCAAGGCAGAAAGATATATATATACACACATATGTATATATAAAATACACATATATACTCAAATATAGCTCTAAGGAACTAGGCCAGTGCAGTATATACAGTACAACATTGTAGTATACAGTGACGCCATCAAACCATACAAAAACAGGAAGTCCAGACTTTTGCTCCTTCTAGATTCTGAAATACACATCCCAAGGGATGCAAATATATGGCTCTTATTTTGCTTCAACTGTTGTCATATTTGTTAGTAAACACTACAGATTTTTCAGTGAATGCATTCTCTAATTCAGATTAAATTTATTTACCTGCATAAGAAACTGATTTTTCCTGACGAAAATGTTTCAAGAGACCTCTGTTTCCTTTTTAATCTTGCTTACAAAAAGAAATACAACTTCAACACTTCTGCAGTATATGCCTTTCTCCAGGGCAAAATAAAACCGTGAATGATGATGACTGATGAACCCAGCAGCCTTAGATGAATGTCAAAATTTAAGTCTTGATCAAATTCACCTACAAGAACTGAAAGCCACTATTCAGTAGCTAAGAACAAAGGAAAAACATCACTCTCATATAAAATAAATTAAAATGTGATACTGGTCTAACTAAATCAATACTAAAATTACAGTAAGCAGTGCATTAAAAGTTATAACACTGATGCTACTCACAGTTTCATCTTAAAGTCAAAATAGCAATATGAGTTGGAAATAAAGGTTGACAAACACCATTCCCCATGTATGGCTTTGAGGGAATGGCCCAAGTGCTTTCAAGACACAGATGCAAACTGTCACTGTTGACTGAAGGACTCCCAATTTCAAACACATGAGCTAGCAAAGAACAGATACAAACATGGACTTGAAGAAAGAGGAGCTGAAAGCCTTTATCATGGAGCCTTAACAAACAAATTAAAACTCATTTTATTTTACTCAATGAAATAGATGGACAGTAGCACGAAGACAGAGCCTGATAATTCACACTAAGTCAGCTTGATACTTAGGTTAGACTTTGACATCTGTAGAATAGGTCCTAATTTTCTTAAAAACTGTCATTTAATATCTCCACTGTAGCTGCCATACAAAAAGTCACAGCAGAGGTAAAACTGAAGGGTATCCACAGTGTTTCTCAGAGATACCAGATACCAAAAATATCACTGAGGAACAGAAACTTAAACAAATACTGATAAATAGATGCCTATTTGGGAACTGCTAAATAGATTCATAATTTTTATTTAGCAAAGTAGAAAGCCTAGGAAGGAAAGAAAAAAATAAAAATCAAAATTCAGACTCTGAGTGATACTGTTCTGATAGGTTGGTACAGAAAATTATCCACAAAACCTCTGTCTTTCTGGACTTACATGTATTTCTTGTTATTTTCATACCATCTATGTTAAACAAAATGCATTCTTCTTAGATTGCTTAGAAGCACTAATTCATGAGATTATTGTAAAACAAAAAGGAATCAATGACAGAGTTTTGCCTACATTAGTAGTCACCTGATACTTGTTTTACAACTATTCCTGTCTTTTGACAGGACAAAGTCAGTTAGAAAGAAGCTTCAAGAACTCAAATGCTCAAATCTCAAAGCTTTCTAGTCCTAATACACATTTTCTTTTCTGTATTGGAGATTCTTATTCCTGCCAAAAAAGAAAAAAAAAAAAAAAGCTTTAAACTACCCACCAATAAAACCTTGCATGAAATTTAAATATAAATATTTAATTTTCTTTGGTAGTAGATCATCTCAGCAGCAGAGATAAATTAAAACTCACCCATTGGTACATTGCTACATTTATATTACCCTGTGTTTATTTGCATGAAGTTTTTCTTCTATGTCTACATCTATGTTTTACATTACTGACAGCAACAGTAATAGATATAAATTTCTGGCACAAAGTTATCATACAAAATTGAATTTCATTTTAATAGTTTACTATTTAATAAGCACATAAAAAGAGAGGAAAGGAATTAGGCAAGTATGTACATTTTTGATAAATAGCAAATTTAATACACTACCTTTTGGTACAATAAACACTACAGTATGCTAGCTACTAAGCTTCTTTTAAAAGCTAACCAAAATCCTTCCTTAAAACCAGATTTATAAGACCAATATAAATTTAAAGCTTATCTTTTCAGCAACACAGAACTTGTCTTATGCTTTAAAGATTCTGTTTTGGAAGCAAACCACCTCACACAACTCTTAATCTGAGTCCCAGAAAGATTCTGCAATGATTGTATTGAATACAAAAATCAGTCCAATATAAGCATTCTCAGTAATCAAGTTCTTACATATATTATATTCAGATATGTCAGTGAAACTAAGATAATGGTTTTGCTGAGATTGTTTATTAGTTCTATATACCTATTTGTTATAAACTTCCAAATATTAAATTTCTAACTTTTAATTCATTAAATGTGCTTGAATAGGCAGTGCATAGGTATCAGTAACCTTTAACTTCTTAAATTTAGATGATGTTTAAGAAAAGTATCAGAAGTGAGGAAACGGAATAAATCTGTATGACAAAACAAAACTGGTACATGAAAATTATTAGGTTTTGTCTACCTATGTAAAGGGTGAATAAAATACCAAAATACAGGAAGAGGTAGAGATATCTTTCTAGCATACTAAAAATTAACATAAGAAGAGCACATAAAGATGGGTAAGAGCTGGGGGTTCCCAAAACAGGCAAAATTCAAGTAATCCAGCAATTCTCCTTGTAAATTATTATGAAGAGCTATTTAGAGAGATTACAGGAGCTGACCAGAAGAGGATTAATAAATTATTAATGCAAACTATTCAACAACAAATTACTTATGCCTAATTTAGCAAGAAGGTATATTTAATGAAACACACTACAGAGAATATGTATTTCAGATCATTTAGGAAATCCTGCAAGTCAAAAAATGCTTTACAGAAGTGTTCAAAATTTCAGAACTGTACTCCTTCATAAAAACATATGGTCTTGTATATACATGCATTTTACAAAGCTAGGTAAATGCAATAGCCTTTAATGCACAGTAAAAAAAAATCTGTCTTCTAAAATGAGAAACTGGAAAAACTATATGATGTTAAAATGCATCTTGATACCAGTAACTTAAATCACCAAATGACAGTAGAGTGAAGAATGTCTGCTTAAGAAGAAGAAAGTAAAAAGGTAGCTTGTTTCCAAATTCAGACTGCTTTTGATGTTATCCTTACTCCATCTTACTTTGGAGGCAGCTTCTGCAGGAATTAACTGCACAAGATGAGTTCTTAGGCCAGAAAAAGAGGTTGAGTACCTCAAATCATGCATTTTTTCTTTTCTTCCCCCTTGCTTCTTCAAAATGTATCAATTGGTATAATAAAATACATTATCTCTCCCTATACACATATTATTCATATCTTTAAGCAATCACAGCTGTAACATCACAAAGAAGTAGTTGTCCGCTAAGGATCAACGGGTTGTTTTAGGACGGTAACAAGAGGCCTGAACAAACTATGAAATCCAATCCCAATAATAAATAGTTCCTCAAAATCTAATCAATTAAAGACAGCAGAGATTTTATAGCTTTTTTAATTTACAAAACAGCATTGGACAACAAAGAGAAAACTATATGATGAGAGTTCCATGCATTCATAATAATGTCCAGCTATGGTATTATCTGTCTTACCTTACCTTCTGAAGAAGAATAGGCTATCCTTTTTCCTGATCCATACATATACATAACAAAAAAACCCCTAAAATCTTGAGTCACAATTCTAGCCTCAGTCCAATTGCAACTGAAGTAACAGAGAGAATGTCTTTGATGTAAATAACATTTGGTTCTTTGATTTTAACCTCAGTCTGGATTGATTTATTAACTGTAAGTAATGATCAAATCCTAGCTGCCAAATATCCATTCTTCTCCTCTATCCTTCTTGGTATATTTTGTCAGTACCTTTGTGATGAAAAACTCCAAATGTGTTTATCAACACTTACAGAACAAAATTTGGCACTATTAGGAAACCCCTTCTGTTGGAAATTCTTTTTTTAATCTCAGTGAAAATACCATTTCTGAACATGATTCATCAGACAGCAGAGCTGTTCAGGGTGCATACACATTCAGAATATAACATGCAGCCTAGATGTGCATTACTTATTGGTATAATATGGTTGCTGATTGTTAGAGTAATTAAAATCCTGAGATATTTTTAATCCTTTTGTCACTTGGTCGTCTTCAACTCTTATCTCTTCTCAAATTTCTCAGAAGTAAATTTTCCAGGACAAAGATCATCTTTTTCTAGTGTGGCTACAGTATCTGGAACAGTGAGTGTCAACTACTTGAGTAGAATTTCTGGCTATGGCCCCCAGGAGAAATAATCATTCTTTTCACCTGTAAAATCCTCCAATATTGGTATACTAGCATATTTTTTATAATTTATCACACATACACACTTTTCTTTTTTTCCCCCAAATCCCAAATGAATCACTGTTGCTACTAACACCTTTAAAGACATTCTAGCTCAGAAGTAATCATGCATCTGAAGCACTGTCTATTTAAAATACTTGAAATGCAATTTGGAGGTGACATTTGTTCATCCAATTTCCGGTTACACAGAGAAGGAATTTAGCAAAATTGTAGATGGTGTTGTAAGGGACATGGCTGAAGTTAATAGGAAATAAACCCTGGCCAATAAAGAGCATTATCCAGAAATAGACAACAGCCTATGACACGTATATAATTAGAGAAATTGGAGGCTTTGCCCATGAGACCATGTGTTCCACAGTAAATCCCATTTCCTTCATTCTCCCTTTCATGTTTGTTGTAAGAGTAATCATTGCATGATTATAGTCCTTACGTATAACATATCAGTTTCTTTTTGTTTTTTACAATATTGGTGTTAATTGAATTCACTGAACAAATGACAAAAAAGTCCACAGCTCAGATCTTATCAGACCAAATGACTTGCAAGTTAGAAACCATGTAAGGAGACCAAAAGACCAAATTTTACATCTCACAGGTATCTTACATGATGGGGGGGTTTTCCCCATAAATATAAGCCATCAGCTATTTCTTTTGATTTTTTTCTTTGCTAAAAAAATATATAATAAAACTGACAACATAAAATGTCTGATATAGAAGTCCAACTCCAAGTGAAAAAAAAAAAAAAAAGTCTACTGGTTCTACCATAATATAGGGAAGTAAATATAAAAAAAAAAAATTATCATAAGATTCTAAAAATAATTCTGAAAATATTAGTGCTCTCACTGCTGTGCTACAGGACTTAGCTCTATTACCTGCCCTTGTTACTGAAGCACAACAGCAACCTAAGACATACGTAACAGGAGGAAGGAAGCAATCATTCTGAAAAAGACTTATGTACGATAGTGAACAACAAATTAGGCATGAGTTTCCATAGTGATACAGCAACAAAAGGCTGCTGCAATTTTCAACTGTCTATACGGAGACAGCAACAGAGCAAAGGGACTACAGTCCCATCTCTGTAAGTTGGGATGTTAGCATACTCCGAATTGTCCATTAAATTTTAGTTCCACACTATAAAGAAAATATTGAACAGGAAGAGGAATAATAATAATAAAACCAAGATGTTCAGCAAGAAGCAAAACTACTAAGTGCTGTGGATTTGGGTTTCGTGGTTGGATTCTCTGGTATCTTAAAAAAGTAAATTTCAATGAGTACTTTTTCCTGTGCATCTCCTCCGTGTATTCTCTGATGTTTAATAAGAAATTATCTCATACTATAGCCTTTCTGCCAGTGGGAACACTACTGGGGTCTCTTGCCCATCTGGCAGCCTGCTTTCCTGAAACTTACAGGAATTCCTATCCAGTGGTGTTGAAACTGGACAAGAGTTAAGAAGCTATTGAGGGAGAAAGGAGAGGAGAAAGATCAGCAGCCACACAAAAATCTAGGCTAGCAAGTAGACAGTATGATGATATAAGCCTTGCTTCGCTGGGAAACTAGGCTAATTATCAAAGGGCTGGAAAGATCCACTTATGATGAAAGTCCAAAGGCCCCAAAGCAGAAAAACACTTAAACACTTAAGGGTAAAGTGCTCTATTGGATATAGGACTGAAAGAATCAAACGTGATAGCTAGGATGAGACACAAATGATGAGGAATGTTATAATTTACAGAAATATAAATGTTAGCCAGGGATGATGAGGATTTATCTGTACCAAGAGGAGCTATTACTAAGCAGAATTACAACTGGGAATAGTGGGATTAAATAAAGGAAAGCTTTAGACTAAATATCAAGCAACACTGTCAGTAAGATGAGTCTATGGAACAGTTTTGAGACATAGGAAATGGAAGCTTAAGAAAATTAAAACTGGAATGTAAAAAAATAATGCATGGATGGTGAGGTTGGAAGAAATGTCTAATAGGTCTTTTCATTTATCATTAGATTAATAATACAAAATACTGCACTAAAATATTGTAAAAACTGCATTACTATCCAGTAGAACTGAAACCTAAATCAGAAATACATACAGTACAACTGTATTCCTAGTGTTTGTATGGCTGTTGTTTTCACACTGTCTTTTTGTTCACTTTTTTATCCATTTTTCCACTGTTGGGTGTCAATGATTGGTCTGATGCAACAGGAGAAAAACAGAATGGATGATTTCTAAGTCAGATAATGAAAGCAGGT
The DNA here is from genome assembly GCF_028858705.1 of Grus americana. Classification (NCBI taxonomy): domain Eukaryota; kingdom Metazoa; phylum Chordata; class Aves; order Gruiformes; family Gruidae; genus Grus; species Grus americana. The sequence goes on from NC_072859.1 coordinate 28,271,122, forward strand.
TTCTTGTTTTCTCATGATACTATTGAAATCAATTTCTTTGTGAGTAAAGGCTTTAGTGTGAAATATCAAGCGAGACTGGAGATATTCTTATAATGAGAAGAAAATCTGCAATATATTTTCAAATCTAAGTAAATAAAGTAGTTTAAGAATTTGAAGTTGAAGAAAGAGGAACGATGAGAGGGAAATGTAATGTATACAATATATAAAACTAATAAAAGTAGCTACTCCCTTTGAGTCCTCATCTAAATGGCTGAATCCAGACCTAGGATATATAAATGCACAGATCTGCCTTCCTCCCACATTACCTATATGATACATTAAAAATAAATTTAGAATTATACAGACAATTATTTATGTAGAGTTATTAAAGTATCTACTTTTACACATAAAGTGATCAAAGTTACTTGTGTATTAGTGCAACATTTTTAAGCAGTACTGAAAGGTATGGGTTTCCTTGTTATTATTTTCTAGTAAAACATAAAAGAAAATAATCAAAATGCACAAACCAGATTACACAGTATGCTTGATGTAGCAATTTCTAACATTCATTTAATATAGCTGAGCTGCAATGACTAATACTGCCCATGCCCGCTAGTACAAAGACCTAAAAAAGGTTCCGGAGTAGATTACGTTCATGCAGGTCTCATTTTAACGGAAATTGGAGAGATGAAAAAAAGATTATAGGAACACACATTATAAAAACAGACCTCACAAGTCAAACTTAATAGTGAAACCATTCTCTTTCATGTAGACAACCATGAAAACAAATATCCTGTAAGCAGTAGATATATATTGTATCTTTCTACCAGATCTCTTTGCCTCCTTGAGACAGATTCCCATTCATCTCATGACTATATAATTTGATCATAGTTGAGTAAGGCACAGCTGGGGAAAGGGTCTGTCTGATAAAGTATAAGGCTCCAGGAAGACAGATAAACAGTTTCATGATTTCTAGTTGTAACAGGAACGGTACAGTGGTGGATATTAAGATATTAGTCTCATAGGAATACAAATATCAAGCTTCTGCAGGTTTTTCTCTTACTAAATACGTTTTCTTCCCATTAAGTGAAAATGACAGTCTGATTATGATAAACTAAGACAGAACACCAGAATAAAATGCTAGGTACATGTGAAAATTGGAATTAAATCTTTTTTGATTTGTCAATGTGAAAGTTAGTGCATAACATTTCTTTTTTTTCTTTTTTTTTTTGTTCTTTTTTTCCTTAGTTTAAGACAAGTGAAAAAATAGAGCGAGGAAGTTTCTTCCTCATAGGGTGTTTTTACTGCAAAGAAACATTATTTAAAAGTTTATGAAACAGTTGCCTATTGAGTTGTTTCACATTTAAACTTCCTCTTTCCCAAGCAGCACATTGGCCAGCAACTCCTCCTCTACTACACATCACCAGAATAACACTGATTTGCAAGGCTACCTCATTGTTCTACATGTATTAAATGAAGGCTTGAGTGACAATATTTGAACAGCTATGATGGACTTCTTTTTCATATATTAACGCATATATTTGGTTAGTATATATCAACACAAATATATAGCAGCCATTACTAATACAACTCCTATTAGCTGGCAAATGTTATATTGTCTTTGTAATTACTTCCTGTCTTAGCTCAAAAACATGGTGATATCCAGTCATGCTGATACCTGCTTTTACTTATAAAAATTCAAAGAATAGAAGCATATTTTACAGCAAAATTTTAGTTACAAATCCTGGATGTCATTTTTTGTTTAAGAAAATATATTCTGGAGTAAGCAATTTTTAAAGCTATCATACTGTCTAATTTACTATCACTTACCTGTGATTCTTTTACATTTTCAACAGTGAAGTTGAACCAAACTCGAAAGCGTGGGTTACAGGTGTCTGGTCTAATGAACAGGTCATACTCGAACTCTGTGATGTGGTCCACCCGTCCAAGGTTACCTACCAAGAACATATGAAAAAGAATGCATTTTATTGAATGGCTGATAAACTCTCCAGGAACTACACTGAGAAGAGTTTTAAAAACTTTTACCTCTGCTGGTTAAAATATATAAGTTTAATAAGCCTTACAACAGTTCAGAACTATTTTTAAAAGGCTTAATTATAGTCACAAAATAAAATACAACCCAGTAAACTGCATGCATACAAACACACCAAAAAGAAGATAACACGGATTTTTATTATTCAATCAAATTTATTTTGTCTTCTCTTATCTGATTATTCCAGTTAAGTGTCCTAACATTCTTTTAATTGTTTCAATTTTTTTTTTCACTTTTTTCACTCTGCACATCTTTTAGCCCCCACCTATATGGATTTCTTTCTTTCCATTTGCTGCTCATGTTCAAGCACCTCTAAGATTAAAGAGAGCCCAGATTTCCACCTGGCCCCTCTGGCTGGTGCTCTGAGCGTCCCTTTCTCCCCACAGATGGGCCAGCCTTTAGCTCCTTTGTGATTCAAAAGCTGTCTTAATACTTTTCCTTTACCATTTGCAGCCACTATCACCTCCTTACAAAGACACAAACAAAGCTGTAAGATTTTGCCTCAGCTTTTTCCTGGTGAATTTCATGGAATAATATTTTTAAATATAGTCAGAGCTACATTGTCCCCTATGGCATTATTCAGCAAGCAACCACACTGGCTATAGAAATGAAATTCAGCACTGGGAAAACTTGCTAAGTGCTTTTAAATTGCTAAATTGCCATCTTTCCTTTGAAGTGTGCCAAGACTTTTAAAGGCAGGATTTAGACTGTCCATTTCATTTATACACTACAAAAATAACACTTCACATTCTCCTGATCCAACCCAAAATCCAACTCATCAGGTCTTGTAGGACAGGGCCATGCTTTAGCTCACATGCTAAATTATACTCATTAAAAAAATAGCACTGTATGATGACCTGGGTTATGATTTCAGATATATTTGGGGATTGGATACACACTGTTGGGTTCAAATAGTTATTTCTAATGCTGTTTGAGCTAAACAACTCCCTCCTCAGCAAGTCCCATTTCAGTCAATATGAATGTGTATGGGTACTTGTACTCACTCAATGTGAGTACAAGTAGCAAAACGTGGCTGATCGGCTGTTCTGGGGTGGAAAAGAGACAGGAAAAACATTTTCAACTCTGTTCATCAATATATTTGCAGGATTTTTTCTTTATCCTAAATTGTTTCTGGCTTTACTAATTGAACATTTTTAATCTTCCTTATTTTTAATGTTATCTTCTACTTTCCTACCCACATTCTTCTTTACAGAAGAAAATTCTCTTCACTGATTCCCTCTGCAGAAAACTGCTTCATGCTAACAATCTGTTCCTAAACACTGCCTGAAGGATAAATTTGGCATATGAAATATTTGAAGGAGAAAAAAAAAAACCACCCAGCAATATTGTACAGCTAGAATACCTTTGCCAAATATAAATAATGTCATCTGCTGTATCGGGTGTCTGCGCCCAGGTGCTGGCAGTTGGGGCTCAGGGCTGAGCTCTCTGAGGAGAGGCTGGGCTGCCCTGTGCTGGTTCCAGCCGGTTCCAGCCAGTTCTAGCTGGTTCCAGCCGGTTCCAGCTGGTTCCAGCCAGTTCTTCAACAGCCCCATCACAGAGCACAGCTGAGCCCCTCAGCGCAGGTGGTGGCACCTTGGTGAAAATGTATTTAAGGAAGGGCAAAAACACCACAGAGGTAGAGGAGTGAGGAAGTGTGAGGAGAATCAAGGCTTGAGGAAAAGGAGGACAGAGGGCACTCTGGGTGCTGAGGCAGAAACTCCCCTGTGTCCTGTGGGGAGAGGCTGCAGCAGGTGGGTATTGCCTGAGGGACCAGTGGTCAGTGGAGGGCCCAAGCTGGAGCAGGCTCTCCTGACAGGAATTGCAGCCTGTGGGAAGGGCCCAGGCTGGAGCAGGGAACTGTGTGGGGAGGTAGGAGTGGCAGAGAGGAACAGTTATGGACTGACCACAGCCCCCATCCACCTGTGCTGCTCCTTGACCCTGGGAAACAGGGAAGGGAGGAGGGAGATGTTGGATTAATTTCTCTTTGTTTCTTACTATCCAAATCTATTTTAACTGGCAATAAATTAGATTTCCCCCAGTTGAGTCTGTTTTGCCTGTGGCAGCAACTGGTGAGTAACCTCCCTGTCTTATCTCAACCCATGAGCTTCTTCATTTTATTTTCTCACCCTGTCCTGTTGAGGAGAGTGAGTGAGGGAGCAGTTGGGTGGGCATCTAGCAGCCGGCCAAGGTTGACCCACCACAGCTGCCTGACTTTAGGCTAAGTCCCTTACACATCTGAGTGCACTTTCTGCCACAGGGGTCAAAGCCATCATTGCTCTTCACAACAACAGAACTTGAATCTTAACTTAAACTATTATTTCCTACGGTTCCAGTTTAAGCTCTCTCTGGACAAAGCTTAATGCGTGGCTGCCCAGAGTTAACTTCAACCTGAGTTAAGCGTGTGATGCTGGTGGATCCTCTAAGATTATGGCAGCAGACTGGATGAACACAGACTGTGGACTAGGTCTAGCTTGTAAACTACTTGGTATACATGCCTCCCAATGATCCCAGCAAGTCTAGATATGGACTAAGTTATCTGCAACACAGACCAGAGGTGCAAATTTTGATTGAATTACTTGCAAAGAAAGACACAGAAGCAATTAAATTTATATTTTAAGTTCAAAGATCATTAAAAAGTTGTACTGCAAGGCATAGGAAACTAAAAGATTATTGAATAAATAGAAACAGAACAAAATGAGACCTTGACTTCTGACCTATTGCACATTTCAGCTTCTCTTTCAACATCAGACTGATCTGACCTGTATGGGGAATGGGTGGCACATTTGAAACTACTTTACAGAGTCCATAGGACCCCTAAAGTAGCACTGGAAAGCTGTACCGATGTCAGTGAAATCACTGATGGTGAAGAGCTGGCATGCTAGAGCCACTTCAAACCAGTCTGCTCTGGAAAACCTATATACCTACCTCACATTCAGCAGAATCCTTAACAATTTAATCACTGTGTGCATGACTCCCTGGGACTCCCAACAGTTTTCTCTCTTTATCTGTAATACTTGATTTGAATACTTACCTCCCTCTTAATGCAGTATTTTTTCCTTTTGTGAATTGTATCTCACTTTATTGCTTTTTGCCCACCAAACTGCCTCTTACTAGGCTCCTTCGCAGTACATGTCAGCTGCCATAGCCACCTGCAGCCATTTGCAGTTTAGTATCATTTATACATTTCAGTAGCGTGCTATTTCTTCTCTACCTTCCAGATGCTAAATAGGCTGGACCCAACACTGATGCCTTTGGTAACCAATTCAACAAGTTCCTCATGCTCAGTAGGCTATTGTTTGTAAAACCACAGCCTTTGCTCACAATCTGTCAGCCTAATTTCAGCCCACATAGCAATGTCATTAAACAAGAAGGCAGTTTTGGTACAAAGCAGCCTAGAACTGTAAGAACAAAACATTTCCTCACTTTGAGATGCTTTGTAGAAAACTGATAAAGCCACTGAAAAACATTTTTTGGTGTACAAGAAAGGGTATAAACTTCCAAATGTTAGTGGCATAAACAAAGTTAAGAATTTTAGGTAATGCCTTCACACTGCCATAATCATGGGAAATAGATTTATTATAATGAGTGAGAATTATTTTCCAGTACCACAGATAACACAGTGAAATGCATTAGAAACAATGAAACAGGAATTAAACATTGATTACACCATGCCATTTAGCCATTATACCATTTTAATATTTTAACATAGAAAATAAACATTTTTTTAAGTGCAAACAACTTCTAAACTGCTTTTATTTTTTAATGGCCATATAAGATTCCTTAAAATTTCTCTCTTCTTTTTTTATTAAATGAGAGAAAACTGTTTAATGAATGGTCAGACAGTAAGTCCCTCCTATGTTACAGGAATCTCTGTGCAATTACACAATACACACACTCTGCTTTGCAGTACCTGAGGTGGACAGTTTCTGCGCTGAAATGATGATAAATTTGGGAGAAAGATAAATAGCACCAATTTTGTGTAATGTACCTACCAATAGTTTTCAGTCTCAATACAACTACTATAAGACCCTCCCCGGGCACAGTTTTTATTCTGTGTCCATCACTAGTATGGTAATTTGTGATATCAGTAAGAGAGTCTGTTCATAACAGTATTGGTTAAGTACATTCTTTAAAAATCAAAGGAAAAAGCCTTACACTACTAAAATATCAGCTTTGCTTTACTTCACTCTGGTATATGCCCACATGAAATCATCAGCACTCCATTCAATAAATACAGAAGTTGTATCTATGAGATTATACATTTTTTTAAAGCATCATTACTCCACAATTGTGATTAGCACTATATTTGGGGATTAACATTATAAAACATGAGATAATGTTATTTAAGGTACATGTAAAATCAATGAACTCATTCAGTAATATGATCTGCAAGGGGAAAAAGCCCAATAAAATTACGAGCAGTAAGATCTGAACTTACTGGTATCCTAAGACATTTGTTGTTTAATTGTTATTTATTTTTTTATTATTATTTTTTTACAGTTTGAGTGCACATCTGGTTGTCAAATGGCTTTCTGACCATGTCTTAAAAGTAAAATAAGCAATTTATTAGAGTAGCCAGCACTTTACAAATCATCATGGATTTCCTCTCCCATGCACTCTGAAATTAGTTGCGGGTTGGTTTTTGGTTTTTTTATTATTATTATTTTACTTTACAGAAATACTGACACAGATCTTTTTAAACTGATGGGAAGATGTGAACAAATCAAACTCCCAAATGTCTATAAACTGACTTTCACTTAGCCTTGGGGTTTGTTTTTAAGACGTGCTCAATTTTCAGTCACAGTTCTGTTCAATACTCCTAGTGTACTGAGAAAAGAAGAGACATACTTTTCTTTAATCGTTGAAGCTGAAATTCTTAATTATATTTGCTTAAATTGCTTTACAGAATAATGTTTAGTGCAGTACTCTCAAAATGTGAACAGTGAAAGGGGTCAATAGCATGTTTCAAGTTTCTTTAAAAGTCAGAAAAAAGCCCAGCATTGCTATTTTATTAATCATGCAACATACACTTAGTCCTCATAAAATATTAATGTATATTGCTTCCTGCATCAATAAAAAGTGTACTTTACACAGAGAGAAAACCTGCTTAAGAAAATGCTAGCTAAACTTACTAAGCATTCTAACAATTATCATAAAAATGCTAGAAAAGAAAATATAGATATGTTAAGCAATCCTAAAATCTTCTTAAACCACACATTGTGCTTTCCTACAGAGAATTTTAAGATGAAAAATAGACCTTGAGGGTCTTAGACAAGCCTGAGGCAATATAAAGAAAAAGGTCAAACACTCTGCTAAAAAGGACCGTTATCTTCAGAACAACAACTTATCAGCCAGCTTGCAGCCCTGCTTATTTACAGTTATTGGTCCCAGAGGAAGTGCACTTCAGCGCAGGGCGCGATTACTTTGTAATGAGTTTGCCAGAAATGGTAAAGGAAACTAATTTGTAACAATGTGCTGTTCCCTGCACATGAACTTTCTCAGACACTTTTTTTGTCCAGCAATGAATAACTAACTTCAGCCTCCTTAATAAGCAGTGAAAACAGAAGTGCACTAAAAACGACTGAGTCGCAAGCATGAATGTGCTGAAATATCAGTGATTATCCCTCTCAGCTGTCCATTACAGTAGTCATGATGACCACCAATTCCCCTGTGGTGGATATATAGAATGCAGGTTTCAGGGGGTGGATTTGCACATGAAAATTAACACCATTTGGAAGAAAATAGCCTGCACCTGTCACAGATTAGCAACAAAAGGTCAAATGCCTCCTTTTACACCTAGAGCACTTGCATATTGTATGCCTTGCTTATAGGAGCCTAATTCTAGTTTCTTAATTCAGAAAAGTGAGCACCATGGTGAACTGAGGAGAAAAAAGAATTAAATCTTGGCTAAAAGCTATCAATAAATCTATTGATCAAGATACATATGAATGGAAGTAGCTGAGGCAATCTCTGTCTCTAAAAGAGGTAGTTTTTCAAAAGAGAATTACACAAAGTGCTCTTCTGTTTTTGTCAATATGCTGCCAGGTTTTGAAATACTATTTTTCATCCACACAATAAAAATCTTGACAAGTAAGCAATAGAAAATCACTAATACACTTGCAGCTGCATTTCAATCTATACAAATTCTTTAAACAAAACCAACCAAGGAACAGATTGGAATATACATCATTTTCACCAGTTGAACCTGGGATCAAGTCCAAGATAGCCAAACAGTATTAATCTATATTTTCATGCAATGCTATATTTCACAAAATAAGGTGAAATGCAGAATATGGAATACCCTCAATGGAATTCATCCTTAAAGATCACAAAACACTTTGAGATGATAATGCAAAGAAATTTTATTGATACATTCTAAATGGAACAGGAACTACAGGGAGCGAGATCTGGAAAAACTTCTCTTGAGTGAAAGATTAGATATCTTCTGAAAGGAGCACATCTAAGAATATCGGTTGTAAATTCCCACTGGCTTTATAGTCTTTGTCTGTGAAAAGAATTTATAAAAAATAGTTTGCTTCTAAATAGCATTTGATTTTCAAATAGTTAAAAAACATCTAATGAAATAACGATGATCTCCAAAAACCTGCGACTGTTTTTGCATCATCTCCTGGACTCCTGCCCAAAGCATATGTCAAATCAAGATTCCTGAAACTGCAAAGCACATGATCTGAATAAAAAGACAATACCATAAAAATCACATATATAACACCTCGTAAATTAAAGTATACTTTAAATTGTTAAAAATGCACTTATTAAACTCTGCAGTACAAAGTAATATCTGCACTGCTACAGTTAAATCAACATTTTGGAAAAAAAACCTCAATACTTTTCATCAATATAGTATTCTTTTAAGAACCTGATGTTTCACTTAAAACAACAGCAATGGTCATGACTCGGCTTTCAGTCAAAATCCAAATCACCTTTGAAAAATGTCCAAGACTATCAAATAAGCAAAGCATTTCCAAAGCACATGGCTGGAGAAGCTGGGTGCTTCAGACTTGTAGTTATAGTCTCTTTTCTGTCCTCCCTCCTCAATTAAGCAAGGTGAAATTGCTGCATTTCCATTATGGTTTAAGTTTTTGTCAATAGTGACATCCAAAGGACAATAAATCAGTAGCTTTTGTGAAAAGGATTGTACGGGAACAATGACTATCTTAGCTCTTGGCAGCAATTGGTAAAAGGCCAGCTCCCACCACTGGAAAGGGTAGACTGAGATGTACCTATTAATGCATAATTTATAGAGGCTGAGCGATTCTGATTGAGCTTTTATTATAATTAGACAATGTGATAAAATCTAATTGTGACTGACAGCATAGGAAAATTCTAGCCTTTATACTTTTCTTGTTTATCCATGAATATAGCATTAAAATAAATTGTGTTGATCTTTTGGGTATATGAGAGTTATGGGTCTCCATTTGTTTGTTTCACTATCAGTGATTCAGCAACAATACAGAGAAGAGCAGTGAACCCAAAACTTACAAATGTTCTTATCCTTTCTGACTATGCAATTTCTTTTGGTGCAACAATATTGATTTTAATGATGTTGCTCCTAATTCATAACAATAAGAACACAATCTGTTTTTCCACACCTGTTGAGGATCACAGTCTGAGTTCCACTCTTTCCAATATTTTTCTTCATGAGTGATGTAAGTAAGGTGCACTAGACCCATTTCCTAAGTGCATTCTGCCCACAGTATCTGGGATCACAGTTACTGTTCCTCAGTGGTCCCAAACAAGTGTAATGAAAAGACCTATAATTCCTTTGTAGTGCAGAAATATTAATGACAGTGTGGCCTAGATTAAAACACCTACAGGTTTTATAAATTAAAACTTTTATCTGAATTAGAGTAGGAGGCAGACTTTATCACCCACAGCAGCTAATCTGAATCATTAGATTAAAAGTAAGTTGTGGGACTAGCCTCTGAATGAAGTGGAAAAGGTACAAGGCCATTTTTAAGCTAGCCAAAGAATTATCTTCCACGCAGAAAATTAAGGGAATTGGAAACCTTTAAGAAAGAAGGACTGATTGAAAAAGGAAAGAGGCATAAACCAGCTTAAATTTGTTTTATTAGTTGAATATAAAATACAAGAAAGTGAGGGGGCACCATGCTGTGATTTATTTTCTTTTACTAAAAACAGTTACAAAAAGATTCTCATATTTTACTAGTGTGGACAGTGCCACCAACAGATAGTTTTAGGATGAGTTCTTCCTTTCAGAAAAAAAGACTTTTTTTGGTCACTGGTGTTTGAGTGATATCTGGGTAGAGGAAGGGGAATACAGGGATTAAAATTTATTGAGTAGTATTTTTGAGGCTCCTCCTGCAATGAGGATACTATTATAGATTTCACCATATAAATAATTTTAAATTTCTAGTATGTGTTAATCCCCAAGGCCACCTGCTTACATCACTTGCGACTTTCCTTTAAAGACAATCCAGAAGAGTAAACAATACCATTCAGAAAGACAACACAAGCAACTACGACAACTGGAATATTTTCTGCCTTTTTGTGTTCATGAAGAGGAGCAGTCTTAATGGTGATCCCAGTTTAGAGCACAATGAAAACCATCAACAAGTAATCCTGAAGATTTCGTGATCATCACTGCTCAAAAAACCACCATCACCAAAATAGCGCAATAGCAAAATACAAGTACCAGATATCCCAATATACTACAAATACATTGTGTAAACAGCAGGCTTACACATCTATAAAGAAATTATGTAATATAATCTTGCTGAAGGAATTCAGTAAGTTTTGATCAAATGGGATTGATATTTAATCAGTTGCAGCCAAAGAGCCTTATTTCAAAATTGCCCTTATCAATAAATACTGATGCTTTCAGTTAAAGGACCTAAAAACCTGGAGCTATAAAGAATAAAATGTCAATGTTCACTGTGTAGGGAAATTGTAAAGGATGGATAAAATGGAGTCAGTCTCTTGATTCCTTCTCCTGCATCTGTGAGATTCTTATGAATTACAAAATATCAGTAGAGCCCAAGACTGCAGCACAAATTCTCCAAACCAAGTCACAAAATCATGTAAATATAGAAACTGGCAGCAGTAAAGTAGCAATGCATCAACTTAGTAGGGAGTGTCAAGAATTCCTAAAAATCAGAGGCACTCACCCTGAGATGGCCATGGCACACCCACGGCACCAAACCCACCAAATCCCCAGAAAAACAGTAGCCTACTGATTTTTCTGCTCCCTCTTTATCAGTTCCCCAAAGGCCTCCAATGACAGATGGGCAGTTATTTATCCATGGCAGCAAACCTTTGTTAAAGGAAATCAGAATACAAAGAGGTTTTGTATTAGTCTCACGAAACTCGGCGTTCTTTAGCAAAGTATATGCTATCAAAATGGGTACCTCATGACTGTGTGTGTATCACATCTTTCAAAGTGAAGCTCTTAAAAGAAAAGCATTTGGGGAAATTTCTGTTTGGAAGTCACTTAGCATATAATGGGTGCTATCCTAAGTAAATAATTAATAAGTTAATAAATAAATTATAACAATGTCTGCAGCCTTAACCATGGCAGCAACCACCAAGGCAGATCAGGGAATATGAACTACCGTACCACCATGGGATGTACCATTACTGGTGTGTAGCAGGGAGAAATGTATCTCTTAATACCTACTTTGTTAGGGCCTGATGCTCAATGTACAGCACTGAAATCTGTTGCTACCTATTGCATCTCATGTAAAATGTTCTCATATTTACCTGCCTCCTAGACATCACAGGTGTGCGAGCAACACACTAGAAATAGTTAAAAATGTTAAAATCTGTGTATTCTTTATTCTTAAGTACATTGTAGCAGCCCTATTTAGGTAATGCTTCCTACTCAATACAGTCATCATTTTGCAAAGACCCTAAGAATTCTTGTAATGCAAAAGGAAAAACAGATCTTTCATCCTGCAAGCAAGGATATTTAAGTTGATTTATTACTGTATGGTAATGTTATAATTCTCCATTTGGCCTAGTTTGGTGCCTGATACACGGAATCACCATTTTTCCAGGGGGATCCTTCCATAGTATAACTACAAACTGCCACTTGAGGAAAATTAATTGATGGAAACCTCAATAAGTCTGGAGACCTATAGTTAAATTATATTCTCAAGGACCTCTCCAAAGTCACCAGAGCTGTAAATAAATTTGCTTTTTTTTATTAAAAAGAAAAAGAAGAGTACTAACGGAAAGGCTCCAGGTATTGTCTTATAAAAAGATTTTTTTAAATGGATCCTGAATAAAAACTTTCTTTAACTAAGAAATTACTGATTTTATAGCTAAAACTTTCCTTCTGTATCTTAGACAAAAATTTCCTTGAACAGTGGTCTACAGTAAGGAGAGACTGAATAATATCTGTCTTATATACAGCTTTTGCAGAAGAAAGAGTCTTATTTTAGTTTATTATGAAACTGAATTTGGTTCTCTATGCCATTATCAATCTAGTCACAAAAACAGTTTGGGGGCTAGAAATGTTATTCTCATTCAATACATTAATCCCATTATTTCATTGCCTAGAAGTGAAATCTTATAATATAATCTCCACGGTAAGATTTACAGGTAGACTTTCATGCAGCCTAGGTACATTTTTAGCCATTTCATCAGATTAGACTGATACACAACTTTGCTTTTCACTACTCCTCTGCTGTAGTTCCTAGCCTGATGTGCTTTTGTAGAACAAGGTGATTTCCGTACTTTTCTCTTTATTATAAAGCATTTTGATCCTTCTGTAGGTAATGGAACTCATTCCTGTATTTTCACTTATACGATTTTCTGACTCCTGTGCCTTGCTATTTTCCTTTCCTCCAGTCACCAGCCTGTTCTGGAAGCCCTCCTTGACTTCCAGTCTTACCAAGAATTATGAAATGCCAATACTGTTTATATCCTAGCTTTGCTCCAATATACTATATATAATTATGTAGTACCAATGAACTACATTACATTGGTTTGTTTTTATAGTACTGATAGAATTTATAGCAGGCCTTCTTAACTGTATCCACATGGATGTAACAGAAAACTGTTTACCCTCATTTATCTTTGCTTAGTTAAAGCTTAAATTAGACCTTAAAAAAACTATCTAGTTGATGTTATTTTTTCAATCAGAAGTGATAATTTAAATATTGACATTTGAGATGGCACCAACATGTTTTTGTCTTCTGCTATGGTTAGAATATTTTATTATATCTGAATGTCTGTCTTAATTTTGTTGGGTTGGTTTTTTTTTCATTTTGCCAAATCCAGAAGCATTTTCTTTTATTTCAAAGTATTTCTATGTTTGTAGTAAATTAAACATTAATCTTTCTCTGCAAATGTCAAGTGATATTTAAATGTTTTTCTGGCAGATAAATGATTATTAATATTAATGCAATAAAATCACAGCTCTTTGTCCTTTCTTTGATATTTAAGAAAAAATTAAGAATGTCAAAACAGTTCTGCAAAAAGAGAATTCATTGGTCTACCATCCACTCTTCATTAGCCTGAGAGGTAAAAAATTACTGATCTTGTGAGACAATGTGTTTATAGAATCAGAAAGGGTTGAAAATGAATTACTCTATCAGTGGTAGAGTGTGTATCACTTCAATGTGAAAATGCCTTGTTAAAGTTCATTTTAATTTAAAGCCCCCTTTTTGTCATTCAAAAAGCTTTAGCACAATGAAAGAGTCTTTGTCACTTTCATAATTAGCCCCTCTTGCACTAAATGAGAATAAAATCTGATCAGAAGTCCATACAGGCAAGGTCATAAATCAAACAGAAAAGCTCCACGAACAGTCCTGTAAGATGTCCAAAGGCACACACAGCTTGGAATTAAAGCATTGTAGTCAGGATTCACTCCCAGAAACGCAGCACAAAAAAGCCCCAATAATATCTGTTTGACAGGCTAAATTTATCTCCATATTCTGTAGCCCTATAAACACGTTTTGCTGTTTAGATACAAAAGCAATTTCAGGACCAAGGACAATTCAGGAAAGCAAACAGCTGTTGAAGTGCTACTATTACCGTTTGCCAGCCAAAGTCAAATTAATTTCACTTAATGCTCTCACTTCAAACTGTGGCAGTAAAAAAAAAAAAGGGGGCGGGGGGGGGAGAAGCCATATATGATAATTGTCATAAAGCAGGAACAAAAATTGTATTAACAGGTAAAACTCCTTAGGAAGCCAAGTTTAATTTTATATGCATAAGTGAGTACACAGCCCAGCTCAAACTTAAACTGGATTTTACTCAACTTATTTTCATTTTCAGGTGAAAGTAAAAAGATATTTTGAAAGGTGTGATAAAATTCTGAACCTTGGGCAGTTATGGTAAAAGTGACAGCACATCACTCTCTCTACTCAGGGATCATCAGAATACCAACAGGAATCCAAGCCATCGACATATTATTTTACTCACCATGTTAACACAAAGTGAGGATTTCATCAGCAAGTGATGCCTAAAACATGGGGAGAGTGAACGGCAAGGAGAGGGCAAGGTAGGAAGTTGAGAGGAAGACAGTAATAAAAAGGCAGTCGGCAATGAAAATATGTATTCTAGAACAGATGTACTTTTGACAATTTGATGTATTATGTTAACGTTAAATGCAAATTTTAAATATTAATCAGCTGAGAGTTATTTGTAAAATAGCTACATCCATACAAACAGAAATTTTCACAAAAACAGAAATTTTCACAAAAACACAAATTTATATCCATAAAGTATACATATATGTGTAGATATTTGGATATATTTCTACCTTCAAATACATTGCTAGTACGTTAAAAATGTGCAGCTTTCCTTTACGAGCTTTTGTTTTCTAACAGTATTTTCTCTGCAGAACCAAGCTGTTAAAGTGATGTCTCCAGCCATGTAAACACCAAACGACTTTCAAAGTAATGGCTTGGTTGGAGGACACAGGTGGTTACATGTCTGTCATATGTTCCCAAAATTTCAGGTTACATTAATTATACAACAATCATAAGTAATTCGATTCCACATATTTAGGAGACAATTTTATGAAAATTGGTCTGCTAAGCAACAGACTGAAGAGCATTAGTGTGACAAAAAGAGAGTAATGGATTTTCTCCATCCTGACAGTCTCACACTTTAGTTCACTAACAGAAAATTTCTCGAGTTGGTTAAAAGGTAGTGAGGACACATGTGAGTGTCCTCTTGTATACAGCCACCTGTGCTTGAGTCACAAACAAAATGTAAATTGCCTTCTCTATGAGACATACAGGTATCTAAAAAGTGCAAATTGCAAACTACTGTAGAAGCAAACCAAGCCTGGGAACTGTGACGAGGGCATGCAGATGATTAAAGAAAGAAAATGGATTTAAGATGGATGAGATGAGAATCTGAGTCAGACATAGTATTGAAATTGAACTGCCTAAATCTTTTTCTTATAAGGGAGTACTCCAAAAAGCCAATAAAGCTTTTAAACAAAAAGCAGGGGTTTTTACTATATAATAAACTAGATTAATTGGCTTTTAAATAAAGAAAACTCAAAATGGCTATGTAAGAAGGAATGAAAATCAAAACAGATCTCCCCTGCCCACTGCGCCCTTGAAAGCAGATACTGTTCCCACAAATGCCGTTAGTTTCCTACGCAGTGAACTTGGTAGAATTACAACAAATTCTCGATAGCCTCCATTGGATCCCCAGGAAAATACTGTCACCTCCATGGCCAACCCTGTATCTGTTTGTTGTATTTCTCAACTGTTTTGCAGTATCCAGGCGCTCCAGCCTGCCTGCTTGCTGCGCCCTCGCCCTCACTCTCCTGCCCATGCCACTTTGTGCTCTGAAACCATCTCACTTCTGAGCAGGCTCAGCAGCAATCAAGGGAGGGCAAAATCTCCCCTCTGTCATTCCCCTTTTCAAAGGGCACAAATGAAACAAATAACATCTCCTTCAATGGGGTTAAAGAGAAATCTTCATCAAATAACACCGTAAAAGACAAACTTCCTCTCTGGTTCTCCCTAATGTCTCCTGATTCTCACGTACTATGCATCCATGTGAGGACAATTCAAGTGCTACAGTCAATCAAATAACTCATAATACCAAGTAGATCCTTCTCAGCATGCCCTTAGTATTCAGCTCCTCTCACACCTCCTCATGAAAGGGAGAGAGGATACCAAAGGAGAGCTTTTGTAACCAAGGATTTCAGATCTTCCCTTTTCCCCCATGCCAACAAAATATCATACCTTCACTTTTACTTTTGCTGTTACTTTTCACCTTTATCTTCAACACACAAAACCCAGAGGAAACTATGACATTAAAAGTCCTATGAAATATGACTATTATTTTAAGTCCCAATTATTTTTAACCAAATTCTTAACCAAATGCTGTTGTTACAGTGGGAAGAAACACAGCACTTCTGCCAACTGAGTCTAAATACAATCAATGCCTTTCTGACTGTCAAAACTGGAATTACTACAACAGAAACATCCTGAAGAAACAGGTCTTTATATTGCAGCTATTTTAGCAGGCAATTAATGAGAGCCAGAGAAGCACGGTGGAAGGGTATAAGACACGGAGATGGGAGGATTATATCCATTAAATAGGGGCAAGTAAGCTCCTTCTAGCTAGGCTAATAGGAAACCCAGAGCTTCTGGAAGAGAAAGTGTGGCCTCACAATTCATAGGCATGTTCTCAGCTTCTCTTTGTGAGCCCTTCCACCATACTGCAGGTCTCATCTCCATGTACCTGCTAAGAAAGACAGGTAGCACTTGGTCTTACAGATATCCATTTGTTCCTAAAGAGGACGCACATAATCTTAACCCTTCAGTAGGACTTCGGCTGAGATGCCTTGATCTTTGTAATGTTTATTCAGCATTAAGAAAGAAATTGTAAGACAAGAGCAGACCAATTATTCTAATGTTACTCACGTCTATACATAGGCTGAAGTGTAGGGTATAGTCAGAGACATGTTTGAGTCAATAAGCTATTTGCAAAACCTCGGATGGGCTAAGTGGGAGGTTTGGACTATATAAAGGCATGGTCTGCAGAGATGCTCCTATATTAATAGACAAAGGCAATCACATCACATACTGACTTTTTCTGCTCTTCTAGTAATTCTTTGATATCCAGAAGTTTCTAGCCTATTAAGACAGCTGGTAAAGCTTGATTTAGGAGTCTAATTAACTGGATTAAAATTAAATTTTCATTTATTTGACTGTATCTTCAAATTTGTTCTCACTAGGTCTGTGTTTGGTAGGACCATATTTTTCCAAAAAGAAAGAAAAAAAATTAAAAAAGATATAGATTTTCAAAACAGAAGAAATCTTCTTACAAGTTATTTCACAAAAACAGAAAAAAAATCAGTATTTTTAAAGCAATTAGTATTTCAATCACAATACAGTGATTGTTGAACTGTATTATTGTTACTCGTGGACATGAAGTGACCTTGCTCAATTAAATAGTTCAAATGTTGTTTTTGAGTCTTCAAAAGCAGTGACATACACACATTTAGCAGTACTATTTATATTCAAAATTAGTCTTACTGGATTTCTAAAGAGAGGTGCCACTTACCTCTATTTATGTAAGAACCCAAAGAGGTATCAAACCTTTTCAATTAAAAATAACAACAAAACCCACTACTTCTGTTATATACTGTATTGTACTTCTAATAGAACACCCTGTGAGTGAATCCATAGCAAGGTCATTTTGTATCAAAATTTAATCTTAAAAATAATTCTTTGTTCTCATATAAGAAGCTTCTGGGGTATTAATACAAGTCCTTTAACACATAGAGCATATTAACTATAAGATAAAAGGGTTAATTAAAATTACTTCTTTAAATACATCTGAGGTTCATTTCAATTTTGAGTCTGAATCTACATGCGTGCACTTTACAACACTTTCATTATGACATACAAAAATCTTTTTTTTCTATTAAATGCATCAGAAAGATTTATTACATTATGAAACATTGTGCAAGCAGTTGCATAAGGTGATAATTGTTCTGTTAAGAAGTAAGTAATTATTCATGGTTCCTAATTTTAATAATATTCTAGCTCTTTAACTTTTATAACATGTACTTCTTTCATTTATTTACTTAGAAATAAAAATGTGCATATTTAATGTACTAGTAGAACAATTTTTAGATGTTACTATCAATAGTGAAAAACTTTTAAATAAAAGATATATTAACATATGTCACTAACTTTAACCAAATAGACAGGCTTTTTCAAAAGCCAGTTGTCAAAACTGGG
This sequence comes from Grus americana, assembly GCF_028858705.1. Classification (NCBI taxonomy): domain Eukaryota; kingdom Metazoa; phylum Chordata; class Aves; order Gruiformes; family Gruidae; genus Grus; species Grus americana. The sequence continues at coordinate 28,289,359 of NC_072859.1, forward strand.
AACTTATAAAGTCTTTGGCTTCATTTTCATGTTTTTACCATACTGACATGAAAACATTACCTCTGTGACTGAAAGATGACTTTTTGTCACACTGCTGATGTGCAAGGAACTCAGCAACAAAAGGACCTTTTGCTTTTGAACACTCCAGATTCACAAGAAAAATGGCAATCCCATTGTCCGCTCTAAGGCTGGAAATAGTTATTTATAGAATTACAATTAAAACTAAAATGAGTTCTAATTCTGAACAGGTGTGTAGCTTTCTGTAATTCACTAGGATGGTAGGAGTGTTGTAAAAATCAGTTTATAAACAAAAATATTTCTTTTACGAATCAGAATATAATAGAGGATATCAGGAAACCTGAAGGATTATCAGGCATATTATGATTAATAAATTAATAAATTAATAAATAAAATTTGTCATTAGCAAATTGATTTTGTTAAGCACAAACAAAACTTCACTTGCAAAACCCAGTTCTATACACGCTGAGGGATTTGGCCCCTGCAGAATCAGGGATTACAGTCACATGGATGTTAGTATCTTTCTTTTTTCCCCCTTTCTCTCTTATTATTTTGCATTTGCTTGCTGTATCTTACTGCTGATAAGGCCTAGAACCCAACCTGAAACAGAACCCACAGCAACAGACCTTAGCCTGAACATACTCCATTAAATTGTGTGGTTCAAGGTAGCACCACCTGTGTGTATCATACTACAGGACAATTACACTGGTTAGTACTCTCATAAGGAACTGAGTTTCCACATTCCTCTGCAAAGCATTTGACATAATGATACCCAAACCGTATTAGGACATTTTTCTGCTGTCATCTGGCAAAAAATAATGAAAACGGAGTAATGATAGGCTAATTGATAGGCTAATTTTTTTTTTCTCTATTACTGCAACACTATAAAATAATAACAATTATTTTATAGGACTAGAACATCTTAATTGAGAATACTGCTAATAAATAAGTTCGTTTTATTTGGTTAGATTTTCTTGAAATCTTTCTGCAAGATTTGAAATAATACACAAACTATATCTTTCAAATGTGGCATCCGCAGTAAAATCACACTGGATTGCATTAATCAGCCTATACTTAATTTTCTCCATGTTTTCTAATTCAAAAACTTTGGAATTTTATTTTGCTAAAATATACTAGCCTACATTTGCTATCACTATGAAACCACATAGATAATAAAGACTAAACCACAAATATCAAATTATAGCAATACAACTTTCTGATTTCAGCATTCTTTCTTTCTCATATGAATCAACAATTTAACATACATCTTCCAGTTATTATTATCAGTTAACAGATCTTGTTACAGTACTCTCAAAGCACACAATATTGATTATCTCCTCATCTAGGTTAAATCAGCCAAAACTGAATAGGTTGCAAAAGATAATGCTTGTTCTCCCTACTCTTTCTTTACTCAGCTGGTTCATTCTTCATTAGTCTGAGTCAGTGGAGATAACCTAACACAATTTTTCCAACAGTATTTAATTTTCCTGTACTGCTAGAATAATATGTTGTTATGTTATATCTGAAATAATATCTATTATTCCTAATATCTGTTGAAGCATGGCAGACTCTAAAATAGCAACCCTACAAAGGAAAGTCCATCTTATCCACTGTGATTCAGGATGACACATGCTTTGTTCAGTTTTAAAGAGTAATCAAAGGTGTGGGCTTAAATCCAATTAGCGTACTTCAAAGAAGATAATGTCAAAAAGCTTCAAATGGTGAATCTACTGTATAACACTGAAGCTCTTAACTTCTGTGAGCCTCAGATTTCTGAACTATAAAATGAAAACAAAAGCACCTTGTAAAGCACACAATGATCTCCTGCAGTAAGGGATTATAAGCATAAGCTATTATTAACTAGGCTAATATTCTAAAAAGAAAATAAAATTAGAGGTCTTGGAAGTGGTGTATTCACATCCTAAGAAGTATCTAGATGTCATGATTGTTACACTACAGACATATTGGACAGACACTTTTAATTGAACTTGATTGTAATCACTCTGAATGTTCTTATTTTCATGCCATCTAATCAGTTACCTTTCTTCTAGCATTCACTCTTACTGACCTCTGGCCCACTGAACAACAGAACATTTTCCCAATTTCCACATGACTATTAATTCACAGAGAGTTTCACAAGCTTATGATCTGACCCAAGGCCAACAGAAATCATAGTTTTGCAGAAATTTTTCCACTGGTTTCTGCCCTGGACCAGTCACTGAAGATTTTGAATCTGTCAACATAGATCTCCTGTGCTTGAGAAAAGATTTAAAGTACAGAGCTGAAGGTTTTGGTAAGTAAGAACCGTTTCCTGTCCAACAGAACATGTAGACTGATTAAGGACAAATAATCACCAAACATCAGGACAACAGTTCAGATCCCAGTTCCTTTAAATGTAAAATAAATAAATAAACAAACAAACAAATAAATAAATAAATAAATAAAAACAGAGAAAGGATTTTGGAAAGATGGATTTAAGAAAAACTTTCAAGGAAGAACAGTAATGATATTTGCAGAGGAAATCACGTGAAAATGGAAAACGATGACTGAAATAAAAGTGACAAAAATATTTATTGATGAAAATGAAAATGCAAATGCAAATATGAGGGAAGGAAATAAATGGATCACTAAATCCAAAAGGATAAAGAGGACACAGATGGGAATAATGAAAAACAAAACAGATGCTAATGGAAGGCCCATAACATAGAGTCCTAGAGATGAGGATAACAAGGTCTAATTTGATATACCATTCAAGGTACAGGCTCAAGAAGTGGGGCTCAACATTCTCTCAACATATAAAAGAAGATACTTCAGCAATAACATTACAAAAATACAGAGAGGAAAGAGAAATAACAGGCAGGATAACATTGTGATAATCAAGTAGGAGGATGACAAGTGTTTGGGATAAGTGAGAAGGGATCAATCCTGAAGCTACTGAAAGAGAAGAACCAAGGAAATACATGCAGTAATAACCAAAAGTCAAATTTCAACTCGCTATCGTCTTTTATGTTTGGGATGACAGCATAAATTCATCATAACATTGCTGCTCCATTCCTTGTCTTAACTTCATTGTTTAGCAAGGAGTACATCTACAACACATTTCAGAGGAATAAAAGCATCTGCATACGTCACATTACCCGGCTCAGACTCAAATTAGCTGGCTCTGGTATTTGGACAGCAGTGTACCCGTAACAGCACAAAACTCCAAGTGAACTAACCATCCCACTATTCATCCAGTCTCAAGACATTTGGGGCTGTGCTAACATTGCTGTGCAATCCAATTTGACTGTGCCTACACGAGTGGCAGTCAGCTCAGTGCAGGTATATGTGCAATTATATGATCACTAGAGCATTGAAGATATTTCATTATACAACTTAACAGTAATACGAAAGCTATATGTAAAGCGTTATATAAATGAAACTTAATAAAAGTAAATAAAATCTGCAAATAAGAAGACAAAAAATGAACACAAATGTCAAAAAATTATTAGTCAATCATTTCAAAACTCACTGTGAACATAATTTCTTAAGCTGACCACCAAAATGCTGAAAGGAAAAAAAAATCTAGATGTATTATTCCTTAGGTCTATATATTTTTATATTGCATTCATGAAAAAGGCTTAAAAGTTTTTCATATCGGAAATTTAATTTACAATTTTAGAAAATTACTAAAAAATAATTATTCATAATGAAGTACAGTAGCAACAATAAACATTCAAAACCATTTTTTTGAAACAGAATAAATCATACTTCTTATCTTACAGTTTCAGATGAGAGAAAAAGACATGTGATTCTACCAGAACTTGTTAGAATATAATAACAGCCCTTAATATAATATGGTAATTTACCTTCACATTATGTTATTGTAGTAGATCCTGGAATTCCAGTAGCTGTCTAAAGAACACACAGTGATAATATATGGTTTGTTCCCAGTTTGTTTTCAGAAAGTCAAATACTAAATCAAAATTAGCATGCTAAAGGCTGAACTTAGAGGGCAATTAGGTTACTAAACAGAATCAATAAATGCAAAATGAAGCTCTGCATGTATCCAAAATAATGTGTTTCCCACCTAATAACTTGTATCCAAATTCCTGTTAGGCTGAGCAAAATATTCTGAAATATTTTCTCCTAAAATCAGATAGTATCAACCTGAGAATAAAAATACTTTTAGTTTATGGAGAAACACCTCTTCTGAAGTAAGTTTTTCAACCAGTATTCTTTCAAAAGTACAGACCATTATGTATTTCAGAGTGTTTTGTCTCTTCTTGCATTACAGCGGCAACTCAAACAAGCAAAGATCTTAATTTGGCTTGTTAACTTTGGAACAGCAGGCAGTTGAGAATTTTAAAAAAATTTAGAGAACAACAACAAGAACAGAATCTCTCTGAAGTGTATTCTAATTTCAGGGGGCAGGGGAAGTGGTAGTCTTCTGATTTCTAAGGGATGTCTGGAGATTGTCTAGTCCCCCAGTCCTGCTCAGAGCAAGGTCATCAAGAAGAGGTTGCTCCATATTGCATCTACTCAGGTTCTGAATACCTCCATGGATGGAGACTCCACAGCCTCTCTAGGCAGCCTGTTCCAGTGTCTTCAACTCATTTACCAAAAACAATAATAACATGTGATCACACAAATCATTTACCTGGAGCTGGGAAGCAAGTAAAAGAAATACTGTTCTCCCAGTTAGTGGTGCCTAAGCCATGGACTGAGCAAATCAGCAGCACCACATGCCGCATGTCACACAGCAACAGAGAACCAGCAGCACCGCACCGCTGTGCAGCACAGCTGACGTCCCTTTGAGTGCAGGACCTGATGCAAACATTTCGAATCTATTTTCTCTGCTTCAGTCTCTTTCCTTCTGTTCCCTTATTCTATTTGATCTAGTAGATATAATACAAGATATGAAATTTCCTAAATTTCATTCATCATTTGGTTCGTATGAAATGGATGCAAAGCACTCAACATTTCTCAGCTGTTTTGCACTCATTTCACACAGCTGAAATTTGCTACAAAAGGTGCTAGGCAGTCAAGAACCACGTCTTTTGTGCTGCTGTCTTCTGCAAAACAGGGATAATGTTACAGGTTATTGAACTAACTGAACAAAATACCACTCTTTAGTCTAGCAGAATATTTCAGCCTTCTCCCAGATGAAAATAAAGCCTTTCCATTACCTCTTAGCTCCAAAATATTTACTGTTCTGATGCCACTTTATCTTTTATTCTCAGCACAGCCATTCCTTCTGATAATCTATATAGCACCATCTGCATAAACAGAGTAAAGAACACTTTTCAATTTCTTCTAGTTCTGAATGGCTCTGATTTAAAAAGACAGAGGTTAAGGATATAAACAGGACACTGAAGGCAGAGAACTACTTTGGGGAAATAGCAAGGAGAAGCTTCCCTAACAAAATAAACAATGGCAATTTTTTTTCCACTGGCACTGCTCTTCACAGTATTTTCCCTGGGTTTGAGAACTCAGCAAGATGTAATTCTGGAAGGGTGGTTGGCAGCTCTTTTTAAGACTCAAAATCAGATAAAAAGCTAAGGTAAAGTGAAGGTCTGCACTGCACCCAGCAGAAGAGATTGACCTGGACCTACCGATCACTGAAAACTACTCGATTCTCTATTTTAAGAAGCAATTATTCAAAGCAATTATTTCTTTAGTCAGTAACTGAAGAATAGGTCACCTGTTACTCTATAGAGTAACTGTAGATTTACTCAAATCCAGGGATTTTATACTAGAAGAACTTTGCATGTCCTCATCAGTGACTTCCAATGCTGCTATGAAAATTTTTAGGTAAAGCACAAACTTAGCTGGACTTTTTTCTTCATATTTTCAACTGTCACAGGCCTCTGTTGTGCCACTATCCATACATACCTCTATACATTCATGAGTGATTAACTGATGTCACATTCATGTTCATATTAACATGTGCAGTTTGAAATAAACACAGCTGCATTTATGTCAATGATTTTATATTCAAATATATCTGATTATCTGAAATAAACACAGCTGCATTTATTTCAGTGATTGTACATTCAGATAAGGATATTTGTTCAGTGCAATGTAATGTTCCTTCACACTGGCAGGGACATTGCTATTCTCTCTTGTATTTCTCTCTATCATTTTTTCCAGATGGAAAATTTTGAACAGAGCCAGAAAAATGGAAACTGGAAAATTTATCTCAGAACCTGGTACACATGAAAATCCTTCTGCTTATTCTCAAAAATGACTTAAACATCTTTGTATAAAGTAACTTTGTTGTTGAATTTTTTTAATTCCTGCTCTGTCAAAGAGCAAGCTTACAAAAATCCCATCAAAAAAACTGGAAGTCTGATGGAAATTTAAGTACCAGAAATGTATAGTGTGAAATCTGAAGACTGGATCTGTGTTGGGTGTGTTTCCAGACAACTGTTGTTACTGTTAGCACACCATCTTCAACCACTACCTTCCTAAGAAAATTAGTTTGAATGGAAACAATAACTGTAAGATTTTCCTTCCTATTATCTGATCAAATTATAGTTTTGCATGATGTTAATTTTGGCTTGTAACTATAACCTGTAATCTATTTTCAGAAAATAATAAAAGATTATCATATGTACTAAAAGTGATTAACCATTTCATCAGACATATCTATTAGGTGAGATCAAGGTCTGACCCAGTAACGGCAAGAAATGGATCCCTAGAGAAGAGCATGGGAACAAAACAATCATTTGAAGATACCTCCCCAGAAAAATTCCCAATTTACAACGTACAGTTTATGAACCTCCTGAGCCAGAGATGGTGTCAGTGTTTAGTAGCTCTCATCTGATTTTTCTTCCCTGGTCTTGTCAGTTGGTTTTTTTGCTTGAAAGCATGGCACATGGAAACTTTTAGCATCCACAACATCCTGCAGGAAGAAGCTCCAGAGCTTAATTAAACAATATATGAGGAACCATTGTTTGCTTTCAACATAACTGCTACTTTCATTTGAGGGCCCTTAGTTTTTGTACAAAAAGAACAGACAGGGAACCACTGTTTCATATTCATTGACATTTTGACTAAGAATCATGATTTTACAGACCTCTACTATAGTCTTCCTCTATTTGGACTACTATAGTCTAACTCTATTTGGTTCGTCCTCACACAAAGGGTGTTGAAAATCTGCTCTGAACTTACAATTATCTCATCTAAGACATTTCTGCTTCCATTGTGAGTTGCATATTCCGGTCCCTCTCAGGTCAGTCAAACAGCAAATCAATACGTGTGCTTGTATACTGGCTGAGGAGATGCAAACCTGTGGTAAGAGGCAGGAGGGAAAGGCTAGGTCTTGAAAAAGGTAGCATGATAATCAGAAGATAAACTGACTGTGAAAATTATAATCAGCACACCAACTACAATTAACATCCTAATTCTTTACTGATGCTATAAAACTAATTCTTCTTGTATTGTCATTAGCTCCACAAGCTGTTAGTATCTATTTCCCTCAAGTTAAGATACTTGACTAATGCTGTAGTTGTTAGCTGGTATCACATCAACACTAAGCACTCCCCCATTTGTAAAAATGTCTTCCATACTACATTCTGTTTAGATATTTAAAAGGTTAATATTTAGTTCCATTTGCAATGCTGACCTAGCAAGAAAGAAATTAATTTGGCATTACAGCAGTAACATCAATTTCCCATGTAACTTTAGTAATGCATTTACTGGAAAGAGATTAATATCAATTCCATAAATCATTCACATGCTTTTTCCGGAGTTTGAGACATCTGAGTAATGTCATATATGTTAACTGATATCACTTTGTGCATGCTACATCCATTAATCTATGCCTAGGGTCATCATTAAAAAACAAAAAAAAAATTAAAATCAATCTTTTGTTCTTAATCTTTTTGTGACTTCTAACTTGCAGTAGTCCAAAGGTATTGATACTCTGATAGAACAACACCGCTCTGAACTGAGAACAGACATTTTCAGAAAAGGGAAACATTTGTTAAATTATCCCTACTGGTAGAAATAACCACTTAATATCTTTGTGTGAAATACAGCATAAATTACTGTCAACAAACAAGGAAATAACTAAAATAAAGTGTTCCGTTAATCAGACACACCTCGATGCCACAAAAGTAAGCTGAAAATAGACATCATTACTGAAATACAATGAGGGCAGACCTTCATTTCTTTTGTTTCTACATTGCATATGAGCATTCTCACAGAAGTGAAAGCCAGAAGAGTCTACCTGACTTAGTCATTCTAGCTATACATGAGGTATTACGATATAGGAAATTTGGAATTACAAGTAGTTTTTGCTCCAAAACACGGGTTAGTCTACTACTAAAAATGTTTACACTAAAAGAAAGTAGTTTTAAACAGCTTTTGTAGTTTTTATTTCTATAAATGTGCCATTATTACATTTGCCTGTATGGCTTTATTGCTGTTCTAGGACATCATAGCAGTGCCACTGAAATCAAGGTGAAGAAGGGTATTTCTGTTCACCTACATGCAAACATATGCAGGATCAGTTTGTTTAATAATTTTGGAAGCATATTACAATTGTATATTAGATGGCCAAAACGCAACTATTTCCTAGGGTGGATTTCAGTTTTTCTTTGAACGTAATGCTAAAAATATCGCCTTCTGTATCATCTCAGATTCCATTTTTAAACTTTTTACAAACAAAAATGCCCATTTCAGAAAACGTTTTGCAACTCAAATTTTACAGTATTTTATTAATCACAAGTAAAATTAATCTCACCTAATTTTAGCTGTCTAAAGTTACATGTCAAGTCTTAGCAACTGGGACATAGGCACTCCCAAAGGGCAATTCATCCTATATTATCTTTGCTTTTGTTCAAAAGATATCTTTCATGGTAAAGCTCAATGGCCTATTTCACGCCTGTAAGTGGTTACAATGAGATCAGCGGAATTACAATCACTTACTGCAATTTTGAGTGTTGTGCAAAGTGTTTTATAAGTACATTATCCTATTTTTGAAATATAGAAAGATATTTAAAACCTTAATAAAAATGATCCGAGGGTACTTCTCAGTCACATGAGATCTCTTAATATGCTGTAAATCTTAACTTTTCCAGCTGATTAATATCATTTGCAATCCATCAGCACTGAATATTTTTATCAGGTTTCTAATACAAAATATTTTATAAACCTGCTGTAGGAAAAGACAAACTAATGTTTGCCAATCATTTTCACTGCAAGAAGGTGGTGGTACATCAGTCAACGTAATAATATGAGGTTTACAGTAATTGAGATTGAATCTAAAATTTTGCAAAACTTTAATTACAACCTTTTGAACATAAACCACAATATACAAATTACCCAATCATAATATTTTTTCATAAAAAAATAAGAATTCATCCAAAGGATAGAAGATTTAATGACTCTTGGCGGAGTTCCACTTTTTGGTTGAAATGAGAAAAAAAGCAGACAGCAGCTTCATTTCTAATTTCAAGAAACACTGTATTTTTTAACATTTAAACAGCATTATATTTGACTAACAAGCCAAAATATGTATTTTCAAAACCTTATAAAAAGCCCCTGTATTTAACAGTATGAATGCTGAGATTTATGAACCTCTGGAGCCAACACTGTTCCTTCAGTCCTCAAAAGTAATTATAAAACAAGCAATTTGAGCCACAAGCAGCAGAAACTGTGGAGCCTGGGTTTTTCAACCATCCTAACAGCACATCACAGCCTACCACTTAACTCCAGCTTCCTCCCATGTTCCCTGTGACATCTTTGTCCAGGCAAGAGAGAAGGCACTGTGATTAATCCAGAAATATGTACAGGCCAGAGTGACCAACCAATACGTCCGTGGTGACTAGCAAGCCAGATGATACCAAACAAAAGAACAATATTTGAATTTCCCTTGCATTTTCCTTCAGAGCTGGCAGTGTCAACAGAAGTTTCTCATATGCCAGTTCTCTACGTCAAGAGCCTGCGGAGGCAAAAGCTATAGGCCATCTTGAGCCCACCTTGAAAGCACTCTCTGATGGAGGCATGAAGGCAACTTGTGGCTACACCCAGCAAACAGTCTGCAAAATGAGAAAAAAGGTGTGGATGCCTCTGTGGGCACAGGTGTTTTCTGAGCTCAGAGGAAGTTTGGTTGCTGAGTGGAAGGCATTTCTTACAGACTTTCCACAGGTATACTTCTGTAGTAGATGTAGAAATACAGCCTGAATGCATGACAGTGTGAGGCATGATTTGTACCCTGCTAGAAGAGGTGTGGATGGACTCTAGACAGTCCGAGACGAGGCATTTTAATGAGTAAGTCATCCATATTGCCTGATAGCATCCTCTAGACTACCACAAGAATCCAGTATGTGTGAGGTTTCTCCTGATTTATATGAGTGTGCGGGGAACCCGACTTCAAACTGCTTCAACACTCAGAGAATCTAGTCAATCACCAGTGCTCTCACAAGACAGCATAAACTCAAATCTGTAGATTTCAATCTTTACACAAACCCAAATAAAAATACCCATGACCAAGAGCTTCTGACATTTCATGGTCCATTTCAGAGCTATAGGATAGCTGCAATTGTGTTTCTAATACAACTCATTGTGTTCTGGCTATTCAGCCATGCTTTGGGCTTGGAAGAAAAGTTATGTCACTGTCAGCTACATTTCTTTTCTCTGAATCCTGACATAAATGACATTTTTGCAGCCTGCATAAGCAATAGTCAAATCCTTGAAGTTCCCATGCTTTGAGGTCATTGCCAAAATTCATCCTCCCTTTTGTAGCGCCAGACCGGCACTCTGCACAAAGGGTTGAACTGGTATTAGAGCCATAAAAAATATTAGTCTCTTTTTAAAGATTGAGACATTTGCTTTATGCTTTCTTTGTCCACTTTGTAAAATACATGTGAAAGGCTTTGTGTGTATCATGTAAAATTAATAAATTAAATAATTGTTACCTCATGTAGAAGCAAAGCTACTGCAGTTATGTAAGTTCCCAGGAAAAAAAAATGTTTTCCAGCACTGGAGGTATCATCTCCACAAACATCTGGTACCGGAAAAAATGACTAAGCAAATAAAACCAAATCTTAGCCACAAAACAGAAGAGGCTGCTGACTAAATTGATGCCATCAGAAGTAACATGCACTAAGCCAACACAATACAGTAGAGGCAGCTGGCTAAATCAAACTTTAAAGTCATTTAGATCCACACATAATAAAATGTCTGAAATACCAATTCACCTTGAGTATAAGATGCCAGATTCCTTGAAGAACGATTTTACATCAAAATCTGGGCCTGACTCAATCAGGAAGGACTTCTTTGTATAGGAAGAGCAAACACATCCTTTTCCCTGAAGCACTATATTCTGCAAAATTCCCAGTTTTGCCAGAACAGATAGGATGAGAGGTGAGCATTTGTACAGCACTTGCATTGCTGCTAAACTGAAACTGTGTTAATAATTTAATGCATTAATTAATAATAGGAAAAGGAATTACAACTGACCAAATGTATACATTTCAAATGTGACATTTATTTCCTTTAAATTGGTTCTATGCATAGATAACTGTGCTTCCATTTTTCCCTGAAACTCCCTCACGTCTCTTGTGAAAATTGACATTATCCAAAAATTACATTGTGGTATGCAAGAAATATGAATTTTCATCAGTTTCTTTTATGCTAATGATAAATTAATGAAAGGGTTTATTTTGGCTGTATATATTCTTAAATATTAATAAAGGCATCAAGGAAGATTCCTGTTAGAACACTGGCTAGAACTACAGGAAACACAAATTCAAAATCCTGACATACTTGCAAGCTGATAATTCTCTCTCTCCTTCACTCCTCTGTATGTTATTTATAAGATAAAGGGTTCAACCACCATTCTTCATTTTCAATAACTGTATTTATTTTACAGCAGTGATTCTTTCAGTAGTGTTATATTCATTAAGGGTAAGTTAAGTGCAAGCTACAAACTGGTTAGGTAGCTCTTCTTCTGAAAAGGATCTAGACAGTATAAGGGATCATAAATTTTATAGAAGTCAGCAGTGCCATGCTATTGTGACACAGATTGGACTGTCACATAGCAGAAGTAAATAGATTTGCAAGACATGTCATGTGATAAACTCTACATAGTATTGGCACCAGCTTATCTGAGTATCATGTTCTCCTTGGACCATTGCCTATCAAGAAAGGCACGGAACAGCTGGAGAAAGACCAGAGGAAATAAAGAATGACAGAAAATTTGGGAAATGTGGCCGGTAAGGAACTATTGAAAAAAATAGCAGTTATTTAACCTGAAGAGGGAAAAGTGAGAAAAGATACGATAGCAGCTTTCCATTAAGTCAAAGAAGAAAGGAATAATCTGCTTTCTGTGCCTGTAGGACTGGACAAGAATTAACGCATTTTTGGTAAGAACAGTTCTACATAGAAAGAAAATGTTTCTTATATTGAGCAAATTGCAGCGTTAGAGTGGATTGCTGCTTTCACATTGAAACTTTCCTCACTGAAAGTCTCTGAAAAAGATAAATATCTGTCAGGAATGGCAAAAATAGTGTATTTTGCCTCTCAACAACAGTAGACTAAAAAGAAATCCCAATGCCCATTTCAATTCTTTTTTTTTTTTTTTGTAATTTTTTGAAAGCAAAGCACTTCAAAACAGCAAACTAGACATTGGTTTTCAGACTACATAAAAATACATCTCTCTGTCTCAAACAAATTCATAGTTGTGAACACTATTTAATACAATAATGATAGCCATTACAAAAATGAAAGCATATTAAATAGCATTTTTTCTTAATGTGTTAATCTTTTTCCTGCTTTCTACAACTTTAATACTCTTTCTCTGTTCTGGAAGGTATTTATTTCCATTTCTGCAATATAAAATCAGTCATTGAAAAACAGGTCTAGAAGGGAACCTGCAGTTCTATCAACCAGATCTTTCAAGAAAAGAAAGGTTTTGCTCCACCCTAACACAGCTTCATTAAGACCAAGATCATTTGCAGTGAAATTGTTATATAAACCAACGTCAAAAGTTCTACTAAAGTTACATTATATATAGGGTCATAATCACTGTATAACTATTGTGGTTTTAATTGCATTGTGTTTATTTTTAAAGATTTAATAAATCCTTACAAAACTGTAACTGTAAAGAACCTTTAATACCTCTTAAGTATGAGGGATGTTAGGTTTCAATGACATACTCCTGTTTAGGAACAACATCATCATAACAAACAAAGCACAAATCGTAGAAAAATCTATAAATCATATCCCAATAGCCTATTTCCTTCAGGTATATTTAGGTCTATAAGATAACACTAACTTGGAATTATTATAAAATTAATGTGACCTGTTTTCATAGAATCACAGCATCATAGAATGGTTTGGGTTGGAAGGGACCTTTAAAGATCATCTAGTCCATCTCCCCTGCTGTGGGCAGGGACACCCTCCACTAGCCCAGGTTGCCCAAAGCCCCATCCAGCCTGGCCTTGAACACTGCCAGGGATGGGGCATCCACAGCTTCTCTGGGCAACCTGTGCCAGTGCCTCACCACCCTCACAGTGAAGAATTTCTTCCTAATATCTCATCTAAATCTACCCTCTTTTAGCTTAAACCCATTACCCCTTGTCCTGTCACTCCATGCCCTTGTAAACAGTCCCTCGCCAGCTTTCTTGTAGACTCCTTCAGGTACTGGAAGGCTGCTCTAAGGTCTCCCCGGAGCCTTCTCTTCTCCAGGCTGAACAACCCCAACTCTCTCAGCCTGTCTTCACAGGAGAGGTGCTCCAGCCCTCTGATCATCTTCATGGCCTCCTCTGGACTCCTCTAGCATGTTCTTTTATTTCTTGTAGTGGGCACCTCAGAGCTGGACGCAGTACTCCAGGTGGGATCAGTTTTATAATCTAATATTTGAAAAAGGCGATTCCAACAGGATATTACCAATTTTAAGGTGGTACTTAAAGAGCATCAATACACTACTTTATAAACATATACTACTCTTTGGATAATGGGAGGGGATAGATCTTAGCATTAATAACAATTTCATAAAATATCCAATAATCAGTTAATTGGCTTTGACCAGTTAAGGTACTCTAAGCAATTACTTGGCTGACATACAACAAAAGATAAAGTGAATTTACATACAAAGTGTACACAATATTATTATCAGTCTTGCTAATACATCATCATCATGAGACAGCAAGTGAAGGTATTAATTTTATTCATATTTGTATTTTGGAGGTGTCTGAATATGCAAAGCAACATCACAGCCTCATCATGCTACAATGTAAATAAACACAGTATTTCAAGTAGCATCTGCCTCTATTACAAGCTATTATTGTCAAAGTATATAAAGTATTAACGTTACCTTTGAACTGAATAAATGTTTTCATTTAAAAATATAATTAATTCTATTGTTCAAAAACTGGAATTAAAGCATCATGCAATGATTCACATTACTTCACAAATAATTTGATGGCTGCTACTGATCCTTTTCATTGCAGAGCAGCTTAACACAACAAAGTAAATTTCTCAGCTTGGCCAACTGATTAATTTCATAAGCCATTTTATGATACAAAAATTAATAAAACCATAACTATTATGAAGTGGCATCCAAAGGATCTTTAAAAATACTTAACTATTGTCCGAACCTTCAGAGACATACCTTAAAAATAAGATGCTCTTTATTATTCACTGCATCATTTACACCTTTTACATAATGTAATCACTGGATTTAAATAACTCGATTTAATATTTATCCAGGAACTGGCAGCCAGTATTCTACCCTGAGGGACGTAACTCTTCATAAAAAGCTCATTTTACAAGACACTGTAGCAGTTTGGGCATTACCAGCACCTCTCACATAAACCATGCTGAAAACCATAGTTTATCCTGCCAAACGCCTTTTGTACATATGGTGTTTAACAGTGCTCTGTAGGTCTGTAAGCCAATAATAACAGATTTAAGCTAAAAATCTGGAGACACACCTATATGTAACACAAAAATTTAAACAATGCTACATATTGATATATATGTTTGTTTGTTTGTTTACCCACACACTCCACACGCATATAAACATACATGATTAAAAATATTGTTTAAATTAATAAGTTAACTGTAACTCTTGTAAAAATAATTTCTTTTTCAATTTGCAGTAGCTTCCTAAAGTTTAATTTTGCTTCTATTGACATCAGAGGCAGAACTTCCACTAACCTCAGCAGTACAGAATTAGGCCACAAGAAACACAAAGAAATACATTCAAAAACAGCACGTACATGTTTGTAAAATCTTCTAACTATGTGTGGATGAGCTTTGCACTTTATGAGGTTAACTTCCCCAGTAATCTTCCAAATTAAATTTTAAAATAACATTTCAAATACTACATCTTTGATTAGTGGTCTACAAATACTGTATACAATAATAGAATAAAATCCAGTTATGTATCTACATGTGGTAAGAGATGGACCTGATGAAATGTACTTTGTAGGTAATAACAAACTTCTTCAAAACTGTTTTTTTATATTTGAACAGTCTGGTTTGATGTCATACTCTGACTGAAGTGAATCAAGCAGTATTTAATGCAAGTCTTCTTTAGAATTAAGATGCCTTTTATAAAGACAAGTGATATAGTTAAAAGTGTTAATATACTGACAACTCAGTAACATAAAATAATGATGAAAATGCTTACCACTTTCAAAACAGGCATCAAATATAAGATGTCCTTTCTTAGGCTGTCCACAATAACCAGCTGGGAGAACAGTGTACTTGCTCACATTCCCTGCTATGATATCATCACTTCCAATGGCACTACCTGTTGCAGTAAAAGCAAAAAAAACCCTCATGAGCATAAAAAAAAAAAAATAAATTAAAAAAAGAGAACAAAACTATGAAAAACAGTACAAGGATATTCCCCCATGCTTTTCTACATAACATGAAATTTGCACCATTTAACATATGCACCAGTAAATGAACTCTTTCTTTGCATCTTTGCAGAGTTTATTCAAGAATCCGGATATAATAATGGCATCATATGTTAACGCTTCTCTAAGTAACAACCCACGCAGCCTGGTTTCTTGCACATGCGTGTCCTGTGGCTGAACACTCTCATGTGCAATAGTCTGGTGTTCTTTTGACTGGAGCTCTCTAAAACATATATTCTGCATGGATTCCCCAGAACTGAACTCCTCAGCAGCATCTTCCTTTATCATAATCCTCAGCAGCATCTTTTTCACTATGGGCATTAATGGGATCTTTTTCCTCTATCCTGCTGCCTATTTTCATGCATCTTAAATGAACTTAGAACCTTTGAGACTGTTAAGTCCCACTCATCTTTGAAATTTGAAAATTATTAGAAGGGAGAGACATACTCTTTTTTTATTATTTATTTATTTAAGTTCATGTGATTATCTGAGCCTTGCTTGCTTAGGAAACAAAACTCAGAAAAATAACTTAAATAAAGAAAAAAATTAAAATGTGGGGTTTATTTTGTAATAAAATATATGAGGATATAACTGTTCTATACAGCAGCATGATTTTTGTCAAAGTACATCAGTAGTGTATATATTGAAAGCTTAGTCCTTCCAGTCAAATTATACTAACAAATTACAGTATGCAAAAAATTTGCTTCCAAATACTGATGAAAGAACACAGTGATTTTTTTCAATTGAGAAATGTACAAGAAAGTAAGTTAATATTTGTATGTTATATTATGCATTAATATTATAGTATAGTGAAAGAAATACACAATAACATAACTAGCTACTCATTCTTCTGACATTGGCTCAGCATTTTCTTCATTATTTACTGTTTGGACAACAAATATTTAACAACAGAAAAACTATCTTCTGTGCTACAGAAAACCAGAAGAAATGTGTGTGTCTTCAAGTGCAGAAGGCATGTGATGGAATAATGGGATGATAATATCTTATTTCACTCTGATAAATAGGTCTACTAAGGGTTCTAGAAATAGACTTTTGGTCTGCACTGATTTTTTGACATTTAAATGGGTTACAGGGGGTGATGAATGTGACATAAAGCTCAATTTGTTTTATTTTTATATTGAAAACTATTTCACACAAATGTTACAAGCAATTCATATTAGCCTCGAATGATGAAAACAGCTTATTAATTAAAACTGACCTTTCCATACATAAATGTATTCCACCTCTTGAGGCAAAACACCTTAGCTGAGGTAACAAATTACGTATTAGTGACACCACAGTTAAAGGGTCTGTCAGGCTTTCTATTATATATCCATATTTTCAGAGGTATATAAATCCCAGATTAAAAAATATGTATATCCAGGTCAACACTCAGCATATAAATCCCCAGCCTTCCCAGGGAAGAAATTTCAAATTTACTCTCTTTGAGAAGTACTACAACAGAACAAAGATAATTTAGACCTTTTCTTAGTTTACCATAATCCCAGAAGTTAGATATTACATAATGCACACTATTATTTTTTAGCAAAATTATTATTTGCAACCTCAAGGTTATTTGGTTTAGACTGAATAATTACCCACAAATAACAAACTGTGGCATGTAAACTGTTGGGTTTTTTTTTTTTAAATCTAAAAATGCTTCTTATGATACTTTTAGCCAGATGTTTTTTACCAGTATGCTGATACGATTTGCTTAAAGGCTGGTAACACCAGAGGCAAGCTTAGACCTGGATGGGGCACATGTGTATCTGTATGGCCATGATTGTGTCACTTAACAGAATTCATCCCACTGCAGCATGCAACCTGTAATTCAGGACAGCAGCCACAAGAAAACCATATCCTCAGTTTCAGTTCAGTGCCACTTTGATTAAGAGCCCCCGTATACCTGTCACAGGTAGTCAAGTTAATCGTTTGTTATCCAACACCTGGAATCAAGGATACAAAGAAAAATTCAGAGAAAACCTGCAGCTCTCTGCCAAGAATGCATGAGCTGCCAGGGACCAAAGGGAAAGAACAGAAGGCAGGGAGTCAACTGAGTAGAGCAGTAAGAAGACCGAACTCCTGGTAAATGCTCCCTTGTAGGTCTCAGCTAAAAGTAATAGGCTTCTTGTAATTCTTAAAAGATAGCTGGGAAACACTGCTTAGATAAAGATGAATAAACTAGAAAAGATTACATTCATAATACTGCCACTATAAGGCAGTGTGGGAAAAACAGGCAGAAGACAGAGCTACATCTCCCTTTCAACCTAACTGACAAATGAGAATTTCTGCCAATAGAGTCTTTACGTGATGCAGAAGGAAGCTGTCGAGTAGCTGTGTCCTAGCAAAAAGTTTCCATCTGCTCCTCCTGGCCTAATGTAGCCATTCAGGAATGAGAATAAAATCAGCAAATAGCCTATAATTCGTAGTCATTTAATAATATTAATTTCTCCTTGCATGTTCCTTATTACACAGTACTTTGAATATTCAGAATGTACTGTTGTTAAATTTTGAGTTATATTATCTTTAGTTAATCTCTAAACATGCAAAACATAGGTCTTTGAACTTCACGTTATTAAATAGCACAACGGCATTATGTCCCTTCTGGCACGTTCTCCTCGGGTGATAAAGAAAAGGCCAGACTACTGGCCGAAACAGAGCCTGCATTGCTGTTTTACTAGATTCTAAGACATGGCTTCACGCTTGTCCCTTCAGCAGATGCAGCGAGCATTGCTGAGAATACATTACCATCTTCAGATGGAGAGAATTGTTATACTGTGCCATGAGTCCTCTGGCCAATAAAGAGATACTGTCCTCACAACTGGGGAGCCCTAAGTAGATTTTCCTGACTGAAGGCAAAGATGTACGACAGAACCTTGTAGGGAAGGGACATAGCGCTTCAATCTGAAACAAACTGAAAGGGAAAGAAGAGAATTAACTGAAGTACATCCTGCACATTACAGTTAAGGAGCCCTGATTCTCCTGTGAAAAAAGGTTAGATAAGACAAGCAAAGGCAAAAGTAACTTAGCAAAGACATTTTCTCAGACTGTAGGTCTTATTTTGTCAATTATTTTTCTTATAGGTTGTAAGACACATAGCTATTTTATTCTAATTCTTCATAGCTTAAACTCCTGGAGTCTCCAGCAAATCCCTAGGATTTACTTTTACCACAGTATTAAACTTTAATGGTAATTTTCTATCAGGTATAAAATCCGTAGGTGTCTGAAATCTCTGTAAGTATGTAAGATTTTAAAATAAAACCTGGACAGAGTCTTCTGTTATCTGCACTCATTGCTATTGTCATCATGGATATATTTCACATCAAGCGAGTGAAAATGAATAGCATCAGTTAGAGGGACTGAGATTCTTAGGAGGAAGAGTTTGGAAACTTCTGGAGCTTCTTGCTATTCAAAGAGTAAATTCAAGATATTTTCATTTAGGCAAATATTAAAACAGTATTTGCGACAATAAACATCATACAAATTTAGGTACATTTCCTTTAAAAACTGCAGTTTCTAGAGGAAGCTACCTCTGTAGTAAATAATAGTTACTCTTTGAATTGGGTAAACAACAAGCCCAGCTTCCAGCTGTGACAAACTTCAGAATCCAGAGTTAGCAGCCAGCAGCTACCCTCATGCTACATTAGGTAGGAGAGTGCAGCTGCATTAAAGCAGACATAGAAAAATATAGAGTGAATTTGCCTGGAAAACCTGCATCATTCTTATAATCAGACATTGCCTAACAAGGGTAGCCAATTAGAAAAGTAAGGTAACATGCAAAGATAGGATAAGCGCAAATGAACTTTGTAGAAGTCTTTCTTTAAATATTACAAAGGTCATCAAGAGACCTCTCATTCTGTTGTGGGATCCTTATTTTAGAACAAAATTAGGATACATTTTGCTACTGAAAATTTCTACGGTGTAAGGATCTAATAGCCAGATTCCTATCGTCCAGGGGCCAAGAAAAGTTTCCAGGTATCCTAGCAAACAATTTCGTCAGCCTTGAGCAGTAATGTTGTTATAAACCCATACAAAGCAGTGAATCTGAACTCTCAGTACAGTTTGCAATAAACAAAAATTCATTCAGATGACCAACAGCAACTCCTATTAGCTCCTAAATAGAACAAGTATCCGGATGAGCATTGCTCAACTCACATTTTGGACAAGTGACACTTATGGAGGGTATGCCCATAATAGTGTCTTCTCCACAAATCAGAAAACTACAAACAGTGTAATTTTAGCAAAATTCTTTTATACCTGCATTTCTAGAAATCTATAGTCTTAATAGCTGAATATGTTCTCCTGTTCTTTGATTATTTTTTTAATAAAAGCTTTTATATCATTGTCCCTAGGCTTCAGCAACATGAATATTCAGAAAGACTTGTTATTTCTGCTATCAGAATGTTATATTATGCATAATAATGCTCTGAATGCTCTATGGCCATTGTAAAACTCCTACAGACAGCAGCAGGCAGGAACTTGAAATTCCAGCTTCAGTAGCTTAAAAATTCCAAGAAAAAGGGGAATACACAACTGTCATTTTGATCTTCACAGCCATGCATCCTGCAGCAAGGATTGAGCATGAGCCTGAGAATCTAAAGGTACTGCAGAGAGTGTTGTCAATCTGAAATGTACTTAATTCACAGTCACCATGATCTGAAAAGAAATGGAAGAAATTATGTTAAAACTAAAAATCTGGGAGAATACCTGGTGTGGTACCAACCACACCTGCTGCCTCACCTTCAGGTACTGTGCCTGTACTGTCACCGTTACCTATTTCAAAGGTCAAGCAGAACAAGGAAAATGTTGATTATCAAAGACAGCATTCTCATACAGCTTGATCTAGTTCTAAAAACCAGTAATGCTGTGTTGTTATTTAGAAACTCAATTTGAGATAAGGCATCTTTACAGTAATTGTCTCAATTACTTTCCTCCTACAGTTTGACCAGCAGACTGATTGTCAAGAGTCTATCTCTGCAAGAAGATATTAATATCCAAGAAAACATTCATAATGAAAGACAAGTTTAGCAGAGAATATCAGGTAAATTCTGAGCTTTGCAAAGGTTCTGAAAGTACTCAGGAAAAATAAACTGCAAGCTCACTGCTATGGACTTAAAAAGTTTATGGTAGGTTCCATAAATAGGAAGGAAACATTGTTATTTCTTGGGGTTTGGGGGTTTTTTTTTACTTTTACTGCACAAGATACTGTTTCTACAGAGGCTACAAGACAACATATCCTTTTAACTTTCGCAACACTTTCTCAACTAATGCACCATTAACGTTTTCTTTTCGGTTTGAAGGCATAAGTACATCTAAATATCTTATACTTCTTTAGATATACAGATCCAAACTGATTTACTCTAGCAGAAGGTATGGCATAGGTGTCTCAGCCAAAGCCGAGAGTGGAAACAGTCTTGTTCTTATATGTAAACACGTCAAAGCAAAATGATCAGAGAAGATGTCACATTGTGTCCCTATGCAAGTGGTACGGCAAAGAGCACTTTGCGTAAATGCTCATATTGAGCTGACAGCAGGCAGCTCAAAGATAAGTAGGAACAAAAAAATGCATGAGGTGCTTAGCCCAAAACCAAGCCATCAACTTACCGATCAAATATGAAAAGATGATGAGAAATCCCCACACAAAAAGTAGACCCAGAAAGAGATACAATTATCAATCCAAGGTCAATTATAGCTTCTTTCCAAAGTCTCGTGAAGAACATTGAACTAAAGACAAGATCTGGCAGACGAATACTGCTCTGAACAATGACTTCTCACTCCCAGTGGCTGGCATGGTCTTATGAGTTTACGGAAAAGAAAATAAGTCAACTTGTTGTTGACTTGTATTTGGTTTATATGTAATATTTGTTTCCAATCTTTAACCTAAAAGCATAACTTCAAGATTCACTTCGCAAATATTTATTTATTATCTCAGTGTGGGTTATCTCCAAGGATACACCATCTTGTCAGAGACAAATAGTAATGGAATTTTTTGTATCACTTTAGAGAAACCCAAAATGTCCAAGAACAGCTTTTCCTCATGAAAATAAAAAAGTAAACAAAGCTTTGAACTCAGTAAGCAAGAAAAAAATACAATCCATTACTCTTTTTACTGTATGTATAATCTCTAACCTATCCACTAAAACAGTCACCAGAAATGGGAAAAAAAAAAAACCCTGAAAAAAATAGTAGTGCCAAATATCTTAACTGAAAAAAATGTTTATTTAAAAACATTGTAAGAATCAGTGAATTTCATCCGATATACAGATTTCTTCTTTAACAAGTATTTGGCATCTTGATAATATCAAAGATATCACATGATGCAACAGTTGCTATAGTAGCAACACTTCTTTAAACAAGAAACAGATAAAACAAAAGCATAAAACATACAAATTATAAACAAAAATATGATGCATCACATACATCCCCAACTAGCAGAGAAAAGAGTAAATAATAGCTCAGCTAGTCCTGTCCTCAGAGTTGCATCTGCAAAAAGTAATTGTATCAGCAAGTCCATTCTTCCTGGGAGATAAGAGGTGGCTCAGAGAATTAGGTCTGCATGTGAATAATAGGGGATGCTGAAACACCAGTTGAAGAGTGCATAGGAACTCAAGTTCTAGGTCAGCAAAAGATTTGGGGGGGGAGCGTGGGGGGGGTGTCCTGCTAAGCAAGAAGGAATTCTGTGTCTAGCGATTCTGAGGCAGGGAAAGAACTGTAGAGTTAAAGCACATCACTTGCGTGGTACTACAGAACTTCAGCAGGTAAAACTTTCGTAGGGTCCCATGTTTTTGAAATCTGCAAGCAACTGATTTCCCAAAGACAAGCAGTGCATGTGACCTGCAAAAAATACTGAGTCAAAACAGGCAGACAATTGCACGGTTTGGAACTGTAGTTGGTAGAAAATGCCAGGTAAGGGCAAAAGCTCATGATACTATCCACAAAAGTGGCAGAAGAGCTTGATGGTTGAAGTATTTACTGGTACTATCCTAAAATGCTGTAAATATTTCCCATGCCACCTAATCCTGAAACAAATCAGCTTTTACACACCTGGTTTTGTATTATATGTGGGGAAGGATGGAGAAAGTGGGAGGAAAGGAAAGGAAGCTTCATAGATATATGCTATGTATATAATCATATATACATATGTCTGCTAGGTATATATCCGTGTTTCAAAAGCTGCCCTAGGTATGAAGCATTGATTTAACAAAAGCCGGATATCTAGCTTAAACTTTCAGGTATATTAATGACACATGGATATTCTATGTATTTTCAAAAACCTTTCTTTGACAAGGTTTTTAAATGCCGAATGTTTACCTGCAAAATGCTTACTAAAAGCTATTTCTGAACAACCTCAAGAAATAACACCAGCCAAAGGATAGCATTCCATAGACTTGAATTCAATTCCTGACTCAACCACTAACATCCTTATGCTGGTAATGAATCCTTGTCGATGGGAAACCAGGCTTTCCATGAGGGCTTCACAGAGCACAAAATCTTGTGGGGAAACACAGCAGCAGTTTTGCACAGCACCATCTTCCTCTTCAAGACCCTGTACTGCACAAATGATTGGAAGAGAGGTAATAGCACATTGCTACAACTGCTTGGGCTATCGTTACGAGTGTGATAAGTGAAAACCGGGCAAGGTTAAGTTCACCAACAATTTCCATCTTGTGTATTATGCACTATAAATCATGCATCTTTCTTTGGGTTGAACTTCTATTTTTCCTTGGCTCTTGAATATGTGTAATTTAAAGACACGGGTTTACCCTTGCTTCCTATTTACTTTTTGTTTAGAGGCAGGCATATCTTCTGTCAGTGAATTTAAGTCAACAGTAGTTTCAGAGACAGTTAATTTCTTCTTGACTACTACATATTTAAAATAATTTGGGGATTTTAGTACTACTTCTGGAGTAATTTGTTCCCCGAGGTTGCTGAAATCAATTACACTATTAATTACTGCCATAATTGTAATTACTCATTGAAACACCTCCTTTAAATTCTTAGTTGAGAATAGCATCTTTCCCCTTACTTTCTAAAACAGTCCAATCCAAAAAGTAATATTTTAAGCCACTGAGAATTTCTTCCACCCAAGCATTGCCCACTCACATTGCTGAATTTACTCTTTAGTTAAGAAACACTTTAACGTAATCTAGTATTTCATGTCAAATAATTAGATTATTGCAGTGTTTTATTTTATTCACAAAGCATAAGTACTACATAGCAAAAGATTTAAATATTGTTTCAGAATTCCTGTTTTCTAACATAAAAATGACAGCAAGGCAAACTTGATCTATTACTTCTCTTGCATCACCAACGTAACAAGAGGATTTTAACTATAGAGAACACTACTAATACACCGTATTCAGCAGTTTTTTAACTAAGCAAATGTTAAGATGACACAATATTTATAGGAATATGAAATGCATACAAAGTATTTCAAATATTCAGAACACAAGCCAAATTACAAGAAGGCTTACATACCGAAAGCTCCGAAAAAAAATAACTGGTTATTTGTACTGCTTAGAAATAAAATAACCAGCAGATATACTGGTATCCTGTGTAGTTACGAAATATCTGCTATTCCGCAGCACTACAGACCTCGGGTATAGGTAAATAGTACAGAGGCAAGTTTATCTCACAGTCCTGTTTTACATGGACAGTTCCTCTGAAATAATGCCGCTGCCTTTGGATTTTTATAGGTTATTTGAGGAATTGTTCATTAATCAAGTGCATCATACTATCTCATCTGCATTACATATGCATGAAAACATGATAGTCACTTGATAGGTGTTACCCGGCTCTAAAGTTTACTGTAATTGGACAGTAACTTTGCTGCTTATTGCAAATGAAAACACATCAGTAGACTTATAATGAATCCGGCTGGGCTTTCTTTGGAATGGATTCCTGTTGCTTTGCTCTGGTGATTCACGGGAACTGACGTTCCACTTGCTTTTGCGGGGACTGAAATTCAACACATTTTTTGAGGTGGTTATGAAACAATATGTAAAAGCAAAATCTTGCCAGTTTTCACTCATGATTGTGAGATCCACTGTGAAGTAAATAGCTCTATGAATTAGCACGTAAATGAAATACAGTGAGATAGCTTGTTTCTTTAATAATAATTTGACAACTACTTTCTTCTCACACTCCCTTTTCTATGCTTGTTTTTTACCACAATGTATCTATAAAATCAGCCAGTTAATCATTCTGAGAGAACAGGGACACATACGTGTATCAGAAAACATATGTATCAGACTGTATATATTCTAGTCTCTAACCTTAACACATTACTTATCTGAAAATAGAACCAAGCATGAAAACACTTTACTATACACATATATACATCAGACTCAATGCCAAACATTTGCAGGATCAGGGCCCTAGATTTAATACTACAGTCCACATCTCTGAATTTGCATAGTCTGTGACAAAATGAAATTGAAGTCGTCACTATTATTTTGGTAGAGCAGAGTTTTCCAAACCATTCCAACATACAAATGGTAAAATTACTTAAAAAAAAAAATTTTAAAAATCTAATGTTAAAAAATATAGCACTTCTTAAATGATAAGCTTGGCGTCTGTGGCAATGTCAAGAAAATGATGAGTTGTGGGGACAGTGTGACAGGGAAGCTAGGATATGGGACACATAGATGTGTACCCATAACCAACTCTTGATTACTTGTAAATTGGTTTACCTCTATTGTAGATTAATTGCAGACACAGCTTGAGCCTGGAAGAACTTCTTATCTCAGGTACAATGCAATCTAAACATGGCAATTCGGCATTGAGGCTCTGCATGCCAACTAATTTTGGGGATTAGTCGAGAAATCTGAGCTAGTTTCTATAGAATCACATAGTTCTAGAAAAGGGCAGCACAATTGATCCTCCAGAAACAAGAGTGATGTAACATGATGCATACACCTAGGTGGGTCTGCTGGAGCCAGACTGCATCCAGCAGCACCACTGCTGATCAGAGTGACATTAGCAGCAAGTATCTGTACCAAAATCCTCTTCATGTCCTGTGGCACCTCACTTATCCAGAGGTTGGTGCTTTCTGTTATCTTCTTTTAAAGAAAAAAGAAAAAAAAAAGTTAAGATGACTATACAGTGATTTCACTCTATTGCTTTTGTCCCTAAACAAGTGCTGCTGGAGGAAAGAGGAACAGGAGGAAGGAAAATCTGTGAGTGTAGATAAGTTGCCCATTTCTTCTGTGAAAGATAACGGCTGTTGCTACTAGGTGTCCCCTTGGAAAGCAGGCTTGTGCGGCAAAATTAAATGTCCCAGTCCTGTTAGTGGCCCCATGTGGAGATCAAGCCAGTTACATCTTAACACAGGAAGCTGACTTTGAAAACTATTTTAATGAACATTGTATCTGTAAAGCAGAACGTCAAAAACCAGAAATGCTATGTAGGCCATATAGATGCATTCTGAGGTTTATCTGGTTTTTTGCATGAGACTTCCGCCTACTAAATACAGTGACAGACACACTAAAGAAACTTGCAGAAACTTCCGTTTTACAAATTTCAGTATAAAACCTATTAAAATTCTCAATATGTCTCATTTTACTTTTTGCAAATTCAAAAACCTCCTCTCACAGGCGCTAATAATTAATTGGGTGCTTTGAACTTCACTGAAAGAAAAAATGTTGGGAGGCTTAAGGTAAGTAACTTTCAAAAGCTTTGATTATTTGTCAAAGAAAAAACTTTGAAATATGGCTAGGAAATGGTAAACCATTAAGAAGTGGCAACTGGAATACTCAACACATTCCTGTTTCTTTCTTTTTCTGAAATTATATCTTCTGGCTGTATAAAGCCTTCATTAGTATTTCTCAGGTCTTCTTATATGGCAAATTATGTAACAGAAATATGATCAAAGCTATGAGTACCAAAAGTGTACTAGCAGCTCTTCTTCAGTGAACTTTTCTAGTGGGGATTGTTTCCACTAGATAACTGAAGAAGTTGGAAATTACTTGAATATCAGTCTACTGGCAACAGAGTATAATGATTATTATAATATTTTTCTGTAGCAACTATAGTTAATTTGTATATATCACTTCAATTAATATTTCAACTTAAGCAGTAAAACCTGAAGTAGTTAATGGCCTTACAGAGTGCTTCAAATTTACTGACAAACCTTTCTCTAATATCCCCTGGACTTGGAATTGCTTAAGCTAAAATGTACCAGTGCTATCAGTAAGTTCTGGCAAATGTCTTTGTTGAACAAAATACATTTTAGATTTGTTTACAAATACATCCTGCAGCATTTTATAAACAACTGTAAGCAGCTCTTTATGGTGTGTGAACATCTGCAAGTCTGGGCCCAGCACCCTTACAGTTTTCCACTGACTTTTGAAATCTCTTCATGTTGACAGGAGGATATAGTAGGTAGATCCCTTTCAGCACGAGGACTGCAATGTTTTTTCCCAAACACTGGAATTCAGCTATGTTTACAGGCTAGTAATGTATATTAGGAAGTAAGCTATTTTGTTTACATACACTTGAAAATTCAGAGAGAATTTAAGAAAGAACAATTCAGTTGATGAAATTAAATTTGCCTGGAAGACCAGAAGTACCATTGACATATGGTGTTATTTTAAAGACCAAGACTAAATAATGTCGTTAAGGTAATTAGCCTATTTCTCCTATTTTAAATTTCATCATGATAAAGCCAGTGAATGAGAAGTTCCAGCTATCAAAAAGGCCTACTTTAAAGACAAATAAATGAGGTTGTCTTACTTAGTTTGGCTTTTTATTTAATACTTAAGGCCACCTAAAAAAAGGCAGTATGTTCCTGACACTAGAATGTGTTCATACCCTATGTGATTAAATATTTTTTAAAAGAATAACTATTCTTTTTCAAAAGAATAATAAAAGCTATCTTTCAAAATAGTCCAGCTCAGCACTATCATATTAAAATCAATTAGAAAACACTGCAGAATTTACACAGCTATCCATTTGGGCCCTCCACATGCAGATCTCTGAAATAATGATCTAAACACTAAGTATTTTAGAAATCTTAATTACTACCCAAACCTTGAGTGGGGGTACAGCATTCAGCAGTGGTTTGGAGCTCTCCTCCCCGAAGCCAGGTCAGCATGACTGTGAATGCTTTCAAAAATTCTAACCATTCTTAACACGAAATGTGGCTTAACATCGCTCTGCAAGGTATCTATCATGACATGTAAATAAACATGAAAAACTATGCATTCAGGTGGGAAATCTGTTTGTTCCGATAACAAGGATCTTTGGTCTAAAGACATATATTTATATCCTCTCCAGTACTGTGAGTAAAGGCCTTTTTTTTTTCACTTTCGCTATGATTTCAGTGGTGATGACTCAATGAAATATCAGAAATATGAATATCCACAAAATGGCTCGCAACTGTGGAATAACACATATTAGAACTGTCAATCCAGGCTAATATGCAGCTGCCCCAGATAGAAAACTATTACAGAACTCAGAGATAACCTGCACCCTTTGATCACTCAGACCTCTGGGAGCAAGTCTTCTGAAGGTAATACAGATCCCTAGAAAAGAGTAACCTGAGGAGAATGACATAACTAGTGAAATTTTAGCTGGATCCATGTCTGAAAAGTTAAATACTTTCATCTGGTTCATGGGTCAAAAAATTAGCAAATACAGGCAGTACTCACTTTGACCTACTCCAAAACCTTCCTTAGAGAAGTTAATAAGGTCCTCTTTGCTACAGAATTGGAAAAATAACATTGATCTGGTTTTGAAGAAACTTAACTAAGCTGGCCATTTTGCTATATCCTGTATCTTCTAAAGGTTTGAGACATCAAGGTCAGCTGAGCAGAACAACTGGAAGTTAAACCAAAAAGCTGAAAGTAACTAAATAAACTTAATCACTTTCATTCTCCTGCAGACTTCATTTGTGAAGATTTAAGTTGCCTTTAATTTGGACTCCCAGCTTGAGACATGAAGGCTTCAGCCTGGAAACTCAAACAGGGAAGCATACAAATTTATGGTTTATTCCAGAAAGCTGATTCGAGCAGTTCCAAGGAACCAGCTAGGACTAAGGAGCCAACTGCAATGGGAAAATGATTGATTAATCCAGGGTAAAGCGAGTTGATTTACAGCACTTTAACTAAACATCAGAACACAGAAACTATTTTAATGGATTAGACCAGATGTCTGCCTAGTCCAGAGAGGATAGTACCAGAATATGAACTCTGTAGTAGACAGATGTGAGTTAATCTACCTTCCGTATTAAGTCTCAATCTCATTTGAAACACATAGATTGGCTTAAACTGTGATATAGAAAATAATGCTAAGTATAACAGAATAATAAAAGCCGATAACAGTCCCTCTTCTGAAGTACTCTGTGCAATTCTGAGTGTCCTAATCCCTCTCCCCAATAAAAAAAAGTTTAAAAATTTGTGAAAACTACTACAGAAACAAAAATCCTCTACATGAAAAAAGAATGCAAGTATGAAAAGATTTTAAGATACAGAAACAATTATGATTACTAGTGTAAGAAATATTAACAGATTTATTTTCCTATAATAGAATAAGGAGATACTAATAAAATTGAAATGAAAAATTCTTGCGTTATAAAAAGGTGTGTTTTCCATAAAGTATAATTAATATACAAAACCTCTTGACACAGTATATTTTCAAACCTAAGAGTTTAGAGGGGTTGTAAGCATCTTAGATGTATAGAATTTAGTATCAAATAATATTTAGGAAGAAAAATTTTAGAATCACATTTCTGTAAGTGCATATTATATTTTTTCTGACATTTTTCCCTTATGCTGATTCTTGTTAAACACAGGTTACTGAATTAAACCAGCAAAGATTAGTCTCTAACAGTAATCCATGTTGCAATAAAGAATGAATAAGTTTCCTTTAATAACTCTGTGACTCCCCAAGAACATCCCCCAATTATGTTATGTGCTCATCAACAGTGTCAGTATCCTCTGACACTAAGGGAACAGACAGGTTCTTCTGGGGATCCACCAAGGATGCCTTAGTATCAGGGGACAGCCAGAAACCAAAGTTTAGGTGGGAAAAGGCAAAAAACACCAAACCACCCCACCTTTTTTCCCAGAGCCTATTTTCCATGGCCTTTCTTAAAAATGGGCCAAGATCATAAGCTTGCTTCCCAAGCCCCATTGGCCTCTTAAAGTTTTGGGTCTTTTTCCTATCTTTGTGGTTCTTTGCATTCTTAATTCCTCATCTAGATTCTCCAAAAAAGAAGGACCAGCAAATTAAGACTTGCGGAATGGCCAGACAGACATTGCAAAACTTAAGCAGACATGTGTCAGGAACATGCAACAAAACATGATTTCAGCACAAGCTGAAACACAACATTGATGAGAAAATCACTGATTAGTTAGCTGCAATGGTTAGATGTGGAAAAAGTTCTGGACGATGTTGAAAATAAAATGCAAATACTGTAAGGCTGCAAATTTCAATAATGTAGCTGAGAACACAACATAAAAGTAAGTTTATGTGCTAATCTGGAATAGTAGGAAAGTTACATTATACATCAAAGAAAGTTACTGACAAAGACATAGGCATAGGTGCATGAAGTAGGCAGGAAAGCTGACAAAGTCAAATGGCCACTGGAGATTTGTTTGCTGTTTCACAGCACAGTTAGAGCTGATCAGCTTTGTTTAGGACAGTGTTGCACAACACAGTAGATGAAAATAATCACCTGCCTGGTGGACAAGTTTAATGTATAATAAACTTCACGGTGTGGTTTCAGGGGTTCATAAACAGCATGTCTGACCACAGGGAATTCAAGAACCTTATGGCCAATCCATTTAGATGTAGTCTTTGTAGTACTGTTTCCCAGAGCACAACAGCATTTCACACATTTATCACTTTTTTTCACCTTAAGTGGCCCCAAAACCCAAAATCAGTTCTATGAACAATGCATCTTCATTTGGAGCCATTTCTGAGACTGAAAAGCATAGGCACAGCAGCTAACACAGCAGGCTAGGAAAATGAACTCTTGGTCCAGGAACCCAAATAATTTACGTGTGATGCTGTGGGATATTAAATATTCAGAAAAACTACCATTATCTTTGTTTCATCCTCCAAATGTTAATATCTCTAATTTTCATAAATTATTTGGGGGGCTTTTGTTTTCATGTGGGTTGGAAAGGACCTTAACTGTGTTTTGTTACAATAGGAAAGACCCCTGTACCCAGAGGATCCTGATCATTCATGAGGAAACACAAACTTTAGTTTCACCACCAAACTTATCTTCATATACACAGTTAGAGCCATTTTAATACATCCTGAATAGGAAGAATAACATTTGGCACATTCCTTAACGAGACAGAATAATGTATGTGAGATGTAAGGTGTGCAGCACACTGCCCCTCTGCACCCCCTGGGTTCTTTACACCTCCCAGGACAGGTCAAGCAGCACTTTCAGGTCAACCCCCAAGCTATTAGCCTTGTGGTGAAATTTCAATTCCAACCCTGTGTATTCACATATTATTTTTTCATTCTAAATAGAGCAGGTCATGGTTTCTTGTGTGAGGGGAACTGCTGTGCATCACCATTTTGGTCTGCCCTTCGCCGCCACCTTTGCCCCTGTGTGGGGAGGATGGTGTGCAATGCAGGCTACCCCACCATCAGCTGCTTCTTCTGCATAACCAGGGCTGTCCCCCACATTTTGTTTGCTGGGCGAGCAGGGCTATCGCCCTCTCACCCTCCTCCCCACAATGGGGCAATCCCCCCTCAGACAGGGCTGGAGTGCCTGGGGGCTCTTCCCCCTCCCCCTGCCTGAAGGGACTCCCCACGACCTCCTCTCCCCCGGGAAAATGCTCCTCATCCCCCAAGGGAAGGAGCTTTGCCCTCCTCCACAGCTCCCAGGGCAGGGGCCTCCCGCCCGGGGCCCGGGCACCGGCCTCTGCCCCAGCCCCTTGTCCACCTCAGTGCCCTCGGCCAGGAGGCGCTTCCCTCCCTTTCCCCTGAGAGAAGGGCTCCGTCCCCCGCACTCCACTGCGAGGCAGGCCCCCCCCTTACTGCCAGAAGCCCCTGGAGAAGGGGGGCTCTTCCCCTCTCCCCCCGCCCAGGCGACTGCGGCTGGCACTGACCCGTCTCTGCCGTCCTGCTCCTCTCCGCCATATTTGTTGTCATCCCCCCACCCCCCCCACTCCCCCACTCGGAGCGAGACGCTGCCTGGGCGTCGCCATGGCAACACACGTCACCGCCAGGGGAGTCCCGCGCCCCCCCTCCCCGCCCGCCATGGCGGCGCGGTGAAGGGCGGCGGCAGGAGCGCTGCGCTGACGGGCGGCGCCCGGGGAAAGCCTTTCCCGGCGTCCCGGGAAGCCGAGCCTGGCCCGGCCCGGGACGGGGCGGGGGACGCAGAGCGCCCGCACCCCTCATCGCCCTGGCCGGCGACCGCCCCGGTGCTCACGGGTGGGGCGGCCGTGCGTGAAGGCAGCCGGCGTTGCGTGAGGGGCGGGAACGGCCGTGCGTGAGGACAGCCCTGCCGGCTGCCTGCCCCTCTGTGCCTCTGGCTGCTGGTGTTTACAAGCACTGCTTGCCCAGGGAAAGGCAGGCTTGTTATCTTCTCCCTGGTGACTGTCTCTGCCTCGGCAATTACAGTAACAGCGCCCGGGAGGAGGGGGGCAGTAGCCGGTACCAGAGCCCCCACCGGGAGTCGGGTTTGGCCCTGTGGTAGTGACAGGGCCCCGAGGAGCATAGGCTCGTTATGGAGGTGCATGTCCCCTTCCACCCAGATCAGGGAGCAATTACAGCCTTGCAACCCGGATGGGAGTGGGGGCAGAGCGGGGTTAGGGGTCTCTGTGCATCCCTGCTGCTCTGCTTTCCAGCCTCACGCACTGAGGTGGAGCACAGGCATTGCGAGGAGACACCCTTTGGGCAGAGATGGCAAATTCATGTGTATTTGAGTACCCCACCCTGCCCCAAAACTCAGCAGGTGAGTCTGATCTTGTGACAGTTATGTCAAGTGTTTGTTTTGGCTTTTTTTTTTTTTTTAATTTCTTAAGGCAGCCCAGTGGGGAGCTTCATTATGTGTGTGTGTTGCCCGTCTGTCTCCTTCTCCCAGACCTAGCAGGTGAGCCTGACCATATGGCAAATATAGTGTTGCTTCCTGGGGACGGGAGGGTTTCTGCGTGCGTGTGTTCGCAGACCCACTGGGTGACACTCACCATGTGGCGAATACAGCAATGAAGTCTTCGGTGCAAAGGGGCTAATTATGTGCATGTTTCCCAAGAGACCTAGCAGGTTGGGTCTGATCATGCACATCTCACTAATGCAAAGCTGTGACGGAAGCTTCATTGTATGTCAATGCAGACACACTCTCAAGCTCACAGAAGTGAGGCTAGCCATGGGACAAACACAGTGTTACAAGCTTCAAGGCCTAGAATCGTGCATTTGCGCACGCAGGCAGACATGAGGGTGAATGCAGCCCAAATTGGGTAGCTGTTAAAACTGTGAAACGAGGAGTATGCATGCAATGCTAAGTAATGGCAACAGGCAGGACTGTGTTTATGGCTATGTACACACTTAAGTGTTTGTTTCCTTATAGCTAGTAAATTAATGTAACCACTTCCTAGTGATCAGTGACCAGCCAGGGAAACACTCCAAGCTTAAAAATCAAGGCAGGTGAAATTGTATCTTTCTCTATCTAAAGTTCTGTTCTTTAAACATCACTTTACCTCATTATCTTCCTATCTGATACGTGCCTTTTCTGCTCCAGTTCAACTCCTCTTAACAAGACTCACGTGGATAATACCTGCAGGTTCTACACGCCTATATTTTTCCATAGGATCAGTTGTTTCCTTCCTCCCTGGCTTTTGCAACCTTGTCCATTATTCTTCCAGTTCATAGTTCTCTGGTTATTTTTGCAGCATCTGTTTTTGTGGTTTCTCTTCCTCTGTTGTTTCTTTAGGCACTTAGGCTTCCTTCATCTACTTCTCTTCACGCTCGGTATCTTACTTTAGAATTATATAAGCTAATTTACTATTACTTTAGCCACATTCCTGTCCCAGTGACTTGATGAAATACCTATCTAAAGTGGTATATCAACGGTGCTTTCTGATGGGGTTAGAAGATACACACTTGCACAGAAGAATACTGGAGTGTGGATACTGTTCTTTGCTCAGCAAGGGCCATCTAGATCCAAGCTCTGTAAATATTTTCTAAACTATTCCCTCTGCAGTCTTCATAAACTGTAGGTGGTCACTAGCATATTACAAAGGCTGATTTGTCTCACTGCTAACAGTGAACTGCGGTAAGTACACACACACTCACCCCCACATCCTCTCCCTTAGACTCTTTCTCCAGGCTAGCAGATCACCCTTGTTCTTCCTTGTTCATTGTTGGGCAAATGATCCTGGGACATTGCTCTTCAGAATATGCTGTGTGTACTCTGATCTTTTCCTTCTGTCCATTCAGATCTCATGGCGGATTGTTTATATTAAATGTTCTTGCACATCCATTGAGAAACATTATCAGCACCAATCCAGGCTTAACATAGACAAAAACAATCTCTCCTGGAATCTCTCCATGTGTGTGCATTACAGTACCTCCTACCTCTCTGTCTCTCACAAAAACCTAACCTGATTGTTTCTTTTCCTCTTTACTTGTCTAGCCTGTTATCAAGTCTGTCTTTATGAAAAGGTTACGATATCTGTATGAGTAGCTAGGACTTTTTTGCTTCTAGTCATCCTTTATCCTGCTACAACCCCTTTCTCTTAGGCTCCCTGATAGCCATGTCCCATCCCAGACCTCCTTCAAATAATTTCTCATATTACTCACCTCTTCATTCCTTTATCTAAACTATCTAAACTTTCCTTTTTTTTTTTTTCTTAGACAGTTCTGTCCAAGTCTGCAGCTCTAGTCCAGTTTCTTATCATGTCCCCAATCCCCTTATTCCCTTTGTTCTACTTGCTATTCCAGCTTTAGTGTCCCCTCATCCATATTTCATTCCTATCTATTAATACTCATATAGCATTTTTCATCTGTAAATTTCTAAGAATTAAGTGCCTGTGGAGAAACCTTCCATATCAGTTCTTTAGATGACCCCTTCATTCACATTTCTCTGAGACACACTTCTATGGTGACCACAAATACTAATCCAAAAGCCTTTTGCATCTAACTGCCATTCCATTAACTCAAATACCTGCAAGAAGGTTTATTGAAATCCAAGACATCTGGTGGAAAGCACTTTTCCCAGTCAAATTAGCTCTGCTGCGTTAACACACTTGAAAAACCTAGAAATGCCACACTCATTTTTTTAGTCTGAGTTTAATGCTATGTTGTAGTCACCTCACCAAGCTGAAATGGTGTTAAATATAGATGATATGCAGTCTTTCCAAAAACAGTAAGATCATTTGGCAAGAGAGGACTGGAAAGTTCATATAGAAAGTTCTTTTGAAAATAGAAAGATAACTGAATGGTGTAACTTGAAGAATAAGAGCTGACGAATGAGGGAAATAGTATTCAGGGGAAGCAGTTGCTCATTTTTATTTATGCATTTTTAGAGCACCTGAAAATATGGTAGGGTGCTTGTTAGTAAAAAGACGTCTTTGGTCCCTGCCCTTCCAAAGCTTATCATCTAATTTTGGATATCACCAAACAACAACGAATAACAGAACACCGTTGCAAACCACTGCTGCCCTGGTTATCTTCACACTCATCATTTCAGCCATATTCTTTATTTCAACGTATCCCCCCCTCCTCCTTCAGCATCTTAGCAAGCAAAAGCTCCTTCACTTTTGTGGCTTTTTACAGCTTATTCCCACCCTATCATCTTTTAATATCCTATAGAGAAATCGTCGTCTTCCCCCCACACATTTCATTCAGTAATAACTCTCTACTTGTTACATTTTCAAACCAGCACCTTCATGCTTTCCCTCGCTGCTGCTTCTCACTCCCACTCACCTAATTTTCCTCCTTCAAATCCCTCCCTAAAAATCTCCTATGCTGTGATGCTCCTGAAGGAATGATAATGAAGTCAGCTGTGTGCCAAGATTCCTGTCTATCATGGTGACTAGTGTTGTCTTATTCTGATCTGTCTCTTGCATCCACTTCTTGTGTCGGACTGAAACTCACTTGAAGCAGACACCCTCTTTTTGCTGTGCTAGTTAGGGGTTCTGGAGGGAACTCTTAAAATCCCTTATATAAACAAATAAAAATAAATTGAGCCAATGGAAATAAAAATGGAAATGCTGGCCAAAACCAGGCAGACTAGGCAATAATTCAGTTATGATTCATCAGCTTAGGTAAATTTACATAAAAATTAACGTGACTGACAACTCCATTACAAATATTGAGAAACAAGTTATTTTTCTAAATACAGATTTGTACCATTTTTCTATTTATAATCTATAAGGACTTGAGTATGTTTTACTTTTTTATCTGTGCTTGTATTTAAAACATTAGATATTCCATTTTTTGTTTATCTTTTGTTTGCAGCCCGCAAGACTGTGTGGTGACTGAAGAACATGAGAAAGCATAATACCACAAGAGCAGAGACTGAAAGGAAAAAAAGATTTCTGATTACTTTTTTTTTTTAACATGAGTATAATTCAAATATGTTGAAGATAGAATGATTTGCATTACACATTCAATACTTTTGATTCAACTGGAGGTGGCTGCTGTCAATACATATCTGTCGAAACCCCAAAGATCTTCCAAGAAAATCAATAAAAATCCAATTTTACAATCCTGATACTTTCAGAGTGTTTAAAAAATTAGCAAAACCCATCCTTTTTTTATACATTACAAAAAAGCCAGTAAGGTGCAGTATTGATTTTTCACAAATTGTTTTTAACTGACTGCTAAGGCTGGATGAGAACGAGAAGATAGAGTATTAACACAAGTTTTGCACGCGTTTCACACACCACATATACGGTATGGTGTATGGTATGGGTCTTCAAAGTGAGGATTTAAAAATCCAGGTGTCATTGTGTAGAAAACATGTAATTTTTTTGTATCACTTTCCCTGTGTAGTATAAAGTAGTGCCTGCTTTCAAGTATATGTTCTATTGGTACTTCAACGTTGACTACTGTCAGAGAAAAGGCCGTGATGATGTTTCGGCTAGAAATAGGCCGTTGACATTGGCTGTGCAAGAAGAATACATACAGTCCAAGTTAAAAAGAAAAAAAAAATCTGGTCAGAGTTTTTCACCAGAATGTTATGGTCTGGTGGATTCAGACAGAAAATTAAATCTGATAAAGAAAAGAAGAGAGCCAAAATGAAAAACAAAAGCCAAGACTGAGGTAGCAAAATTGAAGTGAATTTTAAAATATGCATACATAGTGGAGGAATGCTATAATCTTATTATTGTAAGCTTGATCCACTCTTTCTCCCAGCATTTATTGCTCTCATTAGTTATGTAATATCTAAAAGCAGATTGTAAATTTCTTGTGTCAAGACAGTATCTTTAATGTATTCTAAACATGCCTACTATAACTTTAGACATTCTGTACAGAAATAATATTACCTCTTGGCTTTTTCTATATTATTTCTAAGCATAGGAAAAATGAAAATGCAGCGAGTCTGGAAAGGTCAAAATGTGTCTCCCTTCATTCTGTGCATGACTTCAGAAATACTTAAAAAGTTATGCTGAGATAACTGATATGAAACCTGAGACACCGTGATCAGAAAACTTGGATCAATTTGTGCCCACGAAGGCAAAGCATCATCTCATTTCACTCCTGAAAATACTTTCTTTAATTTTACATTTTATGGCTATTTTGAACTGTTTGTTCCTAACGATTGTCCTCACGGATGTGCATCAATATTGTGTAATTACAGAGAGAAACTGTCAGCCCGAAGGAACCCAATCCGTAAATTACAACCATGCTGAGTACGGAAGGTGAGCAATTTGTGACTACAGGATTTTGAATGCTACCTTGCTTTTCCACTCTTCCGCAAGCACTTTTGAGCTTGTAAAAGCAGGAGGCCACCAACATGCAGCGCTTCCTCAGACACACTTCCTTCCTCTTCCACTATTCCTTTAAGCGGGGCAGAGCCTTGATGAAGACTTGGATGCCAGTGTGCATTTGGATGCCCTACCTTTGGCTAGGAAAGGAAAGAAAGGTCAGTGCCAGCCACCTGGGTGCAGAATGGAAAAAGAAACGTTACCCAAGGACAGGAGCAAATGCTTCCTATTACAGAACTGATAGTTTAAAATTATTTTCAGGAAATAAAGAACCTTTGTTTTTAAGTTCCCATCAGAAAGGTATGTACATGTATACGACAAAAGTGCACTTTAACTGGAAAAGACAAAGGGCTAAGTCAGTTCTACTGGGATTTGAACATGTGGGTCAAGCTGATTTAGGAATTTCAAACCTAAAGTGTAATGCTAAGTGAGAATAAGTATTCTGTGCCATTCAGAGGCAGGTAGAAGGGGCCCAAGGAACTCTTCCACACTGGAACGCTGCAATTCCCTGGAAGCCCTCAGTAGTGAAAGTGCTTTCAAGTAGTTTCTAATCGTGCAGCTCCTAGATAAGCTGTTAATTTGCAGATGTTTCCAAGGGGTCTACGTGATCCTGATACAGTCATGGTGGCAGTGATTACTACACCTATGCTTAGAAATTAAAATACGTGCTTGTGTGATGTTTTCATATATTTATTGAAAATTATTTAATATCTAAGCATTAGTTTTTCATGAGTATTTCTGCCTTATCATGGACATTTTCCAGACTCTGTCCTATATTTATATATACAGACACATTTTATGCATTGCATTTTAATATTCTATAAACTCTACAATTCTCCTCTATCCTTTAATCCTTTTTAGCATTGACACTGTTAAAATTCTTTTAATGTAGCTACTGAACATCTGGAAAGATAAGAGATCCGAATTTAATTTGGGATGAACTGAACAATTGTTTGCTGTCTTGAAACTGATTATTGGGCCCCCAGCTGAAATTTAATTCTTTAGAGGAAAGTTCATAATGGACTTCAGAACCTTGTTAAGTTCCATACTTTTAAAATAAATTCATGGTTTGTTTTTAGTTACAATTTCTCAGGGTTCCAGTGACACAGAAAAGGGAGCGACAAATCACTGAGAGACAATCACTACATGTAGCAGCTGGGAGAGAGGAGGTAAACTGAAATTGCAGGAATTTACTTTAGACTGCAATAAGCTTGTGTTAGCTAACACATGGCAACTAATACACGATAAAATCCCAGTGCAGAAAGGCCATTTTTAGTTTCCACATTTGTCAGCAGATCATGGTAAACAGTTGGCTCACCCTAATAAGCACTTGTCTTCTCTAGGACTTTTTTCACATGCTAAGTGGCAAGAAACCATCTTTTTCTCCTATCACATACAAAGTCTACGAGTGCTCAAATAGGAATGAAATAGATCTATGCCAAGGTAAGCCACGAGGACTAACAATGATCTTTTTTCCTTTTAAAAGAATCCAAGGAATTAATTCAGAGGCTGCAGGTAGATTGCCTTTGGTAGTTAAGTTTGCACGAGGGTTTGAGTCCAGTGCACTAGGTGGCTTGAGACCGTCAGCCATCAAGGTCCTTGTTGACTTTATGCCTTTTGTTTTTGCACTCTACTTGTGCAGGAACACTGTTGGCTTGCCAGTTATTCCATGAGCCATGCGATGCCACCAAAAGAAGTCCTCGTAGCGCAAAATATTATCAAAATTGACTTTTAATAA
This sequence comes from Grus americana, assembly GCF_028858705.1. Lineage (NCBI taxonomy): Eukaryota > Metazoa > Chordata > Aves > Gruiformes > Gruidae > Grus > Grus americana. The sequence continues at coordinate 28,328,871 of NC_072859.1, forward strand.
CAGTACAGGAAGGAAAACTCAAACCCAATGCAGCAGCCCAAACAGCTTAGAAAAGGGATAGTAGCAAGCCAGAGCCATTCTATGTGGAATCCAGGGTATACAGTAAAGCAAAATAGGGGGCTTCTCAAGGCCAACCACTTTCTTTCAAGAGTAGAGGAAATAACTTTTTTTGGTGAATCTAGTACTAAATACTATCTACTACAGCAAAATAATGTGAAGTTAGGTCAAAAAGGTCATTATGCCTCTAAGGACAAGGTTGGAACTGATGACGGTTAGCAAGATGATCAGGGATTAGTGCCGTCCGTGCAAACTCCAGCCTGGCCATCTTGAGATAGGCAGAGAACTGGCTTTAGTGTCATTAAGAGAATGTTACACCAAGACCACATTCATAGTAACATTTTAAAATCACTGTTTTATGTGCTTGAAGACATGAAACACACAGCATATTTTCTTTCATAATGTCTCTGTATTTTGTCTAAGTAATATCAAATTCTAGGTATTCCTGAACACTCTGATTACCAAAGTTGTTTCCCTTGTTACAACTAGCAATGCTGAGAAGTGGATATGCAGTAAGACATAGTCGCATCCAATTATCTGTCCCCAACCTTGAATACAGAGTCTGTAGAAAAAATGACATGAACTTTTAAAAGTTTGCATCCATAACATCGTCTTCTGCACTCCAGATCTTCAGGGATCTTCACAGTATGCAAACTTTCTACCCCTCCCTGCAAGAGTTTGTGGTCCTATAGAAGAAAAACAAATCCTTTAAATTAAGATCTTAAGGAAATGAACAGGTATATATGTATTTGATCAGAAAATGCAGAAATCATCTAATATAATTACTAACTAATCCATCTTGAAATCAAAGACAATTTCAAAATTAAGACATTAATATTAAATTAGAATGACCTGAAGCTCGGATGAAGGAAGTACACAGTAAAAAATGTAGTTACATACCATGTTTATCTTCTAAACAAAGATATTTGGTGAAGGACAGATGGGCTACTCTATTTCTTCATCCTCTGACCCATAAGGATTGGCAGTGAGACAGTGTCCCCGTTAAAACATCTCTCACTCCTCCTACTTTTTTACATGGCATTGAAATACTACATTTGGGAACTCATGGACTCATTTCGGATGGCGGCTGCCGTACCAGAGAAAGGAAGCTGATTTCCTTTTCATATTTTGAGCACACACAAAAGTGGTGGCAACTTAGGAATCAGCTCTTACAAATAGCACCTGGCATATAAGAGCTCTTAAAACCTTACCTGCCAGAAAGTAATGTGCCATTATACAGGAGAACTGAAGCTGAAGTATACTGAGGGTCTGATTAACGAGTGGGCACAGTGCTCTTTAGGACAGCTAACATTCACCATTCCTGAAACTGTGCCAAAATTAGAATGGGTGGCAGAGTTGCTCACAAACCAGATGTGGTATCTACACCTTGACAATGTCTACAGAGGAGGCCTTTCAAGTAAATTCCACCTTTGCTTAAAATTCTGGAAACCCACAGGATTGGACACTAGAGTGGTAACCCCATCCACCACCTGAAGTTACATCATCCTGATGGGGTCACACATGACTTAGCATCACTTGAGAAACCCACTGTAGAGCAAGGAACTGATCTGGTTTCCCAAATTTCAAGCTTACCCATCAGGATCTTCCTCCCATACAGAAAGCAAGAACTTTTAAAGGGAGCAACCAGTCACAAAGTGACAGAAATGTTGGTAAAGTGTCCCAGTACAGCATTCCACTCTTAGAGAGATTTACACGATAGGCAGGATTTAAAACAAACACAAGAATAGATGCTATTTAATTAGGACCTTCACAGAAAAACATCTGGTATAATTGGTTAAGGGGAAGTCTTTACTCAGGCAACATTTATTGGGATATAAACAATGTCCAATTGTAAAAGCTAATTAAACAGCAGGACGAAGGTAACAGAGAGTTTTGCCTGCATGACTAGGATGTAAGGTTTATAATCCATGCTGTTATGGGACAACAACAGCAAGAACAAATAATTGTGTATTCAAAAAGTCAATTATGCCCTTCTTTTAGTAATAACATGCTCCAGAGGTCAGAGAATACTTTAAGTAATATAGCCAGTTTTCTATAGAGATTGAAGCTTGATTACTGTTCAGCGTTTGTTAGGGAACTGAAAGCAGCCAAACCAGCCTGATGGATATTCCACCCTGTTCAGCATTATTCAGTTATTAGCCCATCACCACAAAGCTCTAGGCGCCCTCATGCCCTTTGCTTTCCCAGAGCAAATTCTCCGATTTTGAGCCACCTGGCCTATAGCAGTTTCCAAGGAACTCTTATGTATTATCCTTTTAAAACAAGTTCATTTACAAGTAATAGGGATATTTTTATATATATATATATATATATATTTTGTCGAACTAATGGGCATTAAATGGCAGGTACAGATGCATCCATATAGCTATAAATTCAGTGACAAACGCATCTGGTAGAGCTTCCTCAGACATTTTGCAATGGATGGCAGCCTGGGTTTACCTAACCCCTCCAGGCTGCCTCCAAGTTATTCATAGGAGAGCCTCAAGCTTCTGCAGCGTCTCCGGTGTTGGTTCTACTCGGCAGCACCATACCTGCCATTACAGTCCATTCAAATGCAGCCTCCGTAACAAAGAAAATTCTGCTTTATTAACTTTCATCTTGCTTACCTTCTTCATACTGGTGGAATGACATACCTCTACAAATTGTAGGGAAAATAAGAGGTGTAGAGGCCAGGCATATACTACCTCTTCTGTGGAGAGAGGGCGCTATTTTCCATTGAACGTCGCTCTATGCACAGGTATAATCTATGGGGATTGAGAAGCACCATTTGTCATATAATATGAACAACTGATACTAAAGAATCTCCCAAGAAGTCCTCTTTCAGACCAATGATGTTCACGAGAGCTTTGCTGTCTTTCATGTGAACACTATTAAGACATCTTTCTGGGTTTTTTTAAGTAGTTATCTTGACACAGTATAGGCTGAAGTGCATTTGCTGTACTTTCCAACTATGGCCATCAAACAACTTGAATTCTCTGAGAAGGCTGCATACCAAGCAGTGGTACACAAATGCACTGAAATCTTAAGCTAGTTAATAGCCTTTTAAAGTGCACATAATTTTCTCACAAACCAAATATCTGCGGCTATCCAAGTAGAAAAACTAACTTCAAAAACTTTTAATGTTTTTTTAAATTCATAGCCTCTAGCAATATATTGTAGTAAACAGTAGGTATAAAACTATACTCAAAACCTTAAATGTTTTCACAATAATTTTTACTTTTAATAATTTAATTTACTGCATTTTAGATTTGAAAGTAGCAAGGACAATTTCAAACGAAAACTTCAAAAACAAGATACAACCAAAGACTTTTTCAGGATGAAAGAACACATGTAAGGAGGATCAAGACCCTACAGTGAGATCAGCTATTAGCTAATTAAATATGTGACTAAAATTCATCATTTTAAATAGCAGCCGTATTGATGGTGAGCAATCTGGTAAGCAAACAAATGATAGTGGATTTTTTTTTCATATCTTCAGAGAGAAACATTTATCTTAATAAGATTCACTATGCCATAATACACGTGGAATAAGTCAATGTCTACTAATTAAAGGACACTGTCAACCTGATTTTCTAAACAGCTAATTAAAATATGTAGCATCTAATACAGCACTTCTGGCAAAGTATGCTCTGTTTAAAAAATACATCCCTGTAAAAGTTACTTGTTTTTCTGTTCCCTTGTGTTTGCTTTTTTAATTGGTTTTTCAACAAAGGAGGCTCTGCTGAACTACGGTTCTATTTCTGTATCAAGTCCCATTAATGCACACCCCTGTACTTACGCAGAAGCCCAATGATTTGTAGGTCTAAAAGGCTATACAGGAAAACAATGACACTAATCCTAAGGGTCTGCTGTTGTTGCTTTTTCAAGGATGACAAGATTTCCTCTCTGTTTTGGGGGGGATTTTAGATAATACAGGTGTCACTTGAAACTGTAAAATTTTCAAAGAGAAATGTGATTTTCATAGCGATGAGGAATCTTTAACCTTCCATTTCATAGATTACATTAGTTTCTCAGAATAAGCAGGCTTCTCTGTTTCTTATTCTGATTCTGTATGTAGCTTTTTTCAAGAGAAAGAAGTTGTTGTAGATCTGTCAGCAAGGCTCTGGGAGTAGGAGGATGTTTGGATTTCCGGCATATTGCAACGCAGTTCTTGGCCACCAGCAAAGCTATGTGTGTGAATCTCATTTTATATCCGTTGTTTGCAATACCACATATTTTAAGAGACATTTGAAATAGTCTCTGTACTCTTAATCCTAGATAAGGAATCACAAATCATTCCCTAAACGAAGCTGAGAAGGCAAAATACTTACCTTTACATAACAACATCATGAGAGACTAGATAAAATGATGCTGTCATAGAAATAAAATAAAATCTGTTGTATCTTGAACAAGTTTGCATTTAAAGTTCTTAGCTCAAATCAGCCTATTGTTTGCTATGTTTGCCTTTTCTTTCCAGATTCAGATTTAACAATACTTTCTATGACATACTTTTTGCATTAAAACACAACTAGCCAGCTAATCTTATTAGTCAAAATTTTTTCTCTTTTTTAAAATGTCTATTTTTGCAGTGCAGAAATCGGATACAGTAAATTATGAACTCTGTGACTGCTAATTAGTTTTACACCTGGAAGTGTATGGAACTCATCTTCAATTCACATTTGCATAATTTTTTTCTCTAAAGATCAACTGAGTCACCATTCCCACCATTTCCCCCACTTTTTTGTCCTCGACAAATACACAGAAAACATCATTTTCCCAGCTAAGGCATAAGCAACATCCTTCAGAATGCATCAGAGCAGATCCTTCATCAGCTGGAGGAATCATTGTGTTAACAATATGAGGTCCTTCCTGCCCCAGGAAGCATAAACGAAGCTTGGGTTTTCCAAACATTTTGTCGTCTCCAGCAAAGAGGTGATTTTAGCATGTGTTAACTAACACATTATAAACACACCTTTTTCTTTCATGTACCTGTGCCCTTTGGTAGGCAAGCGCCTGGGTCCTCCCAAATTACAATGTAAGTTCAGTGGCTCACCAGAGGTTGTGACAATCTCTACACAGGACATGTGTCTCACATGACGTGAAACCAATCCTCTCTGTTGTAATTAATTCCAGAATAAAAAAATAACTGACTTGTGTTGACAATGACTTGGGAGGGCAAAATACCTTTTACTCTTCTATAACTGTCTGCATTCTGCAGTGTTGACAAGAGTTAAAACTTGGTTCAGTCATTAAAGTAATCAGGTATGAATCAAAGAAACCTCAGGAGATGCTGTTGTTGAGAAAGCAGATATTATTTTCACGCAAACAAGCATTTTTCTCATCCTAACTTCATCTCAATGGGTATATATCTTTAATAAACAAAACCATTATTTTGAATTGTATCAAGAAATTTCCATCTTTAATGTTGCTCAAACAAAAAATACTAAAATGCTAAAAGCATTTGGGTTTTTTATACACACATCTAGTGTGTTCATTGCCATAATGCAATATTGTAAATGCCAAAAAAGTGAAGCAGTGATCCATAATTTTAAAATGCCAGTGACTTCCAAGCTGTCACTGATCTTGGAAAATTTCCCCAGTAGCATGTGGAGATCAATAACTGTTTATAGACTTTTTAGTCCCAGTTTATAGGGAGCATATAACTATGGACTATGTCAAATCTCTTTTGTGTGTGAAGTGAAAGACTGATTTCACACTTAAATCTATCCGAAAGCCCATAATGCTAAAGAAAGGCAAGAAGGATGATCCAGGGAACTACAGGCCAGTCAGCATCTGCTTGTTCTCTGGGACAATAACGCCACTCTGCAGGAGCCATTTCCGAAGAAGAAAGAAAGGTGATTAGAAACAGTAGCCACCGTGGATTTACCCAGGTTTGCCATGCTTGACCAAGCCTAATTACCTTCTGTGATGAAATGGCAAGACGTGCAGACAAAGGGAGAGCAGTAGATGTTGTCTACCTTGACTTCTACGAGACTCTCAGCACCTCTCCCACAGCACACTTGTATCCAAGTTGGGACATTAGTGTGGGTAAGTAGACTGCTAGATGGGTGAAAATCTAGCCTGACGGGCACAGTGGGCTAATGACTCATACACCACCTGACAGCCGGTCACAAGCGGCGTTCCTTGGGAGTTTACCCTTAGACCTTTGCCGTTGAATATCTCTTTCAGTGGCCTGGAGGAGAACACAGAGCACAACTTTGTCAGGCTTGCAGAAGGCATCGAACTAGGGATGCCATCAGCACTCTCAACATCAGAATTGTCATTTAGAGGGACGTACACAGGCTGGAGGAATGGACTGACAGGAACCTCATGAAACTCAACAAGGACATGTGAAAAGTCTTGCACCTGGGACAGATTAATAGCCTACAATGACATGGGGTCAGACTGACTGGCTGAGGACCAGCTCTGCTGACAAGGACGTGGGGTCCTGGTGATGTTGTACACCAAGTGTGAGCCAGCGCTGCGCTCTGGCAGCCATGAAGGCTACCAGCGTATTCTGCCGTGTCAACAGGCACATAGACAGTAGATTGAAAGATGTAATTATTTCCTTTTAGTCTGTAGTCTTTAGGCTATTTTAGTATCTGGAATATTATGTGCAGTTTTGGGGGCCCCTGTAGAAGAAAGATGCCAATAAATTTGAGAAAGTTGAACAGATAAGCACTGGGGTGTTTAGAGGGCTGGAGCACTTGCTCTTTGAGGAAAGCCTGAGAGATGAGGGCTTGTTTAGTCTGGAGAAGAGACAGCTTCCAAACACCTATAAACAACCTGCCTGTACCTAAGAGGCTACCCGAAAGATGGAGCTAGGCTCATTACTGAGGTGCGACTGGATATAAGGAAAAAAATAATTAAACACAAGGATCTTTAAGCACTGGAATAGGTTGCCCAGAGAGAATGGGGAGTCTCCATCCTTGCAGGTTTTCAAAACTCCATTGCACCAAGTCCTAAACAAACTGATGTGATTGCAGTGTTGACCCTGATCTGAGCAGGACTTTGCACTAGAAAGCCTCCAAAGGTCCCTTCCAACTGAATGATTCTGATCCAAGTATATGTAAGAGTCTCTTCAAAGTTAGACTTTGCCACCCATCCCATCCTGTCCTTAGGGTTGTCACTGTATATGTGTAGTTCTGGGCTGAAGTCAAGAGAAAGTAAACAAATACGTCCCCCCTCATCCTTGTATCTCAGAAGCAGGTTTAAGATCAATACCCTGTGCATGCTGACCCTAAATTCCACTGCAATGTACCCCATTACCAGAAAATACCTTTTACTCACTATTTTTCCTTCCTTGCACATGTACTCATGTGAAAGTTGGTAAAGAATTTCATTGTATCATGGAACCTTCCTCTTCTGAATCCAGATGGTTTTCTACTTGATCTTTTACAGAAAAGGTACTCAAAAATTTTATCTTCGATTATGTCTCTTTACAGCTTATTCATCAATGTTTTTAGTTATGGTAGATCAATTCTTTTCTATACTCATCCATTTCTCTGTCTTCTGTTTCGTCTAATTTTTCATCAGCTGAATCTTTTCCTTGCATAACTGAAGTATGAGCTATGGTTTCAAACACATTGCTGTAAGTCTGCAGTTCCTGAACATTAATTGGACAAGAAACCGTGATGCAAATTGGTAACAAAGCATGCTATATCCCAACACTGTGAAGAAATGTGAATTTTGAACTGTTCTCATGAAAACTGAAATTTAACTACATTACTCCATTTAATGAAGCCAGATGTACTGGAACTAGTGTCCTCTTACAACCTTAGTTTTCATCTCTTTACAGTTACATTCATAGTGTAAACTCCCTGGTTAGCAAGTAAGACATTCAGGCAATCCTCAAAATGAACAATACTACTACAGTATAGTAATTTGTTACACGATTGCACATTCTAGATGTGACGATCTTTAGCAAATATGGAAATGAACCATATATTTTCTTCCTAATCCCTTTAGTAAGAATGTGTAAACACATTAAATTATGTGGTTTCATATCCAAGGTCTTATTTCCAATATTACAAAAGACTCCTTAAAGTATTTAAACTTTCTTTGTGTTGTATCATCATGAAGGAAAAACCCAAGCTGTAAGGAAAACTTACAAACACGCAAAATTGAAGTGGCCACTGGAATTCTCTAACTTTGGTGCAACTAAAGTGGCATAAAATGGGATTTCTAAGATATGATAAATATACAAAATTATTAGCATGAAAATAGCTAGGAGCCTATTTGGGGGCAACTATAGCATACGTTGGTGGCTTTACCACAAACTAAAGCCAACGACCAACTTCTTTTCATCACGTGAGAAACCCAATACTCTTCCTGAGGTGCAGTACCATTTATATCAATAGAGGAAGCAGCTGAAACCTGTTCAAACAAGAAAAGTATCTTGCAAGTCCAGAAAGGTAATAAACAAACAATGCATCCTGGGTCTTTATCCATATCCGTTTTCCACTCCTGGCTGTGCAAATCAGCAAAAGTAGAAAGTTGGGATAGCAGTGGAAGACTCACCAAAATACATTTCAAAAAGAAGGAAAGAGATTTAAATCGGTATAAAAAAATCAGTAATGTTATACTGACTGTTGAAGGCAGAGTGAATATGAAGTCATGTGGCCTGATCTTTTAAGCTGCTCCTAATTAAACGCAGCTTTGCTCCTACTGGATGCTAAGAGCTTTCCAGGTTACTGCCTGTATTAAATGAAAATTAGATACTTATCTCTATGAATGTTGCAAAGTTGATTGAAAAAAGATAACGTGTGAAGTCTGTGTCAAAAAAGAATATTGCTGATTCATGCTAATGTGCTTAGACATTCCTGAACTCCGATGGTTCATCAGTACCTCATAGTATAGCTCATAATCCTTAGCAGATAAATGCTTAATCCAAGATAAATCGTAATAAATCCAAATGAGATTAGACCTTTACCGAAATATTCAATGAGTGGTGTAAAAACATGGTTGGGAGACTGTGATACATCAGTGGGAGTCACTGACTAAATTATGTACAGAACTTCAGAGAAGGTGCGATAATAGTTAAAAGCGGAAATTCACTGGTAAGTGCATGCCACTTGGGGGGCTGGTGCCGAGTGTTCTTCACCAGCCTCACTTCTTAACAATATTCTTCTGATCTCTCAGCTGTCGTGGTTTAAATCAGTGCTCTCTCAAAGTCACCTACTTCCTGAAACAAATGTTTTATTTATCTCCTCCTCCCCGCTCCTACTATTCTGAATCTGAATAAAACCTGCAGGAGCCTCAAGGCTAAATCATTCTGTGGGATCCACGGACATTTTCATCCCCTCTGTATTTGGTAGCTTACAATATCTGGATGACTTGTTAAGTATTTATAGTACAGCACATCTTGGCATAGCATTTTAAAAAATCAAAAAGCCACATTAACTAAAATTAATAGTGCTATGATTGACTAAATGCATTATGGTTAGAGCTGAACAAAAAGAAAAGAAAAATTGTTTGCTGCTAAAATCTGAGATTGCTACGAAGGTCTACAATCTTTACCCAGAAGAAATTTCAGCCAACTTCACTTGCGACACAAGTATAACTTCTTAACCTGCCAACCGTAAACAAAAAGCTGCTGTCTTGAAGCAGCATTTTAAAAAGTTTTTTTATTCTGTAATAATAAAACCTCTGAGAAATCCTATTCTGAAAAACTGTGTTGCCTTACATTCAGCAAATTAAAAAAAAAATCACTCCAGGAAATCACTACTTAATAAATTGTAACACGAATTAAATGAAAATTGTGAATGAAGCTGCCCATGCAAGCCCGAGTTCCATGAGTATTACTGAGCACACTCAGAGTCGTGATCCCAGGACACTGGCTTCACCGGGCTTTTGCTGTGGGAAGAATTAAAGTTTGTATCTGATGTCCTCAAAGCCTTTGATGTGTTTATAGCTTTTATAGGTCGCTTGCAAAGATAAGCTTTGTAATGGCTTCCTACACTTGCCTTGAGAAAGCACTTATACTCTCTTTCCATTGCTTAACATACATAAATATTTACTTCTGACAACATTTGCTATTTATTCTAAAAACAGTGGTATTGATTCAGAATGCTATATTCTGAATAGGCATTTTCATCATTGTGCTCTAATAGCACCATGAAGCTATCAGATTTTGTCACCATCTGACTTTAGCTAGTCCTGCTGTTTCATCATAAAGTAATACAAAGAAAATTCTGCAGTAGGTGTTACTAACAGTGAACTAGGTAAGCCACTTCTCATTAGCAAATCACGCCCCCTCCATTCAGTCCAAGTTTCTAAATTTCTGTAAATCTTATTGTTGGTTGCTCAGATTACACAAAGAAACGGGGCGGATTGTGGGAGGAGTAACGTGAATTAGATGCTCAGGTAGAGACAGATGCACATAGACAAAGCAACACAGGTGCTTTTCTCATTCACGTGTAGCATGAGCATTCACATCCTTTGAGTTGAGACTTCACATCGTTTTCATTGCCTACAACATACGACTCATTTTTCTGAAGGAGAAACGTAAGTTCTTATTTTAGAAGGCGTTTTCGTTGGTGGTTTTGTCATGTAACTAAGGTATGAAGTGGGGTGAAAATGAACTAAATCTTTTACTTCGCGTAGTACGTATCTAAATCATGCGTTAGCACTGTTCAGTTGTAAGAAACATTCACATTTCTTCATATTTGAGCAGATCTACCTAGAATTCTCATTTCAGAATAACAATATCAGACTTTACACTTCTCCAGAGTACAGAAGACTTTCCTGTGACTATTTTCAGTTATATTTTTAAACGGCAGTTAGGAATATCGTCTGAATCTAAACTTGTATCATCAAGCAAATGCCACATAATGATCATTAGTTGTACAACAACGTAGACCTTTTGCTATGCCTGTGGAGAAATATTTACACTGTAACCAGATCCAGTAGGAACTATAAAATGGTACATACAAGTTTTTGGAGTATTAAGTAGAATTTTTAATTTTTTTTTTCCCAGAGACCTAAAAAATCTAGGCAAATAACTGAGATACTGAATAGTGCAGACTCAGTATACTGCAAATAATAAAGCTGTGCAAGAGATGTCATTTTCTTTGGGCATACAGGGCTTCAAAGTGAACCACTTTTAGAAAAGCTGTTGTCTAATGGGGTGATACCTTATCATTTAATGGACTGATGCCCTTTTCTTGACTGTTGTTTGGAGCTAGACTTCTCAATTTTTAAGAATATCAATATATCTTCAAAAGAAAGTTGTAGAGGCTATAAGTCAGGAAGGATTTCCATAATTCTGTCAAAATATACAGAAAGAAAAGATACAGAGCACCTACAAGTACAGGAACACTATTTTGGTTCAGAGAGAAATATTTTAATATCAGTACACTATTCAGGGTAGATGATTTTTAATATTGTAAGATAGAGTGCACTGAAAAAGTAAAACTTGCTTCCAGGAAAAAAAAATCTTAATTTTGTTTTGTCTGGATTTCTGACAATCACATTTCAGATCTCCACTTTTTAGAATAATTTATGTATTTTAGGGGATGCCTGCACAGAGTATATCACAGGTCCTTTCCGTATGTGATAGCGTGTCTCTAAAACAAGAGGATTTTGACCAAACTAATAGACAGATGAAGCCAAACAAACAAATTGCTGCTATGCTAATTTCTGAAACAGATGGCTCTGATCCAGTATTTGCTAGCAAATGTAATTCATTGTCAATCTAACACAGAATCACGTATATCTTTCTGTCATTCTGTATGTATAGCATATAGGGAGAAACCTGGCTCAGGATACTCCACCCACAGCTAAATTTACACACAAAGAACTGAAAATCAAAGTGCACAAACAAGTACAAATTCTGCTGTCCTTACTGGAAGCAGAGATCAGACCACTGTTTTGAAGTTTCAGGTACCGATCTTCAAAAGGCCCGAGATGTTAGGGCTACAGTCTCTCCTCACTTTGTGGTAGAAATACCCTTGAAATTAAGACAAGTTGTATACATGGCTTGCAGCATGAGAGTATACCAGAGCATACACCCGATAAACTTTTCATTTTCTGGACACAAGGTATTTTAGTTAAATGCCTGAGATTTTGTTGGCTTTAAACAAGCTCCCTGAAAAAAAGTCAATAAAAATGTAGTTTTGCATCCAGCCTCCTGAACAGGCCATGCAGTTGCAACTGTGGGTCTAATTCAGCTTTCTGAGGCAGTCTGTCTTTGCTGTTGGTGTATCTTCAGCTAAATTTAGCCTAATGTTAAGAATGACCTACACAGCAAGGAAATAAACTGTTTGAAAAAATATAGGACAAAGCTTATGTTTAAGGGAAAGCTTCCCACAATGTTCTATTTGTGGCACACGATCATACATTTGTGTCATCATCTTATCCTTTCCTTGAGCATTGATTGAAAAAAGAGGCTTTTTAACCTACTCCAAATTCTTCTTCGTACATCTTTATTGGAGAAGGTCAAGGACCTGGTCAAAAACAGGGGAAGCACCTCCAAGGAAGAGATCTGAACAAATCCCATCCTGCCTGCTGCAGTTTATTTATTGTCATTTCCAAATCGTGAGGCACCTGGATGAGTCGCGGCCCTGGGAGGGAGTCGAGCTGCGCACACCCGCCGGGTACGTTACCCCGGCTCCGGTGCTTACCTTCACGCACCCATCCACGGGAGTCACCCCTCCGTGGGGCTCGCCGACCCACACACGTATCCTTTCCCCCACCCCAGCTGCCCCACGAACTCCCTCCCCACCTGCCGTTTATTTCGCAACGCGCCCAGGTACGATAAAAATCCCTTCCCTCCCCCCACTCGCTCGGTCCCCTCCGCCCGGGCGCTGCCGCCGACAAGATGGCGGCGCCGCCTCACGCCGCTCCGTAGTGCTGCGCCCCGCCCCGCCCGCCTGCGCGGGAGACCCCGTGGCCGCCACCGCCACGTGCTGCCGTCGCGCGGTGCCCGGCCGCGCGCGTGTCGTCTTTCCCCGCGGCAGAAGATGCGTGTCCAGGGCGCGGTGAGGAAACTTCCCCCCCCCCCCCCCCCATCCTCCCCCGCTTCGGCCCGCGAAGTGCTGCCGGGGGTGGGGGGGCGCCCACGGGAGCGAGGACCCCGCTGCACCGGCAGCTTCGGAAGCGAGGGGAAAAACGTGATTTTCCGGCATCGCGGCGGGGAGAGGGCGCCGGTGCCTTCTGTATGGGGTCCTGGGGCGCGGAGGGAAGGGCGGCCGTGGAGCGGGGGAGCGCCCTGCTTTCCCCTCCCCCGCTCACTCGGTTCAGGCGGCCGACCCGCCGCCGAGGGTCCCGCTCCCTCAGGGCGTCGAGTGGCGCCGGCCGGGGCGGGGGGGGGGGGGAGAGCGGGCGCCGCGGCGGGTCGGGTCGTGTCTCTGCCGGGACCTGGGCGGCGCCTCGGGCCGGCCGGGGGGGTTTGGGTAGCGCTGCCGGGTGGGCTCGGGGGCGGCCAGGCCCCCTGCCCCGCACCGCCCCAGGAACACTTCTTCTGCTTCTAAAAAAAAAATTTTTAAAAAAAGACATAATTTTGCATGGTGTTTACTAAACTAGCTTTTGGGGGGGGGGGAAGGAAAATATATTCACGGGACTTTTCTTGTGCTCGCAGACCGCACGGCGGGTTGCTCCGAGCTCGGTAGCCTCCCCTGGGCGCGGTGCTTGTGCGAGGGCGCGCTCGGAGCTTCACAGCCGCTGCCCGCAGGCAGCAGCCGGGGGCGCAGGCAGGAGCGCGGGGGGCAGCTGCGCGGCGTGACGCTGCCTTTGCAGCTAACGACCTTTAATGACTGAGTAGGTCTAGAGGCTTGATTGCATCAAATGTGTAAGAACCAGAGAGAAAAGGTTAAATTCACCGGTGTAATGACTCTGCGCAAATGGTTTCTCTTTATTTCAGTACGCGTGTACATGGTAGCGAATTTAAGAGTTTCAGGCTCAATCTAGTTTACTGTGATTAGCACAATTAAGGTGTTTTTAATTAAAATTTTTACCCATGACAGTATAGTTTTAATTGCATAATACTTACTATGGAAGTTAGCACGGTTTTGTGCCGATAGCATTTTTTTTCCTGCGGTGAACTGATAATATTAAGTATTCCAAGCTATCAAAAGGGTAACTTTAATATATTTAAAACTTGTTTGCTTGTTATTCCATATAATGTAAAAACTGATGTTGCTAAAGTTGTGTTTATCAACGAACACTTGTGTTAAGATACATTTCTCTATTTTCTTTTGAGTGCTTTTCAAGTGTGATGGCACATGTTGAATAAGAGGTATAGACTCATACTGACTGTGGAGACTTGGAAGTAGGGCTGTCTAAGGTGATAAATCACCTTTTAAATTTCACCAAAGCAAGAGTGGGATAATTCATATTGCATTACATGTTCAATTTGTTTATTGGTTCTTAAGCAGGTCTCCCACTGCCTTCGTTGGAAGGTCATTGTACACAATGGCACCCTCAGCACCGTTTAAGGCTTCTATTGTCTCTTTGTATTAGTAGAAGGCCACATAATACCATTTAACAGATACATTGGAGGTTTAGTTTTGTGCCAACACTTGGCCTTTTCTTGTAAAAAGGGCCAGGGAGAGCAGTTGAGAATTTTTTTTAATAAAATTAAAGCAGTTCCCATTTTTTTTATTTAAAAGCTCCAGAACAATATTTGAAACCTTAAACAAGAATGCTGTTCTAGTGGTTGAGAAGCAGAATCTGCAACATACTCAATGCGAAAATGAAATTGATAGTCTAATTTTACTATCCACGCTGAGTGACATACAAAATAGTAAGGAAGCCTAAATGATGAAAAGTAAATTAGATTTTTAAATTAGGTAATGTTTGAAGATGTTAGAGTATTATTACATTTATTTCGTTGGTAATATTCTGAGATGTTTTAGGAAAAAGTAAGGAAAGATAAATCATACCAAAATAATTTAAATGATGTTAAAAAAAATCAGTTACAATGTGAGGCTTATTGTTATGCAGAGGAAGAAGCCTTTGCACAGAAATAAGCCTTTTACTTTACTCCATCTATTGAACAGAAAAATGTGGGCTTAGAGAGAAAGTGCACGTCTAGCTTTGGCAATAGACAACCCTGGGAATGGTCTGAGGAGATGGAGGTTCCTGCACCATTCCAGTTCAGCATTGCTAGTGAGATACGTGACACAGGCACGTATGGTTTTATCTAAATTTTAAAGGGTTTTGAAACACAGTTAATTTTTTAAGCCATATACAGGAAGGACTTACATATATATTTTTGGGTGTGTGTCTCGGTACAAAGAAAGAAATGCCTTGTTCAGAAGTTTAAAATGCATAACTTAAGATGTGTGCTGTGGCATTAGTTAAGACAGATTGAGGATACCCTGGTTTTGTGGAGGGGAAAAAAAGTTACACCCTTCAGTTGTAATAGTCTGAAAGCTGTAGGCAGGACAGGAATCCAGAGGTGGCCCTTTAAAAATGGGCATGGGAAAAACATTGCTGCAGGGAGTGAACTCTTCCTGGGTAGTTTCAGGGTTAGGTTGGGCTAGTGTTTAGTGATATACCAGAACAGAACTTTTTTAATAGAAATTGACAGGCTTTTAAAAATGTAAGAGCATATCTTAAAAGGTAGGATTTTGGTTCCACATAGCTGTAGAAATAACTTTCTGAAAGATGGTTCCTGCTAAGATTTTGCTAAGCAGAAATAGTTGACGTGTATCTCAATAGGACATTGGGTTTCATGCCAACGCTGTGTTGGGGAGAGGCAGAACTTGTTAATTGCAAATCATTTTGCTGTTTACATTCTGAGATTGTGGGTGGGAATTTTTTTACCTATTTTTATTTTGCCTAGGTATATTGGGGGTTATTACAGCTGGGAGTCAGCAACTTTTTATTAATTTTCTAGAAATAGATGTGTAGCAAATAAGTTCTTAAATAACTCTAGATTGTGTCAGCATTTTTCTTTGCTTGTTTCTATCAGCATTAACTAACTGTTACTGTTCAAATCAGCCTGGTAACAGTTTTGAAGAATGGCAAAAGTAATGAGAATGGATGTATTTTCATGGAAGGATAGTAGATAAGAGGAAAGAAGTAAAACCTTAATATTGCCAGTTAGATTTCCATTATCTGTAACTGCTTTTTGGCCTTAAGGGAAGTTCATACCTAACAGTAAAATCTGTGTGAAATCACATCATATTTTTGTACTATAGCTGCCTGGATAAAAGAAAAACATGCGGAGTATAGCATTATTGACGTAGCAATGTATCTGGATCCATTTGTAGTAACTGTGGATTTGTTCAGGATGAATGGCGAGAGTGTATAATTATAATTCTGGCCTTGTAAGAATAATACTGTCCTAGGCAGAAAAGATTCTCAAAACTAATGACAAAATACGCCTGTCGTACAAAGTTAAATCTCTGTGGTATTTTCTTTACTTTTGCTCAGTTTTTGAAGAATTTGGGTGGAAGAATCCTGCATTGAAACAACAAAGGAGTGCAAAGAAGATGTAGGATTAAAGAGCAAGCTGAAAAATCATGACTAAACTTGATAACAGTGACAAAATAATTGTGGTCACTTCCAATTAGTCTGTTTACTTCACAATACCAATTCAGATTTTTCTAAGAAAGTATATACTCTGGCGGGTTTTTTTTTAATTAGCTCTCTTTGATTTTTCTTACATATCTTAATTAAAAGTTTGGTTGTAGTTGTTAATTATGATGTACTTGTTTAGCCTTTTGTTTAGTCTTTGTTCTGTTTATGAATGCTGCCTTCGAACAGCATTGCTCTTACTCAAACATCTTGCATGATAGTTTTCCTTGGGGGTTACGGAAATGATAATCAGCCTTATGCTTCCTCTGTTTCCAGGTGCCAGTAAGAGAGACTCTCTGGAAACGATAGCTCAACAAACAGACATTTCGTGTTCTACCGTGACCTAGTCCACTTTGTCAGAGATTGAATTTGAAAGTGTTAAAGTGCTTGTCGCTAGCCCAAACTGCTGTTGAGATTTTTGTGTTTCCCCTTCGGTTGGACTTCAGAGTTTTAGTTTCAGTGGGCTTTTTGGTGTGGGAAGAGGGTTATAGTGGAGAATCTAAATGTGTTACACTTATTGCAGAATTTTATATTTTGTCAGTTTG
This sequence comes from Grus americana, assembly GCF_028858705.1. Lineage (NCBI taxonomy): Eukaryota > Metazoa > Chordata > Aves > Gruiformes > Gruidae > Grus > Grus americana. Next base: position 28,345,997 of record NC_072859.1, read on the forward strand.
TTTTTTCTCCCCAAACTGTTTGCAGCGATTATAGCATAGAAGCACAGAAAACTCTTAACCTCTTGTGAAAAGAAATAACATGTCAAATATTGCAGTATATTACGGGATTCAAAAAGCAATTGACTTGTGAACCAGGCTTGGTGAACCATTTTATTCACAATGTCTTTTCATTACTTATTCAGATAATTGATGCAATGTTTGAAGTCCCTGAAGTGCACAGAAGCATCTGCAATTTCATTGACATAGTAAACTATTTTTAAAAAAGTAACATACTTCTGTATGCTCACAATAGAGAAAATATGCAGCCTTTGTTTCCAAAATTATTTAAAGTTAATGCATGGGACGTTGGGTTTGGGATTTCCATAAATTAAGGATTTTTCCCACCTCTCAACAGTTGGGTTTAAGTACTGAAAAAACAAGTGTAGTTTCTATGTAGGTTTTGTACAACTTCAGTAAAAGTAAGAGTTCTGGTGCTTCCCCCCTAATTATAAAAAGTAGTAATAATAAATGGCATTATTTGTAAAACTTCTGATACTTCTGCAGTTAAAGAATACATTGAACAGATGCCTCCTATTGCCATCCACTTCAGTACATTTACTGGTGCTTCATACAGCCTAGGTCATATTCTTGTTTTCGTGTTTCTAAGTGCTCCTATAGCCTCTTCCTTCTGAATGCAGTCAGCTGCTCCCTGATTTGGTTTACATGCTCTTAGTGTCTCCCTCGGGTTCTCTCCATTCACCCGTCTTTCACAACAGTCTCTGCAAGCTTTGTTAATCAGCTCATCCATTTGCATTAGAAGGTGGTTTTTTTGCAGTGCAAGAAAAATTGTTTGCACCCCTCACTGGTTGCTGTCATGCCTTAGTTTGGAGCAAATCTGTCCCTGTGCCCTAGTTTAATAACAAATTTATCACTTGCTGTACTTCTAGATAAAGCTACACTTTTCTGTGGGTTTTTCTTGCATGTGTGTCCATCTATATTATCTGGCCCCTTGCCTGCCTTTATAAAAAAAAGCTTATTTTTTCTTCTTGATTGATTTCTTCCACTTGGCTCCTTTCATTTTCTTCACTGACTAGTAGTTTTGTCACTTCTGGGATTTCATGCACTATTTCCAACACAGTTGGCTTTATTTGGGCCATTGTCCTCCATACTTCCATGCAATGTATAGCTAAAGAGTCTTTGCATCTTGTCGTTGTTCAAGTTCATCTGCCCTTGATTTTTAGGTCTTTTTCAGTTAGGCATGCTGGCTTGCTATAAAATAAATACCTATGTGCTGATGCTTTCTTACAGGTAATACATAAAGAATGGATTTCCTGACCTTCCCAACAAGCGTGTTCACTGTATATCCCTTTGTGATTACTTTCTCTTACAAATACATAATTCCAAATTTCTTTTAGTGTTTTTACACCCCAATTCATGCGTTTTGACATCCCTGCCAGTTCCTTTAGTTGCAGTAACCCGTGTGAAGCCACTTTTGGCTAAGCTGTTGCTCTGCTTAATGCAGAACCCTGAATTCTCTAAGGCATATAAAAATGGTTATTGTTTAATAGAAATACTTTTATTGGAGGAGCTTTCTAGGTCAAAAGAGAAGGTCTGGCACCCTTGGGGCAAAAAAGACTTGCCCATCTCCTGCATGCATTGCTCACTACAATTTCAAAACCCCACTTCCCTGGAAGGAGTCTCCTACTGGATACAGGATCCTAAAGCCCACCGTAGCTGTAGATGATTTACCTTACCTCATGCATGCTGATTTATGGAGGTAATACTACCCCAGCTAATCTGCTTCAGCTTGTTCAGGGATATGATGAGTTAGGTGGTGGCTGGCTGCGTGCTCTTTCCTGTGCGTTTGCAGAAGGGTGGCTGCCACGCTACTCAGGGTGTGCAAACAGGGTTTGGCTGCTCCAGCTCAGGTTGTAGAGCTGTATTAAGCACCCATGGCTTTGCTGGAGAGGTTATTACTGCTTCTAGATCTGAGATTAGCAAGCTTCATTCACAGAAGTTTTGATACAAAGCTGATAGGATACAAAGCTGGTCTGATACTCAGACTCCTGTTTCCAGGTCTGTCATATGCCAACAGTTTTTAATTGCTGCTCCTCATTCAAGTAGCTGTGTTTTTTGAATAGCTTTTGTTTGGTTTTGTTTCCAATTTTCTAAGAAAAGTCCTTATCCTGTCCTGCTTGTCTGGTGATGTATTCCCTGCGTCATAGCTTTCTAACCCACTGGTAAGTCTCGAATGGATGACAGAAAGGTGGAAGTCTTAAAGATGCTGAACTACTACAATCTTTGCAAAATCAAACATCCAAGAAAAGCCTTAATTTGAGCTCATCCCTTAGATTAGAAGGGAATTGCACAGCAGCAAAACTGAATGCTGAAACCTTGGAGAAGCATTGTTTCCGTGGGACAAGATTCCTGCTAGCAGCACTGATATATGGAAGATTATTTCTCCCATGCTATGATGAGAAGAGATAAAGCACTTTGTACACACTTACTGAGATCCTAGGTAGCATCTCGTAATCCAGGCAATTTACTTTTTGGTTGAATAGAGATGCCTGTTGGCATTTGCAATACTAGCCTTTCTGTTAATGTACTCATTGCTGAATGTAACTGCTTTAAAGAAAACATCAGCTTTAATTATGTCTTGGAAGAGTCATTCAAATGCCTCTCCTAGAGTTTCCTCTTGCGAAGAGCTCCACGCTATGGCTTGTACTTGGCTCGCTGGAACTCTTCTTGGGCTCTCTCGTAAGCCTGCGCTCTGCAGCTGTACTCTGACATGGTGACAGCCAGATGAAATTAATAAATACGGTAGATGAAAGTGGTCAAGGAATCAAAGATGAAAAGAGATTGGTAGAGAAGAAAAAAATGGCATTTCCTGAAGTTAGTAGCACATTGAGCAGATTGATTAGGGTAGTTTGTTTTGCTCTTTTTCACTCTTAGGAGAGAGCATGTTATTTGACCAGAAAAGCAGATTCTGGAAGAATGGTGTGCCTAGAAAAAAAGAGAGGACTAAACTGGAACTTGCAGAAAGATGCCTTAGACATGACTGCATGTTTCACTCAGTGCTGGGATGTATCCTTACTGTCTTATAGCCCTCTGACCTGTGTAAATCTGCTGTCTAGTTTGCTCCTCTAGTAGTCAGCTACGGGATCTCAGAGCCCTGAGTGTAGGACCTGTGTGTAGGTAGGAAGAATCTGCAGGAATGTCTGCTAGACAGTGTGTAGTGGCTTGTCTTGGCAGACGTGTGATACAGAGAAAGGAGCAAGAAGATCAAAAGCAACAAATACTGTATATTTGTGATGCGATCCCATGTCATGCTGGGCATTTTCCAGTCCATCAAGTAACTTGCACTGGCTGTGAATAATGTCAGGAGGTTTTATTCTTTCACATGATTTGTGAAGCCTCTCTTCTCCTTCCCAGTAAGTCAAAGTCCTGTGATATCTTAACACTTAACAGGACAGCCAAATTTCCCACTTTACTAGTGGGACCTTAGGAGGAAAAGAAGTTGCAACTCTACATTTCCTGCAGCTGGCAATGTGACTGGAGGGGTGAGAAACTTGCTTTCCAGCCCAGATATCTTCCTCTGGCAGCAGAAGGGAAAGAAACTGATGCCAGACTTCTCTCCTCTTGTCCTCTGCTGGAATGTGGGGGAAGATATTAAGGTCAGCCCCAGGCTCCATGTGCTGTGACAGCGTAGGTTGTTCCCTTTACACAGATGGTCTAGCTAATGAGAGTACATTGCTGAACAGAGTTCTGAATCAGGGTTATTAACACCCAGAACTAACTACCCTTAATGGAACCACATAGTTCAAAGAAATCATCTGTAATACTAGGATACTGAATGTAGTACAGGCTTTTACACTGACAGGCACACAGATCCAAAAAGTATCTAACATCTTATCTTAGGTGTTTATGAAGATGTTCAAAAATCCAAACCCTATACTCGAGGTGTATTATCAGATATTACAGCTGGAGGTATGCAGCCTGTTGTCCTTCTTCAATCCATTTTCTGAAGGATGAAGTGGTTTCCTTGCAAAGTCAAAGGCTGGGTTGTTTTTCCCCATTACGCCCCAACCCTGAGCTTAAATGAAGCACCTGGACAAGGGGTTGTGGTGGGACAGATCAGGGAACCAGACCCAGGAGCACACCTGGCAGCAGCATGGCCCCAGGTCTTCTTCCTTGCTTGACTCCCTGAGTCTGATGCTGCTCTCTGCAGATCATTCTCAAAACCTGCTTGAAATTTTGCCAGGTTCTGTTGATTATGTAGCACTGGACAATGCATTTGGGATCCTCTTGTGTTATGGGACTGTCATGGGCTGACATGCTTTTTTTCCTCTCCTTTCTGTTAACCTGCTGGCTCTGATGCGCAGCAGTCATGCTTTAACAGAATGGTTAGGCTGAGCTTGTGGACGGGGTAGGAAAGTGCTGATGGGCAAATTGGGTACACCAGAGCATCTGGCCTGTCCATCTTAATCTGAACCTTACAAGCAATCTCTTGTGTAGAAAATGTGAAGTTTTTTCTAGTTTCCTAAATCACTGAATAAAGTAAAGCTTCTATTAAGCTTGATCGCAGTCTTTTTAAAATTATTTCTGTCAGGGTCTTTTTGGAGCAAGATATTACTGTGTACACTTAAATGTTTTTTTCCAACATTGATTTTTAGTATCTGGTCTTATTTTGGTTTGCATAGTTGATGTGACTGTATCTGTGAGATGTTTTTTCTTCATTCACCACTTAAAAGCTTATGAAACATGTGCAACAGTGTCTAGTTTTGACAGATTTTTTAATAAATTACTGTTATGATACAGAAGGAAAGGTTGTCTCTGCTTTCCACATGGAACAGCAAGTGATGAGATTCAGGGAGCTCAATACTTGAGGAAATCTTGCATCTGTCAGCAGCATGTGCAGAGCTGCAGTCTTTATCATGGAAGTCTTCATAGTCCCTGGTGTTGTGGGCACAGGCCGTGCATATGGAGGTTCTTGATGAAGGCTGGAGCCTTGTACTTAGCAGGTCCCGACTGATGCCAGTGGAGAGAGCAAAAGAAAAGGTTTGGTGTATGTAAAGTAATCTGGGTTGCTGAGGAGTATTCTGTGCTAGTAGGTGTCTCCTAAGCATTGAAGTCTTCATGCCCCAGCGTATGGCAGCTGTAGGACTGACAAGGGCAGGACTAGATAAAGCCATGTTGTCACCCACCAGCCTGGGATAGTCTCTAACCAGCTGAAGAGGGTGGCTTCCTCAATAATTGGCCTCACACTGTGTTGACCATCTTCCAGTTACCAGTGAGGTTAGTGGAAGCAATTGTTTAATAGTTTTGTTGTGTTTAAATTTAAATAGTGCAGTTAACCTAAAAAGTCATGAGCTGAAATTTCCACTGCCAAACTACATCATTTTGTGATGTGCACCTATAGTATCTGATATTTTGACAGAAGCAAAGATCATCTAGACAATAGAAACTGAAGGAAATAATCTGGGGAATGAGGCAATACAGACATGCTGTTGAGGTTTTGCCAGTTGTTGCCAGCAGTTTAAACTCTTTGTAAAATGTTTTACAGCATCGTTGATTTCTGGTTTTCTTTTACCCACAGAAGTAGGACCTCTACCGCAGCAGAATGCAGTCTAATCTCTTATTTGACACAATTTAAAAAAAGTAAATGTGTTCTTTGCTCATTAGGTGTATGTTGGTCATCCATGCTCTCTTGAAACATTTTTTAAGTTAATTTTTTTACCTGATACATGCTTCTGTAGGCACTGGGGCTATGGAAAATGTTAGAGGCCTATTTCATTTATTAGGTGAATTTAAAGTTCCTTCATTGTTTGATGTCAGAAGAACAATTAAATTTTATCTGAGCAGAGCAGGGTGTCCCTAGATGCAGGTTACAACGCATCCAGTGATGCTATTAAAAGAAAGATCATCTGTTGTTGCGTTGGGGAATCCTTATAAAACGTCAGGAAAACTGCCTGGAAGACTATAAATGTGTTTGAGCAATGGAATGAAATATTCTTAAACTGCAGGGTGATGGCCTGTAGCAGGACAGGTTTTGATGTGATTCTTGCTTGTCCCAACAGTTGTAAATTGGATGTATTGGAACCCCTTTTTTTCTTGGGGCTTCTGCTGTTTGGAGTTATGGTTTAGAATCAAAGCTTCTCTTATTAAAGAGAGCATCTAGCCTAGAGTTAATGAAAATAAGCCTTGGTGGGTATCTTCTTTTGATAAGATGCATACGTGGCTTGTATGCTTCCAGAGATGGTAGGCTTTTCCATGTACAGACCAACGTAGCCCTACAAGATGTGCTTTGTGTATCCGTTACAGGTGCATTTAGTGTTGGCATTGTTGCTCAGTCTTGGATCTGGTTCCCTGGACTGTCTGAAGCTTGCCTTCCTTGAATGGCTGCTCATACTTAAGAACTGCAATGCTGAGTTACACCAAAGATCACAGTGGGGTTGTAAGAGCCCCCAGGGAGGCTGAAGTTGGGGTAAACTTGCATCCAGGTGAGCATCAGCTGGAGACTCATCTGCCTTGGTCAGCTGGTCAACCCATAGTGGGATTCGTCTGACCAAAGATGGACTTTCTGTCTAAGCTCGGCTCCCTTCGTGGTCACTGGAGATCTGCTTAACGCATAGCCAGTGAAGTCAAAAGCATGATTCATCTTGCTCTAAAAGAGATTTCTAGAGCAGAACAGATGCATTGCACCATGGAAGTGACCATTTCCCATCACTGTCTGTAGAAGGGGGTTTGGAGACACAAGTTCCCCCACAGATGTGTAACCTTAGGTGAGGTAAACTCATCCCTGCTACGCCAGGACTGGTAGAGCTCATCCTGTCATGTACAGGTTTTGTCCATAGACTGGAAGAAACAAAAGCAGCCTGGCCACTGCTTCACCTCTCTTTTACCTGCATTTTGAGTTAAAAGTCAGTCTGAAGTAGTGAAGAAAACATACCGCCTGTGGCTGTGGAAGAGGCAGTTCAGAGCAGAAGTAAACTTGCTCTTGGGTGCGAACCTGCGGGCTTCTCCAGCTTAGCTGTACAGATGCCTTGAAACCCAAGCACCAAATATGTGTTGCTTAATAATTGTAACCAAAGTTATTTATTAAGAAATTTAGCCTCCAAACAATTTTCATAGCTGCTAACATATTTTGAATGGGTTTCTTCTTTAAAAATAAGTGTTGGAAATACCCATTGTTCTTCATCTGCCCTGGTTTAAAGGAAGCTAAAAATCATCTGCCAAGATAGGTCTGACATTTTCCAAAGAGGAGTTTAAAGAAAACTGTAAATGCACATGGGAATCTCTGAGAATTGGAAACCTTAGGGCTTCATGAGCAGAGTCATCCAGATCCGAAGACACAAGCTCTGTGAACTGTAGAGAGCAAGAACAGGAGCCACAGATGATTTTTTTAGTTGCATTTCTTTAGCTCCCTTCCTGCTTGTGTGTCACTTTGGAGAGTTCAGAGTTAACATTGGTCCTTTCTTAAATACTGCATCTGTTCTGATTTTTCTACCTTTGTTCTCCTTATTGTTGTAAAACTGTCATTTCTGTAATCCAAATTACACACACGAGAGGTGTATGAGCCATGTTCGTGAGGGAGCTGTTTATCCCTGAGTTTTGGGGTACCCTTCAGCAGCTTATTTAACTCTTCTTTCTCAAGAAGTAGAATAAAATAGATGTACACAGGAGGCTTCTTGCAAGTCTTGAGACTTGCAAATACAAGTATAAGCTTTGGAACATGAGGTAACCTTGATTTATTTATTTAAGCCATTTTGAATTTTCTTTGCTCCTTTTGAGCACCCTGGATTTGAGGATAGGTTGCGTGATAGGATTGACCCAGATGTGATTGTGAGTTGTTTCCATATATGAAATTGTGATACTTATTTACATTCTGCCTACTGTTATTAAAATACTTGAAGTGCCAGCTGTTCTAATGAGAAGTAATTGGGACAATTAATAGCTCTTGACACTTTTTATTGTCTTTATTGTCTCTTGTATCTTTCCTGTGTAATTGCAAGTTGCAGGAGACATAACCCTTCTGCACGCTGCTTGTCCGTCTCCTTTGATTCCTGCTGTATCTCTCTTCTGATCCAGCCATCTCACGCTCTTCCCCAGATCTTTTTCTTGATCGCTGTCTCAAAGCTTGGAAACATCAGCACATGAATCCCCCTTTCAGGTTTTTATCTTTGTTCTTGTTATTGATATTATTTGGCCTGAGTGCAAGGCATATAGCACACTATTACAGATTGGTTTAAACCAAATCCATCAACTTTTCTAAAATTAGGCAATGCTGGTTGAAAGAACCTGTTAACGTTTTTTGAGGGTTTTTTGCTCATACATAGGCACATTAAAAATGGCTGAACTCATGTAAATCTCCCTGGTAAGTCTAGACTTCTTCAGTGTCTAGGTCCTTTCATTATTTACAAGTAAATACATTTTAAAAATGCAGTCATAAATCTTTGAAAACTTCTTCATTTGTACTCAGTTGAAACTTCACTAACTGTATTATACAAAAATGACAGCAACGTAGAAATGTTTTAACTCTCTCTGTAGGTAGGGTTGAATCCTGCTTGTAGTGATAGGAAAGCAAGCTATAGAATTTAGGATGTATGATGTGGAATCCAAGTTTTAATATCTCTAAATTTAAAAGGATGAAAACAATCAGGGAACTGAAGGCATTGAAATGTATATTCCTGAGCCAAAAGTAAAAGAATTGGGAAAGGGGGAAAGAGTGGCTGGACTCTTATTGCTGTATAAACATGTTTACCTAGCATACGTGCTGCCTCTTGCTTTTCAGTCTTGCAGCACTGGTTGTGGGTTCTTTAAAATGTATTGAAAACTGGCCAGGCAAGACATACTGTGTGACTGAGTGGATGCTGTGTTTTGCAAAGCATTACTGGAGAGCTGGGAGAGGAGCATGGAGCCAAGGTGCCAAGGACATCGCTGGCCTTCGGATGTGCTGGGAAGGTGCTGAATCATCTTCTCCAAACACTTCTTGCATTGTAGCAGAGATGCTGGCCAGCCTCCCCGGTCAGCCATGTACCTTGACATTCACAGGGAAACCTTTGCTGAGGCTATTCACTGACATACATGCATGCCTAAATCTGTGTGAATGCCCAGCTTTCGGTTTTGAAAATGAGGATGTGGTTTGGATCACTAAGACTGCTTTTGCTGTCAGAGCTATTTACATCTATTCATTTTCTTACCCCTGTGCTCTGGTGTGCCCTGGGGAGTTTTGTTCCAGTCTCCCAGTATTCAAACATAAGTATCCCCAGTGGGATTTGCAAATACACACATCTTTGGAAAATTGGGGTGTGACACTTAAAGGAGCTATGCAGCATCCAAATTACACATCTCGTAAGGCATGAAAAAGAAAGTGGGCAAGCAACATTAAATAGCATATTTGCGCAGAAGCAGCTGAAGTGTGATTTCTGTGGGAACTGTGACTACTTGCCTAAGCTTCGTGTATCTAAATTCCTCATTTAGGGTTCTAAGTATATGGGAGGGTTTTTGGTCTGATTTAGTATCTAGTGTCTCTTTGTTCCTACCTCTTTAAGGAGGTAGGTCTCTACTCTTGATATCCCCCCCCCCCCCCCCCCCCCTTTCTGGGCACAGATCAAAAAGGTGATAATTTTTCTAGGTAGACCTGTGGCATATTTAATCTCCCCAGCATCAGGAGGAATCTCAGCGCACCAGATAGTACATTGCATCAGCAGCAGAGTTTGCACAGCTTGTCAGTGGGGTCCACAGCAGGGGCAGAAGAAGAGGCAGGGACAGGTTCCTGTGTTCCCGAGAGGATCATCACATAAAAGAAACTAATAAAAGCTCCAAACCATGTCAGTCATCTTTTTCACCTACTGCTTCCTCCAAAATTGTATGCTATTTCAGCCTTTTCTTTTTTGTGGGTAGTGTTTGATTATCATAACTGTTACGCATTTTGTAGTGAAACCTTAAATTTGACTTTTCCTCAAATATGAGTTCACTAACCTTAAAGACCAGTTGCCCAAAGAATGTTTTCAGTGTCATGCAGTATTACAGTCTTGATCACCCACTCTTCTTGATTTCCACAGGGCAGCTGGTAGGGTGTTTTATTTTGCTGTTTTTTAAACTATTCAGTAGCTGAACAAATTATGTTGTTACTTACATATACACTTTGTAAGCTATTCAAATAACGGGGGGGGGGGGGGGGAACCTGTATAGGTAAATAACCTGTTTAGCCATTGTTTTTTTTCCCTCTACCCCTGGTCCATCCCATCTCCTGCACACATATATGGAGAAGGGCAGTCTGCTTAATTGAACTGATTATTTTTTGTTTGTTCTCTTTCCTGAAGTCTGACTATGGGTTAGGTGCCATGAACAATTTGGCCCTAGCTTTTCCATCTGAATTTGTGACTTTGTCACTGAATTGCATGTTTAGCTTTTCACATTTTCTTGTCATTTCATGGATGGTTTTAAAATAGTTTATTTCTTCTGTGTACATTCATAAGGGGTTTGCACCCCTTCATGTTCCCTTTTTCTTCCATTGCTCTTTTTTTAGTTAGTCATGCAGTGAATTTGCCTGTGGTATAGGTGGTGGAGGATATCTTAAATTGTGAGATCTGCTGATGAAAAATCTGCGAGCTCAGTGTTGTTAAAGATAGTGTTGATGTGGTATCTTGAACTGGAGACTGTTTCCGCAGAGGTTCTTGAATTACTGCATAGGGCAAACCCTGGTGCTTGCACTGTGTAATGTCCTTTCCCAGCCCATTGTCTTCTATTAAATCATTTTATAGTTCAAATCCATCTCTTACTCTCGCATGCATCTCCTTTGTTCCTCATCCACCTGCAGCCTCCTATCTGTCAAACAACAAAATACTCTTTGATCAAAATTAAATACTAACTTTGATAGGAATGTCTTGAAAGAATAAACATAGTTCTATGCATAAATGTTTAGTCCTCTAGAAGAGTGGAAAATGAGGTGATGGAAAATGCCGGGTTGTAGTTCACAGGCAGCAGCATTTAAATGGTTTGCTATAATCATATTAGGATAGAATTAAACTGAATTCTTTATGTTGTACTGCAGTGAAATAGGGCTGTTACTGATCACTTTCTCCTCCCTCTTGCTTTGATGATTAGCGTGAAAACTCAAGCAGTAAAAATTACAGGAGTTCTGCAGCAGTGCACAGAAACTGGTGTGAGAGCCTGAGTTGGAGTTTCATGTCCTTGCACATGAGAGCTCTGGTGCTTCCCTAATAGACTGAAAATGAGACCACTGCTGCTTTATAAGAGGTCTGTTCCAGCCACATTGCTCTACAGCTTGGCAGATGGTGGCATGTGAATGGTTTCATATTGATTGGATGGATTTGCCTCGGGGTAAGAGGAGTGTGGGTCCTTAAAGATGAGCTTCTAGATTTTTTTCTTTTTATTAAAAAAAAAGGTGTATTTATAAAACACTTCTCTTTAAATCAGAGGAGTGTGTGGTAACCAAAGCACCGAAGTTAACTGGAAGTAAAAAGTCCTTAAATTATCACAAAGACCAAAAAGCCAAGAATACTTATTTACTAAATGATTACGTTTTTACATTAGAAGAAAGTGACACTTTTAATTAGTGTTCAAGGCATATGGTGAATGAGAAAATAAGCTTATTTCATGCAAACAGAAATCGATGCAAATAACCTTTCTCCTCATATAAAAAGGGATGACTTGAAACTCAATACATATTCAAGAAGGTTAAGTCATTACTGCATCACTTTAATATTAGTTAAGGGCCAGCAAAGAAAATCACTACTCTGCATATACTTACTCAGCAAGGATTGCTATAAATGAAAGAATTAGGTGATGGTACTTTCTAGGAGATAAATCTGAAGGATCCCTTGCCCATGTAATGTGTTTATTCTTTACCTTCAGTAAATAACCTTTTGGGTTCTGCCTTACACAGGTAGTTGCCAGAGATGCCTTAATTCTCCAGTGATTCATCCCAGCTGGTAAAGACATTTTGTGATGCTTTTTGTTTATTGTTCTTTGTCACACCTCTGTTTTGTGCTTTGCTCTTCTAAATGTTGTTTCTAAATCCTTCGGCCTGAAATGACTTTTCAAATGAGTGTGTACAGCACCTAACACAAAGATCCCAATCTCATTCAAGCCTCTGGGTGTTGCTGTAGAGCGTTGAGTTGAATTCATTTTTTTATAGTAATGGAAGTATTTCTTGAGGTATTCGACCTTAAACAAAGTGGGGGGGAAGAAAACCCAAAAACTTAAATACCTGTCAGACCTGTAGGAATGGGGAGAGTTTGATAACTTGGGAGACTTGGATGGTGTTGAAAACCGGATCCTTTCTGTGTATTCCAGTCTTGTGCTCTGATGCGTGCAACAGTGACTTGGTAAATTAATTTAAGCCAAAATACGTCATAGCAGTATCTTACCAAGTTGTCTTCAAATTTGCGTGACAGTATAGTTCATATTTTCTAACAGACTCTACCTACATGTGAATTATTTACGTGCTGAATTTTGTGTTCCCGTGAAAGAACACTGTTGTGCTGAACTTAATGCTAATTTTGTTTCTTCTGCAGTACAGACCATTTCTAGGGGCATGCTTTCCCTTTTAATTGCATTTTATTCTCAGAACTGATTGGATTTATCATTTAGTTCACTTTTGCTGAATGAAATGCTCCTGTATAAATTTCAAGGTCTCTCTAAAAAAAAAAAAAAGTTGGGTGATTTTTAGGGGTTTTACGTGTGGGCTTTCTTCTGGGGAGGAAACAGCATAAAACAGTGCAAAATTTTTTCTTTCCTCCTGCTTGATAAGCGTGGGGGGGGGGGGGGGTGTGCATTTTTGCTGTATATCACAACCAGCAGCTATTCCAGGGAAAATCTTTAAGATGGTTACTTGAATCTGTGTACACTGCCCACCTGGTGGTTATGGAGTGAACTGTTACTTTAAAGAATAGTTTAAACAACAGCCATGTTTGGGGCAGGCTAATCTTGCAAAGAGAGCAGTACATATAACAGGAGTCTACAGTGTGATAAGGGGAAAATTCAGCTCACTGACTAGATGTTTTAATGTGCGAACTCTAGGGAAATAACATATTGACTATTCTGTTGTGCGCAAGAAAATTGAAGAACCCTTTGCAGACAGAGGGCTTGCAAAGGATTCTTTCTGTTTCTCTTACCCAAAATCTGTGGCAAGATGTTTGAAATCAGCAGGACGCTTAATGCTGCTTTGTTAAATAATGAGGTAATATTTTGTCACTTTTTCTGGGCAGCATCTGTTTTTTTCTTTTTTCATATGTTTGTGAAGGATTCAGTTTAATCTTATGAAAGTCAGAGATTTAAAAAGAAAAATCATTCTTCAATTTATTTTTTCCTTTTGATGCTTTTGGAGAATTGGGTTGTCTTTTTATTTGCGGTTTCAATCGGCTGCTGTTGCCTAGGACATTATGCCACGTAAGGCTTCTAAACTGCACAGAGTAGGTAGTTATTAACGCTGAATTGGCTTCTGGTATAGTCCATCTGGGCTCTGTATGAGAGAGCTTGCTAGCGGCTACTGATGCTAAGATACCCGCAACCTTTGGGATGTATGCGTGGTGGAGAGGGGCTCAGTGATATGAGATCACTTCTTTTAAGGGAAACTGTCATTAATGAGTCAAGAAACTGCTCATTTATGGTAAGGAGAGGGAGGGGGGGCTGGGAAACAACCCTGTGATTTCATTTTGATATTGGATTAGCTGTTTAAGACAAGTTTCTTTTTGTGGGGATGGAAGATTGCATTAAAAATATGCTTTACTCAGGGGCTTGCTGGCTGATGCTGGAGAGACTGTATTGAGAATCTGATGCTTTACAAATGTGTCACAACCGTGATGCGGTGGTCAGTCCCTTACCCTGAAAGATAAATGGTACTATTGGAAACACGAGAATAAGGTTGACTTTTTCAACAATAGGATTCTGCCTTTGTCTTTACGGAGAGAGGCCTCCGAGGACGTTTGAGCGTTTGTTTTAGTGTTCCTCGGAAAGACTGCATGTGTGGGGTGCTTTTTGGGAAAGTGGTCAGTGTAAGGAGTACCTGGATTTATAGACAGATAAGATGGCTAATTTTTTAGAGGAGCAGTGTGCAATTATTGTTTCAGAAAAATGGCTGAATCTTTTGATATGCATAACGAATTTATAGTAACAAAGTAGGCTGAAGTTGAAAAGACTTAAAAATAATTTCTGGATGCCTTCTTTGGTGTTATTAACCCCTGAAGAGACCTTAAGTAAAAATTTGCATTACAAATCTAACTTTAATATTCGATGTATATTTGCACGAGAATGTATGGTAATATGCTAGCTCTGTAGCATTTTGATGCCTGTGTGTTCAGCCTAATAGGTCACTTAATATTTGAGTTAGGAAATCTCTTATGAGCTAGTTTAATCTTCGCTAGTTTTTACCAAGCTACAAATGTGCTCAAAAAGATGCATGGTGAGAGAAATCCTCTGCAGCCTTTTACATTGTTCTTATTTTAATTGAATTCAGTGCTCATTCCACAAATAGATTGTATAATGTCTTTTAAATGCGATTTTTCTCCTTGCTCGGTCTGTTTGTAGCTAGACTCTACAAGCTTACCATATTTCATATGTTTTATTGGTGTGTTTAGTCTGTGTGTGTGTGTTTGAGCGTGTCTATGGTTTAAAGAAATTTTAAAACGTACAGAATGTCAGTTTAGAAGCTTAGCAGTTCGGAGGGCATATTTATACTTTAAAAAAAAATAAAACTTCTGGAACAATGATTATCTGATTACATATTTTTGAAGATGGTTTTGGTGATTTGTAGTCAGGCTTTCTTTCTCCAGGAAAGAGCTAAGTGAGCTTATAACATGGCCCATCCTAGCTCTCTCCGTTTTTAGCTCTTATATTTAAAAATGCTTGCAATGATAATGAGTTTTTAAAAAAACATATCTGGCTCTTGAAATGAATGTGTGAGTGGTAAAATTAAATGATTTCTATGTGTGTTAATAGAGTAATACTCAGTCGCTTTAGTTGAGATGAACGTAAATTCAAGGTTAGTGGCAATTATAGGATGCCATGCCGTGTTACTTTGGCCAAAACATGCTTTAGGAAAATGAGTCCAAGTAAGAGAAAGAAATGAATTCTTCCTAACTTGTGAGAATTTTTAATAAACTTGCTGTGGTCGAGAGAAGGTAAAATACTGCTGTTTAGAAGTGAAGTTTTGTTAGTTTGTCAGTGGCAGTGAGCGGAGGATTAATGAGTGTGCATTGTTAAGTTAAGCACGTTCCTCTCTAAGCCTGGAAAAAAAAATTCTTTTAAATGCCCAAAGTTTGCTGCCATTTTATTTCCTGTAGAGCTGAAGAATAATGAAGTGAGGTAGCGAAATAATTCTGAAATACAACTGTCGTTCGGGGGAGTGCTCTGATAAATAGGTGTCTGCTGTGTCTTAGCATCAAGTGACAGCAATAGCAAATCCACTTCTAAAAATACGTGTTTTTTTGGTTTTTTTTAAAAAAAAACACTCAACCTTGCAGGGCCAAAAAAGGGGAGATGGGTTGATAATTAAAATCAATAGTACCTGAAAATAAATGCAGCTTTAAATGCACGTCAAAGTGCTTTTGTTGTGCCTTTAAGCCTAGAGGCAGATCATTAAATATGCATTTCTCCGGAAAGCAACTGTCGAAAAAGATAAGGTGGTTAAAATACGCCAGACCTGAGAGCCGGGCGTGCAGGAGGTAAGAAGATGTAGGCACTGAAGCATGGCCGAGGTATGACATCGCTGCGGCCGAGGGCTCCTGCACCGGTGGGTTGGGAAGAGGTAAAAAAAAAAAATATATATATATACAGGGATGCGTGTTGTTTCTTCAACCGGGCCTTAATTACTAGACACAAGCAGCAGTTCAGAAATCTGGTCTCTGTTGTTGTAGAGGTCACCAAATCATTAACATTGTCAATCTGGCAGCGGCTAATTTCAATAGCACCTGATGTCGCAACGCCTCCCCGCGCGGCGGCGGCCAATCAGCGCCCGCCCGCCGCTGACAGATGGTCCCATAAATGGATGTCAAGGGGAGACGCCGCCAGCCAGTTCCAGCAGGGCTCCGCGCCGCTCCGCCCGCCGCCGGGGGCTGCCGCACGGGGACAGCGGTACCTGATTTTTTTAACAAAAAAAAAAAAGAAAAAATAATAATATTTCTTTATTATTATTATTATTCTTGCTGCACAAACGTCTAGCACTGTGCTTTGTGGATCTTTAAAAAATAATAATAAAAATAATTCCCTGAAACCTTTAGCAAATCTGTAGAAGAGTTGAAGCCTTTCAAGACCCAATATTTGCCATTAAGAATGGTTATGGTAGGTATTAGTAGATTTAAAATCTGATCGTAGCGGGTTTATTTAGAGGTAGATATAGAAGCTAACATACAGATTTTCCCCGAATCTGCATCATTCTCAGTCTGTCTTTTCACATGAATTTAGTTTTCTGCTACTGATTTGTTTGTACATGATCTCTCCCTTTTCCCCCCCTCTCCCTTTTTCTCTCTCCCCCTGTCTCTCGCTCTCTCTCTTTCATATTTAATGTGTGCGTATCCTTTAATAAAGGATGTACTTTGTCGTTTTAAGGTAATTGCGATTTCTCTCAGAATAAAGGAAAAGCTCATTTCTAATGCAAGGCTGGTATGTGGCTAACTGAAATGCAAAAGGAAAAAGAGGCTTTTTTTTTAAGGGGGGGGAGTTTATTTCCACATTGACATTTTGGAGATACAAATGCAGAGCAAAATCCGGGGGGGGGGGGGCGGTGGTGGAAAAAAAGCCTCGAGATTGGTAATTTTCTTTTGGTGGACTGCGCAATAGGTATGGTAATTTTAAAAGAGGGTGATTTATATGAGCTTCAGTAAATGCTGCATATTGTATTTCAAAGAGTTTCCTGTCATGACCTCATAAAAAGAGGAGGAGGCTTGTATGTGTTGCAGCGCCTAGTATATGTCGATTTTGTTGCATCGTTGGGCAGCAGCGCTGTAAGAAGGAATGTCAGCTTTTACATAACGCTCTTTTTGCTTTTGACTCTGTGAGGGGCTGTAAGGGTCCATCTTTGTGATCACAGATGGAGTGGAATGGCTTGAAAATGGTAAGTGAACGGGGAGAGCCTGCTCGTGGGGTTTTGTCTTGCTTCTCGCGTGCCTCGCGAATTTCTTTTGTTCGGGGCGGTGGATTGTGAGTCATAAAATAAAATTAGAGAGCCTTGTTTATTTTTTTGTGGGATATGTCTGCCTGTGTGTGTGCATATATATCTATATATCTATTTAACGTATCTAACTGTGATGGCACTTCACCGCGTTTCCATTGAACGTTGCATTTCAGTTGAGCGAGGATGGTCTCTGCTGACAGTCACGGTGTCATTGTACCGCATGTGCCTGGCGGATCAGGCAGCCGATGATGCCTTTTAATCTCCGTTTGTATTACACCAGCCTTAAATACAAACCTAATAATCGCCTCTGAAATTCAGGTATTGCGTTTCCTGTGGAGCTGGTGCTGTAGAGGATGGGTGGATGGATGGATGGATGGAAGGGTGTGTTTTTTGTGTCGGGGTGGGGGCTGGGGGGGAGCCGTGTTGTTTTGTGCTTTTTTAAATGCCGGGAGAAGTCAAAGCCATTTATGTGAAAAATAGTATTTCTATTTTTAGACTATATTCTCCTGGCAGAGGAGCCCGGACGCTTTCGTCTGGTCCCCTCTTTTGTGCTTTCCTTACAGATTGTGCAAAATGGCATGATCAAATACAACTGCCGGGGACTTTGGGCTGTGCCGAGCGGGGCGACCCGGGGTGGGGGCTGGGACCAAACCCGCACAATACCCGTCCCTCCTGCCAGCCCCACGGGATGCTGGGGGGGGGGGCGAGGGGTCCCCCCTTTTCCCTTAATTTAACGTTTTGCAGACTTTTGCCGCGGATATTTATTATAACCGGGGAAACAAAGCGACGGTCTTTTCCCATTCTTACAGGATTGTCTTTGTCTAGCTGCTTGTTTTGATGGGTGTAAAACAAATAAGATTAGACTGAGCAGCCGAACTGAAAGCGATAGCTGGGAGGAAAAGCCAATGAAAGGTTGCCGGGGAAACGAGCATAGGGGAAGCTGAGTGGGGGAGCAGGTGGCAATCATGTGGGAATACTGCAAACAGTGTAAAAAAAAAAAAATCTAAAAAAAAAAAACCAGGGGCTACCTCGATTATCTCTGCTGTTCTTTGTGGCAGTCACAACTTTAATTATTCTTTATAAATAGGTGTTAATTACATTTCTGGCTCAGGCTTACAGTGATTTCTAGAAATCTGGTTTTAAGCATCTGTTCTTTCTCCTCTGCAAAAGAAGGTTATCTTTCTTTTTTTTTTTCCTTCCCCCTCCCTGCTGTGAAATTGTACGTGCAAAATATTGCAAGGAATCCTGTGAGGCAGTATAAAAAAAAAATGTAAATTATATTGAATGAAGTTGACAGAGGTATAATAGTGAACTCCCACAGCTGATAGCTTCTGCAAATCATTTCTTAGAATTTTCCAGCAAATGTCCCTATGAGAACAGTAGGTAGAATGAATTTACCCTAAGCAGTGATTTTGTGTTAAGTGATATTGGTATTTTTACAAAATCAGATGGTTATATGGCAGAATAATCAGTTCAGGGGAGTTCACCATATTCTAGGGTTTATGCACTGAGCAGAATTTACAAAAATAATGAGATTATTCTCCTCTTCGTCTCCAGCCCCACCTTTAGCCACAGACTATTATATATCTGCTGGAGTAATACCCACTTCCAATGTCAGACTCCTTGTGGCAACTTTACTTTTTAAGCTGCAGCTGAATATTTTGCTAATTGTGACAGTCTCCTACTGTAGTGGCAAACAATAGTGGGAAATAGCAGAAGTGCATCTTTAAACAAGGCTATTGATGCTAAAAGTGTTAAAAAAGCATAGTAGATTAGTAAGTGATAGACGGTAGCGTAAAAGATAGAAAAATGTGGTTGCCCAGAAAATGCTCATCTATCACACATCAGGAGGCACAAGAGAAGCAGAGCAAGAAGACAGAACACGCCTTTCTGTCTTCAGATTTTCAGATTATTTTTTTTCTACTTTCTTCCTTTCTCTGGTGCAGGATTACTTTGAATGCAAGTTCTGGCAGGAATGCTAGTACTTAGTTTAAACACAAAAAAAAAAAAAAGAAATTAAATCCCCCTTTTAATTTGCTTTGTCTTAAGTATTGCTTCTACTGCAATGCTTTCTGTGAAGAAATAATTGAATGGCCCTCTGAAAACTGCACTGCTTTACAATGTAGGGGAGGGGGAAATCTTGAGGGTGTGTGTGCATGTGTAAAATTCTGTATTTTACAGTCTGTGCATGTGCAGAGAGATGTATTCTGACATGCATTGTAGTTGTACGTGAGAGTAAAATAATTTTTCTTCTGTCCAAAACAGAGATACTGTGTTCTAAATCTGTTAACTTAGTCATGACAATAAATAAGGGTGCCTTTTATTATACACAGCTGCATTGTTTGTTTTAAGAGTCATCAGCTAGTAGTTACATTTTCGTTTTCTGTTCAGTTTGGTGTTTCTACAAAGATTTTAAAATAATGTAATCCTTGTTTTATGGCGCACGTGTTTCTGCCCTGATCTTCCTCTTTTCTTTGTTTTAAGATTATATGAATGAATACAGCCTGCATGTACATAGTGACATTTTCTTTTTCCATCTAAAAGATTGCATTGTAGAAACTCTTATAGAAAATTAGCTATTAAGTTAGCGAAATTTGATTTGGACTGCTATGGATAAAAAATTAAAATGTTAAAACCTCTTTCTGTTCAGACAAAAAGGTGGAAAAAATGTAGTTGTCTTTAGAGACAACAATTTTTTAAAAAATTGTCGTCTCAGTGAACTGCTAGTCAGAAAGGATGGAATTTCACAATTGGCTATTGATGCAAGGTGAATACCAGCCATCAGTTTAAAGTCCTATCCCCATGTACTCTACTAATCAAGTTCCCATGTTAGATACGGGGATGCCTCTCCACTGTTGACTGGCTTGGGTGCCTCCTTTGCTTTCTTCCTCTTTATTAATTTTACCTTTTTGAGCTCTCTCAAAGTGAGCCCGAGCTGTTGTGACAAAGGATGGTTACAATGAGCTAGAAGGGGTATACTTAAAAATCCCATTTGAATGGGTTTGGAATAGTCTTCATCATCTTTATTTGGTCCTGTTAAATATTGTGACTCTACTGAAAGAAAATCCAGTTGCGTTAATCTTACATATATTTAATGTATTATTTTTTTTGAAATAATATCTTCTAGGTTACAGTGAATTTTTTTCCCCTCAACCTTCCTACTTGGTATGCTGGGAATGTACTAATTAAATGCAGGTTATTTTCTGTGTGTAATTGTCATACTGTTGGTACATAACCTAGAGCCACTCTACACCCCAAGGTTTTTCAAAAGAAATAAAGTCTGATTGCATCCCGTATTCTGGCAGGGGAATTTGCTGTTTTCTTTGGGAACTTGCACTTTCAAAATAATTTCAGCAAACACCCCAGGCAAGAAACGGGCAGTGGCAGAGGATATTACAGCGAGAGGGAGAGAGATGCAGATAACTTGACAAATCCACTTGTCTGTTTTGGCAATCTGTGTCCACTAGACAACTCATTTACATGCCTGGACACACTAAAATGTACATTTGTTTGTCTGTGGGACAGCTGACTGGATACACTCCGATGCACTGGCAAATACTGCAATGCAGTATTTTTTTTCAATGTCATTGGGGTTTTGGGGGAGAAGTGGGCGCAAACAATCCTTTAGCGAGTAAGGCAATGTTAAAAAGCGTGGTACCTCTCTAAAGGAGAGGCCAGATTTTGCAAAATTTGCTAATCTGATGGAAAGTCACCCCTCCCCCATTGCGCTCCTCTCCCTCTCTTGCTCTTTTTTTTTCTTTCAGAGTAGGATAGAGAAAGAGATGGGTATGCATGTATTTTTGTGTGTGTTCATGCATGTGTATCTTCCCTTCTCATTTGAATAGATGTTAAGGAAAACGCTGGGATTTGTATGAGAAGGGAAGGGACATTCACATAATGTAATACTTTCCAATTGTTTGTGTAAATATCCAGTTACCAGCAGTGTAGGACTTCCAAGTAACTTGAAAAGCAAGGCACATTTTTCAAAAGAATTTTGCAAAGAGGAGGGTAATGTTTCAATTCAACAAGTACAATAGATTTAATACTAATAAAAATAGTGTTTAATGGGGACCTGTACCTCGCCTTAGCCTTTGCATTTGAGTGCGTTTAACTATTTGCAGTAAAGTGAAGATGTTGGAGAAATGGATATTGAGATAATGTAAAGTGAAGATGATGGAGAAACAGATATTCAAAGACTGCTTGCTTGCTTTTTCCCCCTCAAATGATCAATCTTTACTTTCCAAAATATGGGAATATTTTAGGTGCAGGGGGCTTTTGTAGGTCACTAGCTTTACAGCAAGAAAAAGAAAGGAGGGAGAAAAGGTCTCAATGTGTCAGAGGCAGTAATTGTCTAAAATTAGCCATCTAGAAAAGGCAGGAAAGGCTTGGAGGAAGGAGAAGGAGGCACAACTATGTGAAACAGCACTGTGCTAGTCGGGGAGATAATGAGTGATAAATTTGAACTGGTGCAGTGGTGTGATGCCCATTAATTTCTCAGAACCTTGACTTTGCAGGTTTGTTACTCTGTTGTTCACACCTTTAATTATAACCAGTTTTGGATGATAGCTTGGGGCACTGAAGACGAGACCTTTGTTTGTTGTTTACTTATTTAAGTATTCAGACAGAGTTTGCAATAGTGTTGGAACATCAGTGTTAGAAATGAAATACTTTCAGATGAGATTATAATAAGGCTGCAATTAATTTTTGCAACTACCTAATATTGTCTTATTTGTAGCATTTACATTCCTTGCATAAACTCATTAAGAATTTGCTCAATAGAACCAGTGTTAGGTTGATCTTTATTTTTTTTTATCACTATAATCTGTTTTCCCTAACTGTTTTGGAGCTCCTAATGCATTATCGCTTCTC
The DNA here is from genome assembly GCF_028858705.1 of Grus americana. Taxonomy (NCBI): domain Eukaryota; kingdom Metazoa; phylum Chordata; class Aves; order Gruiformes; family Gruidae; genus Grus; species Grus americana. Next base: position 28,367,982 of record NC_072859.1, read on the forward strand.
TAGGGCCCCAAAAAGTAGGGAAGAAGCTGAGAGTCTGTCTTACCTATTGTTCTACCCTTGACTGTGTCTTACGTGAAGACTTTTACCTCAGCGAAGAAGAAAACCTGTAAGAGTCAGGAAATGCTGCAAACCAGTTAAGAATCGTTAATTAAATGGGATGAAAAGACAGAATATTAAGAAAAAAATAATTAAAAAAAATAGCTAAACCTTTGTGCATCCTCTCTGGAAATGGTTTATTTGTACAGTAAAATACAAGCCTGGCTTTGACAATATTTAGAGTCATGATGTATATAAAATTCTGTAGTACGCCTTTGTTGCTAAGGCTCATGCAATTGCATCAGCAGTGTTGTTGTGATGGGGAAATAATATGTCCTTGAATTCTAGAAAAAAAAAGAACTTATTTTCATTTATTTTATTCTTTAATATTAAAACTTTTTGTATTGCTACAAAAGCTCTTACACAGTATAGTTGGTATTCTTCCCAGTCTGAAGCCATGCGCCAGTATTTTTCAGAACTGGGGTGGTAGTGTATCTGATGGCTCTTCAGCATTCAGAACTCTTGGAGGTAAAGGTGATATGATAATGTATGTTTGTTTCAAAACAGACACAAATGACTATGGGAGGTGGTTCTGTCATTCACAGTGCTTCAAGAAGGTTCCATGCGTAATGCGTCTCTGTCCACGTAAGTGATTTTTTTTTGGTGTTGGCAGAGGGCAGCGATGCCACTGGAGCCTTTCCAGTAGTGTAAGTCCTTCAGATCCAGCCGCTCCGCTGCGTACCCTGGTGCGTTCGCCGAGCCGTGGAAGGAAAACCAAACAGCTCCCTCTGGTTTTTGCTTCCTGAGGGATGTTTGGTGAGAACGTCCTATCTGACCTTCCATGTAGAGACCAAAAGATTGCTGCTGGAGCAGGTAACCACTGTGCTTGGGCCCTGTGTGGTGGCCTGTAATTGCATGCTTGCTCGTTTGGAGTAGCTGATTTGTTTTTTCTGAGCACTGGCAAGTATTTACTCCCAGGTTGAGTGCTGTTGAAAAGCTTTTGTAGGGACATGAGGGATGAAGAAGGCTTGTCCTTGTTTTTCCTCCCCTTATGAATCCCTCACTATTGCATACTGGAAAACTAGCAAAGACAGTAATACTCAATTTATAATTTAAGGTAGATCTGACTCATCTTGAACTGTTATGTCTAATTGCTCAGCAAGGACGTGGAATTCTAGGACCTGACTCTGTCCCCTTGTCTCTCCCGGTACAGATTAGGATAGTTGCCAGAAGTCCGTGTGTCTCTATTGCTATTAAAAGCAAAATTGGTATTTGTGACTTTGAGAATTATTAATGTTAGACTAAACTTCCTTGCAAGATTTTGCATTAGGCATTTCTTTTATTTAATGTGTGGATTAATTTAAACTCTTGATGTCTGGTATATGCTTAAAGTGTAGGGAAATCAACCTGTCTATAATAGTTCTGGTTTGAGAGGGTCGTAGTAAACAACACGGGCAAAATACTAACAAACATTTTTTGAGTGAAATGCTAATCCAGGGAGGAGGCTGTGCCTCTTCTCTGTCCTCCTAAGCTGATAAGTAGACTCCCATAGCAATCAGCAATTTCATCTTAAATAATACAAAATTCACGATTCAGCAGCATGAAATAACCTGTGTTTAAGTCACTACACTGTGGTGAAGTGTTAACGCATTCTGCATTTGGAATCAGAGATATTTGGGGGTATTTGGGTTTTTTTACTTGATTGAAGGGTTTATAAATGTGACTGTTAATTGCTGTCCTTGTATTCATCTTCTCCTGCGGGTCATCCTTGATCTTCGATGGTGGTCGGTGACTCTTTGCTTTACTATGTGCAGAAGAACTTGTGGGCAAAGACTCATCCTGTTATTTCTGTAGAGCAGAAGGCACAGTCACGACACCATAGAAGTAATAATGCATGTAAACAAATGCTCCTTAAATAAAAATAGTTCAATACCGTTCCCTGTATATCTTTGTTCCAAATGAAGTTACTGGCAGTAGATGAGTAGGGGGAAGTTGATTTTTAGCAGAAAGCGTGAATGCTGGAAATTCTTCCTGATATGCATGTGCCAGCTATGCTGTGGCAACATTGCTGTCGATTCCCTTCCTGTGAGAGCAGCTGTTCAGGGAATTAATCTCTTTGCTTGATGCGGAGGGTCCTGAACAATTCAGTGTGCAGCTACAGTGGTGGCTGTGGCCATTTTCAGTGTGACCATTGATGGGAACTAACTCCATGATCTAGCACAGTAGCGTATTGTTCTTTAGACTAACTGGGCCAGGGCAAAATTACCATTTTTTTGTATTTTGTGTGCTCTGTGAGATTCCAGAGTGCACTTCAGAATTTGACATTGTGTTTGATAATTTATAGAGCACAGTTTATATTTAACTGTAGACACACTAATCCAGGAAAAAGAGTAGTTTATTTTTAGAATCCTTTTTTTATTGTCTGTGCTTGTCATTACCCAACTACTGAAAGAAGTGTTCACAAATGTAGATGCTTACTGGGGCAGAAATTGTTGAGTTTAATTTCCATTGTTAGTCTTTGCTATATGCAAAAATGAACGTTATTTGTGTGATGCTCTTTGTGGTTACCAAGAGGCTTTGCAGCCGTACGTAGCCATTGCGGCCGCGGCAGGAGCCATGTTCTCCAGCACTTCAGCACCAGCCTGGACCAGGACACCTGGGCTGAACACCCCAGTGGTCAGGGATGCTTAGGTGATAGTTTAGTTTTAATAATGACACAAGTTACTCCTGTCATCTTGTTCTCCTCCTTTGAGGTGAAACACACAGATGGAGTAGATCCAGCTCGAAGCTTAAAAAGACTTTGTATGACTGCTGAGGATTGTAAGGGAAAGCTAGCCAGTAGAAAGGATGGTAACTTGGTTATTTTGACTTTTTAAATACTTAAGTACCCCCTTGTTATGCATTTAGGCTGTTAGGGCATTTCTACCTAGTAATCTGTAATAATGCCGCCACTTTTCTGGTTTCCTGTTGACATGTAAGCCAAATGTAATGTCTGGGTTTTGAGCCAGGACGGCCGGGATGGTCGGTGTCCCACTTGTCCACAAGCCCCTGTGTCTGGCCGGGCTCCTGCTGGGTGCATCAGCAAATTGTGCTTTAACGAGAAGTATGTTATCCATGAGGTCCGCTCACTTTCTCAAGAAGAGATTCAAAGGATTTTTAATTTTTTGGTGCTCAGGGTATGTTCATTTATTTGAATAAGAATTTGGTGGATTTGAATACAACTTCATTTGGAAACTTTAGTAATTGGAATAAGGAAGGTGTTTGATTTGGCCTGTGGCGTGTTTCCGTTTCTTAGTACAGAGATTAATAGAGTTTATGTCCAGAATAAACTGTTAGGATCTGTTAGCCTGACCTGTGACAGGTGCATATATACTTGATATTTTGTCCTTTATTGATGAATAATATATTATTAATCTATGGTAATGGATCTTACAGCTTAGCATAGATGCTTTTATGCATGAGACTGTTTGAATTTAAGTATTACTGAGGTATTTATCCCATGTAGTACATTAAAACTTACACTCATTTAAGCCATTGTGTAGATACTCCTTTTCCGAGGCTGTCAGAGTAAACAGCTGCCTCTGCACACTAAAAGGTCATTTTTGATCATTTTTCCACCAGAAATTTCTCAGTCTTCAACTTTTTATTATCTCTTCATGACCTTTAAGACGGTGATGGCCATATTAGTTTGGAGTAATTAATTTTAACTTTGTCTACCGTAGATATGTTACAAAGCAAGAATTCCTATATTTCAAGAAAAGATTATTTCCATAAGCAATATTAATGTGGTACAGGGCTGTAGGCTTACAGGTGAATTGTATAAAAGATGTAAACTTCCGTATTACTAATACAGTTCAGTTTTAGGAGAAATATGCTGTTACTTTGCAGTAAACTAAAATTTCTGATGATGGAGATAGGACTTAGCTGAACATCATAATTTCTATTTTGAGGTCTATCTCTTAGACCTCCAAGCAGCAGTATCCATAGAGATGTTGTTGCCAGCAGTCAAGATGTACACATGTTGATTAGTATTTCCTAATTGCATTTACCAGTGTGTCTTCATTAAGGTCCTGTTGAGGACGAAGCCTTAAAATAACTTGGTTGTGGCATGTGTCTTGTTAAGCCATCCTGCCTAATATAAGCCTATCTTTGCATGAAAAATGTATGGGCAACGTTTTCAGAAGAACAACTTATGGCTTAGGAGCTGAAATCCTATTTTAGTGAACATTAATGAATCTTAAATGGCTTAAGGGCTTCTGAAAATTAGAGCTTTTGTTTCTAGAACTTCTGTAGAAATAACAGCGGTGGGGGGTTGGATGTTCCTTGACACCACGGAGAGCCTGCTCTGTCCTTGCTTTGCTTTGTCTTCTGGTAAGTAGACATTTTTAGGTTTCAGTATGGCTTGTAATATAGCTTTCACTGTCTAAACTCTCAGGTTGCAAATGATTCCAGATTATTTTCTTAAAGGGAAAAACATAAAGTGGAATTGTGACAGGTCTACAGCAGCTGAAGACTTGCAGCTGTCTGCTGCTTACACGAACGTGTATGTACCCATGGGAATCTGTGCGTCAGTACACAGTGCAACATATTCCCAAGTCAGTAACATAATTCAGTTATAGATTAGTAATATGTAACTCAGTAATATAGTCATAAACTAAACAAGTAGGTAGTGATTAGGAAACAAAACTGAGCTAAAAATAAAATTCAGAAAGTAACCAAAAATATGAAAAGACTTTTTCAATTTCCTTTGCTTTCATTTCAATGTGTTTGTAGGCTCTGTCCTTTATACTGAGGATCTGTCTTAGATGTTTGTCTCTACCATGCTCTATTATTATTATTTAGTATCCAGGCTTTTGAGGAACCCTCTTCAATCTTTCAGGGTTTGTCTCGTATACTTAATGTTTTTGGTGGTGTTTCTTTTTTTTATCACCCTGCTAGCACAGATTTTTAAATGTGGTTTTTGTTACTCACCGAATCTTTTTCAAGAGGGACAAGGCACTTGCTGGGAGACCTCTTCCCTTTGTTGTATCTGCCTAATAAAATGTAATTCATGGACAAAAAAGAGGATGTTTTCATGAAATTTTGGCTTGGAGCATCAATCAAAGATGTCATCGTACTGTTGAGATTTTTTTCAGACTCCTTTGGCCTTCATATGCATCTTGAAAGAACAAGCAGTAGATTCAGATGAAAAGCCAGGAGGGGTAAGAAGCAATCCACAATGATGAAATAAATAAGGCCCTTGTACCAAGCAACTTTGTACCTAAAACTTTACCAATTTGGCAGAAGTAGAAGAGTGATTGAAGAGGAAATAGATCTTCCTTCAGAAGGCAGAGCCTGACCGCGTTGCCTTTGTTCGGGTTTAAAAACCGTACAGACCTTTGAGCAGAGGCAATCAGTGATCCCCGGGGACACGGGTGGGCAGGAGCCATTGATGGCCATGTCACGGCACAGAAGTAGGACACCTCCCCACCACCGGCCTTTGCTAAGGTCCATGGCGTGTGGGACACAAGAGGTTGTAAGGGGCTTTAACTTGAGCTAATTGTGTAACCCATCTAATAGACTGGGGGATGCATCCATTTTTCTCTCCGGGTGTTTTCTGTGGTGGCTTTCTCCAAAGCTGTGTTCCGGAGCAGTGTTTGAATGCTGTGAAATCAAGGCTCTGTTCTCCTAATCTTCATGTGTAAATTATTTTTAATGGCAGAAATGATTACAAGCAAATTCAGTTGAAACCAGCCTAAATAAAGAAAGGGGATAGCTGGCTGGCTTTCTAGAAGTTTGTTTTAGTGGAAAGGATGACCCTGATACAGGGGTAGTAGGGAACTTCTGTGACCATCACTTATTATACTAGTTTTTCCCCACTTACCCTTACATTAGTGCTGCTGAGCACATTTGTTGTACACCTTCATAAGAAGTTTGGAGAACACTGAAGACTAGAAACAAACACCTCTGTTTCAAACATGCATAATTTCTCCATAGTCATTGCAAGAGGTGAAGAAGCTGGAAACAGCGATTGAAAATGAATCCCAATACAAGTTCATAAAGAACCTCAAATACTGTGAGTTGACATAATATGTATGGTAGAGCTATAGCTATATTCTGCTTCTGGAAGAATGTTTTTTGTCCTCGCAAATGTGCGGTGCAGCACTTCTGTTGTGCTTCCCAGAAATGACTGTGTGTGGAGCGCTTGTCCACACATCTACTCCCCAGTCCTCTGTTTCCTCTGGGCGTTGGGGAGTGCTGTATGTATGCTAATTGTAGTTCTCCAGTTTCTTATCCCCAGAGTACATGCAGGAAGAGTAAGGCCATATGAAGTATGTGATAGATGCCTTTTGTTCCAATCTTGTGTGTGGTTACTGGACGTGAAGTTCTGAGAGTGGCTTCCTCTACTGATTACCTTAGTACCTATTGACATTGAAATGGTTGTGAATTATTTTGGTGTCTCCTCTCACCCCCTTCCCTCTTGTACTTGGAATCAAATGTAAAACTGTAAAGCCCATACTTCATGGGAACAGAAGACATATTTATCTGAAACTTAGAGAAAAAAAAGATGATGATTTGGTGCATCATAATGCTGTTTTGCTTTTTGAAAAAGTTATTAGGAGTGGCGTCCTTATCACTAGGCCAGGTTTGAGGGTATGGTGCTGTGTTATGGAGCTGTCGCAGCTTACTGTATAATTTCAGCAGTTTGCCTAGGTACTTTCTCCTGGTTTGGTTTTTTTCCCTTCTGCAAAATTTGGGATAAAAGTAACAGGTTTTGCCTTTCTGGTTTTTTTCACTGTGGTACAGTGGCAGTCCTGCCCTTACTACCCATTTGTACAGCATCTAGCACAACTTGGTGCTGGTATCAGTTCCATCCTTCAGGCACTGCTGTGATAACAAGTGATATTGCCAATAAACTTTGCATTCATTTCACTGCAGATTGGGGACAGAATATTTTGTTTCAGCATATTCATGCAAAAGCCTATAATGGACTAGATCGGGATAAATTTAGCTATTAGAGAAAATAATTTTCTCCTTTATCTGAACTGAGATTTGCCTCTTAAAATGAATGCATTTGTTGTCTTCTCCATTTGGATCATTTGTGTGCTCAGTATGATTATTGTGGCACCCATAAAGGGGAACTTGCTGAAAATGTTTGAATGCCATTTCAACCTGAGTGCAGTGCACTCTGAAACCAAGATTTTTTTGTAAGACGACTGTACCCCTGCTACAAGAGTCAGAGCTGAGGTGAGACTTTCAGCTGTATTTATATTTAAAATAGTAAAGATGACTTTTACTCAAAGGAAGGTAAAGATGGAGCATGTAAAAGTGCTTATGAGTGGGGAGCATGTCAAAATATGGAGGGTTAGATAATGATCTGTTTCTGGGATATTGGATTTGCCTCCTGGCAGATTTACTCAAAAGCTTCATTTTTCTCCTTTATTTCATGTTCCTGATGTATGTATTAGGTAAATAATAGCAAAGTCTAGTTGTGCAGTACATAAGCTTTAATAAAAATGTAATTGACAGTGAAATTTGACAGTCGTGTTACAGAGAAGAAAATCTGTACTGGAGCTGCACAGAGAGCATCGTTTGCCTCTTCTAAGGTCACCTCAGAAAGAAACCCATGTAATGTGAGGTTTAGGTGCACCTGCTTCTCTCTCTGGCTGGAGTTATGGTTTTGAACCAACAAATACTTAAAATCACTATTCTTTTTTTAACACTCCTATGGGAGGAAGACATGATCTGTCCTGAAGATTTTATGATCCAGTGTCTCATTCTGCAGAAATGTAGAGATGTGTGTAATCACTCTGAAATGAGTAGCAGTGGCCGCATCTGAAGGTGGGGTGGGGGCATGCAGCTGATCCAGGGCTGAGGGACCTGGTCTTGCGTGTATCTGCACGTCCCACTCTGTACCTGGGGACCAACCCTCTGCCTGTGGCATGGCTAATCAATCACATACAGGTCAGCAGATGGGAGGGCTATGGATGGATCAGGCAGTGCCTGTAAATTGGGCTTTTCTCACCTGCAGAAAAGTTCTTGTGGGACTACGATTTCCATTCAAAAAAGCAGATATGCTGGGAGCTAAAGCCTGTTTCTTCTTATAGAAGGAAAACCTTTGTGAGTCTGCATTTATTTTCTTTGAGAGGTTTTGTTTGTTTCTCCTTTTGTCATCGTTCAGGAGATGGCTGTGGGACCTCTGCCATGGCACCATTTGTTTTCACTTGTAAAAGCAAACAACTTGCGATGCTAATTAAAGAGCTTTTTTAGATAAAGTAAGAGCTTTGCATTATTTATCTAAATTCTTTTTTATGGGAGAGTATTCTGAGTTTGTTCATTAATGAACACTTAGAAATAATATAAAATTAGACCTCATGAATTCTTCATGAGGTCTGATTTACCATGATCATTTTTCTTGGCATTTAGGTGCTGTGAACAGTTCATTATTCATAGATAACTTTTTTGACTTAGGAGTCCTCAAAATGGATATGTCTGTGTGAATTCTCCATAGCTTTTGGATTATTTTTTTTTTCAGGTTTTGATTTCTAGGAAAAATTGCTTGTGGTATGTTTAAAAACACTTTAGTGCCTATAAATAACACTTAAGACTTTTAACTGTTAATGTTTTTTTCATTCATATCAAATTAATTTCCTGTTTATTGTGGAATATGGGCAGTAGAGTATACATAACTCAGGTAACAAGAATGGCTGCTAATTATTTGCTGAATACAAGCTCCTTTCAGTGTACGTATACGACAGTCTTTCAGCTCAACATGCGGAGCTTCTTTTAGACTGCTAAGAACAAATTTTGTAAATATAAATTTAATATAAAATTACACTATTGAGCCATTGGCTATTGTTTATGCATGCAATAGGGAGATAAGACTGTCTTAGTCTGTGGGTAGTTTTCTAAATGATTCATTAACTGTGCTTTGTAATGGTAGATGGATGTCACATACTTACTGTAATAACTGAAGATTAATGTCAGTTACTCTAGCTGGTTTAAGCATTGTAGTAGTTGTGTTTATACATACAGGTATTCTTTGCATTATTGCCGGAGCTAATATTTCAGCAGGAATAAATTAAAATTGAATTAATTGTAAATAAAATATATGAAGATATGACAGAGAACATTATTTGTAATGTAGGAGTTGTTATAATAGGTATTCGTTGCTGATGTTTTGTAGGAGGGGTTATATCAAGCCTGTTGGTAAGCAGTGTTTTGCAAAACACTGGCAAAGCTTATGCTGTCTTCCCCAGCAGCAAAGCATTTCTTTGTGAAATCTGTCAAACTAAAATACCTCATGCTCTGCTGATACATTATCTTACTGAGAAAAGTAGTACACCAAGAAGTCATTTTTAAAAGCAGCAGTCTGATGAAATACATCCAGAATTTGAAATATGGGTTGTCTTTAACTTAGAAAATTGCAGTCTTGAAATTCTGTCACAGATAGTATTTTTTCAATGTTATAAAGATAGAATATTCAAATTATTGGTGGCTAAATTATCAATGCCTATCAACAGTAACTGCAATTTATTCTTCTTTAAAGGTACTGTTATCCTGTGTATAAAACACGGTGTTGCAGTATTGGGAGTCTGGCAAGTTGTTGCCAAAAAACCCCTCTGCAAAACAAAATGCCTTTTATATACCAGTAGCATGTGAATGTCATCACACATGACGTTTGCACTGTAATATTTCAAGACCAGTAGTAGCTGCCTAAATTGGGTCAGAGGAGGTCTACAAAAGCATGAAGACATTGATAATTTTAAGTGGCATGTATAGAGGTGTAATACTCTGATCCTTTGACAATTAGTATCTTGTTTAAAAAATTCAGCATCGAGGTTATGTCACTGTTAGATTTTCCAGATTTGTTTTGCCTGTATCCAAATAAGCTCTTGATGAGTTAGTTATAGCCTCCTTTAATATTTTTGTAGAATTGAATTACAGCCCAATACTTCTTGTGATTTAAAAAAAAAAAAAAAGAAATTACCACCAGTAAATATAATGAAAGCTAACTGTGCCCAGGAAACATGAGTATCTATTTAAAAAATGTTCATATTGTGACTCAAGTATTGAAGTAAAAATCTAAATCTTAGTGTTCTGGATAGAAGAAAAGACAGCAAATGGCACATTGAAAGCTATTCTTTGAATAAATAACATTACTCTTATGTAATGTGCTGACTGACGTGGGATCAACAACTTTTTAATATTAAAAACTGTCGTCAGCAATAAATGCCCCAGTGCATGCACGTTGAACTCTTAACAGTGGATTTGAGTTTCAGACATGTAGGGGAGAGGACAGAATGTTTGGAAAGGGGAGCTGGGACTTACCTTTTTGTTACCATTAATAATTTAAGTCTTTACTAATGATGTGAATCAGTATGCACATCTAAAAGAAGTATTATTCCTTTGTGCCCATAAGAACTTTGAAAGCAAGCTCTGGTACATAACTGCTTTTGTACAGAAATCACTCCATAAATGGAGACTTAAAATTATGCAGTAAAAAAATTACATCTGAAATACTTTATCAGAAATGTTTCTAATAATTCTTCAGCATTTCTCTCTATCCATTATCTCATTTTTTTTATATAGCAAATCGATTTTCACTAACCTACAACTCTGCAATAATTCGAAGGGCAAATAAGTGCCTTGATTTTCCTTTCTACTATTGGAAAATGAGGAGAACTTAATTGGAGTTAAGTGAGAGTAACTAGGAAGAAAACCTGGCACCTGGTGCAACATTAGCTTATGCCAAGATATTTTGAAGTATTATATGAGGAAGTCTACTTGTTCAAGAACAGATTTTTACAGAACAGCTTACTCCTAATGTTCTGAATGTGTTAAATATCTGAATTGAGTTCTTTTTATTTGCTTGGTATGGAAGATAGCATGCTGAAAATGTAATTAGAAAGAGTTTGCAAAATGCAAAGTAGGACAGCAGCCAGTTTTGAATTTTGTTTTCTTTCACAGATTTTAAAAGATCCGGGGTTATTGTTTATCGTGGGGAACTATAGATAGCTTTTGTGTCTGTTGCTAATAATAGATGATGTACCTTCCTCGGTGCATTGTGCTGAAGTCCTGCTTCTGCTGTAACTGAAACCAGCAGTGTGGTATTCCTGTCAGCTCTAGGGGAGCAGGATCAGACCCTAAAATTGCAGTTTACCTTGTGGGGTTTTTATATTGGAAAGGATATGGTCAGATGATGGAAATGCACACGGAAAGCTGCAGTTAATCATACCAACTGCTTCACTCATCTTCTATGTCTTCTTGTCAGAACTGGAATATTTTTTCCCCCCAATTTTTATCAAGTTGATGCAGATACGACATATGAGCGCACTGTGCTCAGCTGAAGTGCGTTTAGCCTTGGGGTACAAAACCCCGACCCAGCCTTGGGGTACAAAACCCACAGCAAAGCCTTGGGTTGGTGTCAGTGTTTGCAGTGGGTTTACGGGGATGCAGAGATCCAAGGATGATCTTCCAGCAGGAATCCCAAACCAAACAATTTAGCAGCATCCGAAGTATTTAGTAGTATGTGTGACTAAATACGTGTATGAAATCAGATTGAAAAAAGGAAGTATGGCTGATACCGGCTAACAGGCAAAGTCCTAAAGGAAGGGTGTACAGGGCTGGTACAGCTTGATGGAGGATGTCGGCAGTGCTTGGTGCCACACGGCTGGTAAAGCTGGCAGGGGGTTTCTGATTTGGACATGTTGATTTGTTTCAAGTTACTATTTTTGTGGAGTTTATTTTGAAAATTATTCTGCTGTATGGTTTAAGGCCTTTCTGTTAAGCACAACGTGGCAAGGCTTCTTCTTATTTAAAAATTGTTAAACCGAGTAGCTGTTCCTGGGCTTGATAATAAAAAATAATGATAATTCGAAACTTACTGGCATTGATAAAAAAGAGGGTTATTTCCTGAATGAAGCATTAAACGAACACTGAAGCATTTAAATTAAAAAAATAAATAAAAATAGAATTGACCTGAATATATCCTATTTAAAGTTTGAGCCACCTCCATGCAGTTAATTCTAGAATAGACACCCCATTTTTAGTGTGGGTCCCCCATCTTCCTGAATTCTAGGCCTAATTTGTCACAACATGTACCTCCCTGGATTTAAAAAAGAAAGCAAATTAAGTCTTGGGTAATTATAATAATTACCAGATCGGATGAACACAAGGTTCAGAGTGTGGTGTCTTAGCCCTCAGTTCTCCCTCTGCCTGTCCCTGGGCAGTGGTGTCTTGCCTAGGGCAGCGGTTTGCATCGCTGACTCCCCGAGTCTTTGACGGAGGGATGCTCTTTGATAAGAGATAGCATTGAAGCTGCACATGGCAAACTTCACGCTAAACAGCAAAAGCCACTATTTGCATTGCTTTAACTTATCCACGTTTGAGACTAAGATGATGTCTTCACTGTCACCGGTGCTGACAAGGGAAGGACAGGCTGGAAGCCGTAGTGGAGGCAAATACCTATATAGAAAAGGCTTGAAGTACCCAGGTTTTTGTGCTTCCTTTCTCTGCCTGTGCAGTTTTCGGATGAAAACTTGCATTCTTCAGTCCCCAGCCTGCAGATAAACATGCAGGCAGCTTCACTCACGTGACCGGTGGCATTGGCAACAATGGGGCTACTGTCCTGCGTGCACTTTGCTAGGCTGGATTCTTATTTGTCATTTTTTTTGGAAAGGTCTATTTGAGTCTCTTCTGTGAAAATTGGAGTTTTGCATTTCAAGATAGAAGCACTTGTTAAAATTCCAGCCTGCACCTGATAAGCCTTTCTCTGATTAAACCTTTTTGATTCCAGTAAATATCTGAAGACCTTTGTATCTCTGAAGATTGCAGATCCAGGGCTTTCTTATTTAAAGAGGTGTCAGTTAGTGAAAAATGTAACTGGAGAATATAGGTCATCACTGGAACCAGTAAATGGTATGTCTTGGGACACTGAGTTTATTAATTGAAGGCAACCCGAATGACAACACTTTGCGAATTGACTGTGCCTGGTTAATGTTGTTGTCATTGCACTCTGTGATACAGTTATTAAATAGGTAAAATATTTTACCTTTTCATGTAGAGCCATACACTTACTTCATCTGATTTAATGGAACTATAATTTTAATTACGATTATTACCTTAAATTATAATTAAATTTATGTGGTTTAAATTTACATTTGTGAAAATGGCTGTGTGAAGAAAGCAGAAATCAGCTTTGCATTAACAAAAAAAAGGTTTTTTTAACTGCATCTTAGTATATGCTCACAGCCAAAGACTAGCATGACCTACTTTGCAACAATAACAGAGGAATCAAGCCGGGGTTTTTTTGTTGAAGTATCTAAATTGGCCTTGAATGCTACCTACTTGTTCGTTTGTAAGTATCTTTAAAAATAGCTATTGTATCTGTGAAACTTAAGGGGTTTTTTTCCCTCTTCTGCTCTTATTTTGCTGTAGATAATTAGCACCATGGAGCCTCAGGTGTCGAATGGCCCTACTTCCAATACAACCAACGGACCCTCCAGCAACAGTAGAAACTGCCCTTCCCCCATGCAGACAGGGGCTGCTACAGATGACAGCAAAACCAACCTCATAGTCAACTATTTACCCCAGAACATGACCCAGGAGGAGTTCAGGAGTCTCTTTGGGAGCATTGGTGAAATCGAATCCTGCAAGCTCGTGAGAGACAAAATTACAGGTAAGTGCTTCATACTGTTGACTTTCTGTGCATCAGGGTCAGTTCACACTTGGGGTCAGCAAAACCTCAGTGCTTACATTGCAAGTGCCTAGCACAGGGAATACTGCAAATACCATGGTAAACTCCTTCAGATGGTAAACCTTTAGTTTTCAGTGATGCACGCTGGATCTAGAGCAACTGGAGGAGAAGCCCCTTGTCTTTCAGCCTCTGTACAGATCTGAGGGGAAGTACGAACGTTGCTGGTCTGCGTGCATGCAACACACTGCAGCTTCTTGCAGCAGAGCTCAGACGATGGCATTACTGTCCTGATCATTCTGTTTTTATTTAACATTGACTAAAATTGTAGGAGGATAGTCTAAATGGGTTGAGCCAACTGACGGTTCCTAATTCTGGCTGGTTCTTTTGAACCTTGCGATACCTTCATCAAATTCTTGCCTGTTAACAGCACTGTAAAGTCAAGATGGTTCTGCAAGCCCATCACAGCTTATTTATCGCGGTGTTGCGGAACTGCAGTGGTCTGTAGTTGGAGCCACTGCTCTAGATTTCATTTGGATATTTGTGGATATTGGAACTCTGTGCCATGAAAACATCCTTGTCCGCATGAAGTGACACCCATTGGTAGGTGCCTTCAGAATAAGAAGAGCCTTCCATTACAGGCGTTACCTCAAAGGAGAGCGATGTCTGCACTATCGCTAGAGGAGGTGTGGATGGGTGCGGATGCACCCAGCTTACTCTGTATCCTTGCTGCCGCAGCCAGGAATTCACTGATGCAGATGATGATGATGATGGGATGAATGATCAGCTTATAGCTTGCTTTATAGGTTAGTTTTATAGGTTGTGTGTGTACTCACACCATAGGTGGGGAACAGCTGAAATTTCACTGCTGTTCAGTGCATCACCAGTGCTGTTATGCTCAGCACAGAGAGCAGCAGCCTTGGGGAGGGAAGGGTTCCAGAAAAGGAGCTGTCTCTCTCAGATGCGCTCCTGGCAACCTGGGTGTGTGCTCTGTGGAAAGAGGCACCGTGTAAAGATGAAGAATTAAAATGCAAATCTCCATACCTACTTCCATAACAGCCTGGCAGCCGTTGTATTGGCAGCATTAGGATGATCTGCTTAATGCTTTTAAACATGCAATGCTTCTTTTTTATTTACTTCTTGACATACAGCGATGTTCTGGTTGAACACAAGGCACGTAACAAATGGCAGTAGCTGCAGGGCAGCTCAAGTCCTCAGAAGTGTAGTCCGGCAGGGCTTGCTTTAGCACGTTGACCATGATGTATCTATTTCAATATATCTTGTGATCAGGCCACAGCTTCAGGGGTAGTAAAGGGAAGAAAATTGAGAAGTGGAATTGACTTTTATTTATTTTTTTTTCTACTTAAAGAAAAACAAATTGTTTATAATCTCCCACTCCAAAAACTTCAATGCAAATAGCTGAAGTCCTCCTCTTTTTATAAGCATAGCTAGCCCAGTATCCCAGTGTGAAATACCACCCTTGATATCTGCCACCAGACTAGTTTAGCTCCAGACCATTGTTTTTCTTTCAGTCTGAAAATAATCTGAGAAATTAAATTGCAGGTTACTTCAGTTCTTTCAGAATGAAGTGAATACCGACCTTCATTTGCAGGATCGTAGTGTGCCTAGTTTGAATTTTGATCATGGCAGGTCCTGTGTTTCATGAGGTTTTTTTGCTTCCCATATTCCTCGAATTCATGGTAATTTTCTTGCAACTTAATTTGAAAACTTTAGATATTCAGTGTTGTTTTCATAGGGAATTGGCTGTCTTTGGATGGACAGCCATTACTTCGTCAGCTAGGAACAGTATTCTTCTTGTTTCATTCCATCTCCAGGCTTTTGTCTCTGTATTTGAAGATGGGAGAAATTTGCTGTATGATCTTCTGACATATTCTTGGGTAGTTTCTTGCCTGTGCTTTTTCTTTCTGTACAAAGTCCATAGATCTTTGATCAATAAAATACTTTAAAGGAACCCTTCTTTAAAAAAAAAATTACACAGCTGCTTTGAGGGCATCACCCCTAAGTGACTGAGTAGTCTACATATTGTTTTAGAAAGTGATACAAGTGCAAAAGAACCTAATTCACAAAAAAGAATTGTCCTCCAAAGTCTCTGTGCCATTTTTGAAAACAGAATTTAATCTGCCAAGGCTGTCAGACCTGTTATCAAGGTATTGTGCAACATTACTAGGTTTTAGGATGCGTGTTCGTTCCTCACGTTGAATTCAGTTAGTAAATCGAATGCAGTCCTCTGCCAGAAGCAGTCCGTGTTTTTAAAGGTTCTTAGAACACTGAGAGTAACAAAATGGAAATGTGCTGAGGTCATACCCAGCTCATTTTTCCAGATCATCATGCAAGTGTGTTCTTCATTAGGCTTTCTAGGGGGTTATGGTTTTTGGGAGGGGTAGAAGTAAGCTAGTAAGCTGTTACAGAAACAACTGGCTTTTCAGGCGTTCTCTGCTTTTTTTTCCTCATTAAAAAAAACACCATAGGTTTTTTGACAGTGAAAGCTGTATTGCAGAAGAAACAGTAAATTCTTGAGCTATTCTTGCTGAACTGGTGAAGGCCTGAAAAAATTCAGGTTTTGTTTGCTTTTGGATTTTTTCATTGTTTCTGTTCAAAATTTTGTGGTTTTAATAAATCTCAGCTAAGCATGCCCTCTGTAGTATGCATCTAAACAAATGTTGGACCTCTTTCCCTTAAAAATGAGGATTGTCTTGATAGATAGTAAGTTTGTCTCCTTCTTGCTAAGGTAAAATATCAGGTAAATCAAGGAAAGCCAGGATGAACAATTAGCTGCAGAAAGGTTGCTTCAAGAAAAATAGAAAGGATCATAAATCATCATTAAATAATTACCCTGGCAAAACCACATTAGAAAATCTCGAATGTATTTCTGAGGCTAGATGGGATTGAATTGGTTCATGTAAAAGATTCGATTTCCCCTATCTTGTTAAGGCATTTCACAGATTTTGTGAAATAATGTTTAGGCTCCCAAAACACTTTTTTCAAAGAGTTCAGTGCTAAACAAAGTCTGTTAAACATACAGGATCCCTTTGGAGAGGGTTTATGATCTGAACTCTTTTATTAATTTTAAAATGGATTAAACAATATATGTCAGGAATAATCATCTTCTCCAAGTCTTTTTTCAGTCTTAGAACAGTAGCAGGGTTTTTTAAGAAAATTGATTCGTGATGTTACCCCTCGCTTTGGAAAGACACATGTTTAAACAAGCATATTCCTTTACTAAAAAAATATGCTAATTTGGTAGTACACCGTACTGAGTTGAATAGGAATGACAGCTTCTAAGACAGCCTTTAATTTGGTATTCAAAACCAAAATTGTAAACTTCGGTTTTGTTTGGTAGCTTCTCAGAACAGGCAGGATATACAGTAGCATTTTTAAAAGATGCTAATGACTTGAAAGAGGAGATGGAAGTCAGGCATACATTTTAATTATGGGGGAGGGGTTGTGATAGAAAAAAATGGTTTTTTTCACTGCAGAGATTTTAAGGGAATGAGACAAGGAAAAACAGGCTGAAGATAGTTGCCTTCATTTGGCAGGGGTGTTTAATAAAAGCAGAACTTGTGGTTGTAAAGTGTGCTTATTAAATTCTTCATTTACACTACCTAATTAATTCTAGCATTTTAAATTAACAGTGAAACTGGTCCCTGCTGTACCATTTCATAGCTACAGCATATTTCGTCCAACAACCCAGTTGTTCAGGTTTAATCAGCTGCTCTCAAAAAATGAGAAGGAACTTGAGTTTAAAAAAAAACAAAACAAACCAACAGCTAAATGGCATAAACATTTTAGAGCAGTCTTAGATGAAGGGAAGTGACTTCATGGGGGAGGACTGTGGCTTCATATGGATGTGAGGCTTGGTGCTTATAAGTGATGCCAAGCTATACAGTGTTGCAGATACTCTTTATTTCTTATTTTGTCCAAAAAAAAAAAGCCAGTGATAAATACCTTCCTGACTTGGGGAAGGAGAGGGCTTGAATTCATCAGAAAATTCTGAGAAGAAATGCTGAACTTTTGTCCCATGTTTGAAAACAAAAGATCCAGTCAGCATAGTGTCCATCAGAGAAACTGCAGTTGCTGCTGGCCAAGTGAGTTGTCCTTGTTGACATAGTTTGTGTGTGGGAGAAGGGAATGTTTGTTATTAATTTTTTAATTGATTTGGTGGCATTAGCTGAGCTCTTAAGAATTTTTGTTTCTCTGTAATCTACACAGGAATTTAAATATCAAAATTTTCAAATGATTGACATCTAAAATCTTTGGATCTCAATCTTTCATACCTTACAACAGTGCAGGCACACTGTAAAGCAGAAAATTTATTGATACAGGATTTCCGTGCATCACTTAACTTATGACAGAGTTTGCATATTCCTGCTGTGTGGTACAATTTGATGTTCTTTGCATGCATAATCGGGAGCTTCATTGCTCCTCTGCCCAAAATGCAACTCTGTTTTTAAATCGTTCCTTTTAAATTTGCAATTCTTTTAAGGTTATGCACAAAGATTTACATCTCTTGTTTTAATTTCAGGTGTTTATAATAGGGCTGGTGCAGACTTAGATTAAAACTGCAGATCAGAAATAATTGTGGCATTGTAAGTCTAATATATAAATATTGATGATCCCAGTGAAAATCCAGGACAGGCAAGCTATTGGCTCAAAGCAGTATCATCTGTGTGTTGTCACATGTTAGGAGAGAAAGAAATATCGACTGTTTTACCTATAGTCCTTTCTAGAAGTTAGGGATTGTCCATTCCTTATTCTTTGGATGTTCAACCATATGATCCAAGAAACAGAAGCTAACAAAATGGCAGAATCAAAAATAATGCAGCATTATGAGAGAATACAGGAAAATACCTTCCATGTGAGCAGTGTTCAATGCTCATTTCTCCATAGAAACTGGTAAATTCCTAACCTGGGGGGGATGCTCTACCTGTGCTCTGGGCAAGCCACCATGAACCCCTTCTGGTCCAGAAGTATGTTCACACTATGTTAAGTTAGTATCATCTGCCTGCTATAAATTTTTTTTTTCCTATCTCTCTTTATAATGAGTAGCTTACCAGCACATACCAAAAAGGTGCTGCTGTAAAAAGCAAAGACCCAGATTTTGTTTAACCAAGCGTGTTCAGTGAATGATGGCACTGAACTGGTGTTTGTCTGGAACGTGCTGTTCAGAGACTGCATGCTTGGAGTTTCTTGAAAATTGGGGCCTAATTAAGCAGCCTTAATTTCAGCATCTGGAATAGGTACCTGTTTTGAAAGCAGTGGATAGAGGAGGTCTGTATCCTCAGGAGCAGAAGCCATTAATTGCACACTGTGGCAGTGACCCTACGAGGCAGGAGGGGGAGGGAAGGAGCGAGGTATGATCATGTTCCCCAAGGAACATCCTCTCCAGGATGGAAGCTCTTGAATCTGATGGCAAGTGTGCAGTAGCAGGAAAACACTACTTAAGCTTTCCTTAGTAAACAGACATCTTCTCATATTGGCCCGGTGTTTGCAGTGGGCAGTAGTTAAGCTTTACATATTTTAATGGGAGGTTTTGATGCCTGATGGAGTAGATGAGCAAGAGGTCACAGTATCCACCTTGGGATTGAAGGGGGACTCTGAAAGCTCATCATAATGGAAAGACACAAAGCAAAAACAAGATTAATGGCTAAATGTAATTATAGGAAAGAGGCCTCTTGGTAATACAGTTCATGACAGTAGGTAACCATTGCATGGTTAATTCTGCATTTGAAAGACTCGGGCTGGAAACTGCAGAGTTATTAGTAAAAATGTGTTGCTTTGTCATGGGGGAAAATATTTTTATTCAAGGGAAATAGTTCACAGCTATTTATGTTTAGAAGGTGCAGATAGAATGTGTATTCACTGAAAACTTCACATACAAAAGCTACTAGTGTTTTGTATGTTTTCTCTAGGAATTTTGTAAAAGGACATACCACAAATGTTTTCTGTTGGAAGAAAAAAATATGACCCATATGCAGATAAATACAGCTTACTGTGAAACCCAGCATTAAGTTACCTGATCCTAAATGACTGAAAGTCTAATCTGAGCATAAATGACTTTTACATTTGATGTCCAATCCACTGATTGTGCTTTGAAAGTACCTTCCATTTTGAGATATTACTGGTTCCAGTGGTTTTCCCCACTTAAAATACATTAAACAGATAGGATTATAGAATGTAGGGATTATGTTAGATAAGACTTAAACTGTTTAGAAAGTATATAAACACTCATGCCTCATGGCATAAGCCCACCTAATAACAGGGTTTAGGAGAAAAATGCCTTGTAGAGGTAGTTTATTCCCTTGTTGACTTGGAAGGGGTTTTTAATAATTCTCCATAAAGCAGTGATAACTAGTCACTGATCTCTGATTATTTATTTGGTACAGATCTTGTTAGACTAGACTGAATGTTAGCTGCAGTTGCTTTGCTCAAGTAGAGAATTAACACAATCCTTCAAAACAGAAAAAAAGACTTGAACTTATATGCTGTGGTGTTCACCATTTACAAAGTGAATATAATTCTGGCATTTGGTTTGATTGCATTTAAATGCCATGTTTAGCAGTGCCCCTCAAATTGGCTGTGTAGGGAATCTCTGTAAGAAGCAGCACAGTTCTCTGCATTTTACTTTCTTGAAAGCAAAAGACTTAGTATTTGCTGAAATAGGAAAAATATTTATGCAGCAGAGTACTCTGCTAGAGTTCTTTTGTCTGAAAAATACTACCAAATTAAGTGAATTACTTCAGGTTTTTCAGGAAGTGACTTGTAGATTGGTCTCACTGTATTTTAGCGGGTACAGGAGATTTGTATGGAAGTTATTTCTGTGTTGAGTGCATGGTCAAAATGCAGTGAGGGGAGAGTGGTCAGATAGTGTAGTACAACACAGCTGAAAGTCAAGTGCCCAGAAAAGCTGAAGTCTAAAATAATGTGGTTTAGAGCTGAAAAAAGAAAATTCTTTCTGTGAATCAGATGGAACGTGGAGCATGCTTCCATTTTTGGTTATCTTTCTCTGGTACCTCCAATTGCATGCAGAGAATAAAATATTAGAAGACATGAAAAAGAGACATTTTTCAAAGTCTTTTAAACCTAAAATCCAGAAATCTTTTTTTAAAAGATGAAATATATAGCATTAAAGACCTTTAAGTTGATCTTAATTTGGTGGCCTAGTTATTTTTATAGCTGCTTATTTCCTGAAGTGTATTCTGTTCTTGAGCAGAGATAAACCTGATTTCAGTGTTGCATATCCTGTTCTAAGGGCTGCAGATTCAAGACAATCCCCAAATATTGATTATCTAAATGAATATTTGCATTAAGTATCTAAATTCACTAACACTGGGGGGGAGGGAGCACAGTAGTAGCGAGCATATTAGTGCTGGATTTCTAAAACATGTTTGGTATGGTTTGATGTCTGTTCTAAATGCTGAGCAAAACGGTCAAATTTGCATCCGTCATCTTCTTTATCGCCTCTCTGCAGTTGTCTGGTGCATACTCTGTGCTGGTGAACAAAAGAATTTTGATTTTCTTGATTATTGGAAAAAAAGCAATTGAAACGAGTAGGGCAAATAGGCAGAAAGCAAGTAGGCATGACCCTTGTGCTGTGAAAGAGCTTTCTAATTAACTTCAGCAGTTTCAATCCTGAGCTTGTTCTGAAGTGTATTAAATGTCTTTAATGCATATTTAGTTTATTCTTCTAGTTTTAACTGCTTGGTTTGAGTAAATAACATCACCTTCCCATCAAGTCTAGTGAGGAATGATTAGCATATGGTTTTCCTCAACAGCACAAGTACACCTACACCTCTGAAATTGTGACTTCCAGATACAAGGTTATTTATGAGGCTTTTCAGTGTCTGCTGACCTTCTAGTCTGAGACTTTTTTCCATCCTTCATATTGTCTGCACTGAAGAGAACTGTCTACCAGGGAACACCCAGGTGAAGTGACTCTGTTGGTGGAACCCTCTACTTGATGACAGTCCACCCTTAACCTCCACTGTTGTCTGTCCTTTTTCCTTCGATCTGCCCTTCCCCCTAGAAGCACAGACTCTGTGCTTCAGCATTCACACACAGCTGCTTCTGTCCCTAATCCTTTTTCTTTTCTTTCCTTTTAGCCCAAGGAGGACAAGGAGAAAGGGGAGGAAAGGAATGAGAGAGTTCCCAGAAAGCTCTGGGAGATTGGCAGCAGTGTCCACTAGCTTCCAGCTGAGGCCAGGGTCTTTGGGGGCAGCAGTAGAGACAGCACACCGAGATACCTGTCAGGGCTCTGAGGCTGGCTTTCCCCAACATTCATCTGTTCCCTGCTACTCAGGACCTCCTGCCCCTCAGCCATACCACCGAGCAGCATGGCTGTGCTGTGGCTGTTGCCTTTGCTCGTCTCCCCTCTGTTCTTGCTAGACAACTTGTCAAAGAACAAAACTGACCTGTGTAAAACAAGTCTAAATGGTCTTGAAAGTGGCCTGCCTCCTGCTCTCCCTTTTCGCAAGACTGCTCTTTACCAGCGCTGCATTAGGAGTTTCTTCTTGGCTTTAAGATGGCGTTTAGTAAACTCGTGACCAGGATTATTTGACCTGCCTGCAGTAGCTGTTTCTCAGACTGAGTGCCAGGAAGTTCTTGTCCCTTCTCTGTTGCAGAGCTGATCCATCATCAGTCGACTTCCTAGCATGCAGGTGCTTTTTTTTCTACAGCTAGAAGAGCCCTGCAAGATAATCTTCACCTTGACTTCTGGGAATGGCCAACCTGAGACCTTCAGTATTGGGATCTGCTGCCTGTGGGACTGTACGTCCTCAGCACTCCAATCTTTTTCCTCTGTTTTCTGCTAGCTCAGTTTATGTGCAATCCCTATACTGATGAAACAAAGTACGTCTTCAGACTCCATCTGCTCAGACCTCATCCTTCAGATCTTCTTTGGTTTTGGGGTTATTCTGACTTGAGCAAGAATGCATTTACGTGCTCAAGCCGACCTGTTTTCTGTCTGTTTGTCAAGTGAGATGCCATCTGTAGAGGGCAAAGTTCCTTCTGGGATATCTACTGCATGGAGGTCTTGCCTGGCCTTAAATCCTTTCCTTCTCCTTTGCTTCCAGAAAACTTCAGAGGTTTAATCCCAATGCTTTGAAACTTAGGGTATCATCTTAATTTGACTTATGGTTAAGAGGAATTAATTTCTAGTGATGATGTTATGCACAGGAACATACGGAGAGGGGGATTTACCAGTCTTCTACACCTGCACATCCTTAACACTGCTCACCATCTATCCTTTTCTCCTGCCTAAAGGATAATTTCTCTTGCTCCCTGAATTGGGTGTCCAGCAACCTTCGTATGCAGCTCACTGGCAATTGCGTGCTTATAGTCATCACTGATAACCTTTCCAGTAATCTGTCAGCTATTGGAAGTTGCTCTGATGCTCAGCCTTTGTAAAAAGACTAGCATACATCTTTGGATTTCAGCAGCGTCCTACTTCATGTGCTACACTTCATTCCTGGAGCAGTCATTGATAGGGTATTGCAGCCTCTGACTTTTTAAACCATTTGTGGTACAGCCTGAGTCTTGTTCAGGCCCTTCTGCATCTCTACCTGTTTGGACAGGTTTTGCCCAGGTGCCACGTTTCCCATGTCTGTGATGCCACAATCTTGTGGTCCCTCTTATCCCTGTGAGATTTCAACTCTAAAAAGAGTATAGAAAAATGGGAAGAGAAAGTGTCATGTCACTGGGGTCCAAGTCCATTTCTTTGCTTGCTGGCTCTGCTTTGGCTGACTCACTGCTGGGGTTTGTTGGATGTAGCTGCTGTTCTCCATTCTTCTTGAGCAGGATCTGTCACTGACTTCCAGATGTTCCTACTTGCCCTGAAATTCCTAGCAGGGACAACTTACTGACTTGCAGGTGCTGCTGGAGACAGGATATTGGACTAGCCAGACCTCTGCTCTGACCCAGTACTGCTGTTCTCACGACTCTCGCAGCATCTGTTTAATCAGTGGAATCTATCAGCTTGAGGGGGGAAAAAAAGAATGGTTTTATTTTATGCACAAGAGCCCAGACTGTTGGTTTTTTAGTTAGGTTTTTAAGGGGTGTTGCAAAAGCAGATGGACAAAAAGCTGCATCGTACTCACCTGCAAGCACACAAATGGCAGCATTGCCAGTATGATTAATCGTTGCTTGTGCTAGAGGGGCTGCTGTTTCTGCAGTAGCAGGTCTAACGTGCCTGCTGCCCTACACGGATAATTGTCTGTGCTCATGTGTGTTTCAAAGCACCTCAAATTAGATATTAACAGGTTTGTTCTTGCTGCAGCATTCTAGGACCCACAAAATGAGGCCACCTTTCTCTTCCTTAGGATGCTGTTGGCTTAGATGTAGGGGGTGTTTTGACTTCCCCTGTTGTGAGGATGGTAGGTAGGGCATGAGAAGACAGGGCACATAACAAGAAAGAAGTATTCTCCAGCAGTTCCTTTTTAGACTCTTCTGTTCTCCTATATGCTGTATTTGTGTCATTTCTATTTTCCAATGCATTTTTCTCCTGTTTATCTACTTTTTCTTTAAATATTTTCCTGCTCCAGAAGCCACTCTGTCATAAACACAAAAAAAAACCCAAACCACCCAACCCCAAACATGAACAGCTTGGGAGCTTGACTGGTAACACTTTTTCCCTTATGCTTTCTACTACATCGGAATAGCTACTTTGTTACCTTGCCTTTGTTTATTGGTAGGATTGCGGTACTTGCTTCCTCCAGGTTACATGTGTTTATGTACTTCGCCAAGCTGGAAACAAAAGGAAAAATGTATATTTTCCCTCTCCTCTGTTTACCACCTACTTGTTTAATATTGTGAAAAGACTTTTTACAAGAGTTGTGTATTATAAAACCTGTGCTGTTTTTGGTGGTAGTCAGCCAGCAAGAACAGCTTGTAGTTGACATCCGCACATGGTGCGTCCAGTGCCATACCTGTGGACAGTGTCATAGGAGAAGATGTTGGCTGATACAGATGAAATCTTTCACCTTTAAAAGGAAAAAATTTGCTTTTCAGTCTGGAGAAAATTCATCGAGGAGCATATTCGTGGTAATATTCTTTTCAACAAAATTATCAAGAAATTTAAGTGATAGAACTAAGTAGTACGTGCGTACAACAAAGTCATAATATTTTCTCCTTTAAGCAGTTTTTCCATTTGAAACATACTTGAATTCCTGCTCTTGTTTTAAAGATCTTGAAAGTTCTGTCTTAAAGGCAAAGCAAATTTGTTAAGTAGGCTTGCTGCAGTCTAAGTATTGATGGATAGCAAAATTTTTATAGGTAGCACATTTTGGAATACGATAAAGTAGCTTTACTCCTCTCAGCATCTTTCCAGATGCTGTGCAAAGTAATCTACGTAAATCTAACTATTACAGATTAACCTTCTTAGCTGTCAGGTTGCAGCTTTTATTTATGTTTTCGCTGATCAGATTAAAAATGCTGCAGACACAGGTTGTGTGGTTAATATTAAATTTTGTATTCCGGTCTGTAATAAATTACTTTCTTCTGTGCATTGGAAAAACCGGTTAGTAGAGCTCAAAGAGAGTTTAATTAGTAGGCTGTTTATGAGACAGAATAGGTATTCTGAGTCATTCTTCAGAATTACTGTGAAATTTCTTAGTGTTGTGGTAGCTTTTGTTTTTTGTTGTTTGACAGAGGTTGAGGCACAAAACCTTAAATGTTGCTGAATTAAATCATTTAATGACAAAATTACCAGGGCTTTTGGAATTTGCAGTCAACCAGGCTTCAGATGCTGCTGCTGCAGTATATTGTTATGTCCTACTTAATATTCTTGTTTTGCAAAACAAAACTCTTGTTTTTCTCCAGTTTTATGTGCTTCTGCTGTTTCTTTTAAACTGGAAGTCTTAGTGCCACTATTTCCACATAAAATGCTTCCAGGTCTGAGGATGCACTGGATTTTTGTATCTTAGCTGTTCCTTGCCTCTTCAGATTCTCTGCTTGCATAGCTGTTTTCAATGAGAGAGCATGTTCTTGCCTTTTAACAAAAATCTTTCATGTAAACCAAGTTGAATGTTACTTTGTTAAGCCACGACTGACTTTTCACTCTGCCTGTGTAGCTCTCTGATCCACCACAAAAGCGTGAATCATGATCAGTGCATAGGCTGTACTGTGGTTCTGTCCTTCCGCCTCTCTTCTCTCCATCAGTCCACCACTCACTACCGTCATCTTCTAAAATAGTGGGTTTTCTCATAAGCTTTGGCTCTGGGTGCCTGGCATTACTCTTTTGTGCAAAAGCTTGGTACATTTGCACCAAAATTGTGCAGAAGATACAGTATGGGGTCACTGTGATGTGAACTTTCTGATTTTGGCTGAAGCCTCACCAGTGGAAAATCACTCCATGTCTTCTGGTTTACTTTCAGTTTCTGCACCATTGTTGAGTATTAATTTTTTTAGTTGCCTTCCACTTTCATCTAAATTTCAGAAGTACCAGCATTTGGAATGGGATACAGGAAGATAAGTCGCAATGAAGCACGTACCTCTTCCGTGACCTACTAGTTTGCACTGTTGGAGCCCTTTTCTCTTTAGTTTCAGGCTCTGCAATTTTTCTACCATCTTTCAATTTCATCTTCTAAGTAACAGTGTTAACCGACTCCTGTTATAGTCTTTACACATATGAAGTATCTATGGGCTTTTGCATTTCCTTTTAGTCACAATGTAACTGAAGAACAGCATTTTAATGCCTTTAATAAAGCATTTTAACATTGGACCCGTCTAATCTTGTACCTTAAGTCACTCTCAAGCCTTAAATCATTCTTGATTTTTTTTAAAACCTGGTGGTTGCTGAAATTTGCTGTCTATTTATTGCTTTCCATATCCTGCAGTACATGCACTTCTTGTTGTAGTTGAGTGCAGTCTTTATGATTCTTTATGGACCGCTGGTCCAGCAATGCTATATCCCCTCTCCATGATGTGACATTGCTTATTTGGGATGTGAAAGGCTTCCTATCACATACTTCATGTAACGCAGTGGCTTCTTTAATTCCTGTTGCAGATTTCTTTCCACAGTGCTGCTTAACATTTTTTATGTGCTGGTATGTCCTTTTTTTGGGGGGGTGGGGGGGTGTCTCTTTGCTTTCACTTTTTCTTACTGAATATTGTTTTAATTTAGCCTGTTTGTTTCTAATGTCTGCATTCTTGTGCTTAATTCGTCTCTTCTTCAGCATTGACTCACTGTTCAGGATAGACAAGTCATGGCTGTTTCTTGTCCATTCATGCCTGTCCCCAGAACACTGGATTTTTATAGTACAGTCCCTGTTCTGTTCTGGGACAAAGCGGGGAGGAGTGCAGCCTTGCTCTTCTCAGAACAGCTGCTAATTCAGAGGCTGTGTGCTCCTTGAAGGAAGGGGGAGGAAAAGATGAAAAGGGAAGCAAGAGATGTCAGCTGGGGAGGGGGGAATCCAAATATTTGTTCAGAAATGGAACTTGGTTGTCTTATGTATATCAGGAGCAGTAGCTTCTGAAAATGTACTTAATCAGTTGCTTGCAGTAGTATGAACGCACCCGTGCTTAAAATCCAGTTTTACATTTAAAGGAACTTGATAAAAAGCAGGAAAACGAAAAAGGAGGATAGCATATTCTGCAGTGTGAAATGTGTGTGTTTACAAGCTATCTCCAGCCCAGCACAACTCAGTGGTCCAATAAGAAGGTTACTGTCTTAGGGTGGGGGAGATGCAGTTTTAGATCCCTGTTCTAGCAACTGTGTCACTCTGTCCAAGTTCACCCTGGAAATCTTGATGCCTTTCAGTTTCTCTCTTCCAAAATAGGAATAAAAGTGCTTTCCTCAGTGGTGTTTGTGAGGAAAGGTGCGTTGCAGAGATAAAATGCTTCCATGCTACAGTAATGGGAACCGCAGAAGACTCCAGCCAAGTCAGCAGCATCTGTCTCAAACTGCCACTTAAGCTTTGCATGCAGATTAGTCCATGTCCTCAAGTACAGTAATTACACAGCTGACTTTGTTAAAACTCTGTGTAGTATGCAGGTAAGAGCAAAGTCTTGTTTCAGGTGAGATGCAGAATATTTGAAATGCTAGAAGCCTTTAAGACACTATAAGGCACTATTTGCAAGAGTAGGCATGTTTTTATATTGCTGGTATGGTCAAGTTTAAAACAGAGTAATTGCATGTTTTTGAAAGTGCCCTTGAAACTTCTGTGGGAGTAGGATTTTTTGGAAGAGTCTAGTAGTGCTGGGGAGCAGCAGGCTCTGTCAAAGCATGCTCCATCTTGTTCTGTTTTCTGGGTGGCTGTATGGGGCTATTCCAGAATGAGAATCATTACTGTGTTTAATGTTGAGGGATAACAGCTACTGTCAATTGGTATTTAATTTACATGAGAACTGTTACTACTTCAGCATCTCTGAAAATCAAGACATTAAATTACACCCTCTTGCATTGAGGGATTTGTCAAAACTACAGAGGAGGACAAAACTCAGGTAACCTCCTCTGTCACTGCCTGGCGAAGTCAAGCTTTCTAACTTGGCATGGTGCTGGTTGAATGACCTTTGCTTTCAGTTGTGGGGAGCTTGCAGCTGGATTTTTGGGGGTCTTGCTTTGGTTTTGAGTTCACTGTGTTCAGGTCCTGGTGGTTATCTTCCAGAGATGCGGAGGTCTAGAGTTTGCAGTTACCTCACTAGCACTAATCATTTGACTGCTTTTAGCTACATTTATAGGATTTGTTTCACATTTTGGGCAACGCTTTTTTTTATTCCCCTTTTATTTTTCTAGGCTTGTTGTCATGGTATCTGGCACTTCCCATTCAGATATTAAAATTGAGTGAGTGGTGTCTGTACGTCTGGTTCATTTTCCTTCTTATCCTCTCCCCGAGGGAGAGTTTTACGTGGGATGTAGTACGCCGTTTGCAAGGGCTTCCTTTGGGGGATTTTTTTAATCACGTAGCAGAGTCTGTTGGAGAAGGTGCAGAGAAGCCCCTTCTACTTGGACTGGGGTATATTAAATCCTGCGTGCACAGAGCTCCCATGGGAGCTCATTTTGCAACTCGTGACTCCCCATGAGCCCCCCAAAAAGGCCTGTCTCCTGCGCAAATGAGCTTTTATTTGAGTCTCTGTGGCATTGCCAGGATTAAGGCACTGATAAGAACTTTCTCTCTGCAGATTTCCTACAGGGAGGGCCCAGCCTCTGCTATTTGGGGATCAGGGCTCTGATGCTTTAGGGGAAGAGTTTGCTTGAGGAATCTTGTCCCATCTGAGCAGGTTTATGTTGGCGTGTATGCCTTTACCCACGCCCTAGCTATAGCTAGGCTTCAGCCTCTGGCACACGGAATTTTCCCTGAGGTTTGGGTTTAGATTTGTTTATTGATTTGTTATGAAACTACAAGCATATTTTTTAGGAGGGGATATGTTATAAGGATATCCCACTGTGAGTCTGGAACCTGGCTTTCCTCTCCAGTAGGATCTTAAGAAGAAGGATCTTCTACTGACACTCAGATTTTGCTGATGGCTGTTTTGAACCAAGGACAAGTTGTGCTCCTTAATTGTAGGAGCATCAAAGCGTATCTGGGGCTTTAGATTGGATTGCATTTAAATACAGCTGACTTCTGCTAATCCAGAAGGGGATCTCCTCAAAAGAACAATGACACCCGAAATACAATAATTTGATGGAAGGTTCCCAAACAAAAATATTTGTACCCAGTCACCTTTCTGCAAAAGGCAAAACCCAAGCTATTTCCTGTTCATCCTTCTGTTTTTTTGCTTTGAAATACTACACATTTTTCCCTAAATTCTTGCAAAAGCAATAGTTATATTGCAATAGGAGAAAGACGCTTTCTTGCTGTTCATGGACAACATGTATTAAATCCTAGTCTGTACAAATATAAGGAATTTGTATTCTAAATAAGCTGTCAACTAAATTGATGGTGTAATAGAGCTGTACTAAGCACAGAACAAGTTGCCTTCATAGTTGGATTACAGTGAATTGTGACAGTGATAGCCTTAGCTTAATTGTTTGGTCCTAGGAGCACGGTGCACAGAAGCTGCTTCCTCCTGGTTTCCTTCTCCTGTGACTGCAGCGTGCATCGCTGGGGTGGCAGCAGGTGCTTCCCCTTGATAAAGGGATGGAGGATGAATGAGACTGATGTTACTGGTGTAAAGACTCATCAGACAAGAAGCAGGTTATGAACTGGTCTCATGACCAGATCTTGTTTTCCCTTGATCTGAATCTCCTCTCCACAGTTTACCTTCTTTTTTAGGTAAACAGCTTTATTTGTTGGTAACTGTCATAGAGACACAAAAAAATGAAGCAGGCAATTCACTTTGGCCCTCTTTGTGCATTGTGAATGTATCTTCTCAAGGGTATTTATGTAATGTTCTCTGAAAGCCCCTACTACATACAGCTTTTCATATGAGTTACAGTCATTCTGTGTCCTTCCAGGAACGTGTTTAAAACACTTCTGGAATGATTTTGGAGGATCAGAGTTGGGGTCTGGAATGGGACTACCAGCTGGAGCATGGCTGACCTTGAATGTCAGTTAAGTCTCTTCTGTTAGTGTTATTTAGAAGATGGAAAGCATGACGAGTCTTTCTCTTGCCCATATCTCTTGCTCGCTGCTTTCCTTGCCAGCTATCCATAGGTGGCATTTACTAGGAATGTCATCATTTTGTGAGAATTGTTAGGGAAAGTTGAAGAGCATGTGCAGGTCTGCTTGGAAGAGTCACAGGTGGACATCAAGTTGAGCTCAGCTGCTTTGATAGAGGAGCTCATCTCGGCACACCAGTTTCTTCCCTAAATGTTTGCCAAGGTTAGAACAGGCAAAAATTGGAGCTGAGAGGCGGAGAAAACTCACGGCGAGCATTATTTTATCTTTTGGTCCCAAACCCGGAATGACTGAAGGCTGTTGCTGTCTGACTGTTGCTTGCCTGGCTAAGATGAGATGAGCTGTCAGATGTGGCCTACTTCTGAAGGAAGGATTGTGTCAAAGGAAAACATTGGTGCTCAGTGGTGTTCTTGTTGTGGCTGCCAGGGGGGCAGCTTTAATTAGGTTTTGCATTTGGGCAGGGGACAACAAAACCACAGTTTAAGGCAGTTTGCATTGTTGCTGTCCCATTCTGTGCTTGTTTTCATGAGTAACTTTGGGGAACCATAGTCCTTTAATGTGACTTTGCATTGCAGAGTAGTTTATGTTCAAGAAAAAATGATATCTTTAAAATGTTAACTTATCTGGTCATAGGTGAGCAATTCAAAGTTCTACTCTTTTATATGTTGCTTTGAGAATAGTTTCCAGCAATAGGAAGGCTTCAGACTTGTCTGAGGAAATCGTTTACTTTTCTTGTGGGAATGATTGCAGTAAGAGCTGCATGGAGAACAACCAGCAGGAACAGCGTGTTTGTAGAGCTTCAGAGCAGGAGAGATTATTGAGCACTTAAAAGATCTCGCCAAAACCTTCACTGGATTTATTCCTGCTTGAGCTAGAGTATAGCTTTCAGAAAAAAACCCTGAACTTTCAGAATTTCCAGGGGTAGAAGAGCTGACAAAATGGTTGGTGTAGGTAGTTAAAATAATCTGTTAACCTTCAGTGTCGAAACCAGAACAAATGCTTTCCCCAGGAAAACAGCATTTCCTTTGTTTCTAGTCTGGATTCTCTTGTTTCAACTGCCAAGTGATGGGACTTGGGATACAAAACTCCATGTTTTGTCTGCTGGACAGACATTATAAAAAGGAAAAGGCAATCCGTACTTAAGGTGACTACTACTGTAGTTCTGTTAAGGTTCAACGTAACCGGTTTTTGATCAGGTAGACAGATTGAGCCCCATGTTTTAACTGAAAGTTTTTTCAATCTGATAGTCTATTCTCATGGCACCATTGCCAAGACATCACGATCTTTCTTGAAGCACATACACCAGGACTGGGCACAGCTTCAGCAGCAGAGCACACAGCCAGATGCGAAGCAGCGATTTTTCTTTCCCTTTTCAAGTGTGTGGCTTTTGTGCCACAAAGAATTGTTTTAACCCTTTTGGCAGGATTGCAAGCTTGAGATGTGGTTGATTATCCGTCACCCTGTATCAGTCCTTCATTTCCCATTTGGAAAGGCTGCCGTGGTTTGTTGGGATGTAATCTTGGGTTAGTGCTATCTAAATTTACCTATCTGTAGTTTACTGAGGAGCTTAAATTGTTCTGTACCTTCACACTGTCCTCTTTGTTCTTATTCTC
The DNA here is from genome assembly GCF_028858705.1 of Grus americana. Classification (NCBI taxonomy): domain Eukaryota; kingdom Metazoa; phylum Chordata; class Aves; order Gruiformes; family Gruidae; genus Grus; species Grus americana. Next base: position 28,399,877 of record NC_072859.1, read on the forward strand.
TCATCCTGTCTTTCTGCAGTTGATGATTTTCAGGAGCAAGGAGTTTGGGTTTTTCCACTCATCGATGGAAATAAACAGTTTAGGGCCAAGATCTGTTTCCTGAGAGAGACCTGTAGGAAAACATCTTTCTGGCGACTTCCTATTCACAATTCCCAGTTAGAGATCTGTTGGCTGATTATTTTTTTTAATCCATTTAATGTGTACCATGTTAATTTTGTTTTAGTCAATTAATAAGCAGTACCAAATCAAGTGCTTTGTAGAAGACCAAGTATATCAATGCTATTAAATAGACATTCTTAAAATTTATGTGTCAAACTTGTAATATCATCAAGAAGGATGTCAGTTTAGTTTGACAGAATCTATTTTCCATAGACCTAATTTGATTGACATGGATTTTTATTACCCTTCTCTAATTCTTTATATTATTAGAGTCCAGTGTTGAATATTCTGTAATTTTGCCTTGCTCAGCATTAGACTGATGGACCTGTAATTACTTGGGTCATGCAGTCCTACCTTTTTGAATTTCAGTGCAAAATTGTTTTTCCTCCAGGCTCCTGGAATTTGTTCAGTGTTGTAAGTATTAGTGAAAATCACAAGAGAGCCATTTCCCCCTTTTTTTGGAGTCTATTCTGTGAAAATAATCCAGATCATCTCATTTAAACATGTATAATTTTAGGAGGTCCTGTTTAACATCCACCTGGCTTGCTACTTAGTACTTCATATAGCTTTGTCAGGTGTACATAACACATCTATTTTCTCTGTACTGTTACTATCTGCTGATTAGTCAGCATGAGTGTTAAGGGATCTTTTTTTTTTCTGTAATCTAGAAAGAAGCAGCTTTTGTTACTCTGACCTTTACTAGCCAGAGATTTTTTTCTGCGTTTTTTGTTTGTTTCTGGGTTTGCTATGATTTTTTTGTTCTAATTTACATTGGTTTCTGTCTGTTTTACCTTTATCTCTTAATTTAAATAGAGAATTGTCCTAAGCAGACTAGTTTACAAAGGAGGTAAAGGCAGGTACAGGTCTTTAACTGGCACTGCCTTTTTCATAGCTGCAGGTTTTTGGATGCATGGATAAATGATATAAACAGGGTATATTGTTTTTTCCATATTTTCTCTCATGGTTGGTTTTAATCTTGGTGATTTTTCAGCTCTGAAATGGAGCTTTCTAAAAAATGAAATATGCACATTACCAACTTGGGCTTGGCTTTGCATGTGGGTTTTTTTTAAGACTGTCAAGTACTTGATAATTTTTAATCCTATTATCGCTCCCTTTTAGACCTATTCTTTACCAGATCATAGGAGGTCCACTGTGCATTTTCTGCAAGCTAGATAAAACATGCAGAAAGAGCAATGGCAATAGTGATCCCAAAACATCACCTTGTTATATCATCTAGAAATATCTCTTGCCTGCCCTACTGAATCACAGCATGCAATGAATTATTGGATTCCAAATCACAGAAAATATTTACTATTTACAGTGCTGTTCCTGGGAAGTGTAGCATGGGAATGAACTTCAGTGTCTGTGTGCCATCCCGCTGAGAGGTCCAGCTGCTTGCTTCGTGCTGCCAGATTGCGTCCAAAGAAATGTTACCCTTTTTGAGTACATGCAATAAGAGTACATGATGAAAAAAAACTTGAAAGTTCATCCTGCTTCACCATATTCTAGAACAAATCCTTCTCTTCTTTCTCTACCAGTAGTAATTTTTAGTTCTTTCAAATCTAGAGTCTGTGTTTTGTCTGACATAAGGTGTGTTGTTCTTGAGAGTAATTTGAAAATAATATTTTTAGCTGGATATATAATTTTTTGTTTGTTTTTTAGCTGGTAAATGTTTAGCACACTAAAACTTTATGATGTCTGCCAGCAGTCATAAAGCTTTTCACAAATAATTTTTTTTCTGGGTTTGTTTTCATTTTTTTGAGATGAAAAGGAAGGGTGTCTGTCTTCATTAAATGCTGGTGTTTAGGGGAGATGCTTGAAAATACAAAATAAACCAAACAAAATATACCCCTGAAGTGGCAAGCTTCTAACAGAAAGATTTTTTTCTCCCTTCAGCTTCACTGGTACGAAGTGAAGTGTATAGCATAAAGCAGCAACAGGAATTTGCTAATTGAAACAACTGCGCCAGGATTTCAGTAAGCTGCAAAGGGTGTGGGGTTTGAGGGGTTTTTAATGTAAGAGTTGGGGGGTTTTTTGAATTAACAGAAAGTCAGTGCTCAGAATGCTCAGTAGACCCACCCTAACCTTTTTGTGAGAATACAATCCAGCCAATATAGCAATTAATATACTTGATAAGAAATTACAACCAATAGCTTATGAGTAACAGGCCTTAAATTCTATCACAAGTTGTATATATTTCATGATGTTCAGGAGTATATACTAAAGGAAACCGTGTTTCTGTGTACCTATTATTCTAAGCAAAATTTTATGACAATGTAATTGTTTTCTTTAAGCCAGGTTCTGCAGGCATACATGCAGACAGCTTTGTGTTGGTACTCCTTATCCTTCACCTTGGAGAAAAATATTTGTTTATGTTTCCAGTTGGTAGTGAGAATTGGAGATGATATCTAAATAACTTGAATAATGTTAGTGGAGAACTCCAAGGAAAGGAGTGAATGGTCTATAAAATTTTCATATCATTCTTTTCTTGTATTGCCATTATTTCCCTTCCGTATGGCTTGTGTTGTCTACGGCTTAGTTATCCATGGTCTCTTCCTTGCAGAAGTATTGACAGAAGTGAGAATGTTCCTACAAGGGATTATTAAAAATCACTGTATGTATTGTAGGGGTTGGTTGGTCCGTGTGCCTTGAATAACAGCGCTGGCCATGGAAGCCTGTATTCAGGCAGACTGACGCAGATCCCAGGGCTTTGCATCAGCTACTCCTGTTATCCATGTACCTCTGAAGGTCGATAAATGGTTAATGGGACAGTTTGGCACAGGAGTGTGTACGCATATATGCACATAATATATACTACACACACACCAGATATCTTGAGTTATCCAAGCCCTGATCCTTGTGTCTCCCTTCCTCTGTAAAACAAGGTTTGTTTCCTAGAGAATGGCTCACTTCTGCCTAGAATTAAAAATATATTAAGGATCTGATTAGTTCAGAGGCACAGGGACTGGGGCTGTATGAAATATCTCAGGTAGACAAGAAGACGAAGGCATGGCACAGAAAGTATCTTTACAGTATTTCTGCTCCAGGCCTCTTGCTCAGTCAGACTTCAGCTCATTCTTGGTTAATGTTGTGTAACTTGGGTAAGAATATTTTTGTTGAGATTAATTCAGCTCTCCAGGAAGACTGGGTATGTTTTTATGCCTTTTTTTTTTTTGAAGTTAAATTGATTGGATGGAATTGCTCCCTAGATATATTGTAGTTTAAAACAGCCATTTCTTATCATTACGCCTGCATGTGGGCATTTTAGGCATGAACTGCAGTGTTTCCGTGGATTTTTAAGGTCTTCCATCGCATAGTTAGCAGCTTCTAGTGCTTTGATCTGATTTTGTAAGACAGAAGCGCTCCCTGTATTTGTGTTACAGCAAACGCTGTATTTTTGGTGGCGTCTGACTTTGAGAAACACACAGATGCTTTTTTGTAGTCCAGGAGACAAAGAAACAAAGCTTTGTGCTTGGGAGGCAGGATCCGTGCCTCCAGGGTACGGCAGGGCACTTGGTGTGCAGCTGCTCTCCCAACCTCCACTTGCTCCTGGTGAGCAGGAGCTGGGTCGCAGTTTGCTGCTCCCGTGGACAGAAATCTTCCGCAAGTGCTGTCCTTCTCCTTGGGAGGGATTTTCACATGTTTCCTTTCTCGCTGCCTGTGAGCAGGAGCACTTGCATCCCCTGCACGTCAGTGCCCAGAGGCAGGTCGTCTTTTGGCTTGCTGTTCTCCAGATACGCTGAAGAGTGTGCGAGAAGGGGTTCAGGGAGGAAGGGATGTGGAAGCGGCTGTCTCTCACATTGCATTAATAGAATTGATGCTGCAGAACTGGTACTTGGGAATGGGAAAGAGGTGCTGCTCCAGTACGGGTTCTCGCAGCCCGTTGCAGACCCGCAGCTCTGTCCCTGTGCTGTGTGAGTGAGCATCTGTAGTGCTAACAGCACGGCCTCTCCAGCTCCGTGTTACTTATCCCAGCTATTTACCAGGTCTCCTCTTTCTACTGCAAACACAAACACAGATCTTGCTAGTAAAACAGAAGCTGTTGAAATGATTTTGGCTGCTAAAGCGGGCTCGTGCCATCCCGTGCGCAGCAGCAGTTGTACAGTTTGGGTTTTGCCGTCATCTCTAATACTCAGAGGAAAGCTTTAATGGGGTCTTTTATCCTACTGCAATTTGATCTGTCCTTTCTCTTCTGATTTACTGCCTGCTCACTGAGCACTAAAATGAGACGTAAAGGTGGTTGTCCGTTTCTCAGTCAGCTGCTTCAGGGTTAGTCTTAAAACAGTTTCCTAACTTTTGCATTTTAAACACTTACAAACTTGTTTATAAACAGTAGCAAAATTATGTGTATATTTTTTTTATCATTTTTAAGAGGTCGCCTCGTTACTGCTCTGGTAGGTCAGTCATTTATTAGTAACTCGGCACAACTATTACACAATTCTGCTGCTGTCAAGCCTCATACATGCTTTTGAGTAAACTCCTGGGGAAGGCAGGGTGGGGGGTTGCTTCTTTTTGCTTTTAAAGTAGGATCTTCAGAGCAGCAAATTAAAATTTTAATGTTGGCTCCCACTGTATTAAGGAGATAATGAAATGGTGAAGAACGGCATAGAGACCATAGGGGAAAGCAGGGACGAAATGAACGGTGTAAGAAGATTGTGTTTCCCACCCTTGGAAGTTGTTCCTGTGCTTAAAAAACCTGAGTCCTTTTTTCTTTTGTTTCCTGTGTTTCAACAGGGCAGAGTTTAGGGTATGGATTCGTTAACTATATTGATCCAAAGGATGCAGAGAAAGCCATTAACACTTTAAATGGACTCAGACTCCAGACCAAAACCATAAAGGTAAGACAATACAAAATGTCCTTTGCTCAATTCAGGAAGTGGAGAAAGTGGTTGGAATGGTTTTTGGCAATGTCATCACTATTTTAATCTCCATTGTAAGGGGTGGTTTGCTAACGAGCTCCTCCTTGGAACAATGAGAGGATGTGCAGAAGGTGAAATCTCTCTTCTCTGAAATTGCTGCTGTTGTTAAAGGGAGGAAAGTAAGAGGAAGCTCCTTAAGCATTGTAGTGATGCTTAAATGTAGAATAAAACAGCCGTAGTGATACCGTTATCCATAAACAGAGGTGAAGTAGGTGACAGTGTATTCATACGTTACACATCTTTTTGTGTTTTAATGGTAGATACCTTGACACAGAGCTCTTAATGACATTCATGTCACTATCAGGTGTTGAAAGTATGTTTCTCAAGTTAGAAAATGTCATTCTCAAAAAAAAAAAAAAATTCTCAATTTCCACATCCTTAGTTTGATTTATTCTTTTAGAAGCTGGAGGGATTAGAGATCCCACTGAAGTCTCTCATTTCATTGTTGTAATAGACCATTAGTTATTCAACGACCTTCTTTAGTGGTCTCAGAAGAAAAGCAAGTTTCTACACTGTCACGTTTTTTGCTGCATGGCTGATAAAGCTTTTTTGAAACAGCGTACGGAAGATTTCCACATCCCAAATTCTGACAAATAATACAGCACAAAGAATGTGAATTAGAAAATTGAAGGGAAACAAACAGCAGACCTGATTCAAATTATCTGAAACTGCTTTTACAGTATTTAAATGCTGTCTTTTGATTTGTACCACTTTCTTAATTTTTCTTCTGTACTTAATTTGTGCTTCAAAGCCTAAAATGCTAAAGAAATAAAAATAGATTTTTTTTTTACTTTTGAAAATATTGGTAGAAATAATGTCAGTGATTTCGAATCTTGCAAAAAAGATACCGTATGGTCAGCACTTCATTTGTACTTACCCTTTATCAGTAAAGATTTTGGTTTCGACAAAGTGGTATTCCCTAAAGCAAAAAATGTTTGTTGGATTCCTGTGCGTTTCTAAAGATTGTTTCAAGCAAGTTTTTCCCTGATCTGTTGGATTAGTGAAGAGTAGAAGTCCTGAGCTGAGCGTTATGAAACTGTTGGAGTAGCTGCATGGATTACATAGAGAAGGCTATTTCCAAACCTCACTTAGACCAACCAGGTTCCATCCCATATAGGTGTATGTGGGCCATATACCAAAATGCTCACAGCACGGTTCTGTACAGTTAAATGGAAAAACTTATAGGAATATGTAAGGCAAAGCAGCAAAATCTACCATCTTATCTACTGCTGCAGGTGGAAATACATGCTCAGACTTAGCAGTTTCCGCTTACGGTGAGAAGTTGAGCAGTAAATTGCCCTCAAAATTGCTTTTAAAGGCACATTATCAGGAAAAATATAGTATTTTGAAAGTACTAACCTATCTTCTAAATATTTCATTAAAATCTCAGTAGAAGTTGAAAAATCTAGATCAGTTTTTAATGCAGCACTTCTATATTTTGAACATTATGCAGCATTAGTGAAGATGCTTCATTTCTTGTCCTAAGTACCTGTGTTGCTTTGACTCTTTGTTTTTCATTTTGTGAGCCAGAGTGATACTATTGTATTCACAATGTTGTAAGGTTACAGGAAACATATAAGCTACAAAAAGGCTTCCAAAAACTCTAGCCCACCCCAATTATTACTTTGTTTCTCACGTGCAAAAGTAAACCATTATGCCTTTGTTTTTGTCACGTAGAGTAAGATTGTTGTTATTCAGGAAGTTCCCATGCATCTTTGCAGAATGCTTTTTCTTTAATTTTTTTTCAAGTCAATATAAATGTTACGAATACAAGTGGTTTATTGGGTTTGGGTTTTTCATGCTTATTAATAACTAGTAGACTTTTATAGAATACGTGACATTTTGTTGGGCTCTTGAAAGCTGTTAAAATCTAGTAATAAGCAAAGAGATTGACTTAACCTACATGCACAGGAGCTGCATAATTTTTTTCAGTGGCTGGGAAGATTTGTGTAGGCTTTTTTAAATAAAATTGTTTTCAAGTAAGTACTTACGCAGTTGCCTAAAACCAACCCAAGGGAGCCTTCTATTCAAATAGCCGAGCTTTGGACACATGGACATCTAATTGGCAGTTTCCATCCCAGTTTAATTGCAGAATTGTATGGGATTACCTCACCTTATCCCCTTGGTTTTTTTGTATTTTTAATTATGTTTTGGTCTTACAAATCTTAATAAATTAGGTCTGCTTCCCTGGTATTGAGCGGGGATGGAGGTTTCCCAATGTTCATGCTAACAGTGGTGAATTTTGTTTTCACCGCTCCCGGCAGCGCCTGTGTCGCCAGAGACCTCCCTAGCTTCCGAAGGGGTGAAAAATTGTGCTCCGCACCACTGAAGTCTCCTAGCTTGGCTGTTGCCCCTATGTGCCCCTTTCCAGCATCTCGCTGTGATTCATTATAAGGTTGAAGTATTTTAATTTGTGGAATTACTATATTTAATTATCAGAGCCGATGACTTTAGTCTAGCTAGATGCCCTTTACAGTTATTAAAAATGCACTTTTGGTGCATTAGAAGAGCCTGTCTCAAAAGATGTATAGAGAGGGATTTGCTGGCATATAGTTTTGTAGGCTAAAAATTATTTAATTAAATGCTAGAATAACATTGAGCTGGAAAAGTACTGAGCACTACTTTATTCTGTTTTCTTCATGAGCGTGGTGGTTTTTTTATGCCCCAGAATGAATCTGTGATGTCCTATTGATGGATGGGCTGAACCTTGGCCTCTGCCCATGTACGCTGGGTAGCTGCAGCCCTGCAGGTAGCATTTCTCTGGCTACCTTTTGTTTGGAAGCTGTTTTGATGTAAAGTTGAAATGAATAATCTGTGAAAGCCCTTTTACAGGGGTAAATTACTTCTGCTTGCCAAGGTCACCTTGGTCCTGCTGGCTGCATCCCATCTCCTTGCTCAAACAGTTGTGGGCTCTGCTGTCCCTTGCACCTAGACTGAACATGAGCTGGCTTGAGGGGATCATATTTGTACTCCTTTTTTGACCACACAAGGCTTAATTTGTGTTATTTAAAAAATATAATTTTTAATGCATGTGTCCCCAAATCCTGTCCTTTTCACTTCAGTAACATTTTCATAGCAGCTTAATGTTCTCTCTCTCCTGATGCCTTGCAAAACAAGCCATGCAGTCACAGGAGGAACTGGGTTTATAGCAGGATCAGCAAAACGGCTAGGCACAGTCTGCTCTCAGATGTGCGGACTAAAATAACTGAAGAAATGTTCTTTTTATTATTTCATTGTAACAATAAATAATCCCTTTTCACTGTAGCAGCTAAAATATTTATGTGCATTTTATTTAAGTCAATGATGCCCTTTCAAGTCAAAGTCGAGAGGTGACTATTTACAGAATATCTGTTTGGGGAAAACATTGAAGGAAGTGTTATGTGTTTGGTGGTAATAGGTTATACATGTTATGTTCCTCCTCAGCTGATCATAGTGCATATTTTATTTACGCCATTTCATAGCATCATCATCATCTTGTGAGGGAGAAGGGCTTCACTTTATTTTTACAGCTAAAGCTTGATATAATTCTACAAAACAGCTTAGAATGAGGGAAGATACAGCATGTGTTGAAATAAATATATATTCCAGAAATTGAATCTATTTTTAGAAATTAAATTTGCCCATCCATAAAAGCATATGAAAGGTCACTGCTGCTGTTGAAGATTGCCTGGCAATTCAGTTGCATCAAATATCAGAAGGAAAATAAGACGTGTGATGCACAGGGTACAGATTGTTTAAACTGTGCTGCTTCGCCCTGAAAAAAGGACAATGTCTGAAAGGATGCAAAGGAAGAGCTTTACAATTTACATGGGGGTTCAGGTGACCTGGCTTCATGTTAGGGACTGCTGGAACAGAGTTTTGAAAGGAAGCTTGAAATCTAAAAAGAGCCAGCGACCCCCTGAAGCGCAGTCTTGTGTCCCCCTCTCCTTCCTTTTCTCTGTTGCCTGAGAAGTAGGTTGGTTTCTTCCCCCGCAGGAGCAGGTAGCATGCTGTGGCACTGCTGGAGCAAAGGGAGACGCCTCCAGTGAGGGACGAAGGAATCTGGGTTCTCGGAGCCCTTGATGCCTTCCGGTTTTTAAATCTGTCAAATCTAACAGATGATAAAATACCGAACAGATAGAATTCCTCTGGTCAGAGGCTTTCTCTAATTATTTTAATTTTCAGTTAAATGAATAAATAACATGTAATACAGCTACTGCTATTTTAGCACTTCCTATTGTTAGTTCAGAATGTTTTTCTGCTTTACTGTCTGGCTTTGATCGATAGCACTGTATGGTCCTAATTTACAATATAGTGAATAGGGCTGTGGGAGAAAGTACTCCTGTGTTTCTGGAAATACTGTGACATTACTGCTCAAAGATCTTGCTATTTATCTTGGTTTCTCTGGGGTTTTTTTCAAAATGCCAGATACTTCTACAAAATTCAGGCTCTAAATCTGTCCATGTTAATTCTTATAATTGTCTGCAAAACTACAAACCATCTTGTCACTGTAGGGTAACCAAATAACAGCAACCTCGGACTTCTCCGTCCTACAAAGTCATTTGTCAAAAAGATTGCCTTCTAGTCGTGCTCTGTGGTGAAGGAGGCGCAGGAAGCACGAGGCAGGGGAGGAGGAATGCTGCGGCAGCAAGCAGTGGGGGAGAGCTGCGTGCTCTGCACCCTGTCCCAAACCGCTTCAGAGGTATGGGCGGAGGTAAACACAATAACTTGAGTTGCAGCCAGAAAGTGCTGGCTTGCCGATAGTTATGGCGGCAGAGCTCTGGTGTTGGGTGCCCTTGGTGTAATCCTCTGCCAAAAACCATGTGTTTTCCACCCATATTTTCCTATAGCCTCCCTGGGGGCTACCTGCCCCTGAGCTGGCTGGCCACCACCTGCAGCTGCTTCTCCCAGTGGAGACATGAGATGTTGTGCAAGGCCGGGTGGTAAGGGGAGGGTGTACAGAGAGATCTGGGGATACGCTGATCTGTGGGGGAGCTGGGGAAAACGAAAATACGGGGGAAGGCACAGAGGGGGCTTAGGTGTTCTGAGGGAGAGGAGGTGGAAGGTCAGGGGCTGGAAGATACTAGGAGGATCTGAGCATGTTGGACTGTGGCAAAGAGGGATTTGCATTGTTAAGGTTCCCGTGAATGCAGTTGCATTGGGCCCCTTCCGTGTGGAGAACACGGCATGTGCTGCACCCCGTGGGCTCTGCCGGCTCATCGGCTGCCTTTCCCTGAGCTCCAGCAAAGCTTTTTAGAGGGTAGAGGTGTAAAAGAGCATGTGCTCCTTTCCTTCCCTCAAAATTCAGATTACAGGCATTTGCAAGCTGTGGATTTGGGATGTAGCTGTTCTATAGTTCCTTTTTAAATTCAGGCAATTGCTTGTTCTGTTTTGTGATAGCTCAGTTAGTGGTAAGAGGGGGCATCTGCTGTGACTGCTGCACCCTGGGACAAAGCCTTGGACAAGAAACTAAAGATGCCACAGACATGGAAAGCCTTTAACTAAGTTTACTTTGGTTTTGCTCTTTAGGAGCCTCTGTCTGCATAACCTCTTGGACTTTGTAGTGCTTGTTAACAAATCCTCCTTCACCCTTTGTGCCCGTAGTGATGCTGTGGCTTGAAGGACTTCAGTGCCGCGTTTGAAGGTTCAGATCTGGCTCTGCTGCTTTCAGCAGGTACCAGAGAGTCTTTAGCTGTTAGTTTCGTGCATCTTCTCGTAATCGAGATTTCTTTTAACGGCTTCAGTTTTGCCGATGAGTCCTTTTCATTCCACAGAGCTGGAGCAATTATTTCTTAGCCTTGCTCTTGATACAGTTGGAGTGCTTCTAGGTTATTGTCTATGGATGTCTTTCCTGAAATGATGGTATAGGCCATTGTATCTTACCTGCAATCATAATTAATCCCTGTAAAATGGCATTGAATCACTCAACATAAAGTGTATTGTCACTTCCCTCCACCCCCCAGCCAAGGGCTTGGTGAAGAGAAAGGACAAAGCAGTGCAAGTGGTGGATATGAAAATATTCCAGATTGTAGTCTTCAGCCTCTGGACCAGAGGGCTCTTGTGTGTGCTTGTTCTGACAAAGCACGTAGCTTTTACAGGAGGGTTTCTCAAATCTGTGTGTTTACACAAAATCAGGGCATGGATGAGGGCCTGGAAGTGACTGTGGGGACATGTCTCTTCTGGCCATAGCCCATCCTCTGGTGTCAAGCAGATTTTGCTTCTAGTTCTGTATGTGTGTGAAACAAGTGAGATTGTGCTTATTTACACATGAAGCTCTTTGAGCAGTCGTGTTAAAGCACTTCCAATGCCTACCAGTGGAACAGGAGGCAGCCAGCGGAGGAAGGGTTGTCCTCATTTTACACGTTTGGACCTCGGGCACAAAAAAGTGAAGTGACTCACCCCAAAAGTCATGCAAGAAATCCTACCTCTCAGTTTGTCACGCAAAGACACAAAGCAAAGTCTTTCAGCATTAAGGTCACCAAGAAGCTTATTATTTTTGAATGTTACACACTTTTTTGAAAGCTGCGTGGGGAGTCATTTAACACCAATGGCACCTTATCTGCTTGTGGCTGGAGAGATGTCTGGGGATTGCAGGTACCATCGGTGGGCAGTTTGGTGCCCTGTGGATGCCTGTGCTGCCATGCAGCACTCGCTGATTAAAGGCTTCTGACTCGTCTCTACCGACTCCCCAGGTGAGTAACACGAGGTGCAGAGCAAGACACACTTCTCCTTGGGGAAGTTCTTTGAAAGATGCGAGGCACTAGGTTCCTTGTGAGCAGATGTTTTGAGCAGGGCAGGGTGGCTCTGCTGGCAGAGCACATCCTTTCAGGAAAGGATGATGCTGTTCCTCTTTGGAGCAGATGGGAGTTGACTTTTGGGTGGAGGCTTCTAGAAATGGACTTAATGTTAGAGAAGTCCAGGATTAGCATACAAGCTGAAGGCATCTCTTAGCCTGAGCAGCAGTGAAGTGGTTAAGTGTCAGCATTTAGATGGTCACTGTTACATGTCCAGCACCTCGCCTCTGTAAGACAAATGGGATGCGTTCATGCCTTCAGGTGCCTTTGCTGCGGGCTCTGGCTTGGAAAGACCAGACCGCTTCAATTTATGTTCTGAAGAGTCTCGAGGTTAGACATTTTTCAAAAAGTTTTCTACATGGGAAAATGGGTAGGAAATCAATAGGGAAGATAATTACTGTAACTTGGAGATATTTTCTGTGTTCCTGAACAAAAATGTGCATTACCATGGAAGATATGAAATGCTGGACCTTATGACTCTGCAGTAGTGTTTGGAGACAGTGGTGCAGACTCTTGAGGTTGGTGTTTATGCTGAAGAGAAGCCCTTACACAGACTAATGTTCAATGTCAGATGAGAAATATCCTAGGAAATGTTTTTCACAGTATATCTATATTTATAGAAACTAACATCAGAGGCCAGCAAGCCATAAAATGAATTGTACGATATTTTATTATCTGCCTTGCAAATTTGACCGAAGAACTCCTAAATGATCTTATGCGGTGAAATATAACACCATTGTTCGACCTCCAACTGTCATACAAATGGACAAACATTTTAATGCTGAGAAATGCCTGGGTCAAACAGTAGTTTGGTGTTCTCCAGCTCATTTATTTGATTTTTTTTTTGGTGGTTGCTAGGATTTCCATATTCTTTTTTTTCAACACAGTTTCATTATAGGGTGCTAACACTGCCGTGAGCAAAAAAAGTCATTTTTAAGTGTGAATATAAAGAATTAATGCAGCATCCTCACCCAGTGCTTTGCAGTTTTCAGTGATAAAATGAGAGCTGGTTTTGGCTCCCATTTTAATTTTCACAGCACGAGGAGCTTCTGATCCTGGTGGAGGGTCAGGGTGGGCGATTTCTTCCTTTGCGAGCTAATACACAGGAAGGCATCCCATCCTCAGCACTAACTGAATAATAGCTTGAAAGCAGGGTGGTGTGATCTAACAGATTGGTTTGTCATTGGCTGACCTGAGAAGGAAAATGAAAAAGATTCAAAAGCAGATAAATAATTGACATTACTAGCCTTGAGTCCATTCAGCTCGCGACCTTTTCTCCTTGATATTCAAGATGGCTGAGTTGCTTTTGGCAGCTTCTTTCTCCGGCTCCCCTGCAACCTGAACGTTTGATTGCAGGAGGAAGTGAAAATTAGACCTGAGCAGCGATAGATGTTACCTGTGCTGTGAGTAGATGGATTTGTGTGTGCAGTCTCTCCTTCCACTGTGTGTCTACGTGGCCCACAAGAGCAGAGCTTTTTTTGTGTGTGGAACTATGTGTATATATAAAAAATGTCAGGCACTCGGTGCTCTGGGAAGTAGTGTTTTTTGCATATCCCAGTACTTTTCATCTTCCCTGTAATGTGGCATTTGGTTAATGAATGTGCCAGAGTGAGAAAACCCAAAGGAAACCCCTGGCTGTTTTCCCAGGAACTTTATTAATTTTGCAGCTTTCAGTTTTAAGGAATAGGTAAGGTCCCTACCCCCGTGCCAGAGAGGCTCTTAAGTGTTTTTTAAACTAATTCCTGAAGTAGGTTAAACTGTAGGTGTCTGAACCCTTACAGTAACCTCTCAAGGTAAGGCATTTGCAGAGCACAGAGAGTCTGCTTTTCCAAATGCCCTGGCACAGGGTGTAAAAGAGAAGCCACCGATATGAGACCACCAAACCAAGCACAGTCAAAACTGGTCATTTTTGGCATGGTGTCTGAAGGTGAAAGCAGAGTGTGGTTTTTCCTGGTTTCCCCAAGCACCTAGCTTGAGCTTAGTTACTTAAAAGCCAAGCGATGCTGTGTGTGTTCTGGTTGCGGAGTGTCAGAGGGGTGTTTGGGACCAGCGATTAAATGACTTAAAGGCTGTACCTCATCAGGAGCTCGGGGCTGTGAGGTCCTAAATAGCTGAGACACAAAGTAGTTTCCACCCCAGTAGACTTCTCCCTTTCAGCACTGATCTCCGCACCTGAAGGTTTCTCTGCTCGTTGCGTCTGCTTGTGCCTTTGTGCTGTGCCTGAGCGTGTTCAGTTGATGCAAATGTTTTATCTAACCTCTTTTTCACATTTCTTTTCCTAAATTTTTCCACCTCCTCTCTCTAGCCTTCTCTGTAAATGTTAGATTTAAAAGGTTATGTACAAACATGTAAGTTATAAAGAAGTTGCCAAAAACCTTAAAATCTAGAATCTTTAGAGTTTGTCTGCTATTATGCAGAGAAGATTGTGGAAGCAAATGTTAGTCATTCACATCATTTTCTGTGTTGAGTCAACATCTATTTTTAGGTGTGGAGCACATAAAGACAACTCTTTGACACATAAAACACATAAAGACATCCATTTGACATCACTTGTGTTTGGTCTAAGGCTGGGGAAGAAGACAGTTGCTGAATGCATTGTATTCATGATGGGACCCCCCCCATTTCCTTCCAAGACACTTTTTAAGACATAATGTGGGAATGTACTGATCTGTTTATATTTAAATAAATCAAGATGAAGTGCAAAATATTCAGGTTTGGATCCAATGTTATTTCAGATGTGCTGCAAAGTAATTCTTCATGATCTGTGCTGAATACTTATCATTAGGCTTTATCCAGGAAGTATTTCTATTATGTTAAATGTGTGTATTCTAAATGTATATATTATTTTAAAGTGCAGAAGGCTTTTTATGCACATATTATAATTACAAATCTGATTCATAGGTAGAGGAGCAGTTAAGAGACTTGATTTAATAATTTTCCAACAGCATACATGCAGTGCCTCAGCTAGGTTTTCTCATTTGCTTGGCCATAATATTTTGTGGTCTGGTTCTGGGGCTTATAGTGCAAGGGAACTTCTTGTGATAAATTGCAGATATGACAATGAGTGTCAGTATACAGTTCCCTGAGCAGATGTTCATTTAGTCTAATTTCACCAGTACTTTTCATCCACAACAGATCTTGCCAGCTCAGGATGAAAACAACAAAGAGATAGCACAAAAGATCACTCTGCAAATAACCTGATCTGTTTCAGACACTTGGGGGGGGGGGGGGGGATAAAATGTACTGGAACTTCAGAGTGCTACGTATGTGCTAAGGTTATTACATGTTGGATACAGTAAATCATCCATACACCCACAACTCAGAGGGGTAAATTTACAAAGCTGTGCGTAGGAAGCTGCACACTAATCTACCTCTGAACAGTAGTTATTTTATGCCTGCACTTAAAGAACCCTTGCATCTGTTTTTAAGGTCTCCCTAGCTCTTCCTTTGTTCTTGTAGCCTTTCCTGGCTTTGTTGGTTTTGCAGCACAGGTAGTGTCTGAACTTGAGGGTTATTGCTTGTGAAAGAACAGAAAATAATCTGTTTAAAATGCAACGGGTGGCTCCAGCTTACTAATGCACCTTTCCTCTTCTGCAATCCATAGGTGTCGTATGCCCGTCCAAGTTCAGCTTCGATCAGAGATGCGAACTTGTATGTCAGCGGCCTTCCGAAAACAATGACCCAGAAAGAATTAGAGCAGTTATTCTCACAATATGGGCGCATCATCACCTCACGGATTCTGGTTGATCAAGTCACAGGTTAAAAGAAAATTTTTCTTAATATATGCATGGTTTTCTGGAAATGGCAAAACTGTAACCGCTTGCTGGCAGTTGAGTTTTAAGACAATGTGACTGTAGTGTAAAAATGCAGTACCTGGTTCTCTATAAACGTAACTGTTTGGAGGCAAAACTGCTGCCTCTGTGACAAGGGATCTCAAAATGCGGAATGTTTACCTAAAATCATTATATTAAATGTGGTGGGGGCTGGTTTTGGAGAACACAGCTGGGGAAGGACATTTTTCTTCATAGGACTTCTTTTAATTTGCAAGCTGTGTATTCTGTGAAGCCAAACCCAACATTCTGTTTGTTCGTTACATAGATGAGGCTGTTCGTACAAACATTCATCTGTTCACATGTTTTTACTTCCCAGGGGTTTCTCGAGGTGTGGGATTTATCCGTTTTGATAAGAGAATAGAGGCAGAAGAAGCCATAAAGGGACTAAATGGCCAGAAGCCTAGTGGTGCTACAGAACCAATTACTGTGAAGTTTGCCAATAACCCCAGCCAGAAAACAAGCCAGGCACTCCTTTCACAGCTGTATCAGTCTCCCAACAGACGCTACCCTGGACCGCTTCACCACCAGGCTCAGAGATTCAGGTAATTACCTGGAAAAGAACTAAAGTTCCACCAGTGACGACAATGTGGGGCAGGTGCTGCGCAGGAAAATATGCTTTAGTTGCGTAGGTTGACCTGATTTTCTTTGTAAAATTAAATATTCTTTCCTGGAGAATGAGGAGGAAAATCTGCTGACAGCAGTAGTCATGTTGTATTTACTAAAACAGCTGAAGTACTGTACAATCAGATCTCATGAAGTCTCATAGAAAAAGGGAGGACAGAATAGAGTTACACTGATAATCAAATGAGCAGTGACTATCCTGTTCTCTCTCATTTTTTAGGTAATGCTTTTATTTTCTGCTATATTATTACAGTTTTGATGCAGCTTAGACTTTGATGTTAATGACAGTGGATTGGTAGCAGGAAAAAAGCTGAGTCTGTTCCAGTCAGCAGCAGTATCATTAAATTTATTAGCCTGAGATATCTGCTCTTAGTATAAAGAGACCTTGTATTAGTATTCAGTCTGATTCTTCAGATACTCTCAGGGATGTTTTATGCTTTGTATTCTGAATATACTGTTTCCATCTGATAGGTAAGCCAGAGTTAGCTATACATGATGTTCTCATTACTTTCATATTTGATAATAATTTTTAGGCAATCTAGCATTCAAATAAAAGGTCTGCCTTCAAGAAAAAGAAAACTTGGACATAGTCACATAACTGAGTTGCATACTGGCTTTACAGAATTATTCGAAAGTCATTTTAGTTTTTTCAGTGATGAAAAGTGCTAATGAATTAAAGATCATTTAAAAAGCCAGTAATCAGATACATTAAATTTACACTTGTTTTTGTATCTTGGCACGCAGCTGTGTCCATTGAGGTCACTACCAAATCATTCTGTGGATAGAAGGGCTTTAGCCTGCTCCCATGGAAAGCAGATGATTACCTTCTGCAAAATTTGGTGGTCATTTAGATTGATGTATCATGGAAGATTAATACTAAATATATGTAACATAGTGGGGAGAATGTGTTACGCTAAAGCAGTTAGAATCCAGAATCTTTCCAATTCCAGCAATTTTGGACTGTAACATTTCACTTCCAAGTTAACTGTAAATATAAGGTGAACAGTGTAATTATTTGCAAAAAAATCATACTAATATAGTCTAAAAAAGACAAATCAGAAGTGGATTTTTTTAAAACCAAACCCTGGAAATAAAGGTTTACTCTAAGAGTGTAAACAAGTTAAAAATGACTTTAAATGCTGTGGTGGAAATTTAAGCACAACCTCAGACCTAACAAAGCAGGCTGGGAGTTGTTAGGTTCCTTAGATGTGTGGGAAACTTGTTGAACATTTCTTCTTTGAAAATGGAACGCTATTAATAATAGTTCCATTGAGCGATCTTGCCATCTGTGAGACATTAACCCAAAGACCCTCCTTCTCTTTTCAGGCTGGACAATTTGCTTAATATGGCCTATGGCGTAAAGAGGTAATTAGAATTCCACAGATTGCCAGATGTCCGTGTTGGCACAGATTGGTGCTACAATTTATTTTTTTTAATTCACTAACTTTATTTTTTTTTAAATCCTTCTTTTCTTCCACCAGCATGTCAAATTCTTTTTAAGTTTGGACTTCAGTTGGTTTTGTTACTTTAAAGGCCACACATGCAAATTCTGTGGGTTTTTTCAACCTTTTTTATTTACAGGTGGGCTTCTCAAATGGTTTAGGTGCAACAGCTATAAGCATTCAAACTGCAGTTGTCCTGCTAAATGGCACTTTTTCCAGAATCAGAACTATTACCTTAAGTTTTTAACTAATCGCAGATCTGATAATGGAAAATTTAAGTCGAAAACAGAATTATACTGCTGTTGTCTAAATCTCACAGTTAAGACCTTCTTTCTACTGCATCCGGCATCACAAGTTGGACTTACAAATATAGCTGTGTGCACCTCAATCAGCCCTGAGTTTCTTTTGTTACAGGTTTAATACTTTGAAATTTTCTCAGTGCTTGATATTTGTTTTTTGTTTTAAAATAGCTCTGTGTTTGTGTGTATGTGCACGCATGTGTGAAAGTTCAGCTGATTTGTAAACACTTATGCTGTTTCATGAGTATGTTCGATGTTTGATCTGATAGCTAAAATGAGCTGACGTGCTGTTAGTGTTTCTTCTAATGGCACACATCAACGCAAGCGAACCTTACAGCAAAATAAAGGTGTAGTCTTATTCCTGATGTTACCATAAGATGTCCAGCCACCCCTCACAATTAAGATGAGAAAATACTTCTTAATCTCCTGAAATGGTCTACTCACCACATTTGAAAATTATTTGAGCTTTTTAAAAGCTGGTAAAATGGTATGGTAAGTATAATCTTTACACTAGCTAGTAGTGGACAGTAACATGGGTTTTAGCTACTGCCATAGTAGCTGTCACACAAATCACAAATCTTAAGACTACTTACAAAAGTAGTAGTCAAAACAGAGGCGGTGTATCTTCCCAGAAGCACTCCTGGTGTTTGCTAGTACACTTGTTACACTCCTGATACCCGTAGTGGTGATGGTGATACAATGAGTCAGAACTTACCACCTGATTTGATCGCACACCGCGTCTCCTGCATTCTCCTCTCATTTGTTTCTTGATACATTGCCAAAAAATGGCAAAACTCTCAGCCTTGAGTACAAGTTGGTGTCAGATGGGTGGGTTTGTTCCAGGAGTTTTTCCAGGGTTTGCTGCTACTTTCCCTGGAATTGGACTGGCCTGTGGTATGGGCAGACAGGGCTTAGTCTGAACTAGTGAGGGTTTGAATTTGGGTTTCACCTACAGAGGGAAAGAGAGAGTTACCTGTCTTTTTAGGTTATGCATCTACTTGCTTAGTAATCAGCCTGTGATGTTGGTCTTAAATCACAACAGATTTTTTTAAGTTGTTTTGTAGGAATCTTAAATTAGTTGTTGTCTTCTCTCAGCAAATCCTGAAAACTTGTACTTGCACCAGCAAACCCTGTATTTACGGGCATATGTTCACACAGAAAATACCGTGTTGATAAAAACTTCCTGAAACTTGCCTCTGAAGCATCCTTAGTGCAGTGTTCCTGGGATCGGGGGTCGGTTCATTCTTTCCCCATGTTAACTACGTGGTACTGACGGAAAATGAGATGTGCTGATGTGGAAAAAGGGTTTTGTTGACACTAATTTCAGATAGCTCATTAGTAGCAAAGCTACTTATGCATTACATTATCTTGTATTTGTGTCAATACACTTGCGTTAGTTTCTTGGATTTACAGCAGCTCCTGTGCTCATGGAACGTGAACAGTTGAAAGCTGCATCGCTCCTAAAGGCTTCCAGGGAAAAGCCGCTCTCCAGTGAACTGTAGGAAACTTTAACCCTTTACATCAGTGCAGCATTCATTAAAAATGCAAAACTTTATAACATACTGTGTGATGTGCACAGCTTTGCATTGCACAGATTTTACAGTACCATCACTTACAGGGTAGTGTATACATTAGTGTTGTACTTCATGTTAAATTTAAACATTGCAGAAAAGGAGCATTTGGCTTATGTATGTTACTAGCACAGTTGGCACTTGTCAGCAATGGGCTTTGTCCCATCTTCCAAATTTCAAAGTAAGTTTGTTGGCTTGTACAAGCTCCCAGTCCTGGCCGCCTTATTTACAATTCCACGTATGGTGGAAGGAGCAGTATAAATTGGCTTTGTCCAGCCGTCTGTTTTCAGCAGTTGGGGAGACACCGTGTGTTAGAGCCATGCTGAACCACTGTGAGAATGTTACTAGTTTGACTATGTGGGACAAACTGAAAGATGTTGAGAGTAGGATTTGCAAAAGTGAAGTTCAGTTGGAAAATTGCCATGTATTTTTAATAAACCGTCTGCAAACCTGTATGTCTGAGGATCCAATGCTGTGAGCATTTGCGAACTGCTCATTTACAGCATAGCTACACCCCAGTGGCATTCCTCAGCTTAAGATGTACATTCCAAGTGTCTTTTTTTCCTTGAATTTAGATATATACATAAAGTGCCATCAGGAGTTAGCAGAATGGTGAGCAGCCCATCAAGTGTGTAGTTTCTTTTATGGTTATTTAATACACACTGCATAATACTGTGCAGGTTGCTAAACGTATGTGGAAATATTACAAGTGTGAAAGAAGTTTTGGAGAGCGCAAGAGCTCACTCAGCAGCACTGAGTTTCCCCCTTCTCCTCCCTCAGCTGTCACTCAGAAAATCCTGAGGAATTATTACTCAGTTCTGGTATTAAAACTCATCATATTGAAGGTACATGTGAAACTGGATTTTTATTAAGACATTTCCTCTGTGCAGTTGTTATTTTAAAACATATCCCAAAGTGTAGCTTCAGAAAGCATGTCATTTTTTTCAAACTGATGAAAGGAAAATTATGTTGATCCTGAGGGCTGATACTGCTTAACATCTTCATTAATAACCTGAGTCACGGGCTGTGATGCGCCCTCCTTGCATTAATGGGTGACACTAAATTGGTGAGGGAGCAGGGACGGTCGCCGTGCTGTTGGCCACGGCTGCCGCTGGGGAGACCCTGACAAGCTGGAGCAATGTGGCGAAGTTCAGGAAAAGCAAATGCAGAGTTTAGCCCCTGACTGCTGTGTTCAGCTCCCTACGAGAGGCACGAGAGAGAAGGTGAAGCTGAGCTCCTCTCAGAGGTCAGCGGCACAAGGACAAGAGTCAACAGGAACAGGCTGCAGCAGGTGAAATTCAACTGAGTGTAAGGGCAGATCTCTTGCAGTGAGTGAGGGTGGTGGCGCCCTGGAGCAGAGACTGCAGCAGCGGAGTTGCATCCTTGGAGACTTTCAAAACTGTCCTCTGCAAGGCCATGAGCAGCAGATCTAATCTGAGGAGTTAGTCATGCTTGGAGCAGGAGGTTGATGAGATGACTGCTGTAGATCCTATCCAGCCCATATTATACCATGGTGGTTCTGGTTCATAAGCACACTACCTGGCTTCAGCTTCCCAATTCAGATGTTTAAGAAAACAGTCTCGAAAGACAACAGGGGAAAAGTTAGGGTGTTGTATTAGATTTCTAGGAGCTTGTCTCTCCACGTTGACTCTCTGAAGAACCTAAGAGCCTGTCACGGACATGAATCTCGCAGTGTGAAGGTACTAGTTGACATGCTCATTATATTTATGCACTGTTTTACTTACTCTACAGTTGCTGTATAAATCTTCTTTCGTATGTGGCCAGCATTAGGATTCTTATTAACTGGATTTTTTCCCCGGTGTTTGTCAGTTAAGGACTATGTTAGGAGAATTAAAATCTACCACTTACAGACATCTCTCTAAATCTAATAGTATGTTTTGCAAAGAGGCTACTGTTATAGCTGAATTGTGACAGTGGCATTTCATACTAATCCCTTTAAGTAAGTCTTGAAGTTTATGGGGTTTTTCACTGCAAACTAATCAAAAGTAAAGCATTAGCTCTTCATTGCCCTGAAACTACATTATTTTAGTGATGGGAATAAGTGGGAAATTCAAATGAAAAAGTGGCCTCTTCAAATGAACTCTTACTGATAGCAGCATGTGCAGGCCCTTTTTGACATCTTAGATTGTCCTTAAGCATTTCTTTTATTAGATCTTAGTGTACATCTAAGTAGGGCTTATCCTTGAAGGGAGATGCATTTATGCCCAGATCTGGTCTTTCTTTTTAGTACAGCTCCATTCTACTGAAGTAGGCGTCAGAGACCAAGGGTGACTGTGTAGTCATCTTCCAGGGATAGGATCAAGAACCTTGGTTAACTTTGGCTTATTTATTTTAAGGTCTTGGTTCCATGTGGCTTGTGCCAAGAGATCTATTTAGAATAGACCCCTCTTTTTACTTGGTAGGTTTTCTCCGATCACAATTGATGGTATGACGAGCCTTGTCGGAATGAATATCCCTGGTCACACTGGGACTGGATGGTGCATCTTCGTCTACAACTTGTCTCCCGACTCGGATGAGAGCGTGCTGTGGCAGTTGTTTGGTCCCTTTGGAGCAGTCAATAATGTCAAGGTGATCCGTGATTTCAACACCAACAAGTGCAAGGGATTTGGCTTTGTCACCATGACCAACTACGACGAAGCTGCCATGGCGATTGCCAGCCTTAATGGATACCGTTTAGGAGACAGAGTATTGCAAGTTTCCTTTAAAACCAATAAAACCCACAAATCCTGAATTTCATATCCTTACTTACTAAAATATATATATATAAATATATATACGAACAAAACAAAACAAAAAAAAACTCTTCAAGGCTTATATTCAACCATGGACTTTATAAGCCAGTGTTGCCTAAGTATTAAAACATTGGATATCCTGTGAGGAACAGGAAAGGATTTTATAATGCTTAGAGAAAAAAAAAAAAACCTTTGATGCATTGAATGTTCTTTCATAGCTGTCGTTGTTGAATATAATATACATAGATAACAATGTGCAGGGATTTTTACCCGGCCAGCTAGTTTTACTACCTTCCTTGAAGGTGGGTCTTTTTAAGATGACCATTCACTCATTTGAAAAAATAATAAAACAAAAACAATTTTTACAAACTAATGGGATTAAAAGCGAGAAAAAAGATTTTTGTTTTCTTTTCTTTTTTTCAAAACATTGATTGAATCAGATTGGTAAACCCCCCACAAATTAAAGAGGAACAATAAAAATTGCAAAAAGAACAACATAATTTTGCAACTTTTTTTATTTTTCCTTTTTTCTTTTGTATCATGTGAACTAAACAGTCTTCTGTTAGGGAATGGGGTAAAGGGGGATACCTGATGACATAACAATTTAAATAACATTAACAATGTTGCCAAAGAGGTGGTCTCTTTGCTGAAAATGGGTTTCAAGAAAAATCTATTTTTATAAAATATAAAGAATTTTTACAAGAGAATCTGGATTTGAGAAAAAATATTTTGACTGGCTAATTTAGGGGAAATTGACAACTTTGTCATGTTCATACTGCACTGGTAACTTTTTAGAGATCAAGATGTGTGTTTTAAACTGGATTAGTAGATTGTTTTTTGAAGGATGGGCTACAAACAGATGATCTTCGTATCTTTTCATAGCATGTAATAAAAATATTAAATACAGTACGGGAGAGTGTTCTTCCCAGGCACGCAGTTACCCACAGTCAAAACCCAAAAGCAAGGAGATGAGTTGCAAGACGGTTTTTCTTTAAGTCATCAGTATGGGATATCAGCAGAACAAAAGTTAAAAAAATTAATTTTTTGATCAAAAACTTCCTTGGTTTGAGCAGTAGGTGCTACAAAATTATTTACATATCTTAGTATCATAGTTAAATGTAATGTGTTTAGAAAAAATACATTTGCTTTAAATTTGTTAAGAATTTTCAAATTCACTTTATAGCCCAAGCTAATATAATTGGGCTGTGTTGGCACATTTGGAACACTGTTTATGTTGCTTGAAACACTTATTTATTTAATTGCCGATGTGATGCATATGGCCAAAATCAAATATAGCTAGTTTGGCTAGTCTACTTATTTGTTTACTTAAACTATGGGAAGAAGCATATTATTGTGTCATTTTGTTGTGTGTGTATGTGTATATATAATATAAATATATATATATATAAAGTTATTTTTTCTTTTGGTTAATTTATTATAAGTTGTAACACTTTGCTAGTTTTGTTTGTATATGTCTTAAAATGTTTTCTTATGATACTTAAGTGACAGAGGTATCAAGGTAACTTGTGTAGAAATATTGTTTGATATATTGTCATGTTTGTTGTGAATATTTTTTCTTACTGCACAGTAGAAAAGAAAACAACTGGGTCTTTATTTTAATGTAATTCAGATTGGGGAAAACAGAGCTAAGGGAACAAAATGACTGAGGGGGTGCTCTCCCATGTCCAGTGCACTGATCATTTTAGTATGTTTGTGCTTTGTACGGTTATATATTTAAAACAAAAAAGGGTCATGCTCTTCCCTGAGTACTAGAAACAGTTACTCGCTATGCATAATCTAGTTGATAGTTAAATTTGCTATTGCTTTTCTTGTCTTGTTATATAAAATCTTTTCAATACAAGTTTAGTCTTAATGGTAATAAAACGTTATGGTTATTTATAACTTGTGCTTATTTTGTGCATTTTTTCCATGCTATACCCACTAACTGCATGTAGACTAAGTATTGTTTTTTCACACTGAAGAGGCAAACTTTTGTAGTAGACAAATAACTAAAGCAAAGGCTGCATCATAATTTTATCAGTTTTTTACGTTAACAATGTTAGATTTTAGTTTAAAGGAACACTCATTCAATGTTCAGGGAAACCTTTATACATCATCTGCTATGAATGAGCGCAGTTTGCTGGGAAAGTTTTGATGCATTTGCTAAGCATTAGTGGGGAAGGCATGTCAGAATCTTTTCTCTACGATGTGTTTTACTATCTGAATAATAATAATAATTTAAAAAATCTTTCTTAGGACCAGGCAGTTGTATACTTTAGTTATAATGAATGACTTCATGTTAACCTTGCTAGTTTAGATCATTTCTGAGGGAAAGTATTGTAAATGTTTTTTTCATAACCTTGTTGTGTTTGAATTATTTGTACTTTAATTGTCCAGACAATAAATGAAAGTGTGTAGAATGGCTATGGACTTCCCACCTTTTTCACCGTGTTCAGATGTTTTAGTAATCCCAGCCACACCTCAAATGAGGTAGATGTTAAAGTCTGATTTCAGAAGCAAGGTCTTCGAGAGAAACGTGCTAGTCAAACCAGGTTGAGCGTATTCATTATCTGGTTTTCTTTCTGAAGGTTAGAAAGAATTGGCCATTTAATTTAAGATGTTGAACACCAAATACCAAACTGTAACTTTATTTACTTGAATGTGGAAGATAAGGATTTCTACTATATACAGTATTTTTACACAATGAAAATATTAACTCAGTCAACATAGCAACACTTAAACAAAAGTAGCAAGCAAATTTCAGCATTAATACAGGTTTTTAAACCATCATTTAGTTTGACTTTTCTATGAATATGCTATGAATGTCATGCAATATGAAACAGTGTACATATCTACTGTACAACAGTATGATCACATTCCAAATTTGATTCTTTTCACCATGTGTTATAACTAGAGTTGATACTTCTTTCAGTTGACTTCTTTGAATCCCATTAATACAAATATTCACTCCATGTTTATGTTCTGTAACATTCACTAATTGAGAATATGTACCTTGTAAAACTGCAGCATTGAACTTCATAACTGAGATTAGAAAACTATATCAGAGGGCTGGACGGACTGTGTGGTTCTTCAGCTCCTTCACCTATTAATAAACTCGTGTTTTTGTGAGATTAAGTTACCATGTTGGTTATAATAATTAATTTCAGGCCACAGAATGAGTTTGTTCTTAAATTTACAGCTTGCTTAATTCATCCTTAAATCAACCTTGCCATTCCATGGTAAAATACAGAAGTTGTTAATTTGTTCTTTTTAAAGAATAGGCTCTGAAAAACATCATCCTTCCATCCATCTCTATATATGTATATACACACACACCTTTGATATACATATATACATACACACACTTTACAACATAGTGTAATGTGCACTAGCCCATTTAAAAAAACCCTGCACTTTCCGTTTTAAGAATGCACCATAGTAAACAGTGTTATTTTATAAAATAACACTCTCTACACTAGCTAACAAAAGCTGTCATTTTTTCCCCTGTCCTTTCTCCTGTGTACCTTACACAGGAAAGTAGAGAGATGAAAATCACCGTACGGTGCAGATGCTCTCCCGCCAGCAAGGTGACTGTACACGCTGGCATTTTGCTGCTGACTTCAGAGTGGCCAGTTTTGATCCAGATTATTTCCCTGCTTCCACTAAGGGTTGGCTACTGATCTTCTGCATCTCATTCATGTACAGTACCTATTTTTCCAGTCTGTACAGCTCACTATAAGAAAGCTCCTGTACACATGTAACACAAGGGACTCCGCCAGTTTTAAGGCTCTGGTAGGCGAGGTTCAGTCCCCATTTTGAGTATCACAAATGTACACTGGATGGAAGTAGTCGCAGACAGCCCTGGTTCACTACACTGATGCTATGTGAGTGTTTTTAGAAAGTCTTAGTGAAACAATTCCTGCCCAGCTGGGATCAGAACCAAATTTCACTCACACTCATTCAAAGTAATCAAGTTTTATATTTCTTTCCTGAAAGGGTAATCAATCTTGCTGCAATTAGCAAGCCTGCTGCATAAACAGAAAATCACCTGGGGGAGGGCATTTCAAGTGCATTCACTTTATATTCCACTTCAGACTACCTTGGGCACAGTAATGGGCTTTGGCTGAACGGCGAGGGGAGCGTACGTTGAAAACGATGCCCGGTGTAGTCGAGTGAGCTGCTCTTACGCTTTCACTGTGGAAGTCAGCTTGCCTAGCGCCACTGAAGCTGTAGGAACCAAAGGCAGAGAAACAGTGGTGCTGTTCCTGGTTCCTGTTGGGATGGGGGGGGCTGGGTGCCCCACACCTAGCAGAGCCTGCTACCAGGGTACGTGAATGGGCCTCAGGGTAATTAATGGGGGGACACGGGGATGGGACGTGACACCTGGGAGGTGCCCTGCGAAGGTCTTTCTCCATCACCTGTAGCAGGAGCCAGGCAAGACTGTTAACTTGCACATCTTGCTTACGTGACCACAGATGAGGTAAAGCCAGGTCTGCGTGTGATGACAGAAAAGACTTGCTCCCTGTCCTGGAGATCTTCCTGAGCTTACCGCACAGAATTCATTGTACATACAGAGCAAAATGAAAGGACATCAAATCCAGCGTAACTTCACAAAAACTCTGACATCTCAGTCTAATCCGGTATCACTCCTCTAGAAATAACTAACTTCTTAAACCCAGAAGCTGTGATGGAGCCAGTCCAGCTGAGCTTCACAACCTTGTAGGGGGGCAAATCACTTGGGGGCAAACAGGAACTTCTGCAGGAAGGAAACGAAAAGCGACAACCCCACAAAGACACACAACCCCACACACAGACACGCATCCACAGTGGGCCGCTCCTCCTGGGCGTCGCTGCAGAGCAGCCTCCTGGCCCCACGCTAAGGAAATGGCTCTCGCCCCAGGGGCACCAGGGTGGTTCCTGCAGCAGCCAGGAGAACGCGTGTGCTGGTGCGACGGGCGCTTCTGGGGCCTTTCCCAGAAACATTCTGTGCCACTGGTGTGCTCGAGCCATTCAAATGGGATCAAGTGCAGTAAGGCTACTGGGATGATCAGGTGAATGGAAACTTTACAAAGAGCTTAAATTGTTTCTGCTCCCACGAACCCAAAACCTGCCTTTCAAAAAGCCTGTTCCCTGTAAACGTACCAGGGCTAAGCATTAGGGCTGCAGGAAGGCAACTGACCGAAAGGACAGGTCATGCAAAGACAAACTAATGTGACTCACTCACAGCTGAAGACCAGAAATCAGACTGGTTCTTTGTGACTACCAGATTAGTGATTTTCTGATACCCTATTTCAGTAGAACTAACTGGGAAGATGGGGACATGGATACACACAAAAATTAAATAGCTGCTTTTCAGATAAGGTTTGAAGTTTTTTCTGCAATACCCCTAAGGTATCACTGGTATTTTTTTAAACACCAGTCCAGCATAGCTTAAAGGACTTAAAATAGTTCATCTTGAATTTCATTCAGATTTTAAATGTTACGGGGCTGCAAATTATTTTGTGTGCAGTAGTGAAAAAAATAAAACCCTCAAACCTATCCTATCCATTCCACAATAAACCTCCAGTCTTCTCTCAAATCGGTGGGGTTTGGAGCTGCCAGCAATCATGACCCAACTACTGCTGCTTACTCGCAGGCAAACACAACCCAAGGCTGGTTCGTATTCCCCCCGCAGGTGCAAAGCAAAGCAGTGTGGTGGGGCGCACTGGTACACCAGCGAGTCCGGAAGCCCCTGACATTGCCTGTTGCTTTGGGGTGGATGCAAGGGTTTTGGCACCAAAACAAATGTCCCCAAACACTTCAGCCACCAGCCTCAAGGCCTCTCCTGCTCCCGTGCACCCCCACTGCAGGTGGCAGCCCCCCCCCCCCACCCCCTCTCTCCACGACACCCGTGCTGTAGCAGCTACAGGACAGCTCCCGGCCAGCCCCAGGTGCCATGGGGTGCTGCCGCCCGCCCAGCCTTGCTCCAGTGTCGAAGGACGAGCAGGACAGTTTGTATTTAGGTCTTTGTTGACACCCCCCCCCCCGATGGCACAGGGGCAGCACACTGGGGACCCTCTGTCCAGGCCACTGTCTTACCTGGCCCATGGGGCACACAGCACCCCACTGCATTGATCCTTTCCTTAAGTAAACTATGAACCATGGCTTGGAACTAGATGAGCTTTAAGGTTCCTTCCAACCCAAACCATTCTGTGATGCTATGAAATTTCCTAAATTTCATTTCTGATTGAGTAGACCCTGTCTCACAGCAGCCCAGGAGCCATCGCTTGGGCAGGAGGAGCAGGCAAATAACTATGGCCTTACTTTATCCATCCTGACCATCTCCTTAACACCACAACCTTTCAGAACCTGAGTTCCCCGCCTTCCGATGACACCGATGCGGGTCCCAGCCTAGACAAAGCCCGTTTTGTATGCCACCCGGGGCTGCCGGCGCAGTCAGTGACATGGGGCTGGCAAGGCTGGAAGTGCCCGACCGCCGCTGAAATTCTCCGCTCAGCCTCATGGTTTCTTTCTCCTCCGAGACCCAGACGCACAGCCTGGGGTGGCTTCGCGGTCGAGGCACAAGTGCAAGCCATCAGTGACAGCTTCCATAAAGACATGAGACTTTATCAAATTAGGAGGAAACAAAAAAAACCACCACCACCACCACAACCCTAAACTTTAGAAATGAACATAAGCAATGCCATTAAAAGAGCAATCATTTAAAAAATAAATCCCTGATAAGGAGAGAAACCCACCAAAGGAAAAGGGGCTTAATTCAGAGGCCTTGTCTGTGCTGTGCATCACTGAGCCACCCAGCAACTTTCTTCATAGCAACATCTGGGGAACCTGTCACTGAGGCCCAAAATACTTAATTTTATTTAAGTGACTTTTAAACACACAAGATCGTTAGCTCTTCAGTCTGCACATCAGGACTGACTTGCACTGCCACGATCTATTTGCTTTAAAGCAGCACTTAGACTTTTCTTCCCTTACATTTTGCCGGAATTGCACAGGGCCCAACAAAATGATATGCAAGAATTAGCTTTTTACGAACAATACAATTCTGATTTTAAATCAGCACATAAGACACTTAATTAATTTTGTAGGATAAGGAATCTGTTGCAAATATACAGCAGTACACCCACACATCACCATCTGCTGTGGAGAATTAAATGTACAACTCACAAATGAAATCCTGCAAAGTTGGTGCAAAAAGGTCCTTGCTTGAATTTAAACAAGGCTGTGGAAACCTGCAAACACATTGCAAAAGATCATGAAAACAATAACAAATTTGTCCATCTGTGAGTCAGTTCTACCAGGGTTGGGGTTGGGTTTTTTTTTGGTGTTTGTTTTTTTTTTATATTGGTGTATTTGCAATAATTGTTGCAGCTCACAATGCAAATTGTCTAAAGTATATTTGAGCTCTTCTCCTGGCCAGAACAAAGTCACTCATGGAGGTGCTCCCAACAGGCTCCGTCATGTTACGTCAGGTCTTCTGTGTTTAGGGGGAAAAAAAGAACAAAACCACAAGAAATTCCTTTTTTTAAATATTCCATTTAGCCACAGTTTTGAAAAAAATTGGCAAATCTGGCAATTGTTGTGGATGTTTATTATTAGAATTATTAACAAACACTGTTCTACTGAAGTGAGGAAAAATAAACATCAACAACTACTGCTGCCATGAAAAAACTCTAACACAAATATCTGTATCCCTTTGACTCCCGTGAAGCCAAGCATTCATTCTCTAATTTTGCCTCTTTTTTTTTTCTTTTTCCCTAACATACTGATTTGAAATGTGCTCTTAATTTTACACCTAGTAGAACCGCATGATACTAAGTTCTGTCTCCCGATCTCCTGTACGGAGGAGGTGGCTACGAATCTTCATCGCCAAGAAAGACAACGCAGTCTCTTGACCTAATAGACGCCAGTGAAATGCGCGGTGAGGTGTGAGAAGGCTGGAGCAGCCTGAAAGCAAGGCCCTGCCGACAGCTGCACCCCCTCCCCTGCCTTTTCAGTGCGCAGCGTTAACCCCCAGGACGGCCAAGTCTGCCGAGCACTCGCTGGCAGCCGCGGGCTGTAGAAGAGCCCAGGACCTGCTCCTCACACTCTCACCAGCCGCGTACCTCAAAAAGTTGTCTTTTGCAGCATGAGGATGACTGCAGCCATACCAGTGATCCCTGAAATACAGATGCCCTTCTTTTTTTTTTTTTAAAATACGGTGCCAGGAAGACATGCTGACATTTTCTCTGGTTGCTACTTCATTTTATCAATAAAAGAGCTATAAACACGCTGCCCCAAAGCACACACACTTACGATGCTACCAAGCCCGTCAGCATCTGGAATTCTACCTGCACATCCCCAAAACCATGAGGGTATGTAGGAAATACAGGCTACAGCATTCCTCTGCCACAGCCAAAAATTGTTCTGGGTTGGTGTTCTTATGGATTTTTAACAGGAGGGTTTTTTTTTGAAAATGAAAATATTTCCTAAATCTTTTCTGAGATGCATGCACTTTTTTAACATGTACTTATCCCCCCACACACCTGGGAAGTCCTCTCAGTACACCCCCCCCCGAGTACAATTTATGCTAGGGGCCTGTTACATGGTTAACTCAGATAAAGTGCATCTGTAATTAAGAAATGCAGCATCAGAGGTACGACGTGCATGTAAATTTACAGAAAGGATTCTATCATCAACTGAACGAATGCCGCTAAAGACTATTTAAAACCACAACCTAATCAGAAAACTACGCATATATATATATTTATATCAATATCACAAAACCCTTTGACATCCTCAGCACTGCTAACACTCTGACTAGAAGCCGACTTAACACAGCTGCCTTGGGCACACTCGCATGCATAAAAAATCAAGTGACTTGATTAATCAGTTAAAGTTGCTGAATCATGGGCTTGCAGCCGTGCCTGCGTAGCCTTGGCTATCGCCGGGAAACTGTCAGCGTGGGATTTAGATGAATATCTATCAGCTGGTTCACAGACCTGTATGGCCCTTATCTTTGCCAGCATTTTTATGAGAAATAGAATCTCTATCCTGAAAAACGAGCCTTGTCAGAGGGGTGGAAGCGTGTATACGGGAAGGGAGCCCAGCGGTAAGTGTCAAAAGGGCAGGAGATCTCAGAAGAGGTAGGAAAGCTGTGAGCAAGAAAATCCTGAGTCCACTTGGACGCCACCTCTAACAAAAACAGCCAGAAGCCCCAGGCTGCCTGGCCACACCGAGCAGAAGCTGATCCCAACTTGAGCAAACTGCGTCTGCAATTTAGCAGCATCACCAAGGAAAGAGCAGGAAGAAATGAGGACCACGTGATGTGGCTGGGATGGAAAGCAAAAGCAGCCAGGCCGTCTCAAAGCCACCGCAGCAGCAGTGCAGCCACACCAGGAAAATGGGAGTGCTTCTGGGTCATGAACTGCCTTGTCACGAGTTTTCAAAAGTCAGAGAGGCTACAAGAAAATGTTTTTCTTAACATATAAAGAGCAATTTGCCCAGAAAAAAAGAGAAGTTTCTAGGGGATATGTTTTATTTGACCACTTACTGTGGAGGCTCTCTGCATGGCTCATCCTGCCCAGTGTCCTGCAAGCTTCACCTCTTCTCAGGAAGGCTGGAGGCTTTGGGAGAAGGAGCTTCCTTCCTGTGTCTGGAGAAAAGAAAGCCCTCAGAAACGATTCACTGTGCTCTGCAGGGGCCCTCTGCAGCAGCCCTGCTGCCTGGCTATGTGCGCCAGATGGGAATGGTGCTTTTTGTCACCGAGCTCAAACCTTCCCATCCAAAGATGTTATCCTCTCGTTGGATCTTTAGGTGAGATAAACAGCCACTGCTCCTTTGAAGGACGCTGACCCAGCTGCTTTCTGCTAGGAAATCAAGAATGTTTGATCAAGGAAACAAAAACAAAGAAATCAGGTGAAGCCCTGGTGAGGGCTGGAGAGCCAGAGCTTGTAGCTGCTGCCTTCTCCACCGCTTTTCTCCCGCCTGTCCCCACTGCCCAACAGACCGAGGATGCGGTGGGGAGGAAAGGCCTTAGGGGACCAGTCCAGGCAGGAGAGGGGTCCCTGAAGGAGACTGTTCCTCAGTTGCTGGTGCCTTCTTGCCCTGCAGACCATAGTAGAGATAACCGTGATGACACATTTGCCAAATCCTTCCTGCCAGGCAGCTGGTCAAAGCTTTTGCTTTGCCTTTTCAGAGAGTGAGCAAAGTGTCCTTGAATGAGTGTCTAGAATAAAAGGAAAAGGAGGGCAAGCAGCCTTTGTGCCAAACCTCTTATGTTTCCTCTGCAGTGTGACTCTGCTGCACTTGTGAATGATCATATTAACATATATTAGAGGAGTTCATGTGCCAGTAATGGAAGAGATTGTCAAACCACAGTATCTTATCTATTAAAATAGCGAGCGTAACAATATCTTGCCAGCTAAATTAAAAAGAAGAGGAGATGCTGAACAGGTTGTTCACTGCCTAAAACCAGTACATCTTTGGCTACACACATATATATTTCAATATGAACTGACTGTGTGTATTTTCAATATTAAAAGATAAAATATTGTTCCATGCCATGTTCTAAACTAAGTTTGCGCAATGGAACAGATTTTTACAGCTAAGTTAAAACCTCTTGAGAATAAGAGGTTTATAATGGAAATGCTGACAGACTCTTAACTATAGCACTGGGATCTCTCTTGCTATTATGACCAGATAAACCAACAAGGTAATTCAATGTAGTGTTCCAACTCCGAGACACTAACACGCTGAGGGAAAGTTAAATATAAAACTTAATGAAACCGCAGTGACTGACTACAGGGCTGGGTGGTTGCCCCTGCACCAGGGAAAGGTGAGTTTCTCTCCCGGGAAGGTGTCTGAAAGGCAGGCAGTGACCGGCTGGTTCAAGTGCAAGCGGTGGCTGGAGCCTTCTTAAAGTTTTCCTCCGCTAAAGTCAAACAGCTGTAAGAATCAAACCCAGTCGCTGCACACACATCAGACCAAGAAATTAATAGAAACGACCTTCCAACACCTCCGCACGATGGATGCTGAGGGCATGAGCAGTGCTCACAGGGCCCGTGGGGACAGACCTGCCATCCCTCCCTGGAAAATTGCCCCAGTAGCCTTCAGTTTAGCAACTCAAGTGCTGGGGAATCCAGCTCCGCTCAGAAAGCGCTAGCTAGAGGGAAGCTCAGGTGTGGATGGGCATTCAGTCCTCGCTCTGTTTCCAGAGCCTTTCCCCTGGCCTCAGAGGCGGGAGGTAGCAGCGGGGTGGTGCTATGCCAGCACGGCACTTCTCCAGCTTGTGTCCAGATGACAAAGCTGCCAGCAGCAGAAGTGCAGTTCATACCATACTTTAACACCCAGAAAACTTTGCTACTCCTTTTTGTGCCATGTATAACATTACTGAGACTACTAGGAGGTGCATGCGCTGCCTGTACCTACACATAAAATCCTGAGCAAATTTCCTGAGGTTGGTGGGCTGGTAGCACTGCCTACTGTCAAGACCGTCTGACATTTCCAATTACAAGACTCTACTTTCAACTGCTTATAACTGTCATATTTTGACCAGTAACTTGTCATTTTCCATCCTGGGCATCTGCCTCAGGCTGAATTTTTTTGGAAAGCTTCAGCCAAAACAATATAGCTATTCCCAAGGGCAAGGCCAGGGAACAATGCACTGTTTTGTGATGGTAAAAGAGAAAAAGAACTGACATCCTCTTCTTTAAGATGCACCACGGCTCCTCATGGTTTGGATAGGGGAGTAGAAATTTAGTTGACTTGTGACCTTTGATTACGGATGTGCCATTTCATTACTG
Source organism: Grus americana (assembly GCF_028858705.1). Classification (NCBI taxonomy): domain Eukaryota; kingdom Metazoa; phylum Chordata; class Aves; order Gruiformes; family Gruidae; genus Grus; species Grus americana. The sequence goes on from NC_072859.1 coordinate 28,434,030, forward strand.
CCATGAAAATCTATGTAAGTGTGGCCAAGTGAAAGCATTTGAAAAAAATCCAATCCGACTTCGTCAGCAGACTTTTTTTCAGTGGGAATCCTGAAAACTCTGAGGATCCTGTTCTGCTGGGCTCATCTTGCCCTTTGGCTTGTCCAGAATGGAGCAGCCCCCTCCCACCACCCCATCAGCACATAGCAGCTAATTCCCTTTGCAGCACTCACCGCAGTGCAGGTTCGCGCACTCACCACCACGGTTATTGGGTACGTGTTAATGCCTGGCTAGAGAATCGGAGCGAGATACCGCCTGCGGTCACAGCTCCTCCTCACTATGCTGTGGGCGCAAAGCTCACCTGTATTCTGGCATCAAGACCACGAGGGGAACAAATTCAAACATGCTGGCACAGAAGAACGGAGACTTGGGCCAGGATCTTGGAGCAATTGCAGCCGTAAGGAAAGGAAGGAACATTTAGACAAGTCTGATGGGCTGGGCGAACATGGTGGGACTGAGCAGCAGTGCAGGGGTGCGAAGCCTGGTGCTGAACAGGGATGGGGACCGAACCTCAGGAAACGAACACAAATGGGGGGGACTGGGACTAGGCAGGCAAAGACATTGAGTAAGAAAAGACAGAACTGGAACAAGGATGAGATGCAGGGGAATAGGCAGAATGATTTGCACCCGCCAGAGCTGCTGGCTTTCCAGGACCAGGAATGAGATCCAGGATCCTGAGTCTCACCATCAGGAGGCTGCCAGAAAGAGCTGTGGGATCCCGCCATGCCTGGTCAGAAATGCAGATTTTACAGCTCCTAGCTCGGCGTGGCTCTGCCTGGGTTCACAGCCCTCCAGCAGGACTTGCAGCTGGAAGTGCTCCGCACTCTGGAAATCAGATGCCAAAACGAACAGCATATATTTAGCAACCCCACGCAAAACATCTGAGTTAAACAACCTTCCCAGGCTCACAGAGCAGGCTTTTGGCAGAACCCAGATCTGCAGGGCACCATTCAGATGCCTGAACCAGGACAGTGTCCCATGCCCAGCTACATTCATCACAGCCCTCTCAACTTCCACGGCAAATGAAGCGGGGACTCGCCGAAAACAGCATCCCTTACTAACCTGTCCTCCTAATTCACCCTGAGCGCCAGCCTCTCCTGTACCGAGTGTGGCAGAGAGAGCGTGTGACACTAAAACTGCAGCATGATTTGTACGCACAAGTGGTGCAGGCAGCTTCTGTTCAGGGATTCCCTAAATTTTGAGTACGGGAATTTACAATCCTTCATTATGTCCTTTGAATACGGAAATTCAGGAGAGAGAAAATGGAGGGTGTTTTCCTTCTCGAAAGTTGTCTTTGAATGGTGCATCCTGCCTTTACAGAAAGTTGATGTTTACTACTGCGGTACATTTATTTTGAAACTCAGTTCATCTGCTGTAAGAAATTACTCAGACCATTAATTTTGGAAGCCAATGCTGAGAGATCACGAATGTTAAGAATTCTAATTATGTTGGGTCTGGGAAATTTAATGAATAAAAGAGACTTTTCATAAGCATCTCAAGCCATAATATTTTAATGCTATTGGCATTAATTAAAATATCTGGAATTTTTAAAGGAACCCTCTCCTTCTTGTAATTTTTTTCGTTCTACCATTAGAACAGAAGCATCATTTTGCTAAAGCCGCAAAAAACCAATGTTCTTTGTGGCTGATCATCTCATTTATAATCGTGTCATGGCAGGAACAACCTTTTGCTGAAATTTTGTTTATGCTTCAAAAATTTCCCCCTAATAACTTCTTTCCCACCCCCCTTCCCAACCACTAGCAGGCCTGGATTTGTCTTCTGTGCAGTGCTGGGAAGATAAAAGTCCAGATGATTTGGCACCGTACAAGGGACTGAACTCTCAGTACCTGATTAATGACACTATCCATCTCAGAAGGTAGTGATTCCCTCCTTTACAGCTTAGGGGAAAAAATAGACTAACCTTTGAATTCATACTTCATCATCTTCCGCCGACATTTGTGGCTTTCTGCAGGACACCGGGGCTGCAGCTCTCGGGCAGTCCCGGGGCTCAGCGGCACCAGCGCTGCCTTTCGTCCTTCCTTCCCACGCCAACCGACACAGCAAATGCTCCATGACAGAAGAGGGCACCTGCTCGTCTGCAGGCTGCTTTGTAGGCAAGGTGGGTTCACACGGGTTCAGTGCCATGTCCTGTATGCCCAACAAAAGAGCTGGCTTTTCTAGGGGACGTGGTTGCACCGAGGGGCAGGCAGATCGTGACTGCCTGGGCCTCTGCTGCCGGTGCTGTGACCAGCCGCAGCGACGCTGAATGCAGAAGGCTAGAGACAGCTTTGGCACGGCTCTGAGGTCTTGTCAAGTGGACTCAATCCCTGGTTGAGAGTTCAGATGAGCTCAGAAAGATAAAAGGCACTTTTTGTCTCTGATCTTAAGCTCACAGGTTTTTATTTGGATTTTTTTTTTAAGTATCTAAATATACAGTCAGTTGCTAGTTATTAATAGTGGGACCTCACCTTATTTGATGCTGTTCTCACTTCTTAAGAGTGTCTAATTAAAGGAGGGATGCAGGAACTGCCACGTGCTGCTCAGCCACTGGGCTTGATTGAGAAAATGGAGCCAGTGCATTTTCCAGCTGCCGAAAGTGCCACGGACTGCCTCGGATGGAGCCAGCGCTGTGCCATTGCCTGGTCACGGCAGGGTCAGGTGCCATGAAACACCAGGCGCAGTGAAGAAGCTGCCATACTTTCGGAGGCACTTAAACAGGTATTTTCTCTTGAAAAGACAAAAATTGTAGCTGCTTGAAAAGCGAAAACAGCATTTTGCAGTGGATCAGGGAAAGCAGAGTTTCCACAAGAACAGCAAATAACAAAAAGAGGAGGTTGTTTTTTATTTCCACCAAATTGGGCACAGTTTCCTCTGTCTCAGAGGTGCTTGGCACAAAACAAAGCTACTCCTGTTGGGATGCTGCACACCGGTGCATTGCAGAAAAGAGGCAGGTCACTGCTTCCTGGCAGTATTTTCTCCTCCACAGCAAATATGCCGATTCAGCAGGCTGCCAGGCTTGCTTGTGCTTATTTCTGTGCTGGGCACAGCCAGGTGTCACACAGGTGAGGTTGCACATAAACATACAGGAGGCCCAGAGGGCTTTTATCTATTTTCTCCATGTGGCTGAGAGAGCACTCAAAGGCGCCTGCTGATTTTGTATGTTCGGTGCCGCGGAGAAGAAAATCGATGTGGGAACTACAGATGGCTTCAGTGTTACAGGGTAATCCAGGCTGCTTTCCAATGGAAACAGAACTGATTTACTCTTAATGGCTTAACTTTACTGACCATTATATTTTGTTTCATTATTCAAAAGCAAACACTGAAGAAGCATTTTGTGAACATGCCCAATTCTTTCAGGTGGAAGGAGGTGAGAAGCATTTGTATATCATTTCAGACATTTGTTTTAGTGACTTCGCATAGTTTCAGGAAGCTTTTCTTTTCTCTGATACTGAGCTGTCTTTAGCAGGTCACCTTTTTTTTTTTTTCTGTGCCTTGGGATCCAGTATCATTTCCTTGTTTATTCTGCACTCCAGTGCTATCAGCCATCCTCAAGTGTTTGTCTCATTGCCTTCGAGACTGCACCCCTACCCAGGAAAACAGCGAGGGACAAACTTTCTGCTCTCTGCAGGTTTTTCTCCCAATAAGCCAGAAAATAATGTTTGTTTGGCTCATATTCTTAGCTAGCTACGGACTCCCCACCGAGACTCCCTGCCCTGTCAATTGCTGACTAATCGTGCCTGCAGCAAAAGTAATCCGAACTAGGGAGTTATTCAGCAGCAGCAGAAGGATCCATTAAAACAGATTATGCTCTCCGCTCCATTTCAGTACCTAGCCTCGGGATCGGCCTGCCTAGGCGCTGCCCCCGGGCACACGCACCCAGCACTCTGCAAAGTCACCCTGGAGTGTCCCCTCGGCAGGTCTGCAAGGCTCGTGTGTACAGCAAACGGCCAGGCGAAATTCAGGCCAGCGAAGTCTGTGCACCGAGGGATATGGCTGCGAGGTGATGCTTACAGGCAAGCTAGTCCAGGAAGCTGCTGCGATTTTTTTTTTTTTTTTTTAATTTTTTTTAGCTTTGTTATGCTTGGCACACAGGCAGCAAAGCAGCTCTGTATTTGACTTGACTGAGCTTTCCTCTGAGACTTCAAGGGGAGCAAACCCTTACAGTATTCAGGCCCTAGAGAAAAAAAAGATGCATAGTAGTGTTGTCCTGGAGTTAATTCAGCCTCGAAACTCAGCGGCTGCCTGCATCAGGTAAGACCCCAGCCTGGGGCAAGGAGCAGGGTTTCTGCAGGCTATTGGAACAAGCCTTTGGCGTTCACAGACCTTCCCCTGAGAGCAGCTGAGTTACAGACCTTCACATCTGTCCTGGGCGTGAGGCCAGTCCTTGTGGGTTTGGTTGCCCCTTTGAAGATCCCATCTCAGGCTCAGCACCTTGCTTCCAACATTGACTTTCTGGAGGTACCGTGCCTCTGTCTCTCCACCAGCTACACCAGGTGTGGACGCTGTGGTGAGGGCTGCTGCTCCATCTGCTCTTGCTCCCACCCTGTGCCTGCCGTTCCATCCCTGGAGGTGCCCATCTCTTTCCAAGGGAAGCTACCCGTGCTCTTCCGTTCAATGCCTCAGTGTGCTCAAGTCTGTCTCTGGGAGTCATTTTTCTTGGGCACGGGAAGCCGGTCTGACTGCAGGGATCATAACCCTCCTTCCAACCTGCTGTACGAAATATAACGTATACAGTCCTTGTTACACCTATGACCTTAATGCAGCCACCTCCAGCTGAGCTGTGGTTGCTGCCAACAACGCACGAGCTGCTCCGTGGTGTGTCAGAAAGCGACTGTAGCTGACACAAGCTGGAGGGTGAGGGACACTGATAAAATGGAGTTACCTTGTTTGGGCAGCGGATCAGCCACCCCTTCTGCTCTGGAAAGCACTGCGCGTGTGGCTGGACCTTGCTAGGCTTCCTCTTGCCACTTTGTTTAATTGTGTGCCATTAAAGCTGCCGCCTAAGCCAGTAGGACAGACGTATGCAGAATGTACCTATTTACCTTGCAGGTTTTTAAACCCACCAAATTCAAATACGTTATGTAAAGCAGCAAAATCTACACAATTTAAATTGGCCTGACTTCTGAAAGCTGCAGGTTCCAAGACCTGAAAGAAAGCCTGCAGCTAGACTGAGTATCCAAGGGAGGTCCTTTTGGCATACAAAGATCAAGCAGTAACTGAAATTCAAACATACCTTTATGCCTGGTTCTTATCTAATTTCAGTTTCACGCAAAATAATGTTGCCCTAGAAATAAAATTTCCCCGTATGTCTGCCGCAGCTCTACAATGGCCATTTAGTGGAGCAGTAAAGCAAAGCGCCAGGTATTTGACAGCTCTCTTTGTGTCACTCGCAACATGCCTTCTAATTCTAGAGAGCTACTGCCATGTACTCCAACAGAGTTTCTTTGCTTTCCTGAAGCAGTTACATGACTTAAGAGTTTGGTCATCTTTTCTGCTAATAGGAATTGTATATAGGAACAGGACACAAGTAGGAAGCACGGCACATTAAAATCTAGGTAGTTCAGGACACCAGTAATATCATCTATGCAGATCTGCAAAATGAATTTTTATGATTTTCCCAGCTTAACATGGTAGCATTAATATTTCATTACTAGATTTCACTATGATTTTTGGTCCTGTTACTGTCTCAACCAATTTATTGCTTGAGAAGGTTATTTTTAATCTTCAGCAGTCACTGAGAATATACCCTCAGAAAACCTTTCCCAATGTGGAATTTCTTTGCTGTTTCATTATAATTGAGGTGATGCTGTATCCAACAGCTCTTTATGAGAACAAAATATATCCATCAATTTTAAGAGAGGAGGGAGGCTTAGTTTCCAGCTCAAAAGTATGTGTTGTCCACTTGTCTTAATTTTAATTATAAAATTTCAGACATTAAGAATGGGGAGAATAAGTTAAAAAGACATGATCTTGTATACAAAGGCTGGGTTTAGCACTGAGCACTCAGTCCAGCTGGCCTCTGGGGTACTACAGCACTGGTGCTCCAGCAATTTGCCTTTGAAAAATGAAGGTGTTTATTTGGGCTCTGCTTCAAACAGGGTCGAGGGTATAAAGGCACAGGCAGCTTTATGCCAGATTTGTTCCTCTCTAGGCTTGTGATTTAGGGCCCTGTGTCTCAGAGCCAGTCCTGGCAGCCAGAGAATGAGAAAGGGCCAAAGACTGCACAGAGAGGCTGGTCTTAACCCCATCTCCCACCAGCCTCGCTCAGGAGCAGGGTTTAGCACACAGGACGTTCACTAACCATAAGTGGGGGGGGGGGAACCTCTCAGAAAAAAGTCTCTCAAAATCTGCTTCACAGCTACAAAACGTTTCTCAATGTCAAGCATAAGTAATTAGTGTTAATTATTCATCCCCTTACCAATGTGAAAAACATCCTCACTCCCCAGTTCCAGTTCCCTGCAGCCAGGTACAGGCAGTGATATTGCATCTCCCCTTAATTCGAGCCTGAAGGATGCGGGACAGGATGTGCCTTTTTGGTCCCTTATTCTACCCTGTGGGATCTGCTCTCTTTGTTGTCTTGTCTTGTCATCATCCTTGTCCCCTCTAAGTGCAGGGTTATTTGCCCGACTGTTATGGGGATATATAAGAGGGGAGAGGGGTGCAGGTAATTCTCTGCCGACCACTGACATGAAGCATAACTGCCCCTGCACCACCTAGGAAACCCAGGCTATCCCCAACGGTACAGAGAGGCACAGGGCTGCTGGCCCATTCCCATCACAACCAGACAATTTCCCTGCTTGTCCCCTTGGATATAAAGTCAAAATGTTCCCCCGTATATTGGCAGGTCTCCAGGGGGACTCTTCCTTCCTCAGCTGCCCAAACTCTTCCCTGAACTCTCCCTGGAGCAATACTGTTGTGCACCATCCTTCATATGTGCCAAAACGCCCATGCAGGGGTTCCCCTGGGCTGCCTTGCACCTCTCCAAAACATATCCTCAGCAGCTCCATCAGAGGAAAAACATGGGTTTGATCTACCTACTGCCCGTAGGTGTGCAGCCTGACATGGCATTAACATTCGTAGACACGTTTTCATGATGCAAACTCAACGTGACTCGTTGGAACAACGTCACAGTGTTCTCTCTGTACACTCCCTTGTCCTCCGCTTCTTCCAACGTGTGTGTGAGTCCAAAGGATGGTCTTGTTTCTCCCTCTTTATCAGTTCATCTAGAAAAATATCTGCTCTTCCCCTCTGGCACGTCATCACAGCTACGGTCACAACAGCACCCTAACACAAAGACAGCCTGAAAGGATCACTGTGGTACGTATCCCCAAACAAGCCCGAAGTTCCAGTGCAGTGTATTTAATAGTAGTCACACATGTCAACAGCACTCCACCAGACCTCAGTACACTTAAGGTACCTGCATTTTGAGGGTTTTTACAGTGGTAATCATAGCTCTTCTGATGAGGGGACTTAAAACCAATTCAAAGCTGAAGCAAAGGACACAGATTTTTCACTCTGGCATTTCATGTTTCTCAGACATCTCCCAGCCCGCTGGTGAGCAGCCCCAAACACAATAGATCCAAATAAGTGCATTGGTGTTCGTAAAAGTATGTTTTGGGGAGAAAGCAGGAGGTGGGCTCATACTTATCCCTTTAACAGACTCCAGAAATGACGCTAATCCAAATCAAATGGTCTAACTTTGACACTTACAGCATCAAACAACTCGTAAAAGCCTTCCTAGATTCTAAATATTGGGTATACTCTTCACAGGGAAGATGAGCAGCAGAGCAGATTTTCCAGAGAAAACGTTTTCTCCTGTAATCTTTCCTGATCTGAGAATTGTAACGAGTGCATGGAAATTACAAGCTGCTATAAAAATTACAGAGACTAAAACTACCATTTTATCCTGCATTAGAACAATTTTAACATTGTTAGAGGAATACATGTCTGCAATTTTAAAATTATTTGAGTCATGACAGAAAGACTCACAACTGCAATATTTATCTTTCAGATTCATCTTAGGATGTTCCTGAAGACTTGTGAGATGTCACATTATATAGCATTTTGTGGGGACCAGAGAAAGTCACTTTGACAAGTAACACATGTAAATGGAGCCATTGATTATGGAGGATTTAATTTTATCTGTTCCGTATTCATGGTACAATAAATAAAAAAGACTTCAGTAGTCACTGTAGGACTGCAACAACTTCTACAGAAATGCAATTTATAGTTGCATATTTTTAACAGCAAGCTTTGGCATACATTTCATTAAATTCTGCTTTCCAGTGCACTTAATGAGAATTCTAATTCTCCAGAGATTTCTATAGGCATGCCAGGTAAAGAGGAGTCTATCAAGTCATAGCTGTGGTTGTTAGTACAAGGAGCTGGCTCCTTTGAAGAGAAATAAAATTCATAAGCATGCATGCATATATTTTAATATTGCCAAGATACATATTGGCAGAGCAATAAATAGTAAGAAGATTTATTATCCACTCTATTTCCCAATGTATACAAATGCAAGTGATACTTGTGAGGTATAACATCTTTCAGGAATGTATTTGAACTGAGTGGCTTAAGCAAACCTTACTTATTTTGGGTTCTCAGAGAATCTGAGGTTGATTGAGCCCCTAAATTTCAACAAGTTATCCCATCGCTTTCCCTGCCTGCCTGATGGGGAAGGCGAAGGACTTCTTCTAAGGGCCACAAACTCATCTCCTGACTGGAGGCCACCCACTTCTCTAAATAAACAGGGTTAAAAAGCAAAATAACGTTTTCTTACCTCCTCCTTTTTGGTATCTTTCTTCTTCAGCTCGCAGAAGATGATCATCTTTATAAGGACTATCTCACTACCACAATTGTCTTCTTACAGCAGCTTGGAAAATAAATTTCATCCTTCCTGGTAGGAATTTTGAGGGTGTCCAGCCAGAACAGGTCCTTCCTATATAAATCTGTAGCCCCAACCATACCTCAGGTAAAAGGAGTCTCATTAAATTTGACAAGAGATAGTTTGGTTTTGGCAAATGTTTTATCCTTGGCTGCAGAGCTGAGAGAAGGACAAAACCTGCCACCACATAACCTGTTAGGAGCAACTCCTTGGAGCTGATAAAATCCAGCTCTAATATTGTCAAATGTGGAGCACTTGGTGAATGAGGGTATCATCTCCACAGTGCGACAGAATGCACAAAGCAGTTTGTGTAGGCAGTCCTGACCTACCTTGCTTTTACCCTGAACACAGTGGCAAGTCTGCCTTGTTCCAGTCTGTCGTATTCTAGCCCGGATATTGAAAAGTATGAGCGAGATCCTGGACACATTCATGTCATTTACAAAATGCCTTTCATATGCATGGGACCAGGATTTCTTCCATGGAGCTCTAAGTATATCTGCCAGCTCTGTAAAAATTATGCTGACTGTTCGACCCCAAACTGGATCTGGTTTTGGGGAGCTACAGAGTTTATTGGTTACTGGGGTTTTAAGTAAGTTTTTGTGTAAAGACTAGGGGTAGAGCGCAGAATTTTGAAGCTGTATCCCAAACTCCAGTCATCAGGTCACAGTAGTACTCTTCAGGTGAGTATACTTTTCTTGCTGTCATAACCATTAGTCCTGGAATTAAACTAGAATCAGTCTCCCCTAAAGAATATAAATGAACATAATAAACATTAGTTTTTATCATTTCAGTTGTCACTATTTGAACCAGTGGGGTTTTTTAACACTGACCAATGCTCAATTTCTAATTCTTACACTGGAATTAAAAACAAAACACATTAAAAAAACCCCAACATCCAAAAGACATGAAAAGAACAGATTAAATATAGCTTGTGCTTATGCTGATTTTCAGAAATAGGTTAATAAACACTGCTTAGATGAAAGGAGCCTCAAGCGTTAAAGAAAGAAATCAGAAGGTCTCACTTAAGTGATTTTTTGGCAGGAATCAAATTAACGAATATAATATGGATTGCTGACAAGGTGCTTGATCATTCTCTGCAGTAAGGATTTTTTTTATGTATATGTTATATTTTTTTAATATATATATGCATGAGTTTGTGTGTCAGTTGATTCCATTAACACTTCATTTAATAATGATAAATGGCATTTTTATTTAAAAGGAAAATATTAAGAAGTCCTGATTTGCAAGAGCAAGTTAGAATATATGACATTATTCTGTCCTACTGCATTTTCTTTTCCTTTAAAAAAACAGAAGCTTTCAATGAAGGACTTTGCTAGTACAAAAAAATGCAAACATTTTTATTTAGACTATAGACAATTTTCCTCTAATTCAATCTGCAAATAACACAAAGTGTTTTTTTGTAAGAGGGTGGAGGATAAAATGAAAAGGTAGACATAAAAGAGACTTAATGAGATCATGGAACTCTTTCTTAAGCAGTACAGCATCTTAATTTCTGGTAACTTCAAGCAACCTCCATCTGGGGGTTGATTCTGTCAATCTGTATCTATGTCTGTCTGCCTTTATCCATCTCTCTAGGCATTCATCGCTGTGGCTTCAGAGCACCACTGAAGGAAATGGGAGTTCTGCGTGCAGCGTAGCTGCAGAATCCAGCCCCTGTTTGACAATGATTGGGTCTGACATTGACAAGCACTTACACCCCATTCTCCGGCTCTTTTTGTTTGGCCTTAGATACACGTGTTGTCTGGCAAAAGTTAAAAATAAAGCATTTAGGGCTATGCTGTGGTCAGTTTTCATGTGGCTCCGCAGTGCGAGGGGGAGGCAGGGGAGGGTGGAGGCAGTCGCGTCTCAGCGTTCTGCACCATTCGCGTCAAGGTCAGCCAGAACTGCTGCGAGAGCAAAGTCAGTGCCACCCAGAGCACGTGGCTTGCTGTAAAAGATGCTTTCCTCTTAGAAGTAATCACCTGAAAGTCCGGAGGGTCTAAGAGATGCTCAGGCATTGCCCCCACTGATTCAGACAGCAGATTTAGCTGGCCACACCCCGATGCAACCAGCTCTTGAGCCTCAGGGCTCTTCAAAAATTTTCCATCAAAACTTTCATGGGAAGTATCTGATTTCCTTGAAAATGTCAGCATGTTTTTATTTCATTCTGCTAGACAAATTAAATACGGAAAATGGAAAAGATATTAGCAGAAACCCAGATAACCTAATGGCTGACGGAGGAGACAGTATTCGCTTTTTCAATGAGAAGCCAATATTTTCAGCTGAACATTTTGGATTAAATAATTATGGTCTGACTAGGCAAAAGAATAACTGGAGAAACCCACCTATTCTTTATGAGCAGCTCCATTTCAGATCTTTATGCAGTAAAGTTGACAGTCCCCCGCCACGTTTTTCAGTGCCAAAGGGGTGGGTATAGGCAATTTCTCCCACCCCCGCAATTTCCTAAGGCTGGAGAATCTCCTTGCCACCCCGGTCTGCCAAAGCTGAGTCACCTGAAGGGATTTCAGGGTTAAAAGCTGAAATGGATTTATATGCATATGGGACCAGAATGAATGAGAACAGGATGATGGGATGGAGTCCACTGGTTGTGGAGCCCAGTCTGCTGCTACAGCATGCAGATGTGCTGCTGAGTCCCTCAGACATGTTCCCATCTCCAGCACAGAATTAGTTGCTGCTATGGCTGGCTTTTCCAGAAACTCAAATCTCTCGTTAGAAACCCTCTTCTAAAATACAGGGTAATTTACTGATGTCTAGTTTACAGTTCTTTGTTTATGCAACAACATTGTCAAAGCTTAAAAAAAATCCTCTTCACTCCTATTGTGTTTATGGCTGATTCTTTGCAGCCTGCAGTATGCTAAGGCACAATCTCTATTCCTCCATCAAACTATTCACCTTTCTCTGCTGCTGCTCTAGGTTGAATTTCTTTCTTTCAAACACAAGTGGCTACGATTGGTCACCACATTCCTGAAAAAGTCTTACTAAAGCCTTCTAAAGGGCATTAATTTTTTCCTAACTTGACTGGAAATGCTTCTTTTGATATCGTGCCAAATATATACCAAATTCTTCTGCATCAGTCCAACCGACAAGTCTTACCTTATATTAGAAATTGTCATTAGTTCCCAGCTACCTGGCCTTGCTACTTGAACTGTTGAATGTAATCCCCTTTATATCTCCCCAGTCCCTGAGGATATTCTGGTTTTCTGCTTGCCGTGAGCCTCCTTGCTATTGGCCATCCCTCCCACCTTCAGCTGTCAGCACACTTCTCTAGCAGGTTCTTATTCTTTCTGTGCCTGCTTGATTAATGAAAATATTAAGTGATATTGGTCCCCAGACTGTGCCTTCAGAAACTCCACTTTTAGCTCCCTCTAACCTGATATTTCCTCTTTCAGCATCATCTGTTATTATCTCCTTTAGCCAGTTTCTACTTATTTTACAGTTCTGGGGCTAATCATCTTTTCCAGTCAAACAATTCTCCCTGTAGCTCTGTGTCAGTTGCTTCTCTCATAGTGTACACACATCACATCTATTGCCATTTTCTTTGTCTAAAAAGATCAGGATAATCTAAAGAAAGATTATCAAGTTAATCTAGTAAATCTGCTTTTGGTAAACCTATTCTGTGTGTTATCCTACTTCTTCCATTTGCTATGCTCTCTATTACTCTTCTTTCCAAAAGCACTCTAATGCCTTGCATACTACTGATGGCACGCTAATATGCCTACATTTAACTAGATCATAGGTTTTTTCCTATCTTAAATATAGGAATCATCTCTGAATTTTCTCATACCACTCCTGCTTCAACATAGTCCTAAATATCCTTCAAGTAGAAATGCAGTTTCAAATGCCAGTTCCTTCAGACTACCGTGACGCAGACCCCCTGAAACAGCACTCCTTGAATTTTACTTCTACCTCAAAGGTTATCATTTCCGTCCTTCCAAGTTCATTCCCATAAAACCAGTTTTCTCTCATCCAAGTTCAGAGCCATTGTCCAGATTGATCACTGAGGCACAAAATCATCTCGTTTTGGGAAAGCATCCTCCCTCAAGCCAACCTCGCTGTTATTTTCCTCGTCATCTAATTTTGATGGATAAAAACCCCTACCATTTGTTTTAATTTCTTTTGTATGTTCTAAGTTGGCTTAAATTCTCATTTTACCTCTGTGGTTTTGGATCTTATGGTTCCTGTTGATCACGCTGTTTCCATTCCTGGAAGACTTTAGCATTTTGAAATTTCAGAATTTCCTTTCAGTAAAAATACCTGCAATGGAACAATATCAGAAGAACATTTATTGTAAAGCATTGCCAAAATTTGTTGATATCCTCTGTACAGTATAACACAATTTCTTTATATTTATTGACTTCAATATTGTCTTATATTTGAAAAGTATTGCTTCGCTGATTCCGTACAGCAGATTTACTGAAGCCTAACGTGCACGTCTGATCAGAAAGCAACTTCTAACCCTGTAAGCAGTTGATGCCGCAGATCCTGTATGGCCCACCCTGTATGCATATTGATTGGGCTAAAATGTAACCATACAAAGTGTAGCTGCAGCTGGAAATGTCCCTCAGTCAAAACAAAGCTCCTGCATCCGTGTTTAATCTTTCTCTGACTCTATATCAAAGTTTGCAAGTCAAAACAGGGTTTCTCTAATCGTCACCTTTGAAAGCTCACTTTCAGATCCGCAGTCAAACTCTGCCTTTATTTCCTCCTCCCTAATCACCAGCACCACAGACTGCATAATTAGCAAGTGAATGACAATTCAGGACCCGCTGCAGAGCCCAAAGTGTGAGTTCATTTGATGATCAGGCCTCTTAATTGAAACTGCAGAAGGGACATGGCAATCCTTCCACTTCTCCATAGCAATTTTGACTTAGTAGTGCTCTGAGCTTAAAAGTATGTTGTGGGGTCTAATGGGGTTCTTGCCGACAGAGGGAAAAACAATTCTCTAGAATATACACTTGTCAAACATTCAAGTTAAACCACAAGGCTCCACATTTGCATAGCCTTTTCTCTAAATGTAGTCACCCCTAGAAAGGTGCAGAGTTCTGGAGCTTTACAGGTTTTTGGAGTGGAAATGCCTATGCAATGCACAAAATCACCCTGTTGTTCCTGCAGTACACTTTAGCCTCCAAAGCAATTCCATGAATTCCCAGTTTATTTATATCAAAAGAAAACCTAGACTAAAAAAATTCAAGTGGTCTCAACCACAGTAGAGATCATCTTTCATAGAAAACCAGATGTATTTCCAATATATCTGTTCATAACATCAATCCAGTCTGTTCTTAATATTGTCTATATTAGATATGCTGTGGTATGATGTATCATTTGCCACTCCTTCTTCTGGACTATACATAAAAAAACTACCCTATTGCATCTGTGCTAGAAGGTAAAGCAATTGTCTTAAGCCTATGCTTAAATGCAAATCTACCACCGAGCTCCATCATATGTTAATCCTGTAATTAAATGCTGTGTCAAAGCAGGGTCTAAACCTCCAAAGTGCTATGTAAAAGGTAAGATCATGCCTACACAGCAAAACTGGCATTGCCGTTGTGGTCAGCAGTGTTACAGACTATGTTGAACAGCTATCAAGATTATCTGCCCCAGTAGATTCTGTGTGAGTACTGGTGTCAGACTAAAGTCACATTTGAGTGTAACGAAATTATTTTGGTGTGGTATTTTCATATTCATATTGTATACTGGAATACCTGTGCAATTCGATTTCTTACACTTAGATGAGGACTGATTGTAACTGGTAGTACCTTATGGAAGATAAATGTCATACCCAAGCTTCATATATAGGAATTGAAACATACAGGATCAATGATTTATCTAATGACAGGATCAAGATATAGCTGCCAAGTCAAAACTGAATTCACCATTTCAGCCTCATGCACATGGTCAGCTCACTTCAATATGATATATTTCTTTAACTTGTTTTAAAACTAACTGAAGTCCTACCCTGGTTGGTAATTCAGATTATAGTTTCTCTGTGCAATTGGAACTAATCATCTTATTAAACATAGTTCCAATCTTAATTTTAAGTATCTTTCTGTTAGTACAGCTATATCCCAGGTTGGGTACCACTGAAAAGGCTATTCTTGTCTTAACGTCTAGAAAAGATTATTAATGTCCTGTATCCCTGGGCCCGTGGTATTGATTTCCTGCCCCAGTTAACAGGAATATGTTACTAAGGTAAGTGACTTATTTCTACCTCTTTCTTTATTGAATTGTCCTCTAGGTGAAGAAATGTGGCTCTCCTATACAGAGAATTATCTTGTTTCCATTAACAAGATGTCCAAAAATAATACAGTATCTCATGCTTCAACATTTCAAGTAAACCTTTCTGGTTTGTTTCTTGGCACAGAAAGAAGAATCTTTATTCAGATGATAACCACAAGGCTGCATATAATAAATGGATAATATTTTTAAAATACAAAATAATGCTTGGATAATGTGACTTTTAACAGTAACTTTTTTCCATCACAAATTTTGCTTTGATTCTTGTCTGCTGTTCCATCTAGAATTCCCAGCCCTTCATTATTAAATTATAACCTACAAACTATTAAAATTTCCCAATTAGATCTGACAGATACTTTTTCAAAGTGAAGAGTTAAGTGTTGATTTATTACAAAAAATATTCACATCCCTACCCTTCACACATAGCCAGCATCTGCCCAGTTTACTCAAAGTAGCTGCTGAATTTACCTGCCCATGCCCCCCCCTGACTGCGGATACTGTGAGGTGTCAGTAAAATGCACTTGTCAAAAAGACAAATGCAACTTTAGGATGTATCCAGGAAGGTGTTTCCAAATGCAAAGAACTTACGCTACTGCACAAGGAACTCCTATCACTTCTTCTGAAATAGTTTGAATAATTCTGCCTCTCAGATTCAAGAACAAAAAACTCAAACAGGTGTGAAGAAAGACAACTGAGACACGAGGGGTGAAAGCAAGACAGAGAGGGGAAAATTATGGCAGTCAATGAACAGTTTAACATGGGAAACACCTTAGAGAGAAAAAAAAAAAATCTCTGTGCTACAGGTGATTGTTGGCACTAAAGCAAAAAGTATAAATAGGATAAATTTAGGCTAGAAATTAGAAGGTTTCTAATCATAAAAGTAAAGAAGTTCTAGAACAGGCTTCCAGTAAGAGTAGTGCAGGAAAAAATCCAACTGCCTGTAAGCTGGAGCTTAATATAAATGTACAGGATTATGTGATTTGAGCACCAGTAACAACAGGGGATTGGACTTCCTGCTTGTTTCTATTGTGAATTAACAATGCAACAATCAGACTTTTACTTGGACTATATTATCAATGACAATGTGTAATTTTACGTGGTTTGTGTATTGCTAGAGCTGAGGGCCTCTTGCAAACTCCCCAAAGTAGATGCAATGAGTACAAAAGCTGCTAACAAGCTGGAGAGTTTTAAAATGTGGTTGAAGTGGAATGTGTTAAAGAGGAATGAGGTGGAAAGTGAGGGAACCACAGCTCAGTCCGGGTCCAAGCTACAGCAGGTCCAAGCTTGTCTGGGAAAGGAAAGGATGTCAACCACAGCCAAGCAAAATGCACATATGGGTCTTAATTTAAAGACAGCAACAAAAACTATATCCACACATAATAGAGAAGGAAGACAGAGAGCTTTCCAGAGTAACTATCATGGGACTGGGAGGAAGAGAGAGGGAGATCCCTGGTCACGAAACACCCGTCTGCAGGTGGAGCTTGCTAGTGCAGTCAGGCACCTGAGAGGGTGCAAGTGAGATACAGGAACTGTGAAATGAGGTTTGCTTCTACAAACGAGTACAGGTTTGCAGTCTGAGGGAGGATGAAGCAAGAGGCTTAACATCTAGATCGTTGCTTGTAGCTCTGTGTGATGGCTATGTATCTTGGGTAACAGTACTGTCACCTAAACACGAGTGTGGCTTTGTATGATATGCATGTGATAATTCTGAAAAGGAATTGGCACCTGTATTTATCCTCTCAATCTACAGCTGAATATTTTGAAATCCTGAGAGTGACCCATAAAGACCCTTCTAGTTCTAGCCTTATTTCTATGACAAGATTATTTTAAAATGTTCTCAAACCTAGTAACTAGTAATTAAAGATATTTCAATACAATTTAACACCTGCTTGCATTCATCTACATTCCCATCTGTAGCATACTTATTATATTAAATAATAATTTATTAATACTTTTTAAAGTACAATTTCTAAGCAAAAGGTGACCCCAACCAATATTCTTTTCAGTGTGACACAGAAGGCTACAACTACCTAAATACTATGTCCAAAACAGAGATGGAAAAGGTACTGCTTCTGTCATTGTATAGGTATGGACAATGAGAAAGTTTGTCACTGAGATCATGTTGTATTTCAGCCACTGTAATTGTGATAGCAGGATAATTAGGAGGGCTGTATTGGAGCAACAGCCTCATGGTAGTACTCAGCATCAGTTGCCACACCAAGTCAAAAGTGCGTTAGAAAGCAGATGCTTCTGGCTCCTTATTCCTGTGAGCAAGCTCTGTCTCCATGCTGGTATCTAATTAGAGGAGTCAGTCAGTTCTTAGGTCTTTCACATATCCATAGCATTTTGTTTTCCCTAGAAAATTATTTCTGTTGTCAACCATTGTGTTTAGCGTAAATGGAAAAGCCATTTTCTAGAGGAAGGTTGCTTCTGCAGCCATTTCCATGCAGGAGATAAAAGCTTCCTCTTGTTTCAGACTGGTATCAGAGTCCACCATGATGCCCCAAAACTACAGTCAGACCAACCTTCTAGGTCAGCCAAATCTTGGCAAAATGTCAGCTATAAGCTTGTTGTTAATGAATTATTTTGAGAAAAGTCATTAGGACAAAATAAAATCCATATATAAAAACTATTTCTTATGCCAGTCATGATTTTTGTAACTAAAGGTGACAATCCTCGTACTCCACAAAATGTGCACAGAAGTAATAAATCCAGCATTAAATAATGAGTTCACTATGCCTTCGGCTATACAACGGTTTCAGCTGGCTTTCTTTTCTGCATTATAACCAGTCACTGATACGTATTCTTTAGATCCGTAACGATGGCAGGGAGTTAAACTTAGGAAATATAAGGAGTTGTTCTTCATGATACTTTTTTTGACCAGAACAACACTGTAAGGGAACTTATCTTGTATTTCATTGTGACAATGTTTTCCTATCATTTCACTCAAATTATCATTCATGTACAGTATTTATTTTTAATTTAAAATTAAAACACTGAATAATTAAGTACCATAGAGAATACTAATGTGTGGAACAAAGTGGGACAAATAGACTCTGTCTACAAGATTTCTATGATCCTCTCTCCATTAACATAAGCATGAGTTCTACTGGGTATTTACATATTAGATTTGGCAAGCAATAATACAATGAGAAGTAATTTCTGCATTAATATTTTTTCTTTCAAATAAGACAAGTTCCTGAACTTGTCAAACATAAATGCAAAATTATGAAAAACAATCTTAACCAAAAACTCTTGTTATTAAAATGCATGGCAACTAATTATTGATCTGATGCTATTCTGCATAAAGAAGACATGCTTGACTGAACAGAAATATTTTTAAATCATTAATATACATGTGTTTATTTTACTGAGTCTAAATTGGAAGTGGTAGATTATTCTTATTGTCTAACGAATTAGGAAGTGTGACAATACCGCTGTACGGAGCTGATGTATGATATCTTTCTCCTTATACTTATTAATTTCTGTCAAATTAAAACTAAAACACTACTGGAAACCTTGAACAGCCATAATATGAAAATCAAATGTGAATTGCTATTAGAAAAGCCATAGTACCTCAGATTGCTCCAGGCAAACACACAGAGATACAATACTAAACACTGTCTTTGTATAAGAAAGGAAAGGAAAAAATCTCTTATGGGACGTGCTGCCAGTTGAAGCTGAAGCCCTGTCAAAACTGCAGTTCTTCTGTGGGAACATAGTGAAATCGAAAATCTTTGTGCAGCTGGGGTTTCTCTTCCCTTCAGTTTTCCACTTAAAACAAAAACCTAAGTGAAATTCAGTTCACTGCAGATTTGCCAATGCATCATTTCACTCTAAGGACAGATTAATAATTTCTGAACTTATTTCAACTGAATTTCATGGCCAAGATATCCTGTAATTTTACACCTCCCCACAATGACCTTTATACTGTACTTATTTTACAAAATATCACTGGTAACATTTTTTCCATTCCAACAAGCTTCAGGATACATATATCTTGATATTACTTCGGAATTACTACGGTGTGGAGTGCTCCGTAAATAATCAATGACATGTAGCTCATTCACTGTAAAATTCTGAAGAGCAGAGTACTGAAGACTGTTCATCTTTAATGCATTTTGTACAAGTCAAAGTTAACCTTTACGGAAGGTACAAGCTCATTTTGATGAATCCCTAAATCAGCCTTACTAATCTAACTCTGGATAATCACAAATATATACTGTAACAATAGCAACGTACCTGCTGCACAATGTGGTTTCCCCACAGAAAGTGCTGTGACACAACAACTCATCTCTACAGCCTGAACAATCCAAAAGTTCTTTGGTAATTTCTCTAAAAGCAGGCTCTGACACCCCTGCTCATAGCATCCTTTGCACGTTTCCTTTCTCTCATTCGCAGAGGCAAAATAGCAAATGCTGCTCTCACAGCCAAAAGTTTTTGTAAGTTTATATCCCACTGCCAGAACACACGGTGCACCCAAATG
This sequence comes from Grus americana, assembly GCF_028858705.1. Taxonomy (NCBI): domain Eukaryota; kingdom Metazoa; phylum Chordata; class Aves; order Gruiformes; family Gruidae; genus Grus; species Grus americana. Next base: position 28,453,694 of record NC_072859.1, read on the forward strand.
ATATGTGATACACCCAGACACATCAAGTAGTTAAACAAATTCCCCAGAGTCTTCTCTTCCAGAGAATATTAACACATTGATACACTGCCTGCATGTAGATATCCTATCTGAAAGTGCATTATTACATTACTGAGGAAAGATTTCAACATTCGGACTCCTGTACACCACTGATTTTAGGAAGAACTGGTTACCACCTAGGAGTTTTTGTTGTATAGCATTGCTGGAGACAATTAGGAAAATTAGGACTGATAGTTCTTCTAGAAGGTAAAATATATTCTTAGTTATGCTGGTGATCCAGGGGCCAGCTAGGTGAAGTAACATCTTCTGTCTGCATGGGCCCATGACTTCCAAGTCTTCCCTTTGCCAGCACACGATGCTGCTCTGGAGAGCACGAGCAGTGAGTACCCTACAGAAAACATACAGTTTATGTGATTCATTAACTCTTGTTCTAACACCTTTTTTGGCAAGGTATTTATAGCTCTAGACTTGGCTCCCTTTTGCAAATCAGGCCTTTTACCATGCGCTGTGTCCTATTCTCTGGTCCTTTGCGCTCTGTCGGTGTTGGGTGTGTGATGTGCCACTCTGATCCACTGCTCCTCACCAAGTTTTTTATTGCCATAGGCTCTCCTGGCAGGGGCAAATCGCTCTTGAATTGCACTTGCTGTTCTTCTGCTGAGGTGTTTTATTGCGTTTGTAGATATTGATTTGCTTTTGGAGTTGTTGGAACCAAATATCTCTTTTCCATGAAAATGTCCAGGAGAGGAATTTCTGCAGGAATGAAAAACTCCAAAACTCTTCTCTGACAAACTTCCCCTAAGCCATGCTTTTCAGAAGCAAAGGAATGATTCATATGGAACATGCTACCAATAAAGACTGGAACAAGCAATAGTTCCTCACTATAAAACCCCATGAAAAGGGATATTCAGAGGTCTAAACCAATATCTTTACAGCCTGGAGCCTCTAGGCTATCTCTGGGACCGGTATCTCCCATCTGCTCTCTGACAGTAAAGCTCTATTACAGTACAGGTGAGACTGGCGCTACAGTGATTTTGTTATTTTGGTGAAGTCACTTTTCCATGTCAAACATAAAATCAGATTTCCCTGAAAACTGCTCACTAGATCTGAGCACAATTTTCTAACTTTCAGTTTATTTTAACAAGAGGCTCAGTGCAGCAGGAAACACTGACCATCTTGAAGGAAATTGCTTCATTTCAGTTACCCAACAAGACTATATTAAGATTTTCTTCCTGTTTACTCAGTAGAATATACTTTTGGTTTTGCCAAGTACAGTTAATTCAAACTACATCAAAACTTCCTTACAAATCAGAATAATACAAAGTAATCAATAAAAGAGGGCTGATGCAAATACATCACCCTAGCTCTCAGGATTTAGGTAAACAATTGTCCAAACTCTTTCTGTTTCCCTTCTCCCCTGTACAGTTATTCTTTCACCTTTAGTCCCTGCTCTGCTAGATGAAAGAACAAGTATTTTATTTGTGTTGTGATAGTATACAAGAGCTCATCTCATAAATGGACCCCACTGTGTTGTGTTATATAAACCTTGCAGTAACACAATATTATTTCTACCAATGAACACAGTTAAAATTTTAACAATTGGTCTCACATTGATCTGCTCCTTCATCTCAACCTTTCCCATCACTGAAGATTGACTAGGATATAAACATGCAAAAGCAGAAATAAAGATTTTTAATAGGTCAGATCTCTATGAATTAGAGTAGCTTGGAGGAGGTCAATAGAGCTGTACCGATTTACAACAGCTGGATATGCATCTCCCATGGCATACTGGCCCCATATGTATATTTGGGAAGAAAAATTACTACCAGAAAAATTCAGCAATGCTTTTATAATGTTTTACACGAATCCCCAACAGCAGCAGCTCAATAAATATTTTGAACCTCTACTGTAAGAACATAATGAATTGTGAAAATTGTGGTGTTCTTTCGATGTAGTAAGTTGAGAGCTCTTAGTGAATCAACTTTATAATGAATTCTTTCAGATACTGATGAAAATGGTTCACTTACTAAGGAACTTAGCTTGATTTTGAAATTAATGTGGTAATTTAAAACTACTTTGGTAAAAAAAGGTTTAATGACAGCTGAAACCTGGAAAGGGTAAAAGATGGAGGCTCAATGAATAAAGCATTTGCTGCTGCTGCTCTCCAGGTTTAGTTGATGGCTAACATGAGTTAATGGGACTATTAGTTATTATCACAAAACAAATTGTTGAAGTCCAGCTCCTTGTATGGTGCACAGACACTACATGAAAACTCCCAAGTAAACTCTGGTTGTCTTGAAACTGGTGGCAGAGCTCCATTATTTTCTATGGTCTCAGCTTGCTTCTAACCTTCATAAACTAACTTTAATGACAAAAACTGAGCAACAGAAATGGTGGTGAAGTGTGGACCACCAGTTTGCTGTTATCTTATACCCTGGAGTCACACAAAACTGCAGTACTCACACTTGATGTCTAAAATTATCATCATTAAGGACACATTCCTGATACAACATAAGAGATGAGGACAAGCAAAGGATTATTTTCAGAGGCTTGGATTTGGTCATCAGTGAAAAACTGTTCACATGACCAACAACAGCCTAATCTTATTTTCTCAATGCATTAGGAAATGATTCATTATCTAATCTTATTTACATCATGGGCATCCAAGTCATTCTCTTACTCTTTTTTTAATCCTTAAATCCCGGCTAAATGGATTACGCCAGTACAATTTGTGTTTGGAAATCCTACCTCTGATTGCCTTCTGGGTAAAAATAAACACCGTCATATGTATTCTGTCTAAACACTGGAGTCAAGTCCTTATCTGGGGTAAATGAGCATTGCTTCATCTGCTATATAGTGACTTGCATCCATTTTTTGAGTTTACATATATTGAAATATTGGCTAATATTGTAGGCAGAGGAAATTTCAGGACTCCTCAGGTATTTTCTACCACCTGAGTGTGGTTAAGTATCATATTGCATCAGTTGGCCCATAGCTATTAAATATCTATAACTATTAAATATGCATTAAAAATAGCTCTCAATGACACCATGTTGGTACCCAGGTCAAAATAAAAGCAATATGTGCAGTCTGAACAGCACAGAGTAGAGGAAGACAGTACAAAACTTTACATGTACATCTTTCCTACTTTTTTAAGTTACCAAGTTATCAAACATGGAACATTTCAAGGCAAAAGGCATATTTTTTCCTGAAGATCTTAGTAGTAGTTTTGTTCTCAGAGGACATGGGATATTTTTTCATAATACAATGTCTAGTTGCAATACAAATCTTCTGGGAATTCTGACCCATGTTTTTAGCCCTTGTAAATCCTCTTTGTACCATTCTGGCTGCACTTATTTCCAAGGATTCCTCAGAAATCTGGCTGTCACATTTTTCTTACCCATAACTGCAGAAGCCAAACTAGCTTAATGATGTGTGGCTGCTTCAGAAACCACCTCTGTCCTTCCTTCCAGCATATTTAAAACCAGTCAGGGCTAGTGACCAAATCTCAGGATTTGGTCATTAGTCTAGTTGCTGCATAAAAGCATTGCCCTTGCTTCCAGTAAAACAAGATTAAGATGGGCTTGTCATTTGAGACCTTTATTTTGTTATATGGTCTCTATGACCGTGGTATCTCCGGTGCATTCAGCATTTACAGAGAACCTGTCATCAATGAGAAACTGAGGCAAAGATAAATCACATGACGTGCCCTGAAACTGAACTCAATTGAACTCAAACTGAACTCAAATTTCCTAAGTCCCAACCTGACAACCTAACTACTGGAATCATCTGTCACTAAAATAATAAGAAATTTAGAAGAAAATGGCATGCTATACCCATCCTCCCCTTATTTATCTAGTATGATATTTGATTCTGTTGCTTTACTCTGTTACTAAAATGTACAAAACACTGATCCAAAGTGTCTTGATTTATGATAAGGTTCATAATTCTAAATCTGTCTAAATATAAGGTTGCATGAAATCCTAGGAAGATTATATGACAAAATATTTGAGAAAAAATAAATAAATCTTGGATTTGTCCAGAAAATAGCATCATTCATATTTTCCTGAACAGAATTTTCTTTCAAATTACTCATGGATTGGTAGTTTGGGGGGGGGGGGGGTAGGGTGTTATGGGAGCAATTTTTAATTATATTTTTTTTTTTTATTATTTTTTATTTTTTTTTAGGAAAAAGATGAATTTGTATCTCTCAGAAAATCAGACCAGCAATTTATTCGGGATTTGTAACCTTCACTATATCCCTACTGTGCTATCCTCAGACTGTTCCTTTTAAGATTTTTTCTCTATGTTTATTAAATAATACAAAAGACACTAAAATAGGGCTGATCGTTGAAACTCTGAAGGATATAGCTGTTTATAGAATAGTTTTGGTAGCACTAATGGAAATGTGAAGGGCATAAAGAAAATATGAAATATAAAGCAGAAGAGAAAAAGACAAATTCCAATGAAATCATCTGGGTTTTCAAGAAAAAAATCACTGATTAGTGCCAGTATCCTCACCTCAGATTGCAATATCCCCCTTTCCTCTTCACAGAAAACTAGTATATATATAACACAGTATATATATATGCTGCTATTAACAAAGAGATGCACTGAAACTAAAAACAGATGAGTTGTTGGTAATGAAGTAGTTAACATGAGAGAGGAAAAAGCCCTGGGTGTATTTGACTGATCCAGCTCACGCACTCTCAGTTCAGCAGGCAGCAGCAGTGAAGATGCTAGTATACATTAAGAAAGAGGTATATCTGTAACAAAGCCAATAAAATTACATTTTTACTTTATGACACCCTGTGGTGGTAGACCAAATTTGGAATATAATGTCCAATTTTGGTCATGAGAGTGGAAGACAGATGTAAATAAAATGGAGAAAGTACAGCAGAGGGCAACCAAAATGATTAATGTACTGGAGAAGGCTAACACAGTAGCTGAGAGAATGATGAAATGGGAATTATTTAGCCTCAAGGAAAGGTGATTAGGAGGTGAACTGACTGAAATATTTAAACTACCTATGGGTTATTATAAAATTAAGCTTGAAGATCAATTTGACATTTCTTGACAGAACAGAAATAAGGGATGCAGGATTAAATACACTATTCTCACAAGTCACTGTGGTACACAAGTTAGCTGCATGAGATGCCTGTGCTTGGAAACTGCAGTACAGTCTTTGTGCTACAACACATAGGGACACAGAGTCTTTGAATAACCTGACATAACTGGTGGGAGCCAAAGGTTTGATCATCTACAGCATCAGCAGCAAACTCCCTCACTAGCAGAAGTCTTCTGGATGGGTAGGGACTGCTCTATCCAGATCATATCCACTCAAAGATGGGGCAGCCCGCTTCTTTTCACACCTACGTAGTGGCTAAATGTGTCATTCCCAAATGGACCCGCTAGTTCCCTGCCAACTGGACTGATTTATGAGGTAACGTGTTCAGCATCATCCTTGGATGTCATGCTCTGAACCTGAGGGTGGAATTCATCTCACCTAGCTTTAGCCATCCAAGGTAAGGCAAGGCACCAACTTTAAGCTAGTCACTTCAGCTCCCACTGCAGTCACTGGAGAAAGGAAGAGATACTGCCAATGCAGTGGTTCATCCTTCTTCTAAGGCACGTGCCTAAGGTAAAATTAATTGCTCTCTGGAGGTGTCTTTCTCTTTCTATTGTCTCTACTGGCAGCCTCACATCTAACTAGGCTTTAATCCCAGTGCTAGGTACCTTTTTGGCAACCGTTGCCATGATGCCTCTGAGTTGTGAAATGAATACTAGAGTCCATGAGCGTACAGAGGAAACAGAAGCTACAGAGAAGTGGGGGCCAGATTTTAGACCAGGTAGATGACATTGAAGACAAGATTTAAGTCCCCAGGGTAAAGCGAGAGAGATGATGAGGAAAGGTAAAGAGTTCAAGCTCACTTAGAGTCATTCAGGAATCTGGGAGTTAAGCAAAAATTTTTGATGAACAAACAGTTCAGTCTGTCACTGATGGATGAAGGCTCTGAATCTGCGTTGAGACAGTCCTGACATGGTACTTAAACAATGCAGACTAAGAAAAATAAACTGTACCTGAACAAAGAAAGGAAGAGGATACAGTGGCTATTAACAGTGAAATATGATGTTTTTAATTAGCAAATGCTAATTGTATGACTGGATATACAGTGGAATGGAAACAGTGAATCTCAGGTGAAAGTAGGTGATAGCAAAATACTATTAATCTGAAAAGGTGTAATGAGGAAAACAAAGAGAAAATGGAAAGGCTGATTGTTCCTTCCAGCAAGAAAATGTTATTATCAATAAAAAAATTAAGTGAAGCCTATTTTTTCTGTTCCAAAACAAATTTTATACAGTAGGTATACTGCTTGAATTATATTTTTTGCACTAAGAAGCCTAAAAATGAACAATATTAATTTTCCAAAACAATATAGACTTGAGTAAATCATAGAAATCCAGCAAAGTAGAAAAACACCTGTAAAAAAGTGATGGATTCCACAGCAGTGACATAAGCATGATGGAAAAGGAGAAGGGGAATGTGGGAGGAAAGAACTAGAAAGTTGTATGTATAACTAGATGTCCAGAACAGAAGATAAATATGTAAATAGATCTGCAGATAACAAAACAAAAAAAAAGTATCAAACAGGATGATCAAGTTTTACACTTTTAAAACTACTTTGGCATTAATTGGAAAAAAATAATAGTAAAAACATACTTTCTGATGAACTCTCTTTCAGAACCTATTGGGTTTACAGACCACCTGTGTGAGATGCAAGAGGATCATAATTCTCCTGGACTTTGTTTCAAAAAGATGAACCAAACTGATCAATAAAATACAAGTTACTGCACAATTAGAATTCAGCGATCATACCATTAGATCTGAAGTATTTGTAAGGAAAAGGTAGTAGCGTCATGTAGTGCTCTTATTACAGTTAGATTTTAAAGAACATAGAACAAACTTAAAAAATGTCTTGAATAAAGTATTTGACAGAAAAGAGATTATGGTGTACTGGTAAACATTTAAAAACAGATAAAGATTAAAAAAATCAAAATTAATTCCATCAGAGCCCACGAGATTGCAGCTGAAGAGTTTGGAAGCTGAATACAGTTTTGCTGAAGCATAAAATCACAAACAGGGGTAGCCACAAATACTGGGGAAAAAAATTAACATTAGTGTCTGCACCTTACCCAATCTATTGATTTTTTTTAAGGTAACATTAAATGGTTTGATTTTATTGGGTGGAAACATAAATTGAATGTGAAGAGAAATTGCAGATATTAGGACTATTTACATCAAAAAAAGATGAAGAGAGGTTATGATAAAAGCCAAAAAAGCAGGTTAACAGCCCTACTCAGTTCTTTGTGATTATGTTTGTCCTTCCATAAGTACATAGAAGACACAATGAGACCGAATGGTTGCAAATTCAAAAACATTAACTTGATAATTTTGTTTCATGTGGTACTGCTACCTCACCAAGACTCTGAAGATGCACTGCAGTAAATAGACAGTATATACAAGGTAACAGCAGTAATTTTTTTTTTTTTAGATGGTTTTGAAGCACCTTGCTTCAGAGCCTGCACCAACCTTCACCTGGCAAGGTTGGTAGGAAAGGATGACTGGCCGCAGCTATCTCATAGCTCCAGGATAACTGCACCTTCGCCTGCAGGAACTGGCACTGATTGTTGTAGAGGCAGGACTGGACAATGTAAATCCATATATGAGTCAAACTAGGCAAGTTCCTATTTTTCTCCTTTGTGTGTGTTTTTTTAGAAGACAATAAAGGACAGTTTAAAGAGGAATGAAAGAATCCATCCATGTTCTAAGTATTAAAATTGCACATATGTGTGTGTTTGCACAACGTATATACATTTAAGAAACACTTGAGTTTTGTTGCAGAAACATAGTTATTATGAGCTTAAATACATCTAGCACGAAGACATGACTCCTATCCTTACTTTCGCCCTCCTATCAGAGAATTATGATGATCTGTCTCTTATTAATAGCTCCAGAAAAATGGCAGCATGTTTCTGCTCACACTCTGACAGGGAAGGACTTGACTGCTTGAAAAAATAGTGGTTGCCAAATGTGCTTTGAGTAAAGCTAGGGTTGGTCTTATAAAGCTGGCAGTCCAAGTGCAAGATAGAAAATAAGCCCTTGGCAATATCCTGTAAGGAGAGGCTGAAAATTATTTTATATATTTTATCAAAAATGTAGTCTGAATGTGTTAGATATCTGCAAACAGTGGAAGCTAATGATGGGGCTCTTCAAACACAAAAAGTCGCACGGTTAGGAGAGCTTCTCTCTTTCATCTTTCACAGAACCAAACCTGAACAAAGCATTGGTTTAGTAATAGCTTTCTACTCCCCAGCCCAATTGCTCCATGCCTTCTGGAAAAGCATGCAAGGGGAGGGTCAAGAACCAGAGACATCACATGAAATGCTGCTGTGGCTTACAAGGTGGCTCATTGACAAAGACAGCGATGCAGGGAGGGATGGGGGGCCCTCGGGTCCATGGGCTGAGTGTGCTTTACGTTGTGTATCAGGCTATGGGCACAAGCCCACCCTTCGTTATTCATACCTATGACATCGCCTTGCCTATGATGTGATACCAGCTACAAGACTTAGAGGTCCTGCGTTGAGTCCAAGAGAAAATGCTGCAGCTGGTTAAAGTACAAAATGGGATGTGAGTTTTTTGGGATTCTCCTCCCTCCTATGCCATTAACCTATAACACAATGGGAAGCATGCCAGCTAAACACTCCGTGCCTCAGTTTCCCACTTATAAACGAGGATAGTAAAGCATTCCTATTGTGTAAAGTAGGATGACCCTCATCATTACCGTCTAGAGTGTGCTTTGATATCTCAAGTACAGTGGCAGAACTGTACAGTATTATCAATCTTACACGTGGCAAGGAAGAATTTTGGCTGTTACAAGGCCCTAACCTTTTCCTCCTGCCTTCCCTTCTGCTCAGAATGCCCCAAACAAGTGCCGAGGAAATAACACTGTGATGGCAGCTGAGGAAGGGCCAGTGGGTACTGAAGTGTGGCTTTGTCAGTTTAATAAGCTGCTGCTTTTGCAAAAATGGCTGCAGTCTCTAAACTTAACCCCTGAGAACTTCAATTATTTTATCCACCAATCTTTTGGATTACTGACACCCTCCAAGGGAAAAGCTGTTGTCTTAGATTAGCCAAAGCAGCTACAATGCTGTCTTCCTTAGAGACGGAGGATGACTTAGCTGTCTTATCCTTGGAAAATCTATATAATCCGAAGATTAATCCAGAAGACCCTGATCTCTTTGCAGCAAAAGGCCATTCCTAACAAACTGCTTTCTCTCTAGCAAAGCTAGCTCTTCAGTTTCTCTTTCAGCCTAGAGTAAAAAGAGCTGTAATTGTCCTAATAAAAGCATTTTAGTGTCACAGATAGCAACAGTCATAATGCAATTTCTTGCCTATATAAAATTTATCCAGAGAGTGAAATGGCTCCTACACTCCTTACTATGAAAAGAGAGTTAATTGCTATCAGGTAAACGAAAGCACCGAGGAAACTAGATGAACAGCTTTCTCTTAGATCTCCTACAGGTATTTTAGGCTACAAAATACTTGGTACTGTATGTGTGTTGACTTTAAAATCATTGTGGGGTACAAAATAATGCACATCGCCTCTCTGAGCTGCTTCATTAGCCTGATTTACCTCCAAGGTTCCGGTTTCAGGCAAGTCTGCTAGTCTTGCATACAAAAGGATCAGCCACAGTACTCTGCAGCGTGAGCGAGTCTTTTGTCCTCCCAGTAAGAAAGAATAAAGAAGAGTACAAAACAAAAACAAACCTGCCCTGCAAAAGTAGTCTGTCAAATTAGCAGGGCACTTCAAATACAAAGATCTTCAAATTCTCACTTTTGCTCTATTTTAGAGAGAGAGAAGAAAAACCTCGTTTAGCAACAAAACACAGTCCTTGACATACCACTTTCAAAATAACTGATCGATCAGTCTCTCTCTCCCTCTGTCCACCTTTTCAGAGAAAAGATTGAATGTAGTTTGAAAAGAAATGTCCAAGAAAGCTCAACTGTGTGCCAAAGCAGAAGCCAGATCTAAAGCAAACAGTAAAAGCTGAAAATGTCTCTGCTCCTCTGAACAAGGTAGCAAGGGAGGCAGAGTCCGGGAGCAGGGTGTGGGAACTTTACAGGTTGCTCAGAGGTCCTCTGTAAATGAAGTCATGTAAGTTATCTCACCTGCTCTTACTAGTGATTGTGGGACATTTGAGAGCATGACCCTTCGAAACGTACATAAAATACTGTAGATCGTCTCCTCTCCTGAGGGCATCTGTAGAATGAAACTGAAGGCGGCCTCACAGTTGGCAGAAGCGGTGTGGGGCTTTCTGTTTACATTTATTTGTATACAGACACTGGCTTGTTTGCTGCTTTTTCTAAATTACTGCCCTCTGCATTTTCTTCGTTTTACATGCACTGCAGTTAAATCACTTTTTCTGATAAATATGGAAACTTGATGACTTGAAAAAATCCTTCCATGTCAATTCTGCAGTTCATATTCATGCTGAGATTGTATCTAATTTTGAAAATCTTCACACTTGTGCCCTGCCATCATGTGTAATCTTTTATGCATGGCTACCTCCACTGCTGCTGAAGCAGTTGCTATGCGACAGATGAACCTGCTCCGTGGGGCCCTGACATTAGTAAAAGCAAATTGACCACAGGAGCACTAATCTAGCATGAAAAGCAGTTGGTGCCGTGCATTTCCTAGAGAAGGATTACCTAATCAAGAAGCAAAACCTCCTTTTAAACGTGAGCTGAATTACCTGGGTCTGGATTTCCCTGTTTCACACCTTTTTGCTACACCAAATCATCCTGAAGAGTGAAGTCTGCGAAGGTGCATTACTCAAGAGGAACAGGGACTCACCTCAGATCAGATTCTTCGGCTCTCACCCTGGCCTGCTTGCAAATTTGTCATCTGGGCTGATAGGTGCTGTAACTTGTTTCTCCAAGGTTACCAAAAACTGGTAATGAAGACAAATAAAGACAAAAGATGGTCAGACAGCAGTGGATGTCACCCTCTTACCACCTCACTGATAAGCCATATGAACTTTAAGTGTCAATAAAGGGTTAGATGCGAAAGTGGTCACCTAATCCACATGGAACCGGGGGTATAATGCCTTCCGCTCAAAAAGAACCACAGCACACTGCTGTTTCTTGGAGAAAGTGATCTCAGGGGAATTATACTTTGCCAGCCAGATCACTACTAACATGATTATTAGTGATTTAACCCTGCAAGTACTGGGCAATTTTCTTTGAATCCATCGCCAAACATATGATTATATTAGAGAAAATGAGTCCTGACTCACATAAAGGTTCAGCTGACCTCTATCCTGGATGTTTCTGAGGAGGATAAGGCTGATCATCTACTGTTTTCTCCTAGAGACAGAAAGGCTTTTTAACCCTTATCTTGTCACAGGTGAACAGAGTTGCTAGAAAAAGTGACATCAAAAGCCACTTTTGAAGTGGCAGGGGTTCTATAATGTGATGCATTTTCAGGAGAATTACAGGTGCTCCAGTGTTGGAGAATTCAAATTTGCCCAATCGAGGGTGTCTGCAACTTCACTACATCCCAGCGAGATTTGATTTATTGCATAAAAGACAGATTTCCCCTTCCCCCCTTTTTTCTATTGTGGTGCACCAGAAAGAAATCGAACAATCCAGTGTGCAGTGCTACACGTGTCAGAATACTTTGCACCCAGACATTAGAGAAACAGCATCTCAGGTCTAAGACCTCAGGGTACTACATCCAATGTTAAAGCCACATCTTGGCCGCGCTTTGACTACAGCACAGTTTGTGCCAAGGGCTCAACATGCTTAGCTCTCAATGTAGATAAGGTGGCTCAAATTTCTCAGGAAATATTTGGAACAGGACAGGATGAGAATTTGATGACATCTTCATGGGGATAATACTGCAAATTGATGCATCATAAGGTTTATAAAAGGATCTCAGGTGGGAGAACAGAGGTTACTTCTTAGAAAATCTTAATCTCTTCCTTAACTTTCTTTGTCTCAGCTTCTGAACACGATAGCAACTGCCACAGAACTTGCTGTCCTTAAAATAATTATTTCATTTAGCTTATCAAATTAATTTTATTTCTAGTGTTGCTGCTGTTTATGACTAAACTCCTGTTAAGGCATACAGTACAAGGGTTACTGACTATTCACTGAGTGACGCGAAGGGACTTAGTGGTACAACTTCCATTAACCTTAATAGGATCCACACAGCTAAATCCCCACCCTGAATATTTAACCTCCACTGTCTCTGTCTCTTCTAGTCTATATAAATTGCCTTGAAGAGCGAAATAAACAAATGCATATATACTGCCTTTGGCGTAGTGCTTAAGCATACGCAGCATATATTCAGCATACCTCCACGCTGATCTCAGATGGGTCCTGCCCCCCAGCCTGATCATTGCCCCATGCACATCAGCACAACAGTGACTCATCTTGTGAGCCTTGCCCTACACATGCATATGAAGTTCTTCCTATCAGCTGAGCTTCAGTTCTTTGCAATGTTATACTAACAGCAGGATTATCTCCTGCCACAGATAAGGAGCTATCATGTTCTGTACTTGTAGAACTTTTATTCAGACCCATCACAAATCAATCGAGATCAGATGTAGGGCTGGTGAGAACCTGGGGGGAAGGAGTTCAGTTCATACTCATACAGGAGATATTTAGTCTATACTGAACCAGTGTTCTAGTGCAGATATCAGGGCGTTAGCAGACATCAGCCAGTGGCAACATTATGCATTGGATAAGTTCAATGAAGCTTTTCGAATTTCACACTGTACTTTTTTTGCCATATACATTGACTGTGAAGCAACTTCTGTACCACAGAGCCACAATCTGGTGATTGGAACTTGGTCTACAAAACAGCCTGTAGTTTTAGGCAAATCTTTACTTCCCATGTTCAGGCTTCAGAGGTCATCATGTGTGTAAATCAGTTGTCACCTCAGAGTTCTCACCCAGAAGTGGCTGCACAATTGTAGTTGGTGATACTGTAGTTGTCTCCTATGCGTGCAGACACGTTTAAAAGGCACAGACGTGCAGGGCCCTTATTTACCCTCTCAAGCACCAGCTGGTGTAAAGCAGCCACTGGCTTCAACTGGCCTCTCGTAACTGGAACACAAGAAACTTGGATTCTCTTTCCAGCTTTGTCCCCTGCATGCTCTGCAACCACAGCTGTGTCATTTCACTTCTCCGTGCCTGCTGGTTAAAATATTTCTCTTATCTATGAGATGCCGATATTCTTTCTAGGCTGCATTGAGATATACTTATAAAACTTACTAAAAAAGAGCTAGGTGCTACTTGTGTTTAGCTGGGAAAAAACAAATGGATATGTTAGACCCCACTATCCAACCCAGGAGACCCCGTGAATTCTCGGCCCCAAGGAATTTACAGAGCATTCTGGCACTCTCTGGGATATGGATTTACCCAGGAAATGTGACAACTTTTGCACAACTCTTACCTCCAAGTGGACTGTTTTATCCAGCAAAGGTCCAAATGCAGGGTACAGAACTAGAAGGTCAATGAATCCAGTTGTTGGCCACTGCATCTTTTAACTCGCTAAGGAAGGCAGCAAACATCTGCTAAGAACCAGATTCAATACTCTTAATGTAAAGCCACTGCAAAACTGCTACTCTGCCAGTTAGAGCTCCTACTGTTTTCATGACCAGTTTAAGTACATTTAGTCTTGTCCCTGGTTTAACTAGTTCTTTTCTTTCTCTTCACTCACCCTTCCCATAGCATGTATGCACACAATTCAGTATATATCCTTACAAAGAGAGAAATTATATCCATTCAGTCTTGACTTGAGTAGGTTCAGCAAGCTTTTAGGATGTGCTACAAGCCAAGGAGAAGAGCTGTGCAAGCTGGCCTCCACAGGAACCAGCTCCAGTTCTAGAAAGCCATAAAGGTGCTTCAGCACAGCATTTCACCTGAGCAAAGCAGCACTGCTGCATTGCAGCATACTTCAGTTGAGGTTCAGGGCTACACTGATGCTGTTATTCCCACATTTGAGTGCACCATCTGGATGTACTAGCTTGGGCAGGTGCTAGCTCAAGGCTTTCTTTGCTGTACTTCAATACACAGAATAGATACGTCCCCACTTGTCAGGCAGGCTCTCCAGTTCCCCCTTGTCACCCTACTGTCCTTTCCAGCACCTGTTTCAGCTTGACTTTGTTTTCCTTGAAGGTAAGTAATGAGAATTATACAGATGAGATTGTTCAAAACTCATCAGTGTTTTGTACAATGGTCTTTTAATACTTCCCTCTTTCTCCTGGAAATACCCCTCTTAATGGATCTTGCGATCACATATGGGGCTTCTGCCCATTCATGTTAATTTAATCTCTCCTATTGTTCATCAGAGCTTTTTTTCTGCCCTAACAGCCACTTCTTTTTTTGGAGCAGTGACACAAATTATCATTAAGCAGGGCCATGCTCAAACCCTCAAGGGCTACAATTAGGTTTCGGGGTTCCGTGTGGGAGGACTGCAGCAGAATACTATAATCCTTTCTTTATTCTTTAATGATCGTTACACTCTCAATGTATTAATAAAACTCATTTCCTATCCTTCTGGATACGCAAGACAAAAGTAATTAAAACAAAAATTAAGAAGCTCTTGTTGTATGTAATAACAACAAGGGTCCGAATTCAGCTTTCAGCAAAGCTTCGACAGCTTGATTCTGTGCCCAAAAAAGTCACTGGAAAATATCTCACTGACTCTAGCGTGGCAAGGTCAGGCTCACCATGAAGTAGCTGAGAGTTTCATATTTATATCCGTAGGCAAAACTTCCCCTTTATCTCTTACTGTGAAAAGAGCAACTTTCCCCTAGTGCAGAGATGAGCACCATTTGTGAATTATTCCACCTGCACTCTGAATGCGTGTGTATTACCTGGTCCCTGCTCTGATACTGTGAGATGGGAGTGAAAATTTTCAGAAGGCATCCTAAGGTTTATGCAATTTTCTTTTATTTTTTCATAAAGAAAACAAGAGTAGATATGCTATGTGCATTTTGCAGTAAAATATTTCCTATTTCAGCATTTTTTACCTTCTGTCTCATATTTTGGTGTCTCTCAGAGTTCAGTTTCTATCCATTACTACATGGCCCACCAAGGACTGGGAGCAAGGCTGGGAACAGAAAAACATGAACTTCAAACTCAGAGCTGGGAGGAGAGGAGGATATAAAAAAATCTGAAGCCCAAACTTATATGTTTCATGTGATGAAAATTAATTATAAAATCAGAATGCATTACCATAATTGTTTATATCTGTATTTTAAGGAATTTGCTGTCTTCTGAATCTAATAAACGAAGGAACTGAAGCTTGACTGCTACAACAGTTTTTAATCTGTTTGGAAATTAGTCCAAACAATGAAGAAATGCTTTCCAGTATTACAAGAAAATGTTACAGTAAGGAAAGAAAACGGAAGGGAAAGAGAAACCTTTTAAAAAAAAACCCAAAGAGACAAACAAAAGTTCTTAATTATTAATTATGGATAATTAGGGGCAGAATGTGCCTGGCTCACCTGCAGTGCAGGATGGGAAACAAGGGCGTAGGAAGCATTGCCCTTGGCTCTCTGGCCCCACACATCCCCGGCAGATGCCATACATTGCTCCCCAAGGAAGCTGGGAGCCAGGGGCCCTTGTGAACTGGCTCGGAGGGGTTGGCAGCTTACAAACAGGGTATTATGATCCTATCCCTGACAAAATGAGGGGCCCCGGCATACTTGTGAGCTCCATGTTCTCCCTGAGGTTCGGCAGCAGATGAATATGGTACACTCTTGGTGAGCTAAATGTGAAGTATCTGTCAAATATCACCATCTCTGTGTTTTTATCCCTCTCAGCAAGGTGGTCTTCAAGCATCTGCTCATACCTCTGCAGCTGGGGCAGATTAATTTAAAGGATAGAACACCAGATAGAGAATAAATGCTTAAGAGCAGCCAAAGCAGACAGAGGTTTAGTATGACTATGTTTAGTATTAGCACAGATCCTTCATCCCATTCTTGGCCATAAAAGAGAAATCAGTCTTTTTCCCGTACATCTCACTTCTACAGCTGTTCACCTCATCACATTGTGCATATAGTTGTTAGAAATGCCTAAGATTAAACAAGTTTTTGGCAAAGATTGCAAAGTATGCAGTTTTCTGTCAGATGGGGAGGACTGTGTAGGAGGTTAATATTATCAGGCACACCCAAGGAGACCATTAATGGCACAAAGGCTAATAAAGGCCCTAAAATCAATTGCTTTTGAAATTCATCTCAACCCAATTTTTCACAGATATAGTTAGGAGACCTTCATTTGCTTCCTGGTGAGAACATGTTTGTATCACCTGAGCTCAGCTAATATCTGTAGTTCAGGTTCAGCAAAGTCTCCAAGATCTGAATGAGCAAAGAGAGTAAAGAAATGGTGCTTTTATCCTATTCATGACCTTCCAGGTGCACACACGAATGCAGCAGTGGGGAGAACAGACCAGCTGTTAGTGTTGTTACCTGTATTACACCTGTACTGTGCATCAGAAGACAACTTTGGTTCCAATCTTTCAAAGCACAAAAACACGCATGGCTTTCAGCATGAGTAAGCCTGCTAATTTCATGGTACATGTCATCTGCCTAAAGCTGAGTGTCACTGATCCCCTAGCATGGATGCTATGGCTCAGTCCAATATTTAGCATCCACTTAATTTTGCACAGAATGGTAAATTCAGTAACGCTGCGCTGTGATATTGCAGGGACTCAGAAGCGCTCCAGAAACACTCTGAACAGAAGCTATGCCTCTGACTCAGAAACAAATCCTCTGACATTTTGTCTGTAGAAGCCAGCTAAAAATATCCTTTTAATCATGATTTGGCCAAAATAATCTTTTGCGAGGGTGAAACAGTGAGTATCCAAACCGTGCTGTAGAATGAATATGCAAAACAATCCAGTTGCTTTGCCCAGCTGAGGAAGCAGTGCTTGCCGAAAGCAGAGGTCAGCTATTTATCCACAAGGCAAGGTACAGTGGTGTGAAATTCTCACACTTCTCAACCAATGTAAAGTTCTCTCCTCCTTTTCTTTTTTAGGATGAAAGTAGCATTTGTGGCTTGCTACAAAAAAAAAAAAAAAATGAAGCTTGCTAGAGGACATTCTGTTTCTAATCCAGCTTGCATGCATCTCCCACATGTTCCTGAAATTTCTGCGGCAATAGGTGTTTGTTGTACTGCTGTATGGAATCTCAAATAGTTTTATAATAGCGCGTCCTCTGATGTCTCATTACTCTTAAAAACAAAGTTGTGTTAGAAGTGTTTGCTTTCTTTCCTTTTTGTTCCAAGATTTGAAAAGGCAGCTGCTAGAGATTGATTTTGGTGTTTTAAAATACTCCACTCCTAAATAATACAGCATCATGTGCCTCTCAGATGGAGATCACGCTTTGGCTGTATGCTTAACTGAGCTGCTTTCCTTGGGAAAATATCACAGCTGGGATGTGACCTGCTTCTAGGCTTTGATTTCATTTCTGAAAGAGAGCAGTCCACCATAGCTTGTTAGCCCTGTAGGCAGGAATTACGTGTTACTGACTTGGGCCAAGCACAATGTTAGCCCTCAATAATAATAATGAGTTGTGAAAGGAGTTCATAACTGGATGTGTGAGGTAAATAATATTTGAAGAGCAAAGGTTGACAATATTCTTGGGGATAATGGCATTATTTCATTGGAATCTCTCTAAGCAGCACGTATGAGAGGAATTTGTCCCCTACGGACCACGCTGCCAGCTTTCTTGCTGCCAGCACATACTTTCATTTCCCAGCCATTATCCAAACAAGCATTTCTTCTTCAAACACTTTGGAACCATTGACTTTTTGAAAACACAGCCTCCCAGGAGGAGTTTAACACACCAAATGAAATAAAGTAATTAAATATAATAAAATAAACTATGAGGATAACAAAGCCAGAGATTTATTTGTAACACTTAATGCAAACCTTGCTATGTAAAAAGTGCTACAGATTTTGTCGTACATTCTTCCTGCTAGGACAAGTACATTATAAGTAATCACAATGTTGCTGCCTCAGAGAATGCGATTTCAGCTGCTTCCTGCTCGATATAGTGAACATCTGAATCACAGTGGAAAAAATTTCAATCAGAAATCTCTCAATTTTCCTAAATTTCTTCCAGGTGCCCTGCATAGCTGCTCACATAGTTTATTCTGCCTGCTGTAGCAAACTGTTTGTTGTTGCTACAACAGGAAGCACTTGTGCAAAGACACGAACACCCCAGCAATACCTCATGCATGGGAAGAAGTACTCTCATGACCTTTCACCCTCTCGATTTTTGTATTCTTCTTATTAAATGATTTGTACACTGAAATCATCATGCACAAACTGAACATTTTTGCATTTGAATCACATTTATACATCGGCTTTCTTTCCTCCCCCCATTTTTCTTTTGTACATCTTCCTGTGCCTGTAAATGCCCAGAAAAAGCTGTAGAGTATATCCTTTTGGGTCCCAATTAAGATTCTGAACTGCTGTTCTCTGTATGATAACAACCTGAAGTGCTGACAACACGCTACCTGTCAACAGGCAAATGAAGGCCAACCATCTGTTCTACTATAAATTGTCTCCATTACTCTCAACTTGCAAATCCGCTTTAAAGACTCCCCAATTATCTAGTAACCTGAGCCAAATGATGCAATGTTATTTTAACTAGAATTGTCATTGTGTACACAAAAAATAAACATTAAAAGCTCTGAACAAAGAAAGATTTTTGAAAAACTGTTTTATATCTGATTTTGTGTGTACGGCTCTGATGTGCGTGCTGGAGCAGCTCAGAATCACAGAAGCAAAGAGTATCAGATTACTGCTGGTTGAAAACCTGAATTTCAATTGATAGAGAGCTGGCTATATGCTCCTGCTCAGGAGCCTTTTGTCTCAAAACACTGTAATTACAAACCTCCTGCAAATAACTAGAGCTCTCCTGGATGCGCAGCACCCAGCGTGGCCAGGCACCTGACACTGTCCCCAAGGTGCCGCCTGCCCCTGGGGACCGCAGGCTCAGTTGTGTAGCTCCATGCAGAAGTGCACCTGCGTAGCAGAGGCTCCTGTGGTCATTAGCACATCAGTGCAAGAAGTTCAGAGGTGAGGTACCAAAGGAAAAGGCATTAAACAGGTTTGATCTGGGCATGAGTTTAGTTTATTTGAACTTGCATTTAGTTGCAGGATTTTCGTGTCCAGAAGTATAGATCAGCAAAACCAGGCACTAAAGGAAGGGTTCAGCTCTTGCCTCAGTCTCTGGTTTCCCCAAGGACATTTCCTATTCCTGAGACTGTCTTTAAGCCTTCGTATCACTTGCTGGCTTTTCTCTTTTGTGCATTCCCTGCTTTCCATCTCACTGCACTATAGGCTTGCAACAACATTCGAAGTAATGGAATTGCAACCTTCTCCTTTCCTCCTACATACTGAGGAAAACTTGACAGGATTTGCCTAGTATACCGGAGACGGTAAGCATGCATAGCTTGTACCTGTGCATCATAAACTGCACAGAGCCGCGACTGGTGATGTCCAGGGATCAGTTTGCCTATGGTACGCTACCCCAGATCCTTTCAGAAGAGCAAGGGTACCAAAACTCAATTTTATTGTCGTCTTAATGTCTGATGGGGAAGGCCAAAAAAAAAAACTGGTGAGTTAGGCCAGGTTTTTAACTCCTAAAGATTACAGATGGCAAAGATATCGTTGACTGAAGGGAAAGAAGTAGAAACGCACATGGGCTTAGCTTTGCAGATGCAAGAATTAGGAAATGGGATTCTGCTGGAAAACCTGCAGCCATCTTCAGAGAAATCTTCAGGTGCAGGTGGTAAATTAAAGCTTCAAAGATAGCAAAGAAGAAAATCAAAAATAGGGAGACATAGGCATGTAAATGTTTTCCTTACTGTGATGACTTTCACAAAGCCATTCACCTGTATAATGCCTTATTGACAAGACAATGGTTGCAATTTGCAATACTTAAATGACACAGAAACACTCTGAAAATCTCTGTAAAACACTTAGCACCTAAACAACAGTACACGATCCAAGGCTATGGGCCCAGCAAAATTAAATAACTGTTTTGTACACAGCCTCTCAGGAATAATAGTTTGTGCCCTATGGTACTTATCAGGGATGTTAAACACGGGAGTCAGTAAGGAAGAATAAGATGGCACAGTTGTCTTCATTGTGAAATGCACTTTTGAAGGTTCATATTTCTTCTTTCATACAAAAGAAAGGCAAGAATTTATAGACTGTACTAGATATTTCCAAGAAATTCAAATAAGGCAAAGGTAAAAGTCGGTTTAATGAATCAGAATGATATCACTGTGACCATTGTAATATATGTAAATGAGGAAGATGGTTGCCCTTCAACGTAAGTAAGTTGCAGCCTTCAACAGTGGTAGGAGTTTGCATTTCGCATGACCCTTGAGACATTGTTTTCAGCTTATAGACTTTAAATTGTTCCTTCTATGAATTTTTGTGTAAAGGAAAGGTGTCTCCTACTTCGATTACTAAATTATTGTGGGTGTTGCTGGCCGGCTAACCTGATGGGAGTTTTTGTTTCTGGTGTCATTCTCCTTCCTGAAACCTGTGGCCAAGATTTCCTTCCAGTACAGTTCTGTTTGCCTTCGCACTAGCAGCACCATTGCAACTGTCTGCATTTGCTGCTGGCATTTACAACTTTCTACTGGTATAAATAGCCATAGGAATTGACACACACACGCCTCCTTAGACAAATCTTTAAAATAATAAAACACAGTACTGTCTGCAACTCTGCCAGCTTCTTGTAGTATATAATCTGAAACAATGCAGATTGCTTAAATATAATTGCCAGCTCTGGCACCTATATCCAATACATATTCAGTCAGCTTCTTATTATCTGATGCAATATAGAATCTAACTGCACATACTTCTGCCTCTGACCACCTTCCTGTAGTCAGGAAATCCTAAGTGAATGGTCAAAATGTTGGTAAAAGTTCATTAAGTAGGTGACTCATAGAAGAGCTGGTCTACCTCCAAATAAACTCTGTTATTAACTTGAGCCAAATTGAAACAATATAACATTGTGTTAAATTTTTATTAAGTCTGGAACAAATCTGGAGAGAATATAGGGAATATATTTTATTAAATCTGTACTGAAGTCCTGAACCAAGGTCTATTTTACACCTTCTAAGAGACAGCATGTGGACATCATCATTTCTCATTGTCTCAATCCAAAGCAAGGCTAAAACATACACCAAATCTAACCCAGGTTAGATCTCACATCCAGACACCCAGAACTCTATACTATTTCAGACCTACATTCAATACTCACATCTCTACTCACCAACTATTTGGAGATTTGGGGCAGGGAGAATCTCCAAGGATATGAGTCTAAACAAATAAAGCCAAGAACTTGTCTGCACGATGTGATTGCTTATTCTGTGAACTACAGCTACCCCGTTTCTTGTTGCTCAAGTCAGGAATAGTTCATAAAGGACCTGGATATCACCTCCTAAACAAACACGTCACAACAGCATTCCAGTGAAAAGTGAATACATCATGTATAAATACCTGTTAACTGATGTAATGTACAATAAGGAGAGGAGGAAATGTATATGCAACTATGTGACAGGTATTTCAAAGCACCACATAATTAGCTTTGTTTGGTTATTTTAATTTTGCTTTTATTGGCAAGATGCAGTATGAAAAAATCTACTAATTAGATAGGAAGTTCCCCTGAAGACATCTATCAACTGTTTCTATTAATACAGTCGACTGTGAGTAAGTAGGTAGGAAGGAAAAACATTCAGAAACAACTTTTAGTTAATTAAATTGAAGTCTGGATGCAAAATACTTTTCCCCCATCAACAAATGTTCAGTCATATTTCACAGAAAATTGGCTAAAAAGTTTTTTTCCAGAGTGAAAGATAATCCTAAAGCTGAGGATCATATCAGACTTTTAATTTCCATCTACTTTATTTCTCATAACTTCAGCACAGTAACACTAAGTATATTATCTCTATGGATTGCTGAACTCCATGGAGAAAGCCTCTGTCGCTACTAGTAAGAGGTGTGTACACGCAGTTATAGGCATTACAAATGTGTTGGATGGTAGAGCTTTTTTAACACCTGCACTCCTTGGCCTTACTTAGTTATAGAGTACATATAGAGTTCCCAGACAGAAAACTAGGATGGTTTTTTTTTTCATCCTTCAACTCACAAATTTAAAAAGACCTTTTCTGATACTCTGGCTGGCCAGCCAGTAATTAGTCATGTTGCCATCCGAGTTTCTATTCTGCAGGCAGGGCTGTCAGTCAATTGGGGTTAAATGGTGTAGCTAACAGCCTCTCAGGAAAAGATTTAGATTTGATAGGTTTCGGTAATACGTAGCCATAACTTGAAGGCAGTGTCCTCTGGTTCTAATGATGCTGCAGGGTAGCAGGGAAGGAAGCAGGGCAACAGCATATGACTTAATAGACATTTGCTCAATAATTAGAGTCTTTGCTCTGGTCTGCCTAGGCAGCCCAGAAAGGGCAAAAAATAGCCACATCCTCTTCACTGTGTAGGCTGGAGCTGGAGCAATGCTCAGTGGCCCCTTTCCATGGAGCCTGCATAGATGCCTTGCACTGCATTAGCATCACGATTAGAGTGCACACTGTAATATCCCTGATCAGCTCAGCTGGGATGTTTACCTGTATGTGCTAGATGTAGAAACCTGCCTAGCCTTGGAGAGATCAGACAGTATGGGCAACCACCTGGCAAGAGAAGAGGTAACGTGGACAAACACCTAAGCAGCAGAGGTGGTCTTAGATCCCAAGAGTCCATACAGCCTTGTGGCCGGCCTCTGGGTGAGCAGGCAGCCTAACGTGGAGGCTGGATAAATGTGAAAGGGAGGGAGTGTCTCCTTCAAACGTGGTGTGGGGACTCCTGTGAGGCAGGCGGAGAGCTGGCTGCCATGGGAAGGGAAGGATGCAGAGCCGGTTACAGGAGATTGGGAAGGCAAGGTCTATTAAAGGAGAATCAAATAGAGTCTGTCCTCCCTACAGACCTGGTACGGAGGGGGGTAGGTGAATGTCCAAGATTGAAAAGAAACACTACTTTAATTTGTGACGTACACATACATAATGCAGATAGAAGTAAAGGAACAGCTGAACAGTGAATTTTCTAAACAGATACAGCACATAGTACTCTGTGTAGCATTTCTTTTCACATTTATAAAATAACTAGATCGCATGCTTATTTTGCTTCCCTTCGCTATATCTAAATTCATATTCTTTACCACCTGCGTGTGCAGAATGGAATAAATAATGATTACCACTGTGATAGCGAACTACTGCTAAAATCCCAGTAAGTCATCAAATGGTTGTTACGTACAAAGATAATGCAGTCAATAGTGGGGCTTTTTCAGCAGGGTTAGGCAGCAACACTATATGTGCATGTTTTATTAGTTACAAAAATGGGTATTTCAGTATAAGCACCACATGTAGATCAAACTGACAGACTCCTTTGGGATTAAGCCCCATCACCTTCTGAATGCAAGACAAGCATAAAACCACTGCAGCAACGGGGAAAAAAAATCAGCTTGAAAATAATTAAACAGCAAGGCAGCCACCCATAATGATATTCAGCAGAACACATTAGGGACAGTTTGCTGGGAATGCACAAGAGCACTCCAGTTGTTTAATTAACATTGAAACGGCGGTTCCACAAGAACTAAAAATCCTGTTAATTTATGTGTCTCTTAATGATGCTCATTTAAATACTGTCAACTTTTCTCCAGTTTAATATTCATGATTTCTAGTCATTAAAACACCAGGCTCAGCTCGTGGATTCACTGAGAAACACAAATTGTTTGATGATGATGTCAGTTCTTAAAAAGTTTTTTTCCCCTTAAAGTGTAAATCTCTCAGTGCTCATCACTACGGTCATTGTAGTCTGGTCTATAAATATAATTTTTATCATTCATATAATACAATAAACTGCAATGTTCTCTCTCACCTTCAAAGACTAGCCCTGCTTGCATAGTCAGAAGTTATTTATGTAAAGGTAGTTATCTTTTTATGACGGAGCATCTCAGCTGGTTAATGTAATGGCTTTATATATTAGGATACTGGGCTCAAGTCCCACTTTAGATTATAAAAACTATTTTCATTCAGGGTAGGAAACATTACATTAAAAATAATTTTAGTGCTGAAAAGACACTTGCAGCTGGATATTAAAAAGATACTGCCAATGTATGCAGAAGTCAAATTTTGACCTCCCCAGAATTAATACACACATGATGTGAATGAATACTTGCTTCCATGAAACTTTTGTTTACCCTGTCCTTTCCCTGCGTTGGCAAGTTTAGATAGTCTCTGATGCTGTCTTTTTGGCAGAAATTATAATGTAGCCTCCTGTGACTGGGACTTGTACAGAAAAATATTATATATTGATCTTATACTGTCAGAGAAAACCCTAAACTTTTTTATAAATTAAAAAATATGGCTTAATTATACAGTTAATCTTTCACCTTTATCATGAGAATTTAGATTTCAAGGAAAAGCTGAACATTTTTGGCAAGGCAGGGAGCAGGATATTTGGGACAGGACAAGCATGGACAACTAAAGATGGACATTTAAAGGATCTTCCTTTACGAGTGCATTTCTTCCTACTATTTTTCTTTTAAGTACAGACAATTTCTTCTTTTGTTGATGCCTTCTTTTCCTAGGCAAGACATATTACTACATTTACTCTTCTTTTTAATACCCAAACAATTGGAAGTCTCTCTTATTAGATGTTTTACTATTTTTTTTCTAAGTGGATTGTAAACAATATTAATAAAAAGCACAGGTTCAGGCTGAAAAGAGGTTATATACAAAGGGCAACTGAAATCTTGTTAGCACACCAGTTCCCACTGCATACCTTTAAGACCTAGCTGAGTTCCCTGTCTTAGAGGTTTTTTTATTATTCCTGTCAGATTTCCAGTTCACATTGAAATGCAACAGTGCCATATAATTTTTCTGAAAGACAGTTTGTTTGGCATTTTAGACAGACATCCAACACAACAAAATGTACTTTATTATACAGAGAGAAAAATACTCTGTGAACCAGGCAGCATAGAACTTACACTACCTGATTAGTAGGAAAGCCAATATTTATCACTTACTTCGGCTTATTTCATTCTTTACTTTTTATTCTTTCCCTGTTGTTTCAGATTTACAATCTGCATTTCATAACTAAATAACTTAATGTGGTTTACCTCTGAAAAAAACAGTCATAACTAGATGGTCTAGACATAATCTTAATTACCAAAATGCTATCCCATGTCTGAAATGCTTTTATGCAGTTACTGTTGCTATTTTCTTCCAGAAGTGTTTCAATTAAGCAAGTAATCTGTATTAACGTATTGTGTATGCATTTTAATGTAATATACCTTATTTTCAGCATCATTCATCCCTGAAGAGATCTTTCTATTTATTTTAGTAGCCTAAATGTTCTTTTTTCAGCCAAAGATTCTTTTTTCATTATAGCTCACAAAGGCCTAATTATTAAATGCACTTTCTTGGGACCATAATTTTGGAATACAGCCTGATACATGGTTTTATCATGAAATATATGCCCATCTCTATTCTATTTTAATCCATAATAGATTCTCTCTAGTAAAAATGCATTATAGCTCCAGACTGATCTATGAATGATCTATGCACTTCCAATGTCACTATTGTTTTTCATGCTGATCACAGGAAAAAAAAAAAAAAGAAAAAACTCAAGCATATTAACATCTTAATTTTCTTGGGAAAAAAAAGTTGGAATCACTGAAAAAGGATGTAGGTCTTAAGGCAAAATATATTAATTCTATCTATTTACATCACTACAGATAAATTTGATAACATAAACCTAATATGATAACTTATACAGCTCTTCTATTTTGGTATTTATACGTACATATCCATCCCTTTTGACATTGCTTTCAGTAGGCAGTTATCCTCTTTTGAAACTTAGGCATTGTCTGTAAACTGGTTCCCAAATGAAAGCTTCCATTACATTAAATTGGTATTTTGTATAGCCAGCATGAAGTAATCAGCATATAATGTCTATTCCCAGTACATTTATTTACTAAACTTCTTCAGTGTCCCTAATCTTTGGCACTAATGGTTCAATAATTAAACAAATTATAATGAACAGTATTGTCTTGTTCCTTGTTTTTGAAGCACTTGAACCCAATACATGAGGAAAGTCATTTCACATGCTAATTCAATTCTGAAAGCGTTTTTCATATTTCTCCAACATCCCAATTAAACACAAGGATTCTACCAAGAAAAATACTTTCTCTGTACCTATACTTTGAGAATAAGCCTCTTTTTTAGACTCTGTGATGTGCAAAATGTCACAGAGGAATTTTCTTGTACTTACCTAAGGGACTCCTTGTTCTAAAACACAGTTTGGTTTGCATCAGCTTAAGCTTTCTTGCCTCTAACTCCACCAGGACTTAGTGGAAAATACTGGTTTCTGTTGACTCAGGAGGGAGGTTGATTTGGTTCATCCTTATTTGGAAGGAGTTTCAAAACTATTTATAAGGGTGGAAAGTTGTCTGCTAATTACTGTTTCCAACCAGAGAAGAGCCCTCCTGAAGAAGGAAGATACTTGGGGCCCAAACATTTCAGAGAGGCATCCAGAGGGTGTCTTCCCTATAGTTCTTCCCTATTTTTAAAGATAAAATTGTCATTTCTAAGCTTGTGTCACTGGACTATGCACCTCCATTACACAGCCAGATATTCTGAAACTCTGCAATGTATCAGCAGATCTTCCATGATTGCATATTTATTAATATGCATTTTTGTAGAGATATGACACTTGCATTTTATGAATCCCTTAATTTTGCTTGACTTTGTTCCTGAGCACTCCTTCTTCTTCTTATGGCTATCTCAGATCATCTATTAAAAATAAGTCTGACTGCTAATGTGTCTAATTTCTTTCCCATTGGGAAGAAAAAAATGCCAAAGACCACTTGTTTGCAAATAGAAAATCTTTCTGGGTTTTGGCTCTTATTTTTGTCAAGTGGTTCTATCTGAGAATGGACATTTCACCTTTTTTCTCCTATGAAAATCTGTCTCATTATTACTCCTGTAAAGTGCAAACTTGTTGCTCTAAGTCTACATGTTTGTGTCTATGTCATGTTTTTTCCTAAAACCACCACGCAAGCTAATACATATCCCTTTATAATTACTTTAATGGCCTCCCTCCTAGGATTCTGAAGATAAATTCTGCAACTGATAGCCCAGCGTATGATTATTGTGTGATTTTCTGTTTTATTGACACTTTCTTTCAGTGCTACTTAATCTCCATGTTTTCTCCTGACATGGACTTTATTTTTATGAATACCAGTGCATAGTCAGAGATGCTGTTGTTCTAATCCTAAAATTGAGAATTTCACATAATAGACTTATTGATATGAAAATTAAATTACCTGGAGTATGTGTTTTGAGAGATTCAGAGATACCCGGTCTAGTGGAGGGTGTCCTTGCCCATAGTAGGGGGGTTGGAACTAGATGATCTTTAAGGACTCTTCCAACCCAAATCATTCTGTGATTCTATGATTCTATGAAGTAAATAAGGTATATTTCCTTAAATTGTAGAAATCTTCTAATATCTATCAACCCGGGGTTTTATAAACTGATTCCAACATCTAAGCTTTTTCGGTGAAGCTTCTGGGATACTTGCTTATGTGTCCTGTATAGGGCTGATGAGTCAACTATTATCTGGGAGTCCAGGGCTGTTGCAAGTATTACTCAAACATTAAAAGAGGTGAAATCCTCCTCATTTCAGTGAAAATTTTATATGGGTAAACATCAGTGACAAAGTCATCTTCCTTCTGAATCTGGTTTGATCCTTTTATAGTCCTGCACTACTTGTGTAGGCATTAATGAACACATAGTTCTTAATAGGAGCAGAACGCTCCTTCTATAGAAAGCTCCCAATGGCCTTTTGGTGTCATTAATTTTTTTCCTTCAGGTGAGTTTCCTGATGAATCACTAGCCACACTTCCCTTTTTTATTGTTTTTTTATTTGTGGTTTAGTGTGGTTTGATTTTGTTGGTTTGTTGTTTGCTGGGTTTTTTTTAATAAAGGGTATCTTTTAATAACTTGGTTTTGCTCTATATTTAAAATCTAGTGTGCCAGTTTCTTTTTTTACTCTTTCCATACTTAATATCAATATTAAGCTTTATCTTTATTTAGTAGTATATCCCCCTTATCCTTGTGGGGCCTTTTTTTTTTTGGATCTCCATATCTGCTAATCAGACTTCTTCTGATTATAGTCAGCATCATACCCAATTATAGCATAACTTTAAACTATACATTGGAACTATGCTACATTTTTGCTTAGTACTGTGTTTTCTGATATCCATATTAGTAATTGAGAACTTTCTAAACATTAACTCTTGTAGTTGTTACTTGTTATTTGTTTGAAATTTGTTTCTTAAACTGTATCTTTATAATTTTAGCAGAAAACTCATTATATACATTTTTTTGCCATCAAGGCAGTATTTTTTCACAGTACAAGCACTGTGTTTTATTACATTCAAAAGGCATCCCAATTCCCTTTCTCTTATAGTTAATGAGCCCTCAGGTGAAATACACTTAACTTGAGTCTAATCAGTGCCTATTTGTTCTTGCTTCCAGCAATGAGGTCAGGAACTTTTGGACTTCCCCTGGCACACAGAAAGCATAGGTTTGACTTACCTGATACATATTTAGGGTTGTTAAGAACTCTGGAGCATAGTCGTCCTATGGAGATGTTTGCAGATTTGTGTTAATAAAGTCCCCTTGGTTATGCTCCACTGTTGTCTCTTTTGATGTCCAGAAAAATAATCACTATAATAATATAACTCTACTATGTCTGGATGACTTCATTTATTGCATCCTCATACCCTGATACTTTTTGAATTTTATTTGATTACATCAATGCAAAGCTTTAGGCATCTGCATGTCAAGTGACAAACACCGTTGTATGTCTGTGGCCACCCTTTCAAATGCTAATATTGTCCTTACACTCCTGTTTTTCAGTACTAACCATTAGGTCATAGACTTCCTCTTGCTTGTTCTCTCTCTGTCCCCATGACTCTTTCATAATTGGTTTTACATTGGCCCACTTTCAATAGGAGATATAGAAGGTATCCCTTGCTACCACTGTAAAATAGCCAATTTGCTGATAGGAAGAATATTCTCGTTGAAGGTTGGAGGTGGATGTTTGAATCTCCTCAGCTGGAGCAAAATTTAACCTAAATTCCTTCTTTCTGAGAACATTCTCATCACAAGCCTTTTGCTACTTTGTCCTGTTCCCTCCCATGCCCCTTGTGCATTTTAAATGTAGGAAGTATTATAATCTTTGGATCCTCGTTCAGAGTTCACTGACTGCAGACCTCAAAGAACTCCTTAAATACAAAAGAGACAGGGTTTTGGATGTTTCTACTGGCACTGCATATTGCCTAGTTTAAGTTCCCTCCCACTACTACATTTGTTGTTTTAACTCTCTTTAGCTCATGTACAGAAAACTCAAGCACCTGTCTTTTATGTTCAAACACTATTCCCAGAGCTAAGAACCTAATTTTAAGTAGTGCAACACTGAGCACCAAGACTCCTAGTCGTTTTTGGGACCTATCCCATAAGTCTGGCATGTTATTGTCCTCCACTCCTAAATCTGCTTCCAGATACCCTAAGAACCATCTATTTCCTACCCCAGGCATACCACTAGTCCCAAAGAAGCATGTCCATGCCTAGTTCACCTGGGAACAACTAGGCCTGTAAGGAATTGTCAGAATAATGTTATAAATTTGTTTCCTTCACAACATATCCAGAAAGAAGACTCCTGTTTTCTTTAAAACAGTAATTAAATAACCATATCTCCTTCCTCTGAACAGCCTATCGAGGGGACATTTAAATAGGACAAGGCAAAATATTAATCCATTACTGCATAAAAGAATGACATAATGTTTGGCCTGGGCAGAGAATGGTCCTACAGTACAGTGATTAAAATATCCATTTATAAAAATTGTTTCAATTACTGCATGAGTAAATATTTAAGTAAAAATTCAGCAAAGTGCTTAAGCACATGTTTAAATCACACAGACTTCACAATCAAAAAGTGCAGTGCATACGTTCTTCTTGTCTGCAGTTGAACATTTTGTAATTCTTGGCATGGTTGTTTTAGTTTGTTTTAGTGGGTCAGAAGCATAGGAAAAGATGAAGTGACCTAAAAAGATACGGGTACACAGTAGATTGGCAGTTTTCTTTTTTTTTCCCCCTAAGTAAAAATCGAAATAAGATTCTAGAATCACAGTCATGAAGCTAAGGCGAGAACAGGCTTTCATCTTCTGGACCAATAACCAACTTCACTAGGATTTACTTGCAAGAATGAAGGATTACTTGGTCAGAAAGGACTTAATGGACTTCATGTACTACCCCACACTTAGTTGAACTTTGTGTTCATCCTGTTACAATGCTAAGCATGTTTTGACTAAAAACAGGTTTAGAATGAATTCATAACTATTTGTATAAAATGTCATGCAAGAATTCTCAGTACAGCCTCCTCCACTCCATGTGAGGAACCGGACTCACATTTTCAGGAGATATGCTGCTCCTGCTGACAGCCAGTCAATGCCAAGAAACTGCCTGTCAAGAAAAATTTCTGTGCAGATACACTGAAGATTCAGAGATCAGGTTTTATAAGGTTTTTGCCATCTCCCTCCCGCCCTTCACGAAGCAGCAATGTCCTTTTAGAAAGAAAGATTTGAGTGAGAGGTACTGCCTTGCAGCAGAGCACCTGGATAGTCGTAATCTAAAATATTCCCCTGATATCAAGGCATGGCCAGACACAGGAGGAATGTCAGTGTGTCTAAATAACCATTCCAGACAAGAATCTGCAAATTACCTGAAAATGGTAATACTTCCTAGAGGAAGATCAACAGCATAGCAATTTACAAACATATTTCATTTCAGTTATTTATTTAGAAAAAGTAAAGTAAAATCTTTACCCTTCTAATTGACCACAGGGAGCAAAATATTTTTTGAATGTAAATTACAACTGTGATTAAAATATAAGATGCACTTTCTTAATATTCATAGTGATGTCTGCTACAAGTAGCATTAACATAAATTCATATATTTTCTTATCTCTCCAAAAACACATTTTTATTAAAATGAGAAGTTTATTATTTATTATTATCTTGGTGGGAGTTGGGGTTTATGCCTCTATAAAGAAGCTAAACTGTCATATTTTCTTTATCCCATATTTGCCAGGTTGCCTTGTGGTTCATTTATTTGTTAAATGTATTAACCTACTGCAGCCATTATGCACTTTGTAAACAACTGTGGACTAATTGGTATTCATGTGTAGGGAGTATTTTCTCATAGTAGTGAAGTGATACAGTGGAGTTTATAACCAAATGATAGTTCAGCGCACTTGTTTTTTAACTTCAAATATCAAAAAAGGCAAAGTTAAAAAATGTTATAAGAAATATTGAGTGAATGTTTATAAAGTATTTTGTTCTGTTCTCTGAAAAGACAAGCAAAAGACCATGAGAGCACTGCTGATCAAACCAGTCATTCAAGAACTACATAATCCTGTCTCTAGCTATGTGTATGCAAACAGCTTAACCCTTCCTTGAACTCCCTGTAACTCCTTAGAACAGCTTAAAACAACTTCTATTCAAAAATAACGGTCTAGCTCACTTATAACTTGACTTCAGCCTGGATCTTTTGCCCCTGGAAGGCTGCTCAAAGCCAGTCCTCATTCTGAATAGACCCATGCAAACCAAAAGCGTAGCCAAGACTCGAGTTCTCAACAAGAGCAAGCTCTTATTTTTATATGAAAGTGTTTTCAAGCAGCAGTTCCTAGTAGTCCTTGCCCAATCCTGTGACTTTGACCAGCACAGGCAATGAGTTAAATACTTGTGCATACTGAGAGATCCAATTTACATTGTTTTATGAATATACTTCTTGCTTTGGGCCCCGCAGCATCAGCAGGCAGAAGGAGATATCAGTAGCAAACAGTTTCACTTCAGGAGAACAATGTCTGCACTCAAGCCCCTAAAGTCACTTTATTTTGATCCTACCTTGTGCCCTGGTAAGTTGTTCATAAGACTGTCCAGCCTCAACTCCTCTGCTGCCAAAGGAGTTTTATTCTTCCTTGCCTAAAGAATAAAACCTTACCACCCCCTTCAAACATTTTAGATAAGGCATTGTATGGTGACTTGTGGCAACTGCCACCCCCGGCCCGACTATTTGAGCAAAGGTAAATGTGTTTGAAATGCCAAGATGAAGTCCAGTGACCTCTTGAACCACTTCTCAGTAGCAAGGAGAGGTTTTCCATTAAGGGGCAGGTCACCCTTCTTTCTGGTGTCAAGTGATGAGTTTCCTGAGTGTATCGACGCTGGCATTTGCTGTTACCCGTAGAAAGCAGAGATACAGAATAAAGTCATAAATTGCCTGTTGGCTGAGTTCAGGTTTTTTCCTTTCCAATTGTGTTGCTTTAGCTGGTAGAAATTACTACTGAAGGCTTTTGAACAAATATTAAACATCAACAAGTTTCCTGGTGTATAAATAAACCCTGTGGTTACGAGGAAAATCTTACATCTGTGTTTACTTCTGCTTTAAAGACAGCCTCACTGAAATTTGGGAATGAAAAGTTGTCTTCTTACATTTGTTGACATGATAGAGCATGTAGTGATACCCACTCTATTGTGTACGCTGTCCTCTATGAGGAATAGATGAATGTTGTTATTTATATTTATATTATCATCATACATAATAGCCTTAATCACGGACTAACATTACATTGTATTTTTTGCCATACAAGCACAGAACAAAAAAACATATCAGAGTTTAGAGTCTCTGTTCTACAAATGGTAAACCTGCCACAGAAAATCAAAGAGAAGTATTTCAAGTTAAAAGTGATGCATTTATGTTTACATCAAATCAGTTATGCATAACATGCTGATCTTAAAAATAAAATATTAACGTATTAGCTGTCTTTTTTTTGTTTCTCCTTTGGCTTGAAAACAGAGCTGATTAGACAGGTACACCTTCGTTTGTTCCAGTCAATACCACTTTCAGGTTTTCACAAACCAAAATGATGTCTGACATGTCCTTTACTATAAGGGAATCTTTCAGCATTTGAGTGATTCCAGAGGGATTTAAATAAAAGCCAACAATCACAGTAATGTTACTTTCATTTTAGGTCTATAAGTACCTTATTAAAACTGATGTCGCATCTAGAGTTTAAGCAAAGGCAAATGCTTTTGAAATCTGAGAGCTTATCCAATTTCTAGGCCCTGTTCTGAGCCTAGAAAGGCGAATATATTTCACCATTTTTCTAGGCTTGCAAGAAAATCGCACAAAAATGGCGTCACTCTGCGCTACAGACTTAATTATTCCTCATGGCTACTAAAAGAAGTAGGGATGTTTCTCCATGTGACAGGCCCTGCAGTACAGAAGAAATAGCTTAAAGAAGACTGGAACAAGCCACGGGTAGATTTTAGGGCTACTACGCGTGAAGAAAAACATTGGTTTTGACCAAGACAAGGTGTTTCATTTATAACCAATGCCAACATAGCCACCTGATTCACAACTGACTAGCAGTTTTGCAGCTGAAATCCATTAACTGAAGGAACTATGACTCAGAGCCTCAAAAGTGTTGAGCCACCTAACTCCCACAGAAATCAAGGCATCTAAATACCTACAAGGGTGATGGCCTTGTCACCCCTTAATAAGAGAAAGGCTCATAAGGCTGCTACAGGTTAAGAACAACCAGAAGTTACAGAAACCACAGTCAGCTAATTAACTGCTGTTTTCTGCAGATATATTAGTACTCCTCACACCTTTGCTCCCAGATCTGCTCCAGTTGGTAGTTTCAATCATCAATGTGCTCACACTAAGGCTGCATTAGCAAAAGGCAGCTTGCAGACGGGTCTTGGATTCTGGACTCTTTCAGGAGCATTCGCACACTCTGTCTCACATGTATTGGAAGTCCAAGAGTGTCTTACATATATTGGAACTGCAAGAGCCCCGCTTCTTTTCAGTATATCATCTTTATAACCAAAACTGCAGAAAGGTCTGCAATATAACTTCACAATTTTCCAGACAAGCCAGTTCAGAGACCAAGGCCACATGCCTTTCACCAGAGGTTGTGCCTGTGCTTTGCATGCCTGAGATTTGTCTTGTATGAATTTAGAAAGTCATCCATTCCTTCATTTAGGAAGGACCTAATTTATCTTTGTACTTCTCCTGCGCCTCGAGTTAAAAGACAGACACATTCATAATGTATGGCTTTGTGATGTGTGCTCCATGACAGCTACAATCTGTGAACTAGGCACCAAAACTCCTTGAGAAAAGCACTTGCTGAGAGCTGAGTCCATAGCCAGTCGGACATAACATCCCCCTCCTTCACTCTACACATTGCAGTGGTGAGGGTAGTCTTTTCTACCCTCCATCCCATAGGTTTCACTGCTGACAAACTCTTCAGCATCTACATACTAAGAAATTAAACACAAACACACATGTCCCAAGTCCATCACTTCATACCCTCTGAAATGTTATTTTTTGTTTAAATGTACATTTAAACAAGGGAGATTTGGAAAACTGCCAATCATCTTCAGAGTGAGTGAAAAACTTAACTGGCAACTACATTACAAATGCATTTAATCCATTAGTCTGTCTCATGTAACTGAGATTAATAAATGCAGGGCTCAGATTTGTTCCTTCAGTATCTACCCGTTCATGTTTTCTGACGAGTCATCTCACTTTTCTGATTGCTCTCATTACAGGCTCAGGAAAGAGCGCAAGTCACTTTTTAAAATGTATCCTCTTCCTGACACTCATTTCAGAATAGCCAGAACAGCAACCCTCTTGTGTTAGCAAGCTGCGGCTCTCCTGAAACGCAGCTCACCAGCTGGCTCAGGAATGCGCATTATGAACCCCATCTCTCCCGCCTCATCGGCGCTCTAGGGTGGAAATGTAGCTGTCCACCCGCCTGGTACGGGAGCGCTAATGGGATCATTTTAGGTGAATGGTCTGTGTTCTTCGCTGGGTCTGTGTCCCTTTCTGGTCTGCTTGGAGGTTACAGCTGTGATTAAAACCTTGAATGGGGTATTTTTCCCAGCAGATCACAATGGCTGAAATCAATAGGAGATTTTACAGTAATGCAGTAATGGTCCATATAATGAGGCTCAGGCTGGAAAATTTCCAGTGAAGATCTGTGCCTGAGGAATTTGTATCTCTGGTATAAAAAAAAAAAGGGGGGGGGGGGCGAGGTTTCATATTTAAGTTTTTCATGGCTCAATGTAAAATGTTTCTCTTAACTTACACATTTCCTTACTGGCAGTGACTGTGGAATTTATCAATAATGTCATTCATGGAGGCAAAGGCTGTAAATAACCCACCTAAGAATGTGACTTTAAAAAAGGAGGAATGTGAAGCCCTTTTGGGTAGAAGAAATGTCTTTCTCGATTATGTACGTGACACTCCAGTGTTAAAATTAGGGGTTCTATTCAAGATACATTTCTCTCAGATCTTTCTCTTTCTCTTTGCCAAGGCTTTCAGAGAGAGTTTTATTTTTCCCTTTATGATACCCTGAGGAAATACCTCTCATGTTGGGTCAGCATCTTGAGCTGTCTACAGCATTTTGAAGACTAGCTTCCAAGGTTTTTCCCTCTGAGAAAATCAGTAGAAAGGAAAGCACAATGTGAGCATACATTAGCTGGCCACAATCTACCATTTCCCTGCCTGGCTGGCTCCAGTGGAACTGCCCTCCATGAGCAACAGGAAAATCACTACAGTGCAAGTCTTGCACCACGGTCTAGCTCCCCTGATCAAATTAATACAATTACTACATTACTTAAAAATTGCTGCCCAGATGCGGTGTCTCAGAGCCACAGTTCCTTCCCTGTCCTCCCCTGAATGTTTCTTTTTTGCTGGCCCATATCAATTTAAGCTCCTGGTTGCTGTCCAACACCACAAACTGGGAAGAGGTTTCAGCCAAGGTCCCCTCCAGTCCTCTGGGGTTGGTCTGAACAGCCCACATTATGCCCAGATTTTGGTGTGCAAATACTTCATGCAGAGGTGTAAGAGAGGTTCTAGTGCATCTCTGTTACCTTGACTAGGGATACAGGCTGAGCTATAATGTTGCCCTTAGTTTTCAGGAAACTAACACAGATGAGATTTTCTTGTTAGTGAGATCTCCTGAGCATTTTTTGTAATGACTCCCCTCAACAGATGAGTCCACAACTTGGTAGCCCCCCCTGACTGATCTATGAGAGAAATTAAAAACCAAACAAAACACTTTCCGTGATGTACCTCACCCGCTAAGCCACTTTGTGCAGGGATGAAAGATTTCCTTCCTGATGTCCACAAATGATCAGTGTGTGCCTTGAAGCGCTGGGCTGGATTCGATTACACTAATCATTGTTTCAGTTCATGTAACTCCAGACTACTAGTGATACCCAATGACTTTGGCACACTGGGAATTCAATCAAACGTTTATACTAAGGGGGACTATTTACTTCATTCCCTAGAGGTACCACTTTAAAAAAATTCCCTGAATATCACTGATATTAATATTAAGACTTTATACCCTCATGTATTTTTGAGGATTTATATATGTTGAGATATCATTTTTCCTACCACTTATCCTCTTACATACTCCCACAATCTCTCATCTGTGGCATTTTCCCAGATGGGGCCCACAGCAACGTTCTTGTAGCTTTTGGCTCACTTAACATTCTTGCTTAACAAAATCCTTGATTTGACGAGGTCTTCTCTGCTACGACGCCCAGCTCTCAGAGCGCCAGACACTGCCTTTTACTGACACAAGTCCCTGTTTGCTACATGGCATCCTCAGTGCACAGCACACCCCAAAAGTGGCCATGGGCCTAATTCTTCTCTGTCCCATGATCTCCTGAGCAAAAGGAAGCGGCGGGTGTACCCACGCAAGCCACTGCCAGAGAAACAGCAGAAATTTGGCATTCTGCATCTGTGTAGGCAACAAGACAAAGTGAAAGGCGGCAGATAACTGAGCTCTTTATTGCTTCCCTACCATAATTTTCCCATTTCCAAAGGCGTTCCAAATGGAATGACGGGGCTGACAGCCTGTGCACTGGCTTCGATGGGCTCTGCCTTAGATTTCTATTTCTGGGTGTGAAGACCTAATTTTCAGAGGCAGATAATTTTTGAAACTGAGCCTATATCCCTTTTGCTGCTCTTGATTTACATGCGATTTGTCAAACAATTAAAATGTGCATATTGTCATTACAAGGCCAAAACATCTCTTCATCTCTTCTTCATATTCATTTTCCCACAGCACAGGTTTTCAACAAGTCAATTTGGCACTGAACAAAGCTTTCCTGCCACTCCTGACTGAATGGGGCTTCCTTCAGTCACCCTGCAAATGTTCACATGTGCACTTCATCTGATTTCATCTTTGTGTACTCAAGCACAGCCTCAGTGTTTTCTTCGGTTTCTTCCTCCCATCATGAACTACTTTTCTTCTTTAACAGCCCCCTAACTTGTACAGGCTCTTCTATCCAAGCCATTTTCTTATTTATCTTTGAACTGAGCTCTAGTCATGCAGTCTATGACATACAGATTTCTTATAGGTATCTCACAAGCTCTCAATATTTCTTACATTGCTCAAGTCAGCAAACAGGACAAAACACCTGCCAATTATTTCCCTGAACTAAGCCAGCTTTGCTAAGTCAATCAGTGTGTTCCCATCCAGATATGGAATCATCCTCTCCTTATCTCAACCTGCCAATTCATGCTGCACTTCTGGCAGACCAAATTGATATTTAGATACTATTGAGCATCTCTTCACACTATTGTTTGCACACAGGTATGCCATGAGGTTCTCTTCACTTGTTAGAAATGTGTCAGGAACCTCAGCCACACACCTTATCCAGAACCTTTGCACAGTGGAGATAAATCATCTGCCGTTCTCCCAGGAAGAACTACAACAAATGGCCACAACGGGCAAATTTGTATTCTGTACTGTCACAGACCCCATAAACTCTCTACCATAACAGGATTTTAAATAGTGTTTTTTAAGGAAAATAAAAAAGCATGAAAAAAGATTGGGCAGTAAGAGAATGAGCTAAAACTTTAGAGAATTGCAAATAATTTTCTGCATATTAGACAATGTTCCTTTTACACTGTATCCAACTGATTTTTCTAGGAAATGTCAACATACAAGTGATTGCCATGTGTTCCCTGAAAATTGATACTATACTTAGGAACACAAGAATTTTTTAAAAAATCTGCTAATTAATGAAGAGCTTCCACTGCCAATTACTACAGCTGAGTTCTTTACCTACAAAAATCTTCTAGGTTTCTTTATTTTTTAAAAAATATATAATAATAATAACCCTAAATAATATTAGAATTTTGCAATGTAAGTAAAGTAGGAGTTCTCAGATGTGCAAAGTAGCCGTTTGGTCTCAGACTTTATCTCAAAGGAAACAGCATTTCATGCAGTTTATTCAAGACAAAGCTGGCTTCTCTATCCTGAAAATTTTTCCGCAAGTCTATCTTCCATCTGTGCCTTGGCTTTGTCCTACAAATCATAGGCAGTACAAGGCACTGAACTTCAAAATTGCAATGTTTTCTTATTCAGATGCTACATGTCTAATAAATAGCCCTTCCCTGTCCTTCAGTGATACGATGTCTCAGTACAGAAATGGATCACAGAGGACACTATCTAGACAGTGGCCTATCAGTGCACCTACTTCACTGACATGTATTCAGAGTCTTCACAGAATACTTCACTAAACATCTACTTCAGACTTTGTTCCTTATGAGGTGAACACGCAGCCTGGAAGAGTTACAGCCAAGTGCCTCAGAGCCAAGGTCATAGCTGCAAGTGACTATCCTGCACGGATGATGTCCCAGCAGATCTATAATATAGCCCGTACAGCTCACATATTGTCAAAATTCAACCTCTTCCCATCTTTTTATTTCATTAAGAATTACTGAAAAAATGTTTACCCAGACATTGTTTTCCAAATGTGGCTATTCTTAGTTACTGGTAAAGGTGGATAATCTCTAAACCTCATGTGTCCTATCACTGGATCCCAGAGAGAAGAGCTCAGCATCTCCCTCTCCACATCCCTTCCTCAGGAAGCTGTAGAGAGCACTGAAGTTGCCCCTCAGCCTTCTTTTCTCCAAACTAGACAAGCCCAAAGTCCTTAGCCACTCTTCACAGGACATTCCTTCCAGCCCTTTCACCAGCTGCTTTGCCGTCCTCTGGACACATTCAAGTACCTTCACATCCCTCTTTAATTGTGAAGCCCAGAACTGCACACAGTATTTGAGGTGAGGATGCACCAATGGTGAGTACAGCAGGATAATCACCTCTGGGCTTGATGCAACCCAGGATGTGGTTTGCCCTCTTGACTGCCAGGGCACATTGCTGACTCCTATCGAGCCTGCTGTTGACCAGCACCCCCAGATCTCTTTCTGCAGGGCCGCTCTCCAGCCACTCCTTTGAATCCGTCTGTATTTCCACTGTGAAGTGAGCTATTCCAGAGGAAGTTGCCATATACTGTTCTAGAGAGGCTTACATTTCAGTAGTGACTGATGTAGAAAGGTCAAATCCTGAGGGTACGTAACCAGACCACATGCAAACAAGCTCCCAATGACCTCAATAGGTATTTGCATAAAGAAAAATTCTCACATGGACAAGCAAAGCAATTTGAAATATGTGCCACGATACTTGTGTTCACCTTCTACATAACCACAGAGCACCATTATTATAACAAGAATATAGTTCTACAAAAATCAAACACACTGGCTCCATGCCATACCGTTCTGTTTCAAAGATCTCTGCTAAAAAGTAAGCTTATGCCTTCGGTTACCACACATCCACATCTGAGATAATGCAGCTGCCTTTCCAATACCTACAGCAGGATATTCTGTATAGTAATTCTGATGACAGATGTTAACCTTTTGGGATGCCCAGTAACACTGTATCATGTACCACACTGTACTACTACTAAAAAAACCATCAATAGTCTCATGCACTGATTACTGCCTAACATGTCTTTGTCAAACACTTAATGAAGCACATATTGGGTCTGCTGATCTGACTGTCAATTTATTCTAAATGAATCCACATGCCAAAGGATTTAGGTGCCAAAAGCTGGAAGAGCTTTCAAACTGATTTTTTTTAGCCCTGACCATGATAGCTGCACAGCAATATGCCATCTGAAGTAATTGTTGTTTGAAAATTCAAAATGCCAGGTAGTTCAAGATCATAGATTTCTGTGACTTCCCCTGAAATCACTCTTTGGCTCAACCACAACATGCAGAAATGACAGGCCTACTAGATCCCTTTTTATATTACACAGCAGAGGTATTAATTTTGTGTTGTAAGCATAACCTGCGACCAGTATGGGAAAATGGTAATTACATTATTTGTTTGGGTTTGTTTTGCTTCTGTCCCTGTTTTGCACAGCCCACGTGCAGCTGAACTAGCAAAGCTTAAGAGGGAGTAAGGGCCCCAGAATGCACCTCACAAAGGAGAGAAGGTTGTGTTTCATTGGCAGCAGATTTATTTTAAGACCTTCTTATTCCACTCCTAATCTTACACTGTTCTAGCTACTCGGTTATGTGGCACACCAAACCTGCCTCCCTCACATCGCTCTAACTGAAGGACAGTAATGGGGGAGAGGGCAGGGAAGGGCATGAATGAACAAAGGCTGCCAAGAACGTGGGAGGCCAGGCTTTCTTAAGATAGCTATGAAATGATTGACTAATTATCAAGTGTGAAATTGATAAACGATAAAGCAGACATCATTTAAGAGTCCTAGTGTTGAGCACAAATGTTCTGTATGCATGTATGAAGTGCTGCTGCTGGGCTTTCTCCTGCTGCTCCCAGCTTCTCAGATCATTTCTGCTGTAAGCAAGGGCAAGGCATTTATCCCAGCCACTGGCCTTTCCTTTCTCATCGATTAAGGGAAACAAGGTCAGCCACCCCAATCTGGCCTTTAAAGCAGAACTGCCCATCACTCAGAGCCTCCAGAATCATAGGACAAAGGTTCTTTAAAGTCTTCTCTGATACAATCAGGAAGGAATTTGTATATCCTAGTGTGAAGATACGGGGTGAAACCAGGATCTCCAAGCTCCTTAACTGATCCTGGCAACTCCGCTCTTAAGAATGCTGTCAGAGGGCCTTGGCCCAACCAGACATTATGCAATTGTGGATGAAAGATCTCCCTCTGGACTGCATCATGCTTGGCTTTGCAGCTGCTGAACAGAGTGGACTGCAAGGAGTTTTCACAGACCAAACACTGGAGAAGCTAACATTGCATGAATCAAGCCCAGCGTGATAAAGGAATCCTAAAAATGTAATAAATACCTGCACAAATGACAGTGAAACCCCAGGTGCATGTTTAACACTAGCCCATGGTTATTCCAAATCTTCATTAAAGTACTTGAGGGAAAGAATGGCCTCTCTGTAGCACTTAGGGCTAGTCATCAGAATGACCCTGATAACCCGGACTCATAAATACATGGATGTAATAAACACACAAAATAAAAAACTTGCAAACTCATGTAAACAAAAAAAAATTCCAAAAGGGAGACTTAGTTATAGGACAAATCTGCCAAAGTAACATTACAAGACTCATTTAAACTGAGTGAAATCAGGAAGAGTCCAAAGTTGGACCAAAACATTATCTTTCACTTATCCTCTCGTACCTGCGCATCACAGATAATAGTGCCTTCTCTTAGACGAGATTCTGAACAGGGGGTAACCTTATGTACCAAGTGTGCTGCAATAACTAAGTACAGCAGGGGTGAATTGAAGATGACATTTCAGCCTTTAACTGAATTTCCCACGTTTCTTCAATTTACGCCAGACCCTGATGTTATTTCAACTTATCTTTTCTCTGACAGCATACAAAGCTAGAGGTTTAGAAACTGTATTCATATAAACACACATAAACATGCACATACACATATGAATCGATTATTGTATTACAAAATTATCTGCATAATCTCTCATCAAATGTTTGTATCCAGAAAGACTTGCAAGAACTGTTCTTTTCTATGCAGGACTCCTTTGCAGCTCTTGACTAAGGAATCCTGGCAGCAAACACACAGCCAAAACACCTGGCTTGGACTGACGCTGCACCATTAAGAGTCAATAATTTTGTAAATCCAGCAGGCAATTGCAAGTCACTTCACTTATAAATGGCTTTTTGAGGGATTTTTTTTCATTTTTAATGCCCTGTTTTCCAAATAGGTCTGTTCAACAAATGCACAGAAAATATCGGCTGAATTGTATACGAACCCTGACGTAGTTATGAGACTGACTTTCTCTAAGCACAGAATAATAACAAAAGGAAAAATAGAAAGACTTACTTTACAGATAAAGTAGAAAGCTGCAGGAAAAAGCTCATTTTTACAGAACTGGTTCAGCACTGTTAGCATGTTTGTACAGTATACACCTTGGCTGCACATCAGCTGTTATTGGATAGCAGAAGCTGTATCCATCTGTAACTTTCATTAAAATAGAATGCCACTGCATAATTATATTTGGCTTTTTTAATTTAATTTTTTTTTTCCACGGGATACCAGTAAATCTTTCTTTCTCTGTTGGAATACATGCAATATGTGAAATCTGCATTTACAGCTAAAAAATGGGTGCACAGCATCAAAGCATAGCATGGAAATTAAGCATGATAAAAACAGAACAGGAAGAAACTGAAACATCAAATGACTCTTACTTGGTATGTCTGCCACTCATAGCATCTCCAAATTAAAAAAAAGACTAGAAGAGCTGGGTCTGTTTCAGAAAAATATACATATCAGATATTTCCATATTAAAACTATATACATATCTAATTCATAAGCCAACACGGATAATTCTGTCTTCCCCTTGTCACACAGAACACAGACTTCTCTAGGAAGGCTGTAAGTGAACAATTCAGAATAAAGCTCTCTACTTCAGGTAGTGCCTAGTTACTAAAAGAATTGCCTTGATGTCTTAGCCCTGATGACCGAGGAGTAGCAGGCA
This sequence comes from Grus americana, assembly GCF_028858705.1. Lineage (NCBI taxonomy): Eukaryota > Metazoa > Chordata > Aves > Gruiformes > Gruidae > Grus > Grus americana. The sequence continues at coordinate 28,496,788 of NC_072859.1, forward strand.
GACAATACTGCACATTTTGAGCTTCAGTCACTCTTGGAGCTGGCTCGGTTACAGGGAATAATTCTGATTCTCAGCAAGTTTAACACATTTTCATGCAAGAAATAATTTACTCTGTTGCACCCCCTAGTGGGATTACTTTATAGTAATCAGAGTCTCCCAATTTTGTTATTTTTCTATTCATAGCACACATGTTAACTAAAGAGAGTCACAAAAGGGTGTACTTAGGTTCCCAAATTAATTTACTTCAAGGTTAACTGACATTTCTCTTTTTTTGTTGGTGGTTTCTAATAAGGCATAGTAAGACATGTAGCACTCCGTGATGCATAAACCTTTGAAACAATTATGAATCTCAGTTTCTGGTTTTTGAGCTAGGTTCTATTTTCGGTTTAAACCCAAAGTAGAAAGATTTTCCATTCCAAGAAAAAATTACTCATTCTTTTTTTAAGGTTAAGTTGTATGTGTAATAAGGAGAGATCCAAAGAGAGGAGGAGAAAATGTGGGGTTTGTGCATTATTAATGCTAGCTATCTTAGATGTGTTCAGTAAGTTTTTGCAAATTGGCAAATGGCAAAAAGTCATCGTATTATTAGCATCATTTGACTTTGTGTCCATGTTGCTCCTACCTCAGAGAACTTCCTCTGGAAAAAATCAGACCCATAATAAATGAAGCAAAATGTGAAGGAACAGAATTATCAGGACTCAAGTCTTGGAAAGATCTAATCACATACTTACCTTTGGCTGTTGGGCTGATCATGTTCTCATTGCAAAGAGATATTTGCCAGTCATGTTAGCAGGAGCCAGACACGGCTAACAGGTTCAGTGTGGCCACTGCTAACACTTCACACAAACCTTGTACATAAAGCATCTGGGAAAACAGACCCAAGTATTGTGTTCAGATCAGCTGCACCTTGATGGGATATAGGTCTGGTAACAACAGCTGAGAGCTTCATCCTTGCTCCAGCTTCCTCATGGCAGATAGTACAGAAGTACAAAGGCAGAAACATGTCCCCCCCAAACCCCAGATCTGGGCAGCGCTGGAACAGAGGAGCACAGACATCTTTCCCTTCACTGGAGACACCTGCCCTGGCCTACACAAGATGTTAAGGGCAGATGGAAGAGCTGGTGCAGGTGAGTGACTAGAGACAGGTACCACAGGGCTGCTGGAAAGGCATCTCCCCCTTCCCACAGGCTGGAAGTTCTGTTCAGTCTTGCTAAAGCTCTCATCCCCTAAGGTTTTTAAATACACATATAAAGATGTATGGACAATCCCAAATTGCCTTCCTCACTGCATTACGATTTAAAATATCAAGGCACTTCCAGCAAGTCCTGACATCAGATGGCAAGAAGGAGCAAACAAAGAGGTCTAGCTTATATTTTGTGCTTAGATGTATTTTATAACAGAGTATAAAGGAAATCAATATTCCCATCATAAATCTTGCTTACTCTCCTTATAGGGGTGATGGCTGACTTCCATGTGAAAATGTCAAAATGAAAGCGCTTTGCTCTCCAAGAGACTTTGGTTCAATCAGGCATAATACAGCACAAACAACCTTAATGTAAATAAATGCACTGAGAATGCAAACGGCCACAGGAGACAGGGCTGTTAGAGCCCTCTTACTTCCACCGGGAATATCTATCTACTGCTTAAGCAGACATAGGAACATCTTCTGGTGGCTGCTCACCAGAATGAGCACGGGCTTTGTAACCTGATGAGCGGTGATTTTCTCTCATTCATTAACATTCAAAATGGTTTCTTCTTACTTCCTTGCATTCCCTTAAATGGTTGACCAAACCATAAACAAGAAAGACCATTCATATTAGTCAGAGAAAGCTGACTCTAGCTCGCTGCCTGTGTAACTATGATAATAAGCCATTCTTAAAGCATTATCAATGTAAGCCACCTTGGAATCCACAAGCGCTTCGGAAGACATGAATCTGTTCTGTTCTGGTGAACCCTCGTGATGCAGCTATTGCTCTTCTGCTTCCCCAAGGCTGACACATCAAATCCGTTGTGACCAAAGAGGACACAAAAAACTTTTGCAATTTTAACTATAAAATGTGTTAATGAAACTACATTTATGTGCTTCAGATTAAAAAAGAAACATCACTAACAAATAAGCCGAGAAGGTCATTACCATTTCACGTTAATGAATTACCAATAAATTATTTTGAGGAAATTGCTTCATTGTGAAACCAGGACACTGGAAAGAACAATATTATTTATATAAAATTAAATTCTAGCGCATTTATCTGACAGACAACAAACCCAGAAAGTATATATTTCCAATAATGGGCCTTTGCAATTCACGATAATCTTATCTGGGTATGTATCTGAAACGAGAAGAAAACACAAGTGAAGAATTTGTAGGGAAGTGTTGATAACAGAGGTAACAGGATGAAAATAATAAAAATAAAATTGCTTCCAGTAACCTGGCGGCAAAAACTAAAACACAGTGTCATCAATATCCATGACATCTGTGAACAGAGTCATCACAACGCTAAAAAAATCATATTTCATTTCCTCTGTTAAGGTAAGCCCTACGATCTGGCATGTCTGTTTCTCGTTATAATGTTGTCAGTAGGTGAAATTCACAGGACAAAGACTGCGTGTTACTTACGTCCTACTTAAGCCTACATTTACCCGGGGTGTGTACTATAATCTGTTACACATAAATGATTCTTTAGAACATTGGTATTTTGTTAAACATGATTTTGATTCACATTGTAGAGGCATTTTATGATTTCTGTGATGCTCATGTAAAAGTGAAACCTTACAATACCGTAAATTTCAGTTTAATTTTCCATACAGAGGGATTTCTTTTAATTTTAGTGTTCCTTATTTCCTTACACTCACGCTGATATCACCACCTGTACAAACTGAGTGTAAAACGTGATCAAATCACAATTCCCCAACCATATCAGCGGTGGTATTTTGCACCCGCTTGGCACAGATGCAATTTATTATATGAGATTAAACACAGTGGTGAATCAGGCCTTCTGTATTTAAAACAATAGCGCACTCTTTCACCTACAGATACCAGCACCAGATTTAGGCATGGATGGAAATAACGTTTTGAGCTCATCTTAAATTTTCATGCATTCCTGTAACTATTACCAAGTAATCATGTGGCTAGAAGGCGCTGTTTAGGACCAACCCAAGAATAACGAAGTTGTTATAAATCAGGCTAGAAATGCACAGGCATGGCTGTGTCAGAAAGATGTCACAGTGCATAGCTATTATAGATCTCTCGTTTTGGAAAATATTGAATATATGCAAAATGTAAAGGAAAAATATTCAAGAAGTCATGACGGTGTAACTGCATAACTCCATAAGGAAATATTGTAACCCCAAGTTTTAATGCCTTTTAAAGATGGCGAATTCAAAGGGGGAAACAAGCTGGGTTTCCAACTCTGAAAAAGACACTACATAAAAAGGTTCCCTATGTAACATGAACATTGTCTGTAATAGTGGAAGAATAAATTATCAGGAAATTAATTGGACATAAATAGAATGCTCTTATGTGTTTGGTTTTAGCTGTCAGCAGCTCAGCACTCAGAGCTGATCATGGGTGTTGTTTTATTCAATCAAATAAGACCCTTTATATTATATAGTGTTCTATATTCTGTAACTAGAACTATTATAATTTGAGCTGAAGCAGTTATCTTTACTACCTTGTGAATACAATCTGAAAGAGTTACAGAAAATGCTGATATACTTAGGATGACCTTCTTTGGTTCAGTGGTGTTACAGGCATACGTTTTTTTCTTTTTTTGTTACTAGGAAGGAGAAAATTACATTGGGCTAAAATGAATACTAATGAAACTCCTTAGTTAGCTTTCTTTGTGATAAGAATAAAAAATTGGAGCTATGTTCCTCCAGAATCTCAAGCAATTTTTGTCCTTTATTCTGATAGAAAGATTACTGACAGTAGAGAAGGAGAGCAAAGTAATTTCATAAAATATCTGCATTTTTAAGAATGCTTTTATTGCAAAAATGTTGGTGTGCAATTTCTTCAATCTACTTTTAAGGCTGTAAAGAAAAAGTACCTATTTGTTCTGCACTGCAACAATGCCAGCTGCATTCAATCAACTAAAAAGCTGCAAGCCATAAACCTTCCTCCACAGCTATAGAAGAAAAAAAGGCAGGGCCATAAAAATTCATCAGGATAATGTAGAGATGAGGCGCGTTTGAATCACCATCCCTGCAATCAACCAATCACTCATCCTGTGGCATTTACAGCACATCTCATTCCCCTGTTCCTTAAGGACAATTGATTTTCCTGATTCCATTAGCATAACGGCAAGGAAAATGACTGCAGTGCAATATTTCTGGAAACTTCCAACAAGTATGCTGTGTGCTGGAGTGTGACCATAATAATAAGCTACCTAGCTAGCAACTGCGTGTGCTGCTGCTGCTGCTGCTATGGTATCGCATCCGAGGGAAAAGGACACAGACTAAGCAATTTTGGGTTCACGCACAGGGGAAAAAAAAAATGTTTTCACAGAATATAAACCAAAAACTCACTTAAGCAAATAAACATAATTTCAAGGCGGGCTGATCAGTAGGCAACGTCTAGCAGGCCTTGAGCATTATTGTGTTATGGTTAATAATTCCATTTTCTGAAACATTAGTAATACTTCTCCATTCCTCGATGGCTTTTATACTCCTGTTTTTGCTTAGGTTTAAAACAGAAGAAAATGAAACTTTAATATCACAGTTTTCTTATAAATATACAAGAAGAATGCATCAGTGGATTCCCCAAAGAATTTACAACCATTCACAGCATTACACAGTCATCAGCACTAAGCAGGGGTCTCCACATTTTTCAGTTTTCTCTTTAAGTTCAATGATAATATCCACACTAGCTTAAATTATTCAAGATGATGAAACTTTATTGGTGAACATGCACTGCCTAAATTTAAAACTGTACATTATTATCTTCCCTTGTAAATGTATTTTAAGGATGTGTTAAGCTTTTTGAAGTGTAATTCAGAGACTACTGTATCTCAAACAACATAAAATACTTTTCATCTTGTGAAGGATCCTTTAGACTTCTAAGGTCCTATCTGTTGTACATTTTTAAGTCCCTTTATAGTTTCAAACCCAGTGGGTTACGCATGTTAAATTCAATCCCTAAATTGAATTCAAAGTTGATACGAGCCTGCCTGCAGAACTAAGAAAAGTCTTCCTAGTATTAAGTACCAGAAGTCAATATTTTTAACCCCTTATTGACATGCTTTTTTTCTTATACTTTATTCCTAGAAATATTCCAGTATTACTCATAACAAGGAAAAAAAAGATAAACTTAATTTCAATTGCATCCCATGGCCTGACTATCAGCGTGGCTCAGATTCTTACAATAATTTTTACTATTGTGGGTTTTTTACTATTATTATTTTACATCCTATAATCTCTACTCATAAACATGGATCCCTTCTTCTTAAGTATGGTAGAAACACAGAACTGTTACAGAGAACTTAAAAATTATGTTAAAAAAAGATTGTACTAGATATAAACAGAAGAAGATGAAGAGGTGTTGGCTCACAAGACTAAAAGTGTCCCAGTACAGCAGCAGCCTCACTAGTGGGATTGACTTCTGACATTTTAAAGCAATGCATGGATAGAAAGGGACAAAGTTTGGAGTAGGTAACAAGATTCAGTGTGGAAATGGTAGCTGAATTTTTACTTGTAGATAGTAACATCAAAGGGTAACTTTAGTCACACAATCACATAGAAAGCACCGTGACCACTTACAGGCACAAAACTACCTTGGGTATTTCAGTGGTGCACACCACAGCCTGCAAAGTTGACTGGATGCAACAAAACAGAGTGCACAGGGGCCTCATCCTGACACCCAGCGATGTGTCAGAACTGGGAACATGAAAAGGAAATGCAGGCAGTAAAAGCACAGTTACACAGCACTTTGCAACATCTCACTGTGGAAGCCAAGTGGTTCACCAGGATCAGCCAACAGGCACCTGAGAGCCTCACCACATGCCTTGGGAGGACTGAACTCATAGCAACGAGAAATACCCCATAGTGATTCCCCCATAAATCACCATCAGTATAGAGTGACCAACAGAAACGTTGCTGTCTGCACGAGAGCACCCCATTATCCAAGTGCCAGGCGGGATGCCCCTATTTAAGTGCCCTATGGAGTATGCCATGGACCCTCAGAGAACAAGTCTGGGACAAACAGAAAGGGGACCTGGCAGAGCCCATGTCTCAGGATTGGACCCTTGTCCCTGTGATGCTGAGGACAGCTGCTTCTGAACAGAGTGAAATCTTCTGCTTTACTTCAGTCATTGCCCCAAACTTCAGCAAAACCAATGTGGGCTAACGAATCCACCCCTGAAGCTCAGTACGCTGCACCCGATGTTTCCTACTTGACTGGCTTCCGCCCTCTGATTAATAGCACAGGCAAAGCAAGCACAATTTTGGACATTTGAAACAATTAGCTTTCAAGAAAGACTTTTGTCATCAATTCTGTCTATCTTACAAAGTTAGAAATTCCCTTGATACGCTGTCCATGTCACTATGCTAAATAATAGCAACTATTCTTAATTAAAAATGATGGCTGGGTGTAGCTTTCCATCTTCATGGCAGCCTACAAAGAACTGCAGTACAGGGATAAGAGAAAAGAGTAAGTCCAAGCCTCTCTGAGTGTCTGGCCTCCTACAGACCCTGATGGTCTTTTCTTATATATGCATCATAAAAAGTCAGTGTCTCAAAAATCCAAGGGTTTGTTTTCATTCCTTGCAGCATGTCGTTTCGCCCACTCACACTAGCCCACTTTGGCCCTGGGTGTAGGGGTTTAATTTCTCTTGTTTACATCTCTGCCTAACATTTTACATATTGCTTTAAATCTGTCAGGAACCAAAGCATTTTGCAAGCTGAATGCAGATGTCAAATAACCTTTTCAACAGAAGTAAAATGGTCTAAGAGACAGGTCATGGGCTCCTATTCCCAGCAGCTCTGAGTTCACATCCCTGGCTGACACTTGCTTAATGTACAGATTTAGGCAAATGACCTAGCTTCTCTCTGCCTCAATTTTCTTGTGTATATAACAAGAATAATGATATACCGCTGCTTTTCAGAAGCCTTATCAATGATTAGATCATATTTGGGCATCAGTGTGACACCATGTTTGGTCTCTTTAAGAGATTGTCTGGGGCAGGAGGAGAGGGTCCATCCACTCAGTTTCTTTGACATGCCCTTCTGAAAAACAAGGTACTAAATAAGTGCTGAGCACATACTTGTCACCACTGAAACAGCCGTTCCAGAGTCTGCTTAACAGAGAACAGCAAAATAGCTACTTGATATGAAAAGAAAAGGAAAAATATGGGACTTGAATCTCTGTCACCCACAGTCGACTTGACTTACCCCACAGAAATATCCCAAGCTCACTGCCAGCAGTACCACTCAATGCTCCCAGTGACCATCAGTACAGGCCTTCCCTGGGCATGCTCTGCGATTACAGCAACAGCGGAAGTAACCCTGCAGCCAGGATAACAAGGAGTCATCCACTACAGGAGGACTGTCGGGGGCATGGAATTAGCACAGCACCTTTACATGCGTTCCTCCCCTAAAGCAGATTCAGCCTGCTAAAGAGGATGAGGAGGTTCACATTCTCTAGCTGCAAAGGGCTGTTGGCAGCCTGCATGATTTAGAGCCGCCTGGATGGACGTTACGCCAGAGTCAACACAGTGCTATCCCTAGAGTGGGGCAGAACACCACAAAAGTGGCTTAAAGCCATCTTTTTGACATCCTCTTGATTTGTGATGTGCACTTGTTGATCAGCACCCAGGATAAGGGCCACAAGCACAAGGCAGATTCACTGATTTAAAATTTAGACATCCCAAACACAAATTTTATTCAAAATAGAAACAGGCCAACATAAAGAGTAAAGAGTATTTTGTGGGGTTTTATAGTTGGTCAGGAACTCAGCTTTATAGCTCCTCTGAAAAACAGCACTATCAGCAAAGGCACCCTACAGTGTGAGGGCATCAGCTCTAAACTAACTCAGAGGGAAATGCAAATCTATTAAGTCAACACCAGTTGCCTCTGACCTATTTAGTCCTATCTGCCCATAAGCTTATTCTGATTTACTTAAAGCAGTTTATCTAGGATGAGCTAAGCCCCTGTTACTAATTGGCAAGCACCTTGTTTCACGTTGGCCTAAATGTCTTAAACTCAGCTAAAAAAGTCTAGTTTAGAAAGATCAAAGTGTCTACACAGCTTTTCACATTGCTTTAACTAAGCTCTTTTTAAATTGAATCTTAAATTAATCTACATTAATTGAATCCTTTTAATTAAGGTGCATGCTTGAGCCAAAGATATTGCCTATTTGCGTGCTGACCAAAGACCTGGTTAACCGGCATGATCCAAAGAAAATCCATTGGGCAAAAGACACCTCACATCCCAAATGTTTCTTTTCTGTTTTGCTTCCAGGCATCAGAACCATAAAGGCTTCAGGTCCACTGAAGTGTGCTGAACCTTGATCCTAGAAGTGCTGTCACACAGAGTGAAAATGAAGTACATGAGAGCATGAATAATATATATCACATTGCACTATATTGCTCCATGGCATGCAAATGTCAGGAGCTGGATCGTCAGCACAATGTGCAGTCCAGTTCACAGGCTGGATATAGTATTAGGTGCTGTTGTTTATTTTTTTAATTCATTATCAAAAATGTCCCTCAGGCAAGCTAACAGTTAAGGTCAAAATACTAAGAAATACCTACTTCCTTCAGGAGCCAAACCAGGGTCAGTCCCAGCTGGGCCAAGGAATCCTGGCTCCAGTGTAAAGCCATGTGTCCCACCAAGACTGATGTTGAGCAAACAAACACCTTTACTTCTTCGATTCCGACTCCTTACTCATGTTCCCCCGAAGCTGCCGCTAACAGCTCCACAAACTTCTGCACTGGCTTTTCTGCTACACTCCTGCCACTCCTAGGTCTTTTCAAATCCTTCAGCAACTGCACTCCTGCCCACATGAGGGCTTGGGGAGGGGGGTGGAACAGCAGAGCAGAAATTTTCAGGAAAAGATGTGGGAGAGGGAGCAGGAGAGCTTCCACATTTTTACTCTTGCTTGTTTCTCTGATCTGATTTCTTCTGACTCCTGGCATGTTTTGTTCCTCATCCCAGCTCTCCCTGTAACCATTACTTATTCCTTGCTCACATGAGTACTCCCAGCTTGCAGGGAAAGCTGACTTTAGGGGCAAAATATATTAAGCCCCACGCCATGAGAGGTCCCAAATTATATAGCTACACAAGCCACAACATGATAGAGGAAGGAAAAAAAGGACCCATATCTTAGCCTCTTAGCCCTTGACCCCTACAAGTTTAATGCTACCTCTGGTTGCAAGAAAAGGCCTTTTCTCTTTCTCTGTCACTTCTCAGTCACTCTGTGAACAGCTGCTCATATTTCTTCTTCCGTTGGACATGCTCCTAAAAAATAGGTTCACATACCCAAACTTGATCTGCAGCTCCAGCATCTACCACCTTTCAGCTGTAGATCCAGATTCCATATTCAAAGACAAATTCTACCTGCTCTCCTGTGAGCACCAAAGGAATCCAGAAAGAAAAGCCAGTGAGAGTCTCTTGTATACATGGGACATGATTTGTAAAGGAGCAGTGCAAACTCAGCAGTCTCCAACCCTCCATCACATGCCATATATGACAGGAGGGCTAGTTAGGTCAGTGTAGAAAGAGGGGACCAGGAGAGACACACTGTTGAGGTGACCAGGATTCCATCATCTTCTGCCGTGACTTAGGCAAACCTTCTCTGTTTAGAAGAAGGTGTCTATCCCTGGAGAATAGACACATTCTTCAAGAAAAATCCTCCAGTTTTCCATTTGCAATATGTATTTTAACAGCTTTAAATTGCTCTGCATATTAGTCAGGTGCATAATTAATAAATAATAACAATAACTTGATGATGGTTCCATCTGGCATCCACCGGAGAGCTTAGCCCTCAGTGTGGTTTGGTAATGCTCTCAGCACTTACCAGTCAGACACCATCAGGCCACTCTAGGGCTGGTGCTAAGAGACAGTCTGGGCAGCACAGGGGAGGGGTTTGCTGTTCAGAAGGCTGCTAGATTTATTTAGTATCATATAAAAGCCCTTAGAAAAAACTTCTTCCTTTCTCTTAACTGCCTGCCAAGAAATTACTTGGGGGAATGGGGAAAATGCTCTTTAAAAGGCTATTAAATGTTATTGTTAAAAGAAAAAGGTGCCCATAATGTAATGCCTTCCCCAGAGCAGTTCTTTCCTCTCCCCAGAACAGCATCTCAGCTTTCTGTTTGTTTTGCACTACCAAACTGAAGTTGACACTGTGGCTCCTGATGAATTGGTGCTTGATGTCATTGCCAATGCTAATAGTTCTCCAAAAGGAGACTATTTAGTTTTATAATTGCAGCAGCAGCTACATCAGGCACTCACAAAACAAAAAAAAATTAACCCTTTCAGTATCTCAGAGGAAGACAACTCCACTTTCCCTTCAAGTATTTAGGTGAGAAACTTGGTTAAATAACACCAAACTCCTGTTTATTTATCACTGCATGTACAAGCAGAGTGATTGCATTACCTCTAGGCAAGGGCTGACCCTGTGAATATGGAAGTTTGCAATGGTTCTTCGAACTGTTCAGGGTTACCCAAGGTCATGAGCATTACAGGCTACTACAGACCAAAACTTCACAGCAAGCTTCCAGTATTATTTTTAATCATTGCCTCCCTCCATCATCATGTCTGGGGAAATCTGAGTCTGATCTGAGGCTTGTACTCCTGGCCAAATCTATTGAGTAAATTGTATACCAAGGAGATTATTCAAACTACTACAAGCACTACTAAGCTCAACAGTAAGAGAGTAAGCCTGGAATTTGTAATATTTGGCAGATTTTGGCACCTGATATGTATGTGCATAAGCATGCAGATAGTACATATATACCTACACAAAGGCTAGAAAGGGGTTTTTTCGCCTAGTCGCAGAACTCAGTGCCCATTGTACAGCAATTGGTGAGCTGGCACCAGCTCCAACACTTGACTCAGATTGGATCAGAATTTATTCCATTGATTTTAAGCAGACCAGAAACTATAGCAAAAAAACCAGAAGGCCCTAATTTCACATCCTTGGCACTGATTTGACAACAGGCAGATCTTTTTCAGCACTGGTGTTGCTGTCTTACTGACAGAAAAGTAAGAAGGAACTGATTTTTCAATTATTTGGTTTCAAAAGCCTAGTAATGTTTAAATCGGCACTTGCTGTACATACAGCCCCCGGGTGACATCACAGCTTTGAGGTTCAGTGTCAAACGTGAAGTTATTACAGTGGGTGGGGAAGAGGGAAGCAGTCATTTTAAAAATCACACTGACAGCCAGCACTCTGAATGGCAGTTACCAGCAGCTGTCCTGGCTTTGAACTGTAACAGTTTTATTTAAAAAGTTAGATCCCCATCCCACTTTAAGCTTTTTTAATAAAAATTCAAAGTGAAAAGCTGTCATAGCCCTGAGTAAAAGCAATCGAAAGAGCTACAGTTGGCTACAAGTCTGGAGAAAGGAAATTTTCTTGTTAAATTTCCAGTAGCAGTAGGAAGAAAATGAGAAAAAAGGAAGGGAAAAAAACGGGGGGGGAGGGGGGGAACCGAGTGGGCAAAGTGTCAAGAAGAAAAAGAGAGGGACTAGCTTAGTTTGTTTTTGTTAGAGGACATACATAGTTACCAGCACATTGAGTGTCACTTGTATATGCAGTAATATTGCTAGTATCAGTACACTCAAATGAGCAAATTCTGGCAGCCCTTGTACCCTCCAAGGCTGTAAAAAGATTGTCCCAATTCCAGTGCCACGAGAAAACCACAGAGATACCCTCTATTAGCATTGCCACTGGGATGCCAGCTAAAGGAAGAAATTCCAGCCTGATCGGTCCTGCTTTTTCCTTTCCCACCCCTCAGAGTGGCTGGTACCAGGCAGAGCAGTGCGAGTGATCTGTGCTGTGCACTGCAGGTGCCTGTAGGACCGGATGGAATTACCTGTCCTGGGAGTGGTGATGTGGGGCTGTGGAGTTTGAATGGGTGTAAGATCTTCACTGTGAAATACTGTATGTTAAAAAAAGAGAAATAATGAAACCCCAGGGTTAGCCCTTTAATAACTCTTATTTTTTATTTGAAAAACTTAATCGGGAACTTTTATTACTCCCAAATAGTGTTTTAAAATAAAAACCAATCCCTTCCAAGCTGCCTTGGGCATACACTGCTGAAACTCGCAGATGGAAGGCACTCTTGCAGACAGTGCTTCCTAATCCTGCCAGGAGTTGCAGTGGGGGCAAGGAAACCTCCAGGGTACAGCAATGGGAGCAGAGGTCCTGTAGGACAAGAAGATGATGAATTCCAAGGGAGCAAGAAGAGCAAAACATCAGAGGAAGAGATTCTGTGTTAAGGAAGCAGAACGGCAGTGCAGGGGAAAGTCTTACGGGAAAACAGAATAGCAAAAGAGGTGAGGCATAGCAGAGGAAAGTGCAGAGTGGCAGAGCCATAGGGCTGGAACTGTAGATAGCTCTTGAAATCCTAGAACCAAAATTGCAGTAAAAGGATAATAATATAAATGCAGTGAATCTGAGGGAAGGTTACATCTAATAAATTACAAAATGAAGTCTGCAGTCAGGAAAAATTTCTAAGACAGGCTTTTCCATATGTCAGAGCCCCAGTACCATTACAAACCACCTGAGATTCACTCTTGGTGTTGAGAGTCATGGTCTACTGTGTCTAGGTATCCTTCAGTGTCTACATGTAATATTCACCTGGTTCTCGTACTATACTGGTATCTGGGCCATCACAAGTCAGAACTAAATTGTGCAGCCACCTCCTGCATCAGAGCAATAAAAGCATCTGTTTCACTCCCTATTTTCATCTACCCAGTTCTCCCAAACTTTCCTCTTTCGAGCTGTTGTTTTCTAAGGTTTGTCTGTATGTAAAGGTCACTGGTTTTGGAAGCTTCAGCAGAAATTATTTGAATTCTAAGAAAAGGCAGAGAGAAATGTATATATGTATCTATAAGAAGAAAAAAACCCCAGCCTTTAGGGTTTTTTAAACAGATGTGGAACCAAACTAATCACCAAAGAAAGATGAATTCTGAACTGAAAATTAACTTTACTAGGTAAAAGTGTCTTTAAGTATTTGGACCTATAATGGCTTTGATTTGACCAAGTTGTAAGCCTATTATACTATAAAGCATGTTTAGTCTGGCTCTTTACTAACCCTTTAAAACTAGGTGTTAAGGTAGAACCCATTTTACCACAACTGGCTAACTTAGGATAGCAGCCAAAGAGTGACATATGTCATCATCCTGCAACAGCTCTAAATTAGCTGACATGAATATTGCTGACAGTGAAGCCTCAGCAGCACAGGGTGCAGTACAGGCCTGACAATCCACTTGACTCCTTGCACGGGCTTCACAAGTCATGCTAAGGTCTGCGCTGCCACTGATAAATGTTGTTGTAGGCCTAAATTAATGAACTCCTGGCTGAAGATCTGTAGCGACAGCACAGACATGGAGTTTGCAATCGAGCAAAGAGTACACACTGGCAGGTTCACCACAGGGCAGAGTTAAGGTTAACCGTGTAGCCCAGCTCTTGAGCTTTGAGACTCTTGGTTCTTACTCTGACTTGACTTTGAGTTCAAGTCAAAGATTACATGTGCAATGATCTTTTGACTTTGTATTTTTGTACAGTGTTAAACAATGGGTTCAAAAGATAAACTCTCTGTCTGTACCATATGTATGAATACATAAATGGTTATCTATCTAGATACAGACCTAGATATGAGGCTAAGGAAGACACCAGCACATGTACAGCAGATTATATATAATTGCTGTTCATTTACTGATCCTTACCCCCCACAGAACTGTGTAAGTTAATGAGCTCTGAAATATGAGTTTCAAAAAAACTTTCATTTCAATAATATTATACGCCCTCAGGCTCCTATTAAACTTTTTTGCAACAATAACACCATTCAAACCAACATTCATATGTGAATTACAGTGATGCTGCACCACAGGAAAATGCAGAGAAAATTAAATAGAAAAGAAAGCACAGTTTTTAGTCCACTAGTTATCTTAGCCACATTCAAATTAATAGGCAGCACTTCCTAGGGATACGTGAATGGCCTCCAATAACATCAGAACCTGTCTGGCCTTCTACCATATACTTGAAAGGAACAGCTGGAAAACAGAAATATCACAGGATTTATTTCTCAGAATTTTTGCCCTGCTCAAAATGCAGCAAGCACTAGCCTTCTTGAGTGACTTTCTATGATTATTAATCTCATCACACTCCTAAAGAGATAGACGCACACACTCACACACTGCTCATCATCAGAATTTGCACCTGAGATCCCAAGGCTTGCTTTGACCCAAACCTGTACGTGACCCAAACAGTAGAGACTCATTCACTAAACTGTGCTGTTTCCAGCTTCACCCTCACTTGCATCGAAGCCAGCTCCAGTGTTGCTACAAGCGCTGTGCAGATATATCTCTCAGGAAATCCCACGCATAAGATTTTCAGAAAGATCTGACTTACAAATTTATGCCCAATGCAGATGGGTGAAACTTGCCCTCCCAACTCAAGCAGGGCCTGTTTTTTAAAGTTCTCTAGCAAATTGAACAAGTTAGCTAATGCTTAATGAAATTCAAAAAGCTCAGTGGAAATCAGTCAGAAGAGGGTGGCCAGGCACTTCTGCAATTCTGGTTAGGCAGCTACTGACATACTAGCACCTTTCAAAATGTGGCTGTAGAGCAATTTAGAAAACCTGTCTTTCATGTTTTCTACATCACTGGTGTACACGTTGATTTGGATGCTTATCCAGAAAAGCTATAATCCAACAATATTAGTTTCATGAGCAAAGAAGGCTAAAAGTCACAATGTTGGACCCTTACATACTTCAGCTTCATGAAGTTTGAATTCTGATCCCAGTCCAAATGTAACCTGAACTCACCTCTGCACATCGACATCTGTGCTAGAGCTTTTGCTGAAGCCTCATACCACAATACCATAAGCAGAATCCAAGATTTCCAAAGGCAATGAAGGTAAGCCAAAATTGCATGAGGAACTGAGGTCTGGCCTCTGGTTAGTGCCTTGAATTTTAAACTTTCAGATGACAGGTCTGTGTTTTGTCTCCGAGCCTGCGAGGAGTTCTGCGCAGTGACGGGAATTTGAGCTGTCCGGTGCTCATCGCAGGACCTGGGTACTTCCTTCCCACTTTGATTATTTGGCCTTGGAACTCTCTGATTCATAGAATAAAGTAAATGAGACTGAAGTGAATTTTTAAAAGGCTCTGTTATTTCTGTCTAAGCTAATTGTGTAATCCTGTTCTGTGCAATAACAATCACATACGTTTTCTGTACTAGGTTCAGCCTTATACACAAAACCTTTTCAACACAGTTCTTTTAATATCCCTGTGCCTACACAATTCCAGTGCAATCCAACAGAGTGGGCTGGCCAACTCACAACTGGTGGCTGTTGATTTTTTTGTTTGTTTATTTGCAGATCATCAAGAGCATGTGAAGAGTGGGTATGTGTGAAAAGAACTGCAGACTGAGCAGCTTAAAATTGGAGCTTGAGCAAAAAACACTCTTTTCCTGTTCAAAATTATTCAGGACTGAATCCTGACCTCAAGGTAAAGCAGAGAAAACTGGATTTGAAAAGGAGGGGATCTTCAGCTGGTTATAGGAGCCAGTTCTCCTTTCCCAAGTCAAAGGGCACTGGAAACATCGTTCTGCACTGCAGCCCTATAGCTGTTGGTGTATCCTTTGTATCTGCATTATCTGTAGTCAGTCTGATACCCACCTGCTAAATTTCTTGCCCACCCTCTTTTTCACCAAATGTGGTAAGGACTGTACTGAAGCACAGATCTGCAGGAAACACTGTGAGCCATCTATCATGGAAACATCTCCAAAGCAGACAGCCCCATGCAGCTGATCTGGCCTAGTTCTGCTGGCTCCACAGGGATTTGAAAGCCTCTCATCTAATGCTTACCTGGAATAATGGGTGGTCAGAGAAGCACTGTGGTTTGGAACGAAAAACTGTACAGATTTGAAATGCTTTTTCTTCCCAGCAAAGGCCTGTATTGGCTTCATGGTGGTGAGTGATAATTATGGTGTCTCACAGAGAACAATTACAAGCAAAGAATCTCAGAAGTGAAACAAGAGGGCATTTTTGGTTTAGAAGTCCTGACCAGCCACAGTGGGCTTCATCTCCATTGACAGGTGAAGCGCAGCATGGAGGGCAGCTGGGCGGAAGATGAAAACTCTGAACATCTCCTATCCATGCTGCAAGCAATAGAGCAAGCCAGAAGTTGCTACAGCGTGGGGGAAGAGTTGGAGAATGTGGGCCAGAAGACTGGCGGTTTCAGTGCAGCCTTGAAGCTCAGCTGTCTCTGAGGCCAGCCACTCTGGTGACATGGTGAAGAACTTTGTCCCACGGTACCAGACCAAACAAGGTCAAGCTCTTCCCCACCTCTCCTCTGGCAAGTCCTGGAGCTGGAGCTAAGGCAGCCTCTTTAATGCAAGTGTGAAGATTTACAGTGTGGACAGTGGGTGAGGCTTGAAAGTGGGCATCAGCTACAATTAACTGAGAGCCTGAGGGACTCTGTCTCAGTAGGAGCACATTAATACAATTCTAAAGTGCAGGAGTGCTCTAACAGTGCTCTTTAATCAGGTCGAGATGACCTATCAGAAAACGTGAGATGACTGTGGATAAATGGTCCATATGCTGAATACCAAGGCATTTAATGAAAAATTTCCCTTAATAGAAAAATTTTCCATGCTCAATACTTTTCATTGACTACTTTTTTACAATTGTACCCATTTAATAGCAATTGTCATTAAGTTATTTTCTATGTAACATCAACTGAAAATCATTTATTTCCTGCTCCAAACAGCAATTAATGCCAATTATTTTACACAGCACCATGGACTGCTACAGATTTTTCAATTTTCCACTCAGCTTCTCCATATAATTTTTATTTTTTTTATTTTCATCTATTTGAAACAAGAGGCTGAAGTGGTGATTTCATCTTCTTTGGCAAAAGATAAATGCAAAGGCCCAACTATTAGAGCAGCAGGAAGTACATAAACAAAAGAATAAGAAGGATGCACCATTGTCTCTCTGATTTTGATTTTAACTTAGGGAATGTCAATATTCATAACAGAAAAATCCAAGACAGGGCTGCATTATACTGAAATGGACATACGGCTTTTTAGGCTACAAATACAAGCTTCTTACATTGTACTCTTCCTGTGACAAGGTGGCAAATTTGAGACCCCAGGACTGCTTTCTCTCTTGATGGTAGTAAATGCTACACCTTGAAGATTGCTTGATGGTGGGATCAAGGTCAGAGCTCTGATGTGCAGTGAAGACTGGATCCAAGGAGTGATTCCAGAAACAGCTATTTCTTTGCTTTGACTTAGCTCTGGTCTAACTTGCTCCAGGGTGAAGAAGGACCAGTGCCATCTGAAAATTTTCTGAATGTTTACTTTTGTCAATAAAATGGACTTCATTGTTACAGTTAATGGAAAGAACTTCTGGTTTTTTGAACTTTAACAAATGCTAGGTTTTCATTTTGCTGATGAAAATGAAGACATCTTCACTTTTTTATCGACTTCGTAGAGAAAAAATGTATTTTCCTGGTTTGCTGCAGATGGATTTTGTGTATTCCTTTTCACAGTGGTTAGTTGTTGCTGACACTTTACAACCATTAGCTCTACCCTGATCTGCTGTTGCCTCCTCTAAGTCTGCCAGACTTACACAAGGACCAGAAGAAAATACGCCAGACAAGGTCTTATGCAGCAGGGCCTTTGAACTAAACGCTTTCTCCCTAATCCTCATATCACTTGCAGAATTTCACCCTCAGTCGCTAAAATAATAGAAAATCTTACTTCAGAAAGCTTTTTAATCAAACAAAATGATAGACCCATTTTTTATTCTTGTGGCTAAAGTCCAAAAACACACACTCTGTCAATGGTGTTGAATTTAACATTTTTGTGATAAAGCTCTTTGAGCTTCTTTTCAAATAAACATGTACAGCTTTAAATGAATAAATCATGCAAATACATGTTAATGTATACATAAATTAACGCAACATAATAAGGAAAACGAAGAAACAAGATTACAAATTTTCTGCACCTCCAAAATATGAGAGTGATATTTGCTTTAGAAAGAACAAACTCATTTAGAGGAAAAGCTTATATAGATCCAAACAAACCCAAATCACCAATGAAAGCTAATTTTATGTTCAGCAAAGAAGGAAGATGTGCTTCCCACTACAATAGACAAAATCCAATTAAATTAGGCAAACGTAAAAACACAGAAACAAAATTTCATTTAGTAAATAAAATCTGAGTTGAATTCTGTTGTCCATTCCATGTTCATAACCCTCACGAAATGAGGCAGTGATTCTGGGGAGCAGTATTCAGTGCGTAAGAAGAATGAGGGCAGTCAACAGGAGAATCTGCGTCAAAGATTGAAGTTTTCAGATAGACTTTTCATGCAAAGTATTTATTTTCTTTCCCCTGTCTCACTATTTCCATTTCTCTTTTTCAACCTCAAATGTTTTAAATTGAGACAAAAAAATAGCATTTGGGGAATACTGCTCAAAAGACACCATCTCAACACGCGTGCTTCATACATATGCCCTATGCAATGGGATGAATTTTTCAAAGCACTCCCCCTTTGCCTAACTCTGTCCCCTCTATAGTAAAGGATACATTTCAGCAGATACAGAATTATTCATTGATGAGTGCTTTTGAAAATTCTGCAAAATCCTGCCCCATACTTTCTGTTACCACTCTTACCAATAAGCTGCTGTTACTATGAGAGTCATAAATCTGTGAGGTTACAAAGAATTTCTGTCCTTGTCTGACAGCCATAGAGAGTAGTTTTCTAAAGTAAACCCAAACTCCACTACAATACTGCCAAGTTTTAAAGAAACACATCTCCTGATAGCTAGTCTATAATGCTGCTTACTACCACATATTTGGGGGCTAGTTTATTAGTATCAAGCATATTTTGACAAATGATATTCAGTTAGCAAAGACCAGGTTTCTGCTGAATTCTGCTTTCTGTTCACAAGAATCAAACTGTATAATAAAGACACCTCATAGCTCAGAAATGTTCAACAGAAACATTTGCTTAAATCAGCTGTCTTTCACTCTGAACAACCTTTAGAGGAGCAGAAAATTCAGCGTAAGACTCCCTGATAGTCATTTGAAGATGGTAGGTTTTATCATAGGCAAGCAGAGTATAAAGTAAGGACACCTATCTGATGCATCTCATCTGTCTAATGCATTTGCCAGACCCTTATCACTGCACCTAGATGCTACAACTGACTCCATTTACTAGTCAGTTTTGATACATGGACTCATAACATGATTCTCCACATTACCACTTTAAATATCTGATTGCTTATCTGGAATGACAGCGCTGTTAGAACCAATTCATTCTTCATAGTGTCCTGGACCTTGGCCCTTTACTTAAGCTAGAGTGAAGCAGAGCAGATTTTTGTTTGCAGCAGTCATGCCCATCGGTACACTGCCCTTGCTGATGTGTCAGACTTTACATAGATGCATATTATCTTAGGATTCAATTCAACATCCAAACACAGTAAGCAGCAAAACTCTTACTAAATGAAATGTTAGTTGTTCAGATTCTAGTCTCTTCTTTTCACATAGTGGTTAAAAAACAAGCACAGACAATAACATTCTACGGCTCTGTCCTCCAAATCACCCAGCTTCCAACCATTTCTTCTGTTGTCCAAGGCTAATATTGACATGTCGGAAATGTTAAGATATATTTCTCCTTCAGTATAAAGAATATGCAATGTCCTGACAGATTTCAGTACTGAACTGTCAACAAAAATATCAGTACAATAAAGCTGCAAAGTTAACAACCCATTCCGTGATTTCTGGAGATGTCAGTAGTTATTATAAATGACTTTCCAGTTAATTACCTGTTTTGAAAATTAAGGAGATTGGGGGTTCACAGCTGCTCCAATAAGTAGCTTCAGTGCCCGCCTCATCCCATTGAGTATGATAAATAATATATTCTCTACCACCCAGACTGCCAGACAGTGGCTGTGTCAAACTCCTCAGAGAGCACACTTTGTCTGCCATGTGTTATAGGCAACATTTATGACAAAAGTAGAAATTAGATGGTGGTTAATCTTGCTTCTCTGTGTCCCATGTGAGGCACAAGCACAGTTATAGTGTGGCTTGCTGGAAGACAGTCAGAAAAAATGATCTCAGCAAATTGTGTGTACATCAGGATACAGCACATGGAATGGGCTTAGGAAATTATTTTTGGTGAATTGGGCAATGAGGTAGTCTCTTAAAAGAGAAACAAGGTGACGGAAGAACAAATTTTATTTCCCCTTGAAAAAAAAAGCAAGCTTTACATTACAGTTAGATCACAGTGAAGAAGAATGAAATCATACTGCTCTGGGGTTTTTAATTTGTTTCTTATTGCTGCTTAGACTATTTAGCTTGCAGATCATAATAAACTCTGTTATAATGACAGCACCAAAAGATGGATCCAGCTTATAAAAATACTACTGAAGTAACAGCAGTAAGTTCTGCATTGTAGTTCCTGTGAAAAGCAAAAGGAATTATTTTTCATTTCACTTACATAGGTATGAACAAGGTAAATTCGATAGTCACAGAAGACTGACAAATTAAGGCAAGTGAGATCAGAATTGGACTTACATGTACGTTGTCATCACACTGTAACAACACAGGACACAAATCAAAGTTTTGCCTGAAGAGAAACTCTGAGGTAGTCCCCAGTAAGCCTTATCTGTTTCTAAATGAGATTTGATTCAGCTCACAAAGTAACTTAAAGTCAACCCCCAGCTGTGATTTCCCTCTGAACACTTTTTTTAATATATAATTATAGCATGAAGATCATAAGAGGTGGCATGAGTTAAGAGAATCATAATTTTCTAAAGAAACTTGCTGGCTGGCGTTACTGATTTGTTATATCAAAGCACAAGGAGAGCTAATACTGGTATCACTTCATTCCTCAACATCTCCTGTCTAATATACCTCATGCCAAAAAGCAGTACCATCCATGACTGGTGACGCCATTTATCATTTAGTCTCCTGTTTCCAACAAAACCCAGTGTTTGGATCAAGGAACTGGGAGCTGTGGCTACACTTCATATTGGAACTGTCCAAACTCCTACATTTCTGCCCATGGTTGTTGCATTTTACTCAAGCAAATAAACACATTGATGGATCTGAACACCACAAGGAGCATTCTGTGCACAACATGTTCTGTGTAAGACTGAATTAAGTGTACAATAATGCATGGGCCAAGAGGTGTTAACTTCTCTTGGGAGTTTCTGAGAACTCCTGGGAATTCTTTCAGGAACAGGAGAATTTTCACTTTACTTTGATGAATTTTTTATTTCCTCCCTGATTTTTAATGAAATGCAGGAACTTTAACTCCTAAAAGTTGATAACAGCTGGCATCCTTTTGCTTTCACGCTTCGCATCTTTTCATTCTTAAGAGCCTTGTCAATCTTGTTTTGACCCTTCAACTCTATACTTCCTTCTGTCTGTTGATACAGTGACGGGCTTACCACCACAGAAGAATAGTCATATAAGAGATCACTTGCTGTATAATAAACTTTAAAACTTAACATTTCTTTCCAGTTCTGTGTAGAATATGGTTATTCTCCAAACATACAACTTAATATTGTCTAGGCTGGAATAAACAAACCAGCCTCCTGCATTCTCCTCTGAAGATTTTCACAGGCTCTCCAGGACTCGAATCAGGAATCGCATTGATTTTCACTAAATCCTTTCTCCTAATTCCCCTAAAGCATTTCAGAAAACCTCCTGCCACAAGCCTCAGAGAACATATGTTCTCAGGGACATGAAATTGGAGGTGATGTTAAAAATTTTAAATATTTGCTATACCAACAGCATGCTAACATAAATACCCAACATAAATTTCTCTGTAGAAAGATTCAGGGTTACAGAGCTATAGCTTTACTAAAAAGGCCTGCTCGTTATCATGAAATCTATTGATACATTTTCATTAGGCGGAGCTATCTTTGCCTTCACTGGAAAGATCCAGAAATCACAAAATTTTTTTCTTTAATTTCACAATACAAGGCCTTTAGCTAGGATGACAATTTTGGTCTGTAAGATTGTAAATATTTGTCTATTCAAAGGCAGCATTTATCTTACAAAGGCACACATACCAGTTTTGCCTCTGACAAGTTCCTTGTTTATTTATTACTCTAATAACAAATAGACTGTCATCCCTGCTGGGCCTCAAAGATGAACTAAATCTGCTGACACAACTGATTGGGAGCGGCTGCAAATTATTTTATTAAAAACTGTGCAATAGCAGATTCATGGTGGGGAGAATGTTTAAATCATAATTCTGTTAGTGGCCTATATATTCCATATAACAACATTCAGAGAAACTAGAAACACTTTTGTAACCCTCATGTTTATACTGCAGCATTTGATTTTCATTTTGTCCAAACAGGAGAGAAGCAGTAAAGGGGAGACAGATTTTTTTTTTTTTGTGTTGAGTGCTCTGTGTGCGCACACGCCGAGAGCAAAGCACAGCATCTTAATTAGATGGGTCCAGAGGCTCCAGCAGACAAGGGAGAGTGACAGTCACTGGACATGCTTGAAAGCTCTCTCTAAAGCAGTGCAGAGACTTTCTGGGAAAAGCAAGACAGATCCATACATCCCCAACTTTGGAGAGCTGAGCCAACCAAAACGTGATAGGAAAGGACTAGAAGTAGGTGAGTAAAAGATCCTCTACAGGCTGCGCAGTGGGTGATAACAGTCCTAAGACTGTTATGCCTTACCAGGTCACCAGTAGTGCTGGCCTTAAAGCTCTTCAGTCTCTTGGACGGGGTGGACACTGAGAGGGGAATCATGTGTCTGACACTGCTACCTGGCTCCAGAGACACGGGTCTAAGGCAGGGCAACCGAGCAGAGACCAACCCGCTACTTACCGAGGACCGAGGCCCTGGCAATTACATAATGGCAACCGTAAGAAGAAAATTGCCGAAGAGTTACCACATAATAGTTCTACTTAGCAGTATCATTCACAGACACTTCAAATGCTGGACGCAGACATTTGCATATATGAACAGTCAGGTCTTAAGAAACAGTATGTGGCACTCATTGAATCGGCTCCCTCCAAGGCTTAATGCCTTCTGGGCTGTTACGAAAGTCTCACCAGAATGAGCTTTTGGAGCAATGGAGATTTAGGAGAGGCACAAGCGAAAGGGAACACATTAGGAACACATAAAATTAACTTGGCGCTTTTGTAAATCACCTCCTTGTCCTGCAGCTGCCACTGCAGTTCACAAAGCTGTGTACTAGAATGAAATTCCTCTCCTTACACATTAGTGCCATAGGAGCTACACAACATTCAATCTCCTGGTCCACACAAAGAGGCGTATCCCTAGCTGGGCTGCATGCATCTCCCAATGGGCTTAGCTCACAGGCCCTCCACGCCAGCCCCTGCCAGACATCACTGCCTTCTCTAGCTTGTCAGCTTGGCTATGCTCAGTATTGTTTCAGCCCGGAAGAGCCAGACTAGCAAAGATGTACTGCCTACCCTATTTAAGTCAAGCTGGGCTGTACGGTAAACTTTTGAGACTGGCATACCTTCCACCAGAAGAGCACATGTGAAGACAGTGCAATTCTTGTACACCTGGATGGGCAATCCAGAAGCTGGACTGGAGGAACAAAATACCATATAAAGGCTGCTCTGCTGCTGAGCTCCCACTGGGGGCTGGGAGGAGAGAGACTTGGACTGAGCCAAGGGTAGCTGCTGCCTGATACAAAACTGGCTACATTACCAGCAAATATCCGTGCAGAACAAGAGCAAAGCAAGGAGAGGACTGCGCATCAAAAGGGTATCTCTGACCAGATGGGTTTCCTGGGATAAATTGTTCACAATCAAGGAGGTGCTTAAAGGCACAAATAATCATTATAAAAGCATTTTCAGTGAAGTTAATCATGCCATTTATGTACTTGCCGAGAACTCGGCTGGAAATTTCTGCGTCACTTAGTCTTTCTTAAATTTATAGTGATACCAGTGGTACCCAAACCTTATTGTGGCCTGTGCACAGAGGGGAATTACATGATACTGACCTCCTGGTCACCGTCTCCCTCCCTGTATTTGTTGGCTCCTATGCTGGACAGATTCTCACCCTGCACTCTTTACTGTAATAGCTGTTATAGTCACTTGGTCATGTGGTTTGAGGCATTTCCAAGGAAACCTCTCAGCAATTATTTCTGGAGATGGAAAGCAGTCTTTTAGCATGTCTTAGTATCTATTCCCCATACTTTATATTATAACAATTTATTCTGCAATGTGATTACATGTTGGCATAGACTCTGATTAGGGCTTTAAACAGGAACTAACAGCAGTTATGTTGAATATGTTTTTCATCTGATGATGCACAATACCATTGATTGGATGTAGATTATATTCAGCATTAACTCCAGCTATATAAAAATATCACAAAGGAAAGTCTATCTCATGGCACAGAATGCTCTTTAATTGCATGGATGATCAGTACATGTTGTGACTTCTGCTTTTTTTAAAAATCCTGTACACAAGAGAAGTCATGCCTGTAAGAGAAACATTAATCCAAGTAATTACCAAGCATTGTTTACTTTTCCTCATGAATTCTGCAGTTTCTTGATTTTCACCCAGGCTGTATCATAAAGCTAAAGTGATCGGGGGAAAAAAAGCTGGATATGTCGTTGTCCAAAGATAAAAGTTTAAAGTTCATGATGTCAGGGATCAGGAAATGTATTAACTGTTTCTTGCTGACTGCAGATGCATTTCAAAGCTCTGATAATTTTTTTTTTCATACTACCCCTTGAACCTCATATCTTCACTGCACCTTATACTTTTGCCATCATTCAGTTTCAGAGCATCTTTAACAGATCTGTGCTCCTTGGAGACGAGAAATGTCACTAAGCGTTCAATTTATTTGCCCATGATCATGGAGCTTGCGGCAGAACAGAACTGAATAAGGACAGGTCTCTAAGTTACTTTCTTAATCCCTGGAAACCTAACTGCTGCTTGCTTTCTAGAGCTGAGAAAGGAGACTAGGACGGTATCTCAAACTCTCAGTCCAGATTTGACAGGATGTATATTGCAAAAAAAGGGAAGAAAGTAACAGTGATATCACTACAAATTTAAGAAAGACTAAGCAATGCAGAGATTTCCATCTGAGTTCTCTACAGAGCCAAAATGGAAGAAAATGCTGAAAAGGTTAAGTATTTAAAAGTAAGGTCAAATTCATTCCTTCCTCAGCATCATCAAAGATGATGAGGATTTGGAGCTGTGGAATGAAGGGAGTGGAACCATGGTATGTCTTTGGGAAATTTTTGGACCAACTTCTGCTTCTTTATTTCTCTACTGGACAATTTACTCTTCATACATTTGAGTGAAAATGAAGGAGGCAAAAAGTTAGGAAAGGTAGGGAAGAGCTGACCTGGTAGGGACAGGACCCAGGGAGGAGACACAGGGAGCACCTGGGTCAATTTTCTGAGACATACAAAGAGGAATCTCTGCTTCCACTGCAATTTACCTACAGCCAGCAACGAAGCCTGCATCTTCCCTCAGGCCAGGTCTAGGATAGAAACTTGTACCTGTGCTGTATCATGTAATGTCAGTTAAGTCCATAATTTTTTTTAATTTATTTTTTATATTTCTAAGTTAAAGCTCTAATATAGTCTTGGCTTATACTGGCACGCTTGTGATTTTGCTAATTATATTATGGGCCATGTGTCCACCAGGAGGGCTTGGTACTACAGCGATGTCAGCAAACTCTTTAAGTTTAGGCCTTACAAAATACAGGTTGGGAAGCACATCTTTGGTAGATGGAAAATAGTGATTATCAATAGTCTTAGAGAATACTCCATCAGATCAGGTCCTCTGAGTCATGTTACCATCTGCAGGTAGAATCAATTTCAGCCTGTTGTAGGAATCAAACCTAAAATAATTTTAAACACATCTAAATAGGCACCATCCACCTAAAATAAACATGGCCATGAATACTTACAATGGTAAACAATCTGGACACCATGCACGTACCCATCATTTACCTGTGAGAGAATACCTGTGTATTTTATCAACAAGGCTCGCTGCCCTCTGTTGAGAAGATGCCTACTGGTTTGCTAATTGTAGCTTTCTTTGCTAAAAAATATGACTCCATGTCACACTTACTGCTTCAGAGTCTGCTTGAAGTAGCAGAAATTTCTGCTTTGCCTTCACTTCCTTTGTTTCCATTTGTCATCCTGTTCCTGTGATCTTAGTTATCAATTACACAGACATTCCTCTAAGAACCTGCATACCAACAAAAAGCAACTCAAGCGCACTAGCAAGACAGACAGACATGAGGTGGCACGTCTTTTGTACTTATCATTTCAGAGCCAAGGGGAGTCCACTAAAATGACAATTCGTTCTTTAGGTTTTGTTTTGCTTGGATGCTAAGATCATTAACTTCATTTCACATAAAATCAAACTATCAGATTATTTTGATAATAATGTTACACTGATCAAGTACCATAATAAAAACAACATACATTAAAAGCATAGGTTAGCTTAAAACAGGTACTCCTTAACTAACTGTCTCCCTTTCCATTGGATTTAAGTGGCTGCAAGCAACAAAGGGTTTGGCATCCTACCCCTGTGTTTTACCAAATGTTAGTGCTTATAGATTTACTTCATCTCAGGCTGTAAAATTTCAGAACAAGCCAGGCAATTAAAAAAAACCAACAATTTATGTCTTATGAGAAAGTTTCTTTTCATCCTCAGCTCCTGTAAAATACTGGTGGTATTTTGAACTTATAAGTAAAAGTTCTCTCCCGAAAATTGCACACAGCGGAAAGACAGCAAAATCAAACAAATAAATGGGTGGAGAAAAGGAAGGAGGAGAAGATGCAGTCATGGTATCGGAAAACAATTCTACTCATATACAGGAGGTTACAAGTAAGACAGGTTTTAAGTGAAGTCTATTTAGGTCATGATTTCTGCAGAGAAAATTACCAAATGAATATGCAGCAACAGAACAAGAGGAGGAGGGAGTCCAAGCCTTTCCAAAACTATGTCTAATGTATTAGAAAAACTAATGGTTGGTGAACGGTTAGCTGAAAGGAAGACAGCACCTTTTCAAACAGAGAAAGTTTAATGCTGAAGCATTAGGGATAAAGGTTTCGGTTTTCATTGGTGGCATTGTATCCACTCATAGTAACATGGTCAATCGACCAGAAGGGAATTATTTCACTGAATTTTAACACAAGGCAAAGAAATGACTTTGAAATTTTTATATGTATCTCATCCAAGGTAATAAAAAAGCAAAAATGCGGTAGAAGAACAGAAGACCTTGACATACCTATCAAGAATAGCTCAAGTGGGTTATTATGAATAGGCTTCTGCAAGGATTTTAACCATCATAAAGACAGTAAGCATGGATAGGCAATTGCAGAAACATACAGACACTACCAGGATGCTGTTAGTAAGAGTAGGAGGAAAGAGACTGATATAATACCCACCACAGAAGAAATAAAAGTACCATTAAAATAACATGAGAATGTGCACTTACTCTGTTGATACAAGCCCTTGTTTAGATGCTGAAAGCTGCAGGTTCCCTGGCAGCAGAACGTGTTCCTAATCATAGAGCAGGCTACACTGGTGGTTTTTCAAGTGACAACTGAGAGCGTTCATCCACAGAAGAAAGAAAGTCAAAAGTCAGTGAATTCTTTACATACTTTAGGTCTTTGTATGTTTGTATGTTTTATTTTTCCTGTTTGAACTCTAATGAGCACCAAACTACACAGAAGACCACCTTGAAGAATGATCCTCAATACTACACTGACTCACAATTTTTAATAAAATTATTTCTTTATATTGACAATATTCAGAAGAGAACAGATCACCAAAGGCCTCATGATCTCGCTACTTCTTACAGTCACATCACTTAAAGGAAGTCTTTTTTTTTCCCCTGATAAAAATTTATCTAATAACTCTAGCTACAATATATCATCTTATTATTTATATATCATGCCTAATACCGTAGTGCTTTGGGGCCCTGTTCATGTTGGCCCTAATCATCCATTGTGACAAGCAGACTTCTCTTTGGACTTAGATTTATTGCTGCAGTTTGTTGGTTACCTAGAAATTAAATTGCCCTCCTGTTTAAATAAGGGGCCTCAAATAGGTGCTCTATATTGTAGCAGAGAGCTAACTGTTGGATCCATTGTTCTTTGACACCTTCTCTTCTTTTATCAGTCACAGGCTTTTTGACTTTAATCATATCATTTTTCTACTTGTTCTTTCCTGATCCTTAGGAGAGGTTGCTTCCGCTGACTGCATGATCAAAACATTAATAAAGACTCTGGATAATTTATATGCAAAATTTTAATAGATATCACATGTCCTGAGGTTCATCCATTGAAACATGTATACCACAAAGAAGAATCAGTCCATAGACTATGGAAGTAGACACCCATGGCTAAAATATGTACTGTATAGTGCATACTGTCTGGAAAATAATCTGTATGACAGGATACAAGAATTCAGACATAATGAATACCATTTCACAAATGTACAGATTACATGGAATTACAAAGACATACCAAACTCAGAAGAATTTTAGAAAGCTGCAAGAGAAAACAGTCTGATGTGTGAATTAATTATCTGACCTCTGCTTTGAATATGTCATATCCCAGTCCTTTCATTTTATTAAAAGACTGTATAATCATGAACATAATCACAAATGCAATGTTTAAGAAAAGTCTGATTTGAACCTTTGTATTTGGGTCACACATAATGTAATTCAGTTTTACTCTCTGATTAATGTGATTCATATACAAAACTGTTACACAAAAATATAAAGCACGGAGGAACAAACTCTGTTCCAAAGGGACAGTAACTTTTCAATCAAAGCATTTAAACCAAAATAAGTATGGTTGCTACTCAAATACCCAATGCCACATTATTTAATTGGACATAGAAATGTTGATATTTTGTAGGACTAAATTATAGCACACATGACCATATCACTCTGGTGGCAACACTGGAGGCAGTAAGCCTTTTTTGAAACAGCTAGTTGCTTGTACTGAGATATCTTTGAAAACACATACTTGGCCCACTTCAGTAGACACATAAGAAAATCCTTGGAAGTTGTAGTAACTCTGACTGTGTTGCTGACTGTTGCTGTACTTTGCCAATGAGCTAAATAATTTTGCCATACGTGTGCTCAGATGATCATTTATGTTCATTTGTTATCAGTTAAAGTATCTTCACCATTTTAATGCAATAAATATCAGCCTATGTTGTACAAGACAGCAGGCACTTCTAGAAATATATTACACTAGATGAATAGGACTAATATTAATAATGGGCTTTAGCACCAATCATTCTCCTCTCCTTACTTGCATGACTGCTTCTCTAATTTTTTTTTTTATGAGAGATATTGCTTATATAAAGTTTGTTTGTGCCTGTCTTTCAAAGGTTTGCATTGCATTCTGAAAACAGTTATTCTCTCTACTCAGCATTTTATATTTATAACCACACTTCACAATGCTTTTGTTAAAGATCGCCTGCAAATACAAGTCTGTAGGAGCACATTGTTTACGAACTTAAAATAAGACACACGCACCAGGGTGGTTTCCATTTAGACAGCATATGGTAGCTACCTAGATATACTGCAGTGCTATGGATCATTTGCTACAATTAATAGAGCTAGCCAAAGTAAAGAAAGTGCAATTGGCAAAAATACGTCTTTTAAGGTTTTGTTCCAAATTGGATTGACATACAGATTTGAGACATTCCAAAAAAATTGCATTTTGAAAGGACTGAGGCATGACATTTTCTGGATTAACTGGGAAATATCCCCAGGAACCAACAACATGAAAGGGACAAGAATGGCCCTTGGTCCTGTTCAGTGTCAGTCTGCTCAGCGCTTCCATAGCCTTCTGCTTTGGGACAGGTTGTCGGGGCCTCTAGAGAGCCCTGAGCCATCTCTTTCTTTGGTTGGCCCAAAAGTAAAATGCAAGATGAACTAACCTATAAGAAAATGCTGCTCTGTATGGGCAGACTAGGAATGCCTCAAAGGACTCCAGGCCCCATGTTGCAGCTTATACCTGCAGTAGGCTGCCTTCCCAAGCAGGGTTTTCATACTCCGTGCTGTGGGTCTAGGCTGGGGGTTAAGCAGAGGTTCCCATGACTTTCACATGCCGCACGTTGCAGGAGGGTGCCTGGAAGTCCTGCAAGGCTTCACTAAAGCTGCAAGCCCTGGAAACGCTAGTATCTCTAACCTTGTAACAGCCCCACTGTTTGGGGACTGCTCAGATCAACCTCAAAAGCTGTAGCCATAGTATTTCCAGAGTACATGGCTCTAGGAAAAGTCAAGAATTAAAGCACAGACTTCTAGGCTGTGAATGCCTGTTCCGCACAAGGAAGTCCATGGACCTGAAAAGACCCAGTCTGAGCTGCAGCTGCCATGGCTTCCACAGCCTCAGAGCAGCAAGTCTGGAGCTGTGGATCCTGAAAGCACCTTCGGACCTGGGCAGCCCACTCTTCCTACGTCAAAGTGCTTTGGTATGGCTGCTGGGACACTTCACCCAAGAGTTGCGCTGAAAACGGTGGGGAATTTTCTCCCCCTTACTTTTTGTACCTCGTGAAAGGCTAGCTTGTTCAGGCAGCAAACATGAATCCCCAGTCCTCTGTGCATAAACATTTTGAAAATAGGGAACTAAATGCCTACTTTAATGTTTCAAACATCCTGATGAAAAATAGCAGCAACATTACCTCCTGCAGAGGCGAGACAGAAATAAATTAGGGGAGTAATTTACTTCAAAGGTCTCTATGTTTACCTCTCCCTGTCTTCTAACTGGGACACCATTCTTACTGACTGAAACCAAGAACGTAGTCGAGGGAAAAATATCCACAAAGTGCTTGAAATAGTCCAAATGAATGTAGAGTCTGATGAGATTAGAATTGGCTCAGACAGTTTTGTATTACATGACAGTTTTAGGTGTAAATTTTCATTTTTGTTTGCATTTCTTGTCACAGTTAGGACCAAATTCTCCCTAAGCCAGAGCGTGCCTTATTGGCTGCTTGCCCCTGATCTGTTGGGAACCAACAACAATCAGTGCTGGATAGGATGTTTCCCTCTTTCATGAAAAGGCACAACTTAGAGCAGAGCACTTGACACAGACCCAGATGGCATGTTTCATGCCAAAATCTCTAGATAATCTCTACCAGGGAAGAGAGCAATCACAATATAGTGTATGGACCTGTGAGCTACATTTGAGTAGCAGGCTGCACTTGGTCTGTCGCTTCGCCTTCCTGTGTCCTGCAGTCATTCACACAAACTGCTATATTTTCCCTTACCAAAAAAGCAACAGGCTATTTTGTTATATTTATTTCAGATTAAGAAAGCAATAAATCAAGAGAGTGGCAAAGGTTTTGTAAGTGAACATCCAAGTGCCATGTAAGAGGAAAAGCCAGACAACTCTGAAATGCAATAAAAAGGACTTACAGAGGAGATTGCCTGTTGCTCGTTAAGCACAGCAAATGGTAACAGTTCGCTTTTATCAAAATACATGATTTTTGAACAATGAAGTCTGACAGAACCATCCTAAAACATCCAGAAGTGTTCTGCCTGCATTCCTATTATTGTCTGGCTCTGCAAGACAGAATGTTTAAAGATTAAAAAGTGTAGTGCACAGAAAAATGAGACTTAAGAATGACATCATCAAACAGACCACAAAACGAGGCAGAATTACTAAAGGATTCCCTGGAGCAACCACAAGTCCTGCTGAGAATGTTCCTGCTGGGGCTCCCTAATTAATGTACCCATTTTCCACCTGTCACACAGCAGAATTAAACTCACTGCATCTCTGCTTTAATTCTCCACTCAATCAATAATTCGGATAACAGATCCAAAGTCCTGTAGATTCTGTGTATTGATCTTCTCCCACCCTCAATTTGCCAGTTGTCTCCACTAACTTTGAGCAGTACGTCACTGAAAGTCCATTTAATTTAAAATGCAATCACTTTGCCGATGCTGAACTGCTCACCAGTTTCATTAGTCTTCAGAAAACTTTCCCAAAATATGGAGCTGTGTGTAAACGCATTGAGTATTGCTTAGAAACAGAAATCAGTGTTCAGTCTATGACTGGTCTACACAGATATATAGACAGAAATTCAATATTTTAACCACTAGTCCTTTCCAAGTTTTCCAAGTTCACCAGAATTAGGCTACAACTTCAAATATATGTCTCTTTTGTTATTCCATTGTAACTTAAAACCATTTTTGCTGACTAGAAAAAAGTTTTACTTATTTATAATATTTTAATAGAAATGGTTTGTAACCAAAAGGCAAATTAAAAAAATTCTATCCTTATTCTGCTGAGACAGCCTCTATCTTTTCCAAGCCCATAAAGATAGATCTCCAAGTCTCATGAGGTTTCACAGTAATTAATGCAAACCATTTAAATCTGATTCTGAAAGCTGAATGGACTAAACAATGGAAGGTAAATTACTTTTTGCTGTTTTACATCTTTTCAATTCCTCAGCAAGGGTCAGAGCTGACACTGGGAAGATTAAATAGCATACAGCACAAAACGACCCTTATCACTGCCTTTCTAGAAAATTTGTTTTCTATGTATGTAAAAGGTATATAATGCTCTTGACTAGGAAGATACATGAACATCATTACTATGTTTATACCAAGTGAATAGAAATAGATCAGGAGATGCTCAGTTATTGGCGGGGAGATAGCAGCAGAAAGTTATTAAAATACAGAGAAAGTGCTGTTAGTAGCATCCAATGCAAGACCGATCCCTGCATTGTTTTTCTGAAGATAAAATTCACTGAATAAAGTTAGAAAAGTAAGTTTCTGATAGCAGTAAAGTCAGATATGACCAGCTGTATTCACTTCCTAAAGCTCAAACTCTGATTCTAGTAGTGTCATAGTGATGCTTTTTCCAGAAAAAAACAGTGTGCGGCACAGTGCCTTTTCTGTATGTCTGTGATGGGGAAAAGGTTAATACAGGAAGGCTGAAAAATCTACTGTTGGGTCAACTCCTTTCATTATCCCAGTAAAGGCACAGAGATTTTTGAACTCTGTATTAGCTTTGAAGTATTACTAGATAATAACTTTTTGCTTTGGTCTACCAAGTTAGTACATCACCAGCAGTCACCTTAGTACATCGCCTTAGAAGAAACATGGGAATAACTTTGAGTGCTTCTATAAAAAAAAGGGGTGGAAAAGATTCAGAAAGGCTTACTAGTCTGGTCAAAGTTCATCCAGCTGGCTCGACTGCCAGTTGTACCCAAGAGTTCATGAATATTTAAAAAAAAACAAAAAAAAAACAAAAAAAAAAACAAACAGTGGATAGCCACATAGGAATCATATCAGCCACTGATTTGGTTTCTGCTTTGGAATACTTATCTAAGTTAAAAGTTTTCAAATTCAGGTCTCCTGGTATCCTAGGCTGCTTAAACCTGTATTAGGAGTGATCTCAGAGCCATTAATGGTTAGCTTTGGAAATTAATCATAGACTTGCAGTAGAAGAAAGGACTAGATTTTTATTATATTTTCCATTCTTCGAAAAGGACCTGGAAAATTATTAATTACCTTCATTTCCTGGAAAAATTATGGAATTAAATAATCAAACATATTATAAGTGCCTGCAAGATAATAAGGAAATGGGTTACACCCAACAAAGATTTTGTCAGGAAGTAGTCTTGCCAAGAAAATATCATTGAATTGTTAATTAGGTAATAGGCTTTGTGGATAAGGGAAGAACAGTTAACATTATACCTTGAATCTAATAATGTTTGGCATATGATCTTATATGATAGTCTTAACAAAGGGCTAGGAAAACATGGCATGAATGAAACTGCTGCAGGTTAGGTATGCAACTGTTTGGATCATCATACTCAAAAAGAAATTATCAGTGTAATTTTTCCATACTTAGAAAATTTCACTCCATGGTTTCTGCAAAGGATTTGTCCTGAATGTTGCTCTGCTCAATATTTCTCCAACGGCACGATCACAGGACATGTACCGATCACCCTCAGATGACAAGAAACTTGGAAGGACTGCCAGTTTCTTGGAAAACAGAAACAGATTTCAAAATGACTGTGTCAAACTGGAGAAATGTTCAGAAAAATGGGATGAATAGTGTGAGATGCTATACCTAGGAATAACCAGCTGTAGATGTATACAGTATACAATCACTGGTTAGTTAAGAGAAGTTAAGCCCTATTTCAAAAAATAGTTAGAGGTTAAAATTACTTATGAGCTGGAGATGAATTAGCAGTATCACGCTGCTTCAAAAAAGGCACTCATATGATAGGAACATACAAAGTCAGGCCTATAAAGACCATCCCACAATCATTCCACCCTCTCAGCTGGTATACTGTCACTATCTGCTTCAGAAAGATGCAGACAAACAGGAATCCATAGTAGAGCCCACTGGGTCACAATGTCAAAGAGCAAACTCAAAAATGTGACCAGTTAAAAAAAATAGAAATAATCCTGATTGATGCTAAAGAAGACATATCTGAGAAGGGGTGCAAATACAATATTCCTGTGTTTAAAAAACAAAAAACCATGCAAACAGGAAATAAACAATTTATGCCCCATGTCCTTGAGAACAGAACAAGACATACTCAGCGAACACAGGAAGAAATAGTCGAGTTAGACCAAGAAAAACCACGCTAGCAAAAAGGGCAACAGAAAGGGCAATGCAGCATTGGAATACGGTTCTTAGGGCAGGCTGTGAGCTTCCTTCAATAGAGGTCTCTGAGAACAGGCTTGACAAAAACCTGCCGGGAATGACAGGATGGGGCTGAGGGGTGGGCTGAAGCCCACTGCAGCCCCCTCGCTATGCTGCTGGGGAAGGACAGCTGCTCCTCGCTGCACAGTTGCTTCGCAGCCAGATGTTCTGCAGTCAAGAAAAATGGATGCACATACAGGATTCCTATTGCTCATACAAGATTTAAGATGTCACTGCCCAGCAATGGAAAGATGACTATGCAGATTTTTATGAAATACATTAGCGGTCTTTTCCTGCCTTGCATGGACCCTTGCAGAATTCTGCCTTCCTGAATTTGGAAAATGTGTTTTTACATTGGAATTTCTGAGTTAGGAAGTAATTCTAGCTCAGCTATCACTGAGATAATGACAAAAATGGATGAGATTATTGCTTGTAGATATATGGCTATGCATAAACTGCAGGACCTGGGAGCCCTTCCCGGTTCCTCAGTCCAACTCAATGTTTCATTCATCTCCTGACTCATGCAAACCAGACGGTGAATGCTGTTTCCTCACCTTATGCATGTTGTAGTCTCCATAGGGAAGGAATACAGGTGAACAAGCCAGGGATAAACTGGGTCCCCATCCTAGCAACAGGCTAAACATGTAGATAGCCAACATATAACAAATAATGCCTGACTTCAAACTCAGATCACTCTCTGGGATCAGGCTATGGTGTTTTTGCAGAAGACTCTGGAACTGATTTTTTGATGTACCATTTTGTTGCAGTAAGCTTCTTAATGCATTGCTCAGATGGTCTCCACACCCAAGTCTTCATTAATTAGCTACAATGAATCTAAAACAATTAGTAGTTTAATTCTATTTAGTTGCCACTACAGAGGAAAAAAGGAAGGCAGAAAAGAAGAAATAAGACAGCTGACTCAATAACTGTGCTGTTCTAGTCATTTTCTGTGGGCCCAGTGCTAAATGAGTTGGTCTTGAGAACTTATTTCACTGAGCTGAAACATACCCACTTCTGTTTTGTGTTCTAGGAGACAGCAAAAAAACCCCGCCCTAACAGTATTTACTGATAATGAGACCAGTAGCGCTGA
The DNA here is from genome assembly GCF_028858705.1 of Grus americana. Lineage (NCBI taxonomy): Eukaryota > Metazoa > Chordata > Aves > Gruiformes > Gruidae > Grus > Grus americana. The sequence continues at coordinate 28,532,714 of NC_072859.1, forward strand.
TGGGGGAGAAGTCCTGCAGAAGTCATGTCTATTCTGCAGCTGGACTGAAGAAAAGAGCATTTCACTTGCAAAAATTGTCAGTCATTTACTATTCAAACAGAAAAATCTCATAATATATTAACTATATTTGTGAAGCCGGTGAAGTCTCAGTTGATTTATACCAACAAATCCACTGTTTAAGTCATTTATTCAAACACTGTGAGAACATTCTTAGAAGAAATGCACAGGATGTGAGAAATACTTAAATTCCTCAGTTCCTGTCAAACAACTGACTTATCTTTTGGACCCACTGAAAACGCTACAGTAGGATTCACGCAACCTACCTCGTGAAACCCATTTAATAAGGCATTTTGGATAGGGGAACAGAGAATTCACAGGAGGTGTTGAATCAACAGTCCTTGACAATGTAAAGATGTTACCTCAGATGTGGTATGCTACAGACTGCGGTAGCATAGACTTCCCTCAAGATGCTGCTGTATATACTAAGTACCTATTCGTGCAGGAGCAGCTCACTCTTAGCAGCCTCTATATTAAGACTACAAAGTTTCTTTTGTCCTGATTGGGAGATTTTTGTCATGTAACCATTTATTATTGAATATAAGGATGAAAAAAATTTCACAGTACAAGGATTTTAGACTGTAGTCTATCCTGCAATAATGCAAGACTCCCAATAAGACATTCTGTTGCAGACTATATCAAAACAAACCTTGAAAACAATACCTTCAAGCAATGGTAGCAATAAGTTCTTTCTATTTCAATAAAAGCTTTCCATCTCAGGATCTCAAAGAGCTTTTTAAATATTAATCGAGCCTCTAAGCAACCCTGGAGATGCTAAAATACTGCAGTCAATGATCAATTAAACCATACACAGTTTATCCAGTCTATAGATAAGGCACGGCACAAGTGCAACAATACCCAAATTTGCTCTGCACAGAGCCAGATCAGGCTCTCCTAAGTGGATGGGAGCCACTTTAGCATCTGAAACACCCTCTTTAGTGTGTCCCATGATAACTGTACTATCCATGTTTGTCCATTTATCCTAGGCATCCAAACCCCTGTTAGACGAGAAGTGACTACTACTATTTTATCATAGATGAGTGACTGAGTACAGGGAGATAAATGATTTGCCCAAGGTCACACAAGAGGCCTGTAGCAGAGAATAGGATATTGCTCAATATTCCTGTTTCTCCTCAATAGCCCAAATACTCTCTCCAGCCCACCCCCCCTTTTTTTTTTTAACATTTCTTTTTCAGTGTAGTCCAGAGGGTATTGAATCAGTCTGAATGATGTGTTATTCTGGCAGCGTGGGGATTTTTTTTTTTTATATATATAATTTTGACATATGCAATGAGTAAAACATTCTGTACGTGTAGCATTATTTATCCTCTAGCCTTAACTGCAGTGTTCAAAAACTAACACTGACTGCACCTTTCAGAGCACATGCGAGGGTAGCATGTTATTTGTCAAAGCTCACAAAGGCATTGCTGATAGTGCAAGCTTTGTTCATGAGACAGAACACTCTTCCCCTTTTTATGCTGCAAATTTCTGGGCAATGTCAATACCAGTTTAAGAGGTCTCCCACTCTCTAAGCTCTTTCTGTCATGTGTTGACATCTTCTAGGAATCAGCAGATTTTATGCCTCTATTCAATTCACTTGACCTGCCTCTAAATATGTTCCTAGCGTCAGAAAAGCCATTCCCCATACAAACATATGATGAAGTCCAGATCAATAACACAGGATAAAAACAAACAAGCTAACTAAGGCAAGTCTAAAGTCTTACGAGCTATCCACAAATGCTGCTATCTGGACTGTTCAATATGATGTTCTGAATTGCACACAGCAGGATTTCATTTGCTACAAATAGCTTTGCACCAGCAGCATCTTCAATAATTTTATCATGCAGTGTTCCCCAGATAGAGCAATATTTCATTTAATAAACAGCAAATTAAAATAGCAAATATAGTGAAAGACAAAGCATGAATAGATTTGCTTCAGAGTTTTAAAGAGAACATTGATTTTTTTTTTAATTTTTTTTTATTTTGTAGTATTTCTGTAGTCGCTCATAAGGTCACCTTCATGACAATTCCAACAGGGGTTTATCTTGTAGTGCTCACTCTGACATACAGCCTGATGATTTATTATTGCTTAGTTCTTGATACTGTTCACTGCACAATCCAATCTAAGAGAGACACATATTTCTCAATTCAGGGACTTCTTTTATTTTATGAAAAATCAGCTTGGTGCTTTGTGGCAAAAACTAGACTTGGCATTTGATCTTAATTTTTTTAAGTATTTCTTTCTATTCTGTGTTTCTCTGCTGTATCTTTGATGTATTCCAAGACCATTTTTGTTTTCTTTTCCTTTGCTTTTCTTCTCTCACCCTATTTTAGTGTGGCTACACCCAAAAGAAAAATCTGCCACAGCGCAGTTTCTTCCAGCCACTCTTATCTAGGTTTCATACTAGTAGGTGACATGGTGATAGATTTCATAGGTTTTCTCTCCTCATTTGGGAGAAGGAATATAATTATGCAAAGGAGGGTTAGATGGACAGTAGAAATATATCACTATTAACCCACCAGAACACATGCAGATTCACTGTGGTTATGTGCTTGGGGGAGGGGGGGGAACAACTTAATATGCTAGACAAGGTTTTTTTTCTCCCCTTGTATTAATATCAATTCAAGGGTAAGTCAACAATTCTCATCATGTCATTCCTGTGTCTATGGTCTTATGATACGCTGCTACTTAAACTCTGCTTGACTGCAAAGCTGTCTCCAGTATTCCCATAGACTGTTTAAGCCATTTGGTATCATTAACCCTCATGGACCAGGCTGCCCGCTATTCAGCTACGTTCCTTTAAGTCTGCCAGTCATTAGCTGGTACGTTAAGTAGCTAATGGTGCTCTCACAATATCTGCTGCATCATGCAGGTGCAACAGAATAAACATTTTTTTTCCACTGGTGCGTTGTCCTAAATCATTAAGGACCCCAATCCTGCAAAGATTTATGTATGGGAATAAGTTTACTCACATGAGCAATCCTGTTTCAAGCCTCTTAAGCACATGCTTGTAGGGTCAGAGTCTTGGATGATCAAACTCGCTATCAGGTATTTGGCTAAAAACCTTTTTAATGAAATGCAAAACAGCATCAGAAAACACCAAAAACACCACTGTCTGCTCTGTATTTCTTTTTACCGAGAAATATTTACATTTTTCAAGAACAAAGATTAATAGTCACACCTGCTATTCTATGACCTCATTACTTTCTCACTAATTGATCAGTGTATAAAAAAATATCTATCAAGGCAGTATGAATATTCCCCAACTAATTGGCTGCTGGTAAGGGAGATTAACTGAGGATATGTAAATTATTAAAGCCATAAACTGCTTCTGGAGCCTCCTCACTCTCCTGGGTCGGGTTGGGGGGATCAGCTGGCTGTCCCCAGTGGGGCTGAGCTAGAGCAAGGTTAAGTAAGCAACCCTCATCTCTGCGTCTGCATCTATTAGACACCTTTGCTGACTCTCTGGCGCCAAGAAGTCAGGCGCCACCCTCTACACTCAGAGAAGCACAGGAGGTTGCAAATGGTAAATTTAATACCGCAGCAGGAGGTGCCATTTACAGTCCCAAAGGATGTCTCCCCCTCTTCTCTTTCATGCTCATATAAACAAATTGAGGCTGATGCAATTTTGAGTCCTGTTGTCCTATTTTATTTTTAAATATGTAATTTTCTCTTTATTTTAACATCTATGCAGGGTAAAATTAAAGGATTTTTGTACACGTGACTGATGGTTAAACTGCAGTGAGGATTTGTACTTTTATGAAACCATTAAAGCATTGACAAATACAAGAAAAAAAACAAAACACCAACCAGTAAATATTTAGGACTTATTAGTAACAAGCAACTTAAAAGAAAGGAAGATTAAGGTGCCTGCACCACCAAGCCTTAGACATTGCAGTCCTTACCTTAGTTTAAAGCAAGATTTACCTCAGAAAAGACTATCAAATATTTGTATAATGTTTGCCTGTTTTGCTATATCTATTGTGATATCTCCTGGTTTCTTTCATTTTTAGAACAATGTGTTAAAAAGGTTAAAATCATGTCATATTTTCCTTTTTTTTTTTTTAAAGTGGCATATTACTACACACTGTTTAGAAGAATAAAATAAAAATCTAGTGAAAACCGCTTATCAATTCAAGCCATTCCATCTACATGTTCCTAGAAGAACAATGCAAGAAGGCATCTTTTGTATGATCAGAAATTAAAAAAGATAATATTTACGGTCTATATTGGAAAGAAATTGCAAATCAATATTTTTTTACAGAGACTGTTTAATGCAAATTAGAAAAATGCAAGGTGGGGGGAAACATGCAGCTTCTAACACCAGATACAGAGAACAAAAATGATCACATCTGAGGAAAAGACTGACGTGTTTTCATAGATTTTTGGGAATCCATGGACCATATCCATTCCTCAGTCCAGTTTCCTACATAATGTTGGCCAGAGAATTTCAGTTAGTGACTTCTGAATCACACCCAGTCCTGTGAGGCTGGACTATATCATCACTTTTAGAAGGATACCAATGCTAGCTTTAACTGATTAGAGAATCTATTTTATTTCCAGATAAACTGGCAGTCATTCAGTTACTCTCACTGTTAAAATAAATGGGGTGGCAGAGGCAAAAGAAGAGCCCTGGCAGCTGTGAGTGACAGGGTAGATGGCAGAAATGGGAAAGGAGAGAGATGGAAGAAAATAGGCCAAAAATGCATCTAAAATTAGTAGACCAGAGGAGTGGGCCGGCACATTAGCAGGAAATGTCAAGTATTTCTCTTGTCAGCATAAATATCTGAGACATTTCAGTCATAAATCACATGGTCCCTGACAGGCCACAGGGTCCTAGCTTCTGTTCCATATTGTATTACAGCACATCCATTAGCATCGAGTTAGATTTATCAGCGAAACTGTTAAGCCTACAAGATGCGACAGACCATCTGACCACTGCTACTGCGGAAGACAGAAAATGGGATCCGGTGCGGTTTCAGCGTAGTATCTTACAAAAAGCAGACTCAGGGCTGTGCACTTCAAATGCAGGCATTCAAACAGTAAATAATTAAACACAACATTGATTCAAATAAGGAAGAAGGGAGAATCTAAGGACACAAGAAATGTTTAGCTCGCCTATCTTGCACACAAACTTCTCCGTGGAGGCAAGGGGAACAGTAAAGGCACGCAGCCTTCCAGTCAGCTCGTTCTTGCACAGCATACATAACTTGGGCATAGGCTACAGCAACAGGCTCCTAGTTAGCCATGCAACCTTACTACCCTCACTCCGTCTATACTTCAGCCACATCCAGCCCTGTCTCTATGCATGAAACACAAATTTAACCCTTATTTTTCTCCTTTTTGTCCACAGTTAAAATGCAAGATTCATCTCTGCTTCCCTATTAGTGTAAGGAAAGAAGGCCTGCATTTGACTGTCTTTGACACATCACAAAAACATGGAACATTCATTAAAGATTTATAGCAACATCAAACATTCTGTTTGACTTTCAATTTTGTCGCATAATCCCAATAAAACAGTGATTTAGCCGTATCTGTTAAAGTTATTTGTCACTGCTGAGTCCTTCCTGTATCACTACTGACACGCAAATACGTAAGCTAGTGAAATCGGTCTCCACAGGGTCTGTCTCTTTTGGGAGAGTTCTAAGCATGCTTCTTCTGCAGGAATGTGTAGCTACTACTCAGACTGGGCTCTATATTATTTAGGCTTTCCAGTAAAAAAAATAAAAAGAACTCTTAAGTAATACATTAGTGTTATTCTTATCTAGGGAAAGCTTGTGGGACTAAGTGAAAAGATAAAGGAAATAACAGAGACACGTGGCAGTGCTAATGTTAATATTTGATTAGAAATATTCCAAACAAGATGTCAAGACAAATTCAGTTCTTGTTATCAACACACACCCAGCTCATTGAAGCTGAAGTGGTGAATTCAGAAATACAGTTTAGAAGGCAAGTAATCTGAAAATAGTTTGTGTTCATAAAATGAAGACACAGTCTAAAAAAAAAAACCAAACAAACAAAATAATACAACCCCCTAACCCTTCTAATGTAATGCTCAGAATTAATTAGCAAGGACAAGAACTACTGGAATCAAATTTGTACCTGTTCTTCCATTATTACATGTTGCTTAATTTAGAACAACACTGTGTGCAACATCAAACCACTTGACTTTGCCTTCCCAAAGTCTTAAATTAAATAATGAAAGTGTCTGAAGTCCTCATACTTAACGCATTTTCAATTCTCTCTTTGACCACAGTTGCCACAGGCATACTCTCCTGAAATTTAAGTGGTACAACAGCACTGTTCTCTGCTGCATCACGTCAGCTTGCTCCCCTTTTCATATAGTTTTATGTAATCATTTGTTAATTGTAATTGTTTCTATATAGGACCTGTCTATTGCAGCACAGAAGAAAACAGAATCTAAAAAAACAACCTGCCTCAGGTTGCAAGTCACCGTGATGGTGTCAATATTGTCATTGTCAACAATGACATGCAAGGAGAAGATGGAGAAAGAAAGGCATACAATTAAGTTTAAGCTCATGGCATGATACCCAGAAGCAATTGTCAGAAAGAGAAACAAGAAGATGGAATTGGATGGAGACCAGTGAGAAGCAGAGAAATAGAGCTGTGTCTCAGTTGTGTAAAGATAGCAGGTGAAATTATATGACTGGACAACATTATCCAGAGAGAAAGCAGACAAAATAAAAAAAAGTGGTAAAATAATTCGAGAAGAAAAACAGGAAGAAGAGGGAACAAGAGAAGAAAAGAGTTGCTAGGGTCAGAAAAAACAAACATTAAGCGCTAAGGGAAGCTGTGATGTTGAGAACTTAAGAACTATGCAGAAAGATCAGGAAGGCTGGATATGGGGGTCTAGCCAAGAAGTGTTTGCTTGAGACCTCGGTAAAAGTCCATCAGAACTCAATGATGAGCCAGGATGTAACTGCAAAAGAAAAATTCAGAACAAAAACTCCTGGCTCTGTTGTGGCCTTCTTCAAAAGACACCTTGGTGGGAGTTAGGCTACCAGGTATATCTGAGGATTCACGTCTCTGTCTGCACTCCCCAGTTACACAACTGAAATAGTAATTCTTTGCTGCATGGTAGTTCTGTACGAATTAATAGGGGAGGCAGTAATGGAGCCATATAAAGATAGAAGATCTGTGAAAGTATTTCAAGAACAGAGAATGGTCAGGGATATGTTTCTTGACGATGGGTACAGAAGTCAGCAGCAGCCAGAGATCGGGAAAAGGGGGAAGGAAAGACAGGCCCAAGTGGGCAGAGGGGCTAGAGAGAATTGTCAGGAGCATCTAGCATGGACAAGGAGTGTTGGTGGTTTAAACAAGCCATGTTACTATGCATCTGTTAGAATTATCTATGTAGCTCCCTTTTATCATCCTCCCCCCTTTTTTATATATATTTCCTGTGCTCTTTAAGATATCTTCCATTGAAATTGCTATTACTGTCATTTCAGGTATCTGCCTTACTTCAAGATGTCTGCATGCTGTCATCTTTAACTCCTCTGTCAAAGGTGTTTCATAGCAGAGTCTTAAGGCAAAAGAGGAGGATCAGAAGTGGGAATCAAAAGCCACTGTAACCAATAAAGCTTACTTAATTAGTCAGTATCCAATTATTTTATGATCCATCAGGTTGCCTGTAATAATTCAGTCAGTGAAACAAAGTGCATGTTAGATTATTTCTATCCATGAAAAAGCAACTCTTTCATAATGTTTAAACAGCATTATGACACAACAGTAACACACAAATACAAGACTTTCAAATACAGTTGTGCAGGAATCCAAAATGTAAACCACAGAATAGTTTGTGATGTATTTGTTTCAGCTTGCCTCAAAGCAGGACCAGCCTTTCTTAAAAAAAGAAAATGAAAAAAAAAACCCACACAACAAAAAACTGACCTTGGTTTTGCTGAGGGAAGTCATTGACAAGATTTCATGGGGAAAGAGAGACTGGTGAAATACAAATTCTTTTTATATTAAGACATGTCAAGTTACATCAGGCATAGTTTTGGACTATGCAACTGTATTTTGTCTCAGGCATTTGCTAAGCTTAACAGGCTGAAATAGACAACAACAGAGTTGTTAAGATTTATTTATTATTTTCTTAAAAATGTGTATTTGTTTTTTGTGAGCAAGGCAATGATTTTCCCATCCTGAGAAACAGTGAAAAAGACATTATTTTTCAGTGCAAGCTAGGAGATGGAAATTAATGAAAGATACTTGTAAATCATTCATCAGCCTTGGCAGTGCCAGGCATTTTGCATTTCAATACCTCCATGGTTATAACAGCATAAGGTAAGTTTATAGAAACCAGACAATTTCCTCGTCAAATGTATCACGGATTTACCAAGAGAAGGATATTCATCCCTTCCATCTCCCGATTAGCAAAGAACCGACCATTGTAGCAGTTCTCCTCTGAAATGTTTCTGGCATGCTGACAGACTCTTTTTTTTTTTCCCCAGCACTATTGCATCCTAATGAGCAAGACTCCAGCCTGCTGTAAGAACTGTTTCTGTCGCTTACCAGGCAAGGTTCTGTGCACATGTATGTGACTCTTCTGAGAATAAATTGTGAACACTGTGTTTTCTGTGTACAAGTACTTCATTTTTCAGGCACTGCATCTCCTCAGTGGAGGCATTCAGCTTCTTCCTAAGGCAGCAGGCTACTGGTTGTCACATTACGTTTCAATCTTAGATGACAGCATATTTTTCAAGTGTCCCTGCATTTACCTTAAAGTTTCCTCTCTCTTGACAAAGTTGCTCCTAAACAAGCATGAAAATGTCAGCTAAGAGATGATACCTTCTTTCAAAAGCCCTTGCCAGGTCTTTGCTCTCTCTGATCTTTTTTCCTTTTTTTCTTTTTTTTTCAGGGGGTGGGGGGGGTGTTAAGCTGTCCCCACTAGCCCGTGAGATGGGCTATTCTTCATGTCTTTATTGAGTAGGCTCCTTCTCCCTTCTTGCTTTTTTTCATCCTTCTCTGCTTATTTAATAAAGAAACAGTGCCCTAACCCTACAGATCTTATTTGTGTTTAAACATAGAAAACTCAAAAGGAAAGGGATAGAGGACAAACTGAATAGAAGGCACTTCTCATCATGCCCTTAAACAAGATGGATTTAGGACTCTGACAAAGAGACCAAGAACATTACTTCAAAGCAGAAACCCTCAAATAACAAAATCCCATTCAGTTTGTGGTGGCTTCACCTCCCTGACTGGCTGGTAGATCTTTACTATTAGAGCAGGAAGAAGATGAGAGTCAACAGGAAAATCTTAGACACAGGCCTGGCTGATAATTACAGATAACACAAAACACCTCTTATGATTCAACCATCACTTGGAGCCTAAGCAGAAGCTCACTTTAAAGTGAGCTCTCCAAGTCAGGTATTTACTTTTAATTCCACTGCAACTGGTGTTTGGGGGTTTTTTCTGGGCCATCAGAGGTGTCGCTTACCCAAGGACTATGCTTCTGAAGTGCTGATCTAGTTATAAATATGAAATATATTAACTGTGCTGCAAACATCAACCCACATCCATTGAAATACCAAAAAAAGGGAAAGACCTCCTCAACATCATTTCCCAAACTTTCCCATTTGGGGAACAGACTCATGAGAAACATAGCTACAGATGACATCTTCAGGGCCAACAGCTCATATGTTCAAACTTGGGTAAATCTGTAAACTCTCTAGGATGTTGAGCTTCACCAACCAAAAAATTTTGGAGAGTAGTTTCCATAGGTTTGCCACATTATGTTTTTGTTATTTTTCCTCCAGCCATATTAAACAATTGGAGTATCTCTTTCCTACTAATTACCATTACTATTGCCACTAGTTCCTGTAACAGAAGTCATGCAGTGAGGTGTAGGCACCGCTTCTATACAGTAGCCTTAAAAGTTATCTTTTAAGAGCGCTAAGAATATGCCCTATGGATACTGGTACCTGCAAAAAGATTCAAATGTGATATGGAAAAGGAATTTGAAAGACTATGTCATAAAGCCTCCTGCTGCTTGCTAATATAAACATTTAGAAAGTGTAAATTAAATTTTAAAAAAAAGCATCTGTTTTGGTAGCATTGTAACAAAAATGTGAAGAAGCAGAAATACTTCTCATTCAGCTATCAGCGCTGTGGTAGAAGTCTGAGGACTCACTTATCTTAGTTACAGCATATTCCATAAACATGATTGTGCCCTAATGATACCACTGTCCTTTAGCAAAACCCTGGGGCCACACAAAGTATTCAATGCCGTGGACAGCAGCTAATGTTTTGCACACTGCCTAAGGCCTAAATAGGCCTTTCATATACAGGCCAGATGTTCACTCTTTCTTAGGCCAGCTTAAGGCTAGAACAAACCTTTTCAACCAGGGTTTATCAGAGTTTCTAAATTACATACTGGGAAGAAATTTAATTGGTTTAATTAAGAAAGTTTATTTCATGGTAATTCAGTTTTGTTATGCTGCAAGACTTAATGTGTCCTCTGGTAGGAGTGATTTGTTATAAATATTCATAGCAATCCTCTTCCCACCCAAGCCAAAAAAAATTATTAAAGTATAAAGTTGCAGATAAAAAAATACCTTCAAAAGTCTGAAACATGACTGATCAAATCTCCTCACAGTAGCATCCAAGCTTATTTAAGTCAGGATAATTGCTATCTCTCTGTATAGTTCACACAGTGCTCACAGATTATATTTTCAACAGGAATGTCAAAGAGAACAAGGTGACATCTTGACTGCTTTCTCCCCAAGAAGTTTCAGTCATTATTTTTCTTGAACAATTGCTGTGGGTTGCTGAGGTTTTGGGGGGGGTGGGGGGGTGGGGTGTTTGGTTTTTGGTTTCAAAAAGTATCATAAGAAACAAACCGTTTTATTTATTATTATTCACCACAAATATGTTAAAGCTGATTTAATGTGTTTTGAAGTGGGCCCTGCTTGATTGAGATGCCTAACATGCATTAGTGCACCACACCTCCAGGGTTAGAAAAGCACTGTAAACTAGAGGCCATTCTACCTGTTAAAGTCATGATTTAATCTTTCACACTTCACAGACACCATGACTTCGCTAAAAATCTAAGTTCACAGGCATCAGTCACTACCATAATAGGCCTGCAGGTCAGGCAAGACAACAGGAGGAAAACTAATGTTGATTCAGTTAGATTCTTCTGAGACACGGGCATCCTTCACACTGTTCTTTTTTTGCCCCTCATCACTAATCATTACCAAAGAGAGGAAACTGTGAGGAAAGATCATATGTTGAATGTATAGCTCTCCAGTTGCAGCACAGATCTATATGGATCAATAGTGGGTTCATTCTTTCAGCAGCAAATTTAGCGCAGGCAAATGGTGCCCACTGACAGCACTGATGTCCTCTGCTCCTAACAGGTACTGCACCGGGAGACCAGAACAATTGCTGCCGATCTTGTCTTATCACTGTATCCCCAAGCTCACCCAAACTGTAGGCATGAGGCAATAGTTCAGCCCTGTAAATCAGAATTAGAGGGAAGTCTGCAAGAACGTAGACTGGCTATCATAGGACAAATCCCTCAACCTTTGTTATCATCTTTGTCAGATTTTGTGTTAGACTAATCCACAAACACCACATTCAGAACTCTGGCTCCATTTTGCTAGCTGCTGTTCAAACATAGGTAGGAACAGCATTTCCCATAAGAACAGGTAATCTGAAAAAACACAAGAAAAAGTAGATAGAGAGAGGCATGCTAGAGTGTTATACACTAAAGTAACAGGGTAAATATTCTTAATCAGAACAACCCAGAGTTGTCACTTCTTCCTATTATGTTTAACTATTTACTAGTGCTTTTTCACAAAAAACTACTGAGTAGTACTCAAGACTTTCCAAAAACCTTATGTGCCAGTCACAGCATGACTCTGAAAGTTATTTATTCTGTGGGTCTCAGTTTGGCCCTGAGATAGAGGGAATATTTACCCCCTTTTTTTTTTTTTTTTTTTTTTTTTTTTTTACACACGTATTATGCAGATTTGCATGATTTCTTCAAGGCTTATAAAAACTGCATCTGTCAGATATGAGAAAACACACAGGTATCATTTCAAATATTTCTTTTCAAATACTTTTACATTTCTAGGAAGTTAAGCAATGCAAAAAATGTCAGGATTATTTACTAAGATCCACAGTCATAACTGAAGTCAGGACTTACACTGAGCAAACAAAAACAGAAAACACTTTGTGCTCCAAGTCTGTTTTGGCTTGTATGATCCGCAGTGGCCCAAGCACAACTCTTGATTCTGTATCTCAGGTGGGGCCTGATGTAGCATCAGACAACGCAAAAAGACCTTTTCACACTATTTGAATTGATTTTTATCTGCTTTCTCATGTTTAAAAAAAACAATAAAGAAAGAAAAAAGAATGCTCTATAAGAATTACAGCACCAGTATCTACAAAAGGGTTAATTTTAACATCCATCAGTTAAACCACCTTTATAGGAAAGGCCCTGGGCTGGTCTCACGCATATGTATGGCCAAAAGAGATTCAGAATGAAACCCAAGGACAATTGTATTTTAAAGGATGTGTGCATTTCTTTTCTCCTCTGTTAATACTATACTATGCAGAAGAGTTTATCACCCAGTCCCTAGAAAAGCTGCAGCGCTTTCAGGAATTCATGCAAAAAACCCCCAAAAAACCCACAAAACAAACCAAAAAAAACCAACAACAAACCAAAAACCACACCACTCTTTAGCAGGCAGGACAACTTTTTCTCAGCTGGTTAAATTAGGAAAGTGATGAGTCTTCCCTAGGTTGCTAAAATCCATAAATCAGATATCTTGACAACACCTCAGCCAAATAATAGCAAGAAAAACAAATCCATTTACAAAAAGATGGGATTGATACAAACTGTTTTCTTTACAGTTCCCATGGCTATATGGGTATTTTAGGCAACAAGAAGGTGGAATTAATATCCTTTAATACTGCAAAGGGCACATTTCAGAATAAGTAGTATTGTCCATGTATTCCTCTCATATCAAAACAAAAAGGATTAAAAAAAAACAACAAAGCTGATTCTTATTGTCAGAGACTGGAGGAATCAGGAATATGCAGCTGACACTACTGTTAGGGAAGAAACAATCTACCTTCTTAGCTGGCCTTAGCTTAGCATTTTGAGGTTAGATAAGTGCAGTGAAGGTTAGAAAAGTGTAGTTTCCTTCCACAAAAAAATGTGCCAGCCTGTCATAGCATTGCAGACAATAGATGGCTGTGTGGCTATTTACTCTCTATCTGATCTTCTCCAGTTCATGATGACAGCTCGTTCTCTCAAGTTTACCACATCCACATTCCCATAATGGCTTATGACAATGCAGTAATCCATGACTACCTGCATAGATGCACATTTATTCCTTCGGTTGACAGAAACTAAATTCATTTTCAGAATCCACAATATGCTCCTATAACCTGAGCTAGTGGAGAACTGTCAAACTACAGTCAATTGAGTAGTTTTGAGAACAAACCATTGGAAGGAGACATGTGACAAAAACATCCCAAATTCAAGCATCATCTTTCTAAAGAAAGAAAAGAAAAAAAGAAAAAAAGTCTTGACCCACGAGCATCATCTGACATATGAGCACCAAAAAATATGCTGTCCTCCAGAGTTCCAAGAGTCAATTTCTGTATACGAGTATAATTTTGAATCATTAGTTTACATTTGTAAACTAATTTTCCTGTTCCTGAAACTATAGTTCCAAGAAATTGAACTATAAGGAGAACTTAGTTGCTAGAAATCTCATGCGTTTTGGGTGAGATGAGAAATCCACTGAAAGGAATATAATAAAGGATGGGTGGGGGTGGAAGAGGAAAATTGGAACACAAAGCTATGGGACCATTATATGAATTTTAAAAAATGGTATAATGGTCAGAGGCAGAACTAGCAGGGTTGACAGGAGAAGTAAGAGGTTTAGACTTTAGTATCATGTGCAGAAAGGAAAAGCCCATCAGGAGCAAAGTATTCCAGATGATGGAGAAGATCATTTCTGCTATGAATTTTTGAATGCATCAGAGAGAAATGAGCTATGTGCCAAAACAGCCAGAAGGAAACTCACAGAAGTCTAGCCAAAGCCACCAGTGCATTTCACGAAGATGAAAAGCTGGACTGCAAAAATCTTGGGTTTTATTTTAGACAAACTTAGTTGTTCTTCAATAATATCCACGTGGACACCTATAGCTTAATTTACTTAATTCACCCCTCCCACCATCAGTTAAGTCACTGCATTAAAAATTTATGGTTAATAGTTTCTATTCTTCTAGAGTATATAACTTTCTTATGAATCACTGCAATTGTGCTATACATTACCTTTAATCCACCTGCAGATTTATCTAGGAACAAAAAGATTATTCAAAAGAAGTCTTTTTAACATTTTCCTACACTTCTGCTATTGCTTTCAATGGAATTTGGCATAATATATAGTTTTGGCTATGCATTCTGTCACTCGGAGTACAGACACACCATTCAACCACAAATTATCTCCGCTTCTTATTACTAATATTCATTCACTGCATGCATTCCATGTGGGAACTACACCTTAAAGCAACATCAGTTCTCTGTGAAATTAGAAACTGAAGACTGTTTCATTAGCCACTTTTTTATTTGATGCCGACAGTACATGGGTTTTAGACTTAAGTTCATAACCTGTTCATAAGCGGTATTTTTTCAGTTCACTTGCTACCATGGAAAAGAACCAAACCAATTAAGAATGCTAAAATTGCCATTTCATTTTCACTAAGGAAAGAGAGAGATTCTGCTAAACTGACAATAGAGAAAAAATATCTCACTACTGGAATTATCCAATTTGACTAGATAGGTCATTTCATTAACTAAAAAGTAACAACATCTCTAATCAGTCTTTCTCACCTATAAATTACCATTTTTATCTCTTCAAATCTTTAATTCACTGTTGCTTTTCTTCCCATTTGCTACTAACTACTGCCTTTGAAACACTACCATCAGCCACATCAAAAGCAATTTGAAATAGCAGGGGAGTTCATTTTGGAATGAACTGCACTTGGACCATTTTCCCCATTTTTCCCCCACTGCTATATTTTACCACAAATTAAATGAGAGTGACAATATGTCATTCATGACATACACTAGGTGTCATGGGAGAGTGTCTCTAAGTCAAGTAAAATTTGCCCAGTGGACTCCTCTCCAAGCACAAGGAACAACAACATGAGAAGTTTTTCACTATGCAGAGAGTGACCGCAGTCCCAGAGGAGCATGCCACATGGCATGGTACAAAAAGATAGGAGGTGAAAAAAAGCCAGACACATCAACAAGGAAAGTGCAACACCCAGAAGGAATCATTAAGAATGAATATACATATGTATGTATATTTTGCTGAATGAGTATATGTACATAGCTACATATATGTATACATATATACATATAGATAAAAGACAAACAGGCAAGTTAAAGCTGCTTCCAGGAAGTCTGAACCGATGGGGCCAATAACTCCTGCAGACATTGACCTTGATAGCACTGGGACCCTGGTACCAAATATCAGACATAGAAACATATCTACAGAGATGACAGCGATGACCTATCTTGTTAGCTGTCTCAAAGGAAATTAAGATTGGTTAGGTTAAAGCTGAGAGCAGGGACTCATCAGTTGAGGTCCCTGTCTATGAAATTCCATGTGTTCAGCAGAGCCCCCTTCTTTGATTGTCTTCAAAGTTTTCTATTGAAAGGTCTCAGATTTTACTATTTTGCCTGCCCTCTCTTTTCTACTTCTCTTTTTGGCTATTTTTCCCCTCATTCTCCTTGCTAAGAAAGGCTGCTCTCACTAAAGTATTGAGTCGTCTTCTTTTCTGAGATTTTACTTTAATATCTGTACAGTGCCCCAGATATAGACAACCAGCACTCTAGACAATAGCAGAATAGACCAAGAAAGGATCTCACAGAAGCTTCCAGCAGAGCACAGACATGGCAAGACAGTCCAGTTATCCGTTAACAACATTTAGAAAATAATCCAGAAACCAGAGTCAGACAATTACAACATTGGTAAGTCCAACCTCATATCAACATCAGAGATATTAACCATCGCTCTCAAATTACTGTCAAGGGTTCGCTTCTGTTTATGCTCACTGTAGAGAGCAAGTAAGTCTGCTGGTACTCTGCCCTCTGATTCTGAACAACTTGCTCTACCAAAACTTCCACCAGAGACCTCAGCATCCTCCTCTTTGGTACAAGCAGCACAATCAAGCAATGAAGAAAAAGGCAGATTTCTCTAGAAAGGTGAGAAAAGTCTTTTTTTCCCCACCCAGAAACTACTCAGGGAGAGGATCACTACAGTTTACCTCTTCGTTGCAACAAATTCGTTCCTGCATATGAGCGAATATAGGTTAGTGAATAAAGTCACTTTATTTATGCAATACTTTTAAAAGGCCAAGAGTAGACCTATGCACCAATGATCTACATTCAAACCAAAGGAGATTTAGGCATGCAAATTTCCTGAGAGTTAACTAACTTGTGCACATGCTTTTTCTTTCATACAATGAAATCACTACCTGTCCCAGAATAGTTAGGTACTCATAAATAGTACCCTCATTGCATAGATCCTAGCATGCTACTGAAGTGACCTGAATATTCCAGTCCCATTCCCAGGTCCTGTTCTCCTACTTCTTCCAGAAGTGTCAGTATGCTGATCAGTTTAATCACTAAATACAATAGATCATACATGGGGCACAGTCCATCATGTGGGAATGGGGCTAAAAAAAAATTTTATTTCACCTATCAGGAGTCATTTCCTAAGGCTAGAAAGCTGCTGAAGCACTCTTTTGGCAGATCAAAGGTCTATTTACCCTTCAGCAACGAATCATTTTTCTCTGTTCTCTAATCTCTTCAATATTATATGATATAACTGATACTAAGCAACAGTTTTTGTAGCTCTTACCATTGGCTCATTTTTCTAGTAGATGTAATGAAATCCAGGAAATCTGTATTTTTTTCCTGCTTTAGTCTCATCATCATTTGAATGGAAGATCATATGTAGGTCATATGAAATCAAACATTTCTGTAATGTTGTATCATTTATACATACATTAACATCCTTTCTAAGCCGTACTAGTACCCTATCTTCAGGTAGGCTACCATGTCTTGTTAGCAATGCACCTTTTAATGTGTCAAATTTTCCCATTTGCTTTATTCTGTTAACAGGAGGGCTTTTTCCCCCCGAGCTTGAAGTACTTTCTACCAATATCCAAGCAATAATTAAAACAAAAACCTAACAATTAGTAATAACACCCAGCATTTGTTTCAGATTTTTTTCCATGTAATTCAAACATGTCATGACACTGGGTAACCATTATTAACTGCAGTTTATAACAGATAGAAAAAAATTACTTCTACAGAACTGAAGCGCTCTGTCACATGCCACGCAACCTGCCAAAGGTGTCATGAGGAATAAAACACTGAGTTCCAGTCTCCAGGATCGATGCTTAGTCCATGGCTAGATTGTAAATGGTCACTTGCCTACTCACACCATTACAAAAAGCTACATGTATCAGTTTGTTGGAGAAAGCATTAGGAGATTTGGGTTCTTTTCTGGCCTTTGGGGCTAACTTACCATGATCTTCAACAAATAATTGCTATATGCCTTGTTCTCTCAGTCTGTAAAATGTGGATATCTACATCTACCCCTGTGCATTCACATTTTCACCACAGGACTGAAACTAGTGTTTTCGCTTGGATTTTTGTGTAGTACCTCATGTTAGTTTTACATTTCTTTTGACTACAGTGTGAAACTGTTTAATTCACATGGGATCTAACAGGATGTGAGATACTGAGCTGAAATATCTTTCAAATATCATTCAGTATTACAAATAGCAGCACCAGGCTGCTGAAAATTATTACATTTAAACAATGTCAATGAAAAACAAGGAGCCAGAGTTTGTCTTCTTGCTTGGATGCAGTACATGACTCAGTGCAATGATACCTGACATTACAGGTCAAACTGAAAACAAATTTGCTGATGGAGCCATAATTTGCAGAAGATTTAAAACAAATTTTAAAACTTCAATTGCGTAAACATTTTAAATCACATGAAGGAAGAAGCAAATTTTTAAGTCATTAATAAATATCAGCTGACATCCCTGAAATCTGGTACTTTAACAGAACTTTCAAAAGGTACCTGCTCCTCTGAATAAATTAACTTTATTTCATGCTCATGGCAGCTATCAGACATATCATTATATCATTCCCACCTTTACTTGCCATTGTAGCAGTGACACATAGATGAAATCAGAGGAATGCTACCTAGATAAAACCTCTTCACCCAGGGAACATGTAAAGTACTGACTTCTTCTGCTGTTACCAGACTTGCACTAAGAACCTGTAATACATCTAGTAAGCCACTTAAGTGGCATATTCCTCCCCTGCCTTTAAGTGGAACAGTTTGTTCCAAGTATGAAAGGACTGAGCACACAGTTCCACTTGTTCTGTTCCCAGATCTGTCACTGCCTGTACAAGTTATGTGACTTTGTCCTTAATATTCAGTCATCTTTGCCCTCGTTTACAGATCCATGTTAGCAATATACAGCAAGCCTATATAGATTACCCCTGATTTCCAGACATACTATGAATTATCATTTACGTCTTGATAATTTTGATACAATTTTATGTAAGTACAAAAGAAATTCAATGTATTATTTAAAAATAGAAAACATATTTTAGCGTTCCATCCATCGATGACGTGAATAAAAATATGGCATGGGAAAGCTTAAGTTTGGGGCTTCTGGTCCTGCTCTGGAGGCAATTAAATCAAAGAAGGATTTTCGGACTACAAAGTGATCTCTTATAGACCGTGTTAGGTTTCTTTTTTTTTTTTTTAAATAATGTCTTCTCCATCATATCAGAAGGCTCAATGTCACACTGTAATTTGGTTTCTGTTTGCTTGCTTTATTTTAGAATATTTTATACACACTATTCAGCGATAACTTGTTTAATTTCCTGCTTGTTGTCAAAATCTCTTTGGTACAATCATAAAAAGCAGTGTTACTCTGGAGGGGGGAGGGTTTACAGGGGGAACCACACACACAAAACCCACAGACTTATTACCTTGTGGTTTTGTTTTGCTAAGATCTTGGTACCTTTGCTTAGGACTCTGGACTGACCCCATGTCATCAGTCCTAAAACTAGAAACAGTTTTCTATAAACAGATTTGAGGTGTCTTTGTTTTATAGACATCTACTCCTTTGATTTGATAGTACTACAGTCAAGAAGAAATTTTTATGCAGAATATTTTAGTCTGTATTGCTGTATTTTTTGACTCATCATACTGTTTATGAAAGTTTAGTCTGCTCTCTGATTTAGCACCCAGACCGACTGCTTCTATACTTCTCATTTGTTGAAAAGTACTATGATTTTGCATTTTACAGTAGAATCACTCTCTCTCTCAAGCTCTCTTGTACTTTCTGAATTTCCTTAAGCATCATGGAAAGAATGAAAACTAAGCTCTGACATCCATCCTACTGAAAAATCTAGCCTAAGTTGCTTTTCAGTAGAACCATACAGAGATTGTCTGCCAGTCAAGCAGCAAAAGTGTATTATTCAGAGTGTATTTGTATCCATTTCCAAAAGGCAGCTTGCAAATATGTCCAAGTGCAATAAATTTCTTGTGCTCCAATGTATTTATGGAAGTGGGTAATCAGCACTCAATTTTAAACGAGCTCTTTTTAATTTCATGTCTTCCCCAATTTCATTCCAGCCTGTGCCAAAGAGGGAGCTACCCTAAACAGCATCATTTTGTCACACTGCAGCTGCCAGCGACTCAGTGGTTTAAAATCTTGCTGATGGGGGGAGCAGGGGAGGAATAGTACACACAGACTTTTTTTTTCCCCCCGGTCTATATTTTAAAATATTACAGGGAATGCATTAAAATTACAGAATATTTTTTTTTTAAAAAGATAGAAGATATGCCTAGACTAGCTACAGTTGCTTCTTCTCCCATCACACCCCTTTTCTCTCAATGCCCTATGATCACAAAATAAGGCTTTGCCTTCCTCACATGGGCAGGGCCAAGTTCACTGGACGTAGCTGGAGATCAACAGGAAAGGAAGCCAGTTAACCACTTGAAACCCTCTCCCTCTACATTTCATGTCTTGACCAACTTTGTAGTAGAAAAACCCTGCCCTCCGCAGGTGGAGAGCTCTTGAGGCACAGCAAAACGTATTAGCTTTGCTACACAATAACCAGCAAACATACAGAGCTCTGTATCAGTCTTCGTATGGATTCAGAAAGGGGGTGTACAGAAAGGCAATTGCAAAAGCCTCTAGAGAGGGGAAAAAAAAGAGTTGCAGCTTCTTCAGGAAATTATGAGCTATGAAACAGAAATGCCCTGGAACAAGTGCTCTTTCCTTCCCCACCCACATACCCAAGATCTGCATGAATCCAGTTCACTAACCTGTATGGCTGACAAGGGTTTTCATCCTTAGCTTCAGGTTTCAAATTCATTGTGAACAAGGGGAAATATTGCCACAGAGTTCGGCATATGTTGGCTCAGGCCCATCATGCACAGGGAATGACTTTCTAAGGGAGATGGCTAGGCCTGTAAAGGGAAATGTGCATCAAATGTAGATTACTATGAAGTAATAGGACTAGAAGCAATTGACCAAAACGAGAAATCCATATTAAATGGAAAAATTATGCAGCATGCAGCCAAAGGAAAGGACTTAAGGGCAATTCCTAAAAGCCGTAATCCTAGCTTAGGGCTGCAATTAAAGAAGAAGAAGAAAAAAATAAAAATAGTGGTGGGACACAGAAATGCATTCAGAGTTTAGAAGAATACAAATCATGTAAGGATGTTGTTGCTTTACAAGGTACCAGCTGGACCCTCAGTAGAACAGTTCCCATTTGTCACTGGTTCAGAGTAGAATATCTCACAGCAACTGCCCTAGAAGTGTTGCAGCAGCACCCAGCCAGGATAACGGAAAGGCAGGGAGACTGAACGTACGTGTCATTCTCAGATCTCGCTAGCACAAGCACAGCCAGCTACATGTCTGCTTATACAGCAGATGAGCTTTACTTTTTCCTCCCAATTCTTCCAGCATCTAAAATAATTGGGATTCCGTCCAGGACAGAGAAAATAGGGCTAGGACCTCTCAGACTCTTTCTATGCCTGACTGAGATAAAAATAAAAGGAACAACTGTGTTGAGCTAAGTGGCTTTTCCATTCTAACAATCTTCATGCCCTTGAAATTTAGTTTGAAATGGAGCAGTCTGCTATTTCCACATCAAAAATCAATACAATCAACAGGTTAAAGCATTCTCAGTTACAATGAAAAAGTATCCGGGGAAATAATACATGATACGTTAACAAACGTCTGAAAACTTAAAGGCCATCAGAAAATAGAAAATCTCTTCGCTTGCCCAAGGCAATGACATGGCACTATAGATGACCACCACACAGAAACTTGAGGAGATAGGGTTTCTGTTCCCAGCAATGCCAGCTATCTGCTCTGTGACCTTGGACAAGTCACTTAACTGTCCCCTGCCAGAATGAATTAAAAATGCTTCCTTACCTAACATGGCTGAAGATCTGTATGTAGAAATTTTGTTTCTCTTGCATATAGTAATTATAACCTAGTTAGGAATCCTCTAAACATCAGATGTATACACACAATATAATAAAACACCACCATTTAGGACAGGGCTGTAGCAGAAAAGATCATCTTCCACAGACTCTACCTCTGATTTGCACTAACTCATTCAAATGATATTCCAAAAAAAATTGTGGATCTACAGTAACAGTCTAATTTTTATTCACATGAAACAAAAAGGAAGCAGCTTAGTATGAATGCAATCAGATGAATCAGAATGTACCTTTTCCCAATCAAGAAAAAAAGTTTATTTTACTAGCCTCGTGCTAAAATATTAACAATGACCTGGTTTTAACTTCTTTCTTAATGACTATGCTCCCAAAGCATCCAGCTTCCTTAGCGGTCTGGGCTAGCACACACCTCATTGCTTTTCTTCAGCTGAGTATCAACTCCTGACTACATGATGGAGGGATACACTGTTTCCCTGCCCTGCCTTGAGTTCATAAGTAAAAAAAAAAAATCATTTGTTAGGACTGGTTTTAAACATTTGTTCATTTGACCCCTCTTTTTATGAAATGTCTGGCATGAGGATATAAGAATCAGACTTTTTAAACAGTCTACTAAGGTATGGATTATAAGCTCTAGGAATCCCATATACATGTCTAAGAGGGTGGGTGGGTGTGTGCATTGTGTGTGTAAATAAAATGGCCTAGTTTAAAATGTCTTTAATAACCAATATTTGGCAAGTTGAACCAAATGGGTGTGAGCTCCCCCTGCTGACTCTCAAGCTAAAATAAATGAAGCATCTTTGCAAGCTTTTGCAAACACTTTTGATATTGGCTCAAGGTCAAAGGAGTGGACCAGTATAAGTATGTTCATTTAAGCATCATTAGCAACACAGACTAAAAACTAGCAATCAAGACATTATGTGGTTTATTTTCATCCCACTGGCGTATTTTTACAGTGACTACCAATTCAGATTTCAGTGCTACTACTCTTGATTTACAAACTAATAGAATAAAACCATTTCATATAATCTTCATGCTTCTAAAACACATATACCAAATAAGAGATTAAACGTTGGATCATTACAAGAATATGTGATGTTGTCTTTTACTTTAGACATGAACATATGAAACAATATATATGCAGCTATAGGCAGACGCCACTTCTTTCATCAGCTGTAACATACAGCTGGATTACTGTACCACCTAAGCTAAAAATAAAAATAAAAAATAAAATAAAAAACCACACACCAAAAACCACCACACACAGATCTCACATTTTTAAAGACTATACCAGCTATACCAGACTTCCACAAATGTGAAAGCTGTGTCATGCAGTGGCCCAATAATCAAAGATTATATCTTCTTATTGTTATCAAGACCAAATTTTTCCATGTTTCTTCATGCCACTCACCAATAACTAGGAGGAGGCTGTCCATCCTCGTCTGTTGGCTATATTTTATACAGTTCTTGATTTTTGGGGCAAATGTTTTTATATCACAAGGAAGTTTGGATGCGAACAAGTCAGTTCATTTACTGCAGCATTTCCAGAGTCATTTCAAAAGGAACTGCTGACATCTACTGGTTTGAGTTATAAAATACTCAATTTACAGTTTTTCTTCTCAGATAAAATCTAATGGTTCTGATTTTTTTCTCAGACGATGGCAGAAGAGGCAATTCTATTGAAATTAGCAGAAATAAACCCATTCTCTTGCATTTAGCGGTTCATCTCCTCTCTATACTTTCTTGCAGACATGGAAGTCTAGAATTCTATCTGCTAGGCACCAATAATTTTTTGAACATGAAAAACCACATGAAGCATTGACATGAGGTCGCTCCACCCAGCACAACACAAAACCTGCACATTTTGTGCTGAAGATTCTCAAATGATTTTGCAAATCTGATGCAGCATCCTCATCCTCACTCTTCTCAGAAGAGACCGGGCTCCCACTCAGCACTGTATTTCTGAACATCAAGGCTGCTGCTCAGAAGCTCCAGTGCCAAGTCGGGCACTCAGGCTCTCCATGCAACCCATGTGATGCCAAGGACTCGGGGAAAGTGTGGAGGAGAGGAGTGGGGCTGAAGTGCTTCAGTAAGGGATTTGATATTTCAGACTGAGGGGCCATAAATAGAACTGCTTCCCTTGCTTGGGATCATACACCAAGCATCCATTCTTTCACAATTCAATACTCAAGCCAGGTCAGCTGTTTCAGGTGACCATGCCTTAGCACACACAATACCCTTCTTAACCCCACTCTATTTATATGTGCCTTCTCGTTACTGTCCTTTCACTCAGCACTCTGCCCTTACTCTCTCCGACACAGGGAACGGCAGGTGCCAGGAGTGCTCTGAGCATGCTTATGGAGTTACATACATTTACAAGACCAGCATTTCCATGTTGTGTTCCAGAAACCTAGTTTAGGAGCTCTGGGGCTTCGGTTTGAACAGGAACAGCAGGTAGGTTGGTAGTGGTAGGATAGCATTACTACACAAGCAGCGTTGCAGATGCCAGCCCAGGAAACCATAGGCATCCATAAGGCCTGGAAGCAACTGTGGTTACTTTGAAAATGTTTCTTAAAAGGAAGACTGTGGCAATTAGAGAGGCAGGCAGGTACATGAGGGTGTTTGGAGACACAGATCAAGAGCAGTCTATTTAGCATGCAGTAAAAATAGATACAAGAGAGAACTTCCTACACCAAGTCCTAAGGTTTTATCTCAAAACAAGCCTTCTCTTTCTATACTCCTAAGGGCAGCAAACCCAATTTTTACTTCTTCTCCAGACATCCAGACTTGTACTGTTGTCAGCTGCATCACTACTGGCAAATCGGTACCTTTCACTCATTGCCAATACCTGGCCGAAGCATCAGACAAGCAGGAGGACAATTAAAATATCACTCTGCTCCAAGAAACATTATCGAAACCACGCAGGCTTCAGTGATAACATTTAACTAGGCTAACATCAAAATTCTGCAGCAGATCTAGCTAACAAAAAGTATCAGGGAGCTAAACTGGACTTCTCTTTCTGTGGTTCTTTTTCCTCTTTCCACACATATTATTCTGCATAATACAATTATTGGTTCAGTTTTACAAGATCCTTATTTCTGTGTAGTCTTTCAAAAATGTGTTCAAGGCACAGAAAAATAGTTTTCACTGCTGTAGTCTTCAACACTTCAAACAAACTCTTGAGATGATAGTATATTAATATAGGAAAACAGGAAAGCACCTGACAACAGTAGGAATGCGGCAGGGCTTGGGATGACTGGAAAACACGAACAGAATAACCAAAACCCCACACAGAGAAAGCTGTGAAAATAGATGCCAGAGAGGAGGAAGAAAGCTTTGGCAGACCGGATGCTGAACACAGCTAGCAGAAGTACAGGACAGTGTCTTCCCAGGTCAGTTCTGCAGTACCTGTACCAACAGCAGGAAAGTAAAAGGGTGTGACTAGCAGTCCCAACACACTTTTGCAGAAGAAATCCTTCAATAGAGGATCTATAGGATAGAAGCAGTCACTACAGAAAGTTACTACAAATAAGAGAAGCTAGCGTAAGAATCTGTCCTTTTTCCTTACATCTATAAGCAGATAAAAATGAAGAAAAGGTTGAGTCAGCACTGGTCCTCTAGAGCGCTAGATTCTATTCAAGAGGGAAGTGTAAAAATATTTTGTTGCAGAATTTAATTAGGAAGTTGGCCAGGCAAAGAGGACTGAAAATTGATGGAAAATGAGAGTGTAATTTTGGGTCAAGAAGAACTGAAGGAAAAAACAGTAAGAGAAGAGATAGGCAGATAGACAGACAATGAATGCACTTTAATGACTACACAGAGACCCATTTCAAACAGTGCTTTATAACCTTCCTACTGTTCATCAGGTCTCAGCCAGCCAGTAGAGGATGTGCTTGTCATGCTGCAGTGAATAGAAAGGTTCAAACATTAATTAATACACACTGAGGTGTGCCCTGCCCTTAAGAGCATGCATTTTAAATTGGACAAATCTAGAACATGAGAGTAGATAAAGAAAAACAGAGGATAGACAAAAGTAGAGTGGTATAAACTTAGCAAGTCATACACCTTTTGTGGGGTTTTGTTTTTTAATGTTAGTATCTGTGGTAGAGCAAGAATAAAGAGCTAGATAACGTTGAACTACTAGATTCAAAAAGGGCCACCTTAGATGCCTGACTTCACATTACGCCTCAAGGTGCTTTTGATCAGAAAAGTGAGTTAGCCACAGAAGTGGGAAAGGTACAGGAGTAGTCATTTTAGGCGGTAAAATGACATTTTATTTCTTGACAGTGGTTCAATAGCATCGTGTTTGTTTACTTATGGATTCAGCTAATACAGAGACATACAGCCATGCTAAATGAGGTGTTCAGTCATTCATGCCTAGTTTGAGTAGCAAAAAAAAGTCTAAGATGAAGTAGACGCAAACTTTTCCAAAGTCAAGAACTATTTAGAATGTATGAGTAAAAACAGTATACAGATAAAAGACCAGCTGTAAAAAGTAAGATCCAGGCTTGCATTGTTCAAGACTTTGATTCAAGCCCATTCAAAATTCCAGGGTATTTGCTGTACATTTCTGTGATGGTGGTAAGAGAACATAGCTTAAGATCAGCCCTCAGTTAGATAGATTGTCCTCTATTCAGAGGCCCATCAAGCACAGACACTTTTGCCAAAGACTTGATATCCAAACAGCAAAACTGCTAGAAATTTTGGAAAGGGATGAAGTGGGAGGCTGTAAAGAATAAATAATATTTTGGAGAACTGTACTTGGATTTAGTTAAAACAGATTCATATCTCCTTAGGTTCAATATACAAAACCTTGAGAGACTGTGGTGCATGCATGGCCAGTGTCTACAGATAATGTAAGGCAGGTGCTGTTATTAATTGGCTATTTCAGTCTTTTTTTCAGTTACTTTTGTAGACAAGTGTTCTTATGCCATTTGGCTGCATCCACAGCAAGGATAGAAGATTGTCATCATTTCATCACACTAACAAGGCAGTAATAAAAAAAAAAAAAATAAGAACTGGCAGTCTGGAAAGAAACTGTAGAAAATGTTAACAGTGGAGCCACAGCACTGATGCCAAATATTTCCAGTAAAGGGGTATAATTATTTTCAGGTACTTACTCTATGACAGAAAGAAATGGCTGAAAGCTTTCCTTTTTGGATCTCTGCTCCTAAAGCAGCAGTGGCGAGATTTACTGAACGCACACAGCAATGAGCCAGTCTTGGAGCTTCTGCTTCTGGCATCTGTAGTTGGAGTGACTTTAGAGACCAGAAGATTATAAAGCTGCTGAGCTTTTCAATTTGAATCACCTGATACTTAACACATCCTTTAAGGCCAAGCATATGCCTAGGAAACTCTGAGCAACTCAAAGTTTTCTCTCTTAATCCTTTGGCTGACTCATGACAAGTGTCTCAGGATGAATATAACAGGACATTGAGGGAAAATCCACTGAATACAAATCACCTAAGAGAGGCTACATAACATTTCTCCCCACTTTCAAACAAAGAGCTCAGCACTAGTGTTTTGAAATTTGCCTGACACATCCCCGATTCACTGAGATGTTCAACTTCTACAAGCATTTAACAAACTAGGTGTCTGTTGGTGACATCTGTAAAGGAGGCAAGTTAACTTAGTGCCAAGTAGACATTTGCTACCCGCCCCAAGAAGCGGTATATTTTCAAAGCTAGAAGAGCAGCAAGTCCATGGGAATTCTGCATTCACATGGAGAACAAGAAAATGAGGAAAAACACTGAACACAATATATGACAAAAAGAAAGAAAATCTGCTATAAGAAAGAAATCCTTAATCAGATACTATAGGTTCTCTTTTTGGACTATGCAGTATGCAGACGAAGAGATATCTTTCCAGTATTATGAGCCTTCCCTACTAGTTTTCAACAAGGCCTAATACAGACTCAGAATTTTGCCTCAGTGATGAAGTACTACCTTTTTGGAAGACAGGAGCAAACACTTGAGTGAGACTGCAAATCACTACAGCAGACCTAACAAAACTTTCTCAGGTGGCTTCAGGCTTAAAAACGGAATAATTCAGATCTTACCCCAAAAGCACTCCCTGGAAATTCTCTGCTAGTGATAAGGCTGAGTTTATCCTATTTTTAGCTTTACCAGACTTTCTGAAATACTGGGCAAACCACTCGAAGGCTACACCTCTACCTCCCACCTGTAAAATGGGCATACTTGCCCTTTTCACATAGCACTTCAAGGCCTGATTCACAGATTCACCCAGACTGTTAAAAATACTAGTACCCCATCCTTTCAGAATATTGTTCTGTCTTAAAACTTTCAAGTTTCCATTTCTTATCAGTCCATCTGCAAAAGTATGCATGGATAGAAAATTTACTCCTAAATAGTGTGATAATGTTTGTGTTTTGAAATTCATCTGGAGTCCTTTACTTGCTCTCCTTCCTCTACAACTTCCTGAAATAAGTATAGACTATGCCTCAGGAAAACAAAGCTATTTGAAAAGAGAACAGCTGCCATGGTGCTGAGTCAATACAGACAGACAAAATAAAATAAAATAAAAAAAACTACACTGCATCTGTGGCAATGTGTTTTTCCCCTCCATCACAATATCCCCAATGCATAACGCCTTGGCAACTGTTTAGTAAACAACAGTTCAAGCGTGTGTTTAAAGAAATGCATCCAAACCCTGAAATCATTAAAACAATACACTAATTCCTGCAATGGGGCATCCACGCAGCTGGTATTGCAGTACTTCGCTTTGGAACTGTTTCCTCTGCCTCACTCGGGTTCCTTTTAGTCATTTGCCTCTAAGCACTTACAGGGATGAACTGTGAAAAGGTGCAATAGTTATTTATTGCTGTTAGCAGCAACAATAAGGGCAAACTGCTCCAAAAGCTCCACCATCTTTTGCTAGGCATTAGTAGATAAGGACTGTTCATCTTTTCCAGTGACAAGAGTAGTTTTATGGAGAATATTCATCTATGTTTTCATGAGAGAAGTTTCTCTCCATTACAGCTATTTTTACAGCATGGTGCAGGGTTATCTACACTTGGAATGTATGCTGGTAAATCATAATCAACTAAAAAAACGTAAACCAGCACTTAACTCTTGGTCTACACAGAGACCATCACACTCGTAACCAACGTAACCTAGGGAAGACACTAGAAATGCTTGCTCAGTGTTAGGCAATTAACTGTGACATCCCTCAGTCAGTCTGTTAACTGCATTAGAACATGCACTGACCTAGAGGATATAAAGTTACAGTAAATACAGCCTCAGGAGCATCCAGAAATACTGAATAAAACAAAACAAAAACCCTCCTGGCATTCTGGCCAGGGAATTCAGGCATTTGGATCATCCCTTAAAACTTTTGCTTCATTTGAGGCTGAAGAGTGTTCTGTTTATCTAAGACACCTGCAAAAAAAAAAAAAAAAAAAAAAGGAAAAAAAAAAAAACACCACTGCTTTTAAAAGTGGGAAAACCATGCCATGTGTTCAGAAGCAAAGTTTAAAAATGGCAGCTTTGTGAATGTTCTGAACCATAAACTGGTTTTGTGAATATTATGAAAAGCAAAATGTACATTAGCAAATTGCAGCATTCATACTCTGTGAAAGAGAATTTGTACAGCTGTAGACCGGTACATTTGATCTGCAAAACTTCACTAGAACAGTTTTTCATAGGAACAAGCCACATTCTTTAAAAAAAAAAAAAAAATATTTCTTTGCTTGGGGATAGGGCCTTTTAGAAACTAATAAGCTCATTTTTATTGTTCTCCCCTTACTCTGGAAAACATTCTCATGGATGTAAAGGACTTTTCACTGGGGCATAAAGCAGAACTCCAGACACTATTGAACTAGCACCTAATAACACTAACTCTTGTATAAAATTTCTTATGGCTTTGTATACCGTCTTTTATTTCCTACACCACTGAAAAGAGGGCAGGGCACTGTTTCAGTCTGTTCCCTATAACTCTTTTGGAGACTGAGTTGGCTTTTTTTTGTTGTTTTTTTTTAAGGTTTCCACTGCATTCCTCTGCTCTGCACCTCCTGGCAGAGGGAAGGGTGGATGGGACAATCCTCTCTGCAATTTTATGTCTGACTGCATGAGTGAGTTTTATACAAAAATCAAATTGGAGAGAGGAGAAAAAAAAAACAGGAAAATTTATTTTATGGACACAGATTAGGAATCTTGACACTACCAATCACTACTTTATGGGGCAGGATATAGTTAAGATGTCAAAAAGTAATAAATTAGCACCAAAATAGAGCAATCTTTATTATTAAAGCTTTCCTGTTGTGTTGGGTTTTGTGTGGCAAGGTTTTGGTAGCGGGAGGGGCTACAGGGGTGGCTTCTGTGAGAAGCTGCTAGAAGCTTCCCCTGTGTCTGATGGAGCCAATGCCAGCCGGCTCCAAGATGGATCCGCCCCTGGCCAAGGCCAAGCCAATCAGCGCCTCTGTGATAACATATTTAAGAAGGAAAACAAAGGAGTTAAAGTAAGTTTTTTGCAACCAGAGAGAGGAGCGAGAAGATGTAAGAAACTCTGCAGACACTAAGGTCAGTGAGGAAGGAGGGGGAGGAGGTGCTCCAGACACCAGAGCAAAGATCCCCCTGCAGCCCGTGGTGAAAACCATGGTGAGGCAGGCTGTCCCCTGCAGCCCATGGAGGAAGGATGAGGGGGTGTAGAGATTCTACCTGCAGCCCGTGGAGGACCCCACGCTGGAGCAGGTGGAGGCACCTGAAGGAGGCTGTGGCCCGTGGGAAGCCCACGCTGGAGCAAGTCCGGGCCGGACCGGTAGACCCGCGAAGAGGGGAGCCCACGCCAGGGCAGGTTTGCTGGCAGGACTTGTGACCCTGTGGGAGGGACCCCACGCTGGAGCAGTCTGCTCCTGAAGGTCTGCACCCTGTGGGAGAGACCCCACGCTGGAGCAGTCTGCTCCTGAAGGTCTGCACCCTGTGGGAGAGACTACGCTGGAGCAGTTCGTGAAGGACTGTAGCCCGTGGGAGAGACTCCATGTTGGAGCAGGGGAACGTTGAGAGGAGTCCTCCCCCTGAGGACAAAGAAGCGGCAGAGACAATGTGTGCTGAACTGACCGCAACCCCCATTCCCTGCCCCCTTGTGCCGCTGAGGGGGGAGGAGGTTGAAGCCGGGAGTGAAGTTGAGCCCGAGAAGATGGGAGGGGTGGGGGGAGGTGTTTTAAGACTTGATTGTATTTTCTCATTGCTCTACTCTGTTTTGCCTAGTAATAAATTAGATGAATCTCCTCTCTACATTCAGTCTGTTTTGCTCCTGACGGTAATTAGCGAGTGATCTCCCCCTGTCCTTATCTCGACCCAAGCCTTTTGTTAGACTTCTCCTCTTCCATCCCGCTGGGGGAGGGGTGAGTGAGCGGCCGCGTGGCACCCAGCTACCGGCTGGGCCTAAACCACGACACCTGTCCATAAAGAACTTTTCCTATTGCACAAAAAGCTTCCCTAATATAAAAGAACAAACTACATTAGACTTGAATTATCATTTATAGCAGCTTCTTTGCACTTTTCTAGCAGGATAAAGGAATCTATAGTAGGTACAAGTAACCTACATTTAGCCTTATCAGTTGATATCATAGAAGTGGTAAAAAGAGGCATTGTGGTAAGGATCATTCTTGGTACATTCACAATAGTTTTGTCTAGGAATGAACTTTATTAATGGCATGAAACTGGATAATATGTATTATAATGAGAGGAAGCCACGGCAAAGGTGTTTAAATATGCCTTTGTATGCATGTAGGTCAAGCACATCTCAATTTTTATCTTGGTATATGTGTCAACTACTACCTCCTTCAATGGTGAACGGTATGGCATCTGCATTCCCGGCTCTAACCATAAAAACAGAAATCTTCATACCAACAGAGTAAAAGCTCGTTTTTCCTGAGCCTCTCTGACAGAAAACTCAAAGGTACTTAGGTAACTGCATCTCTTAAGTCCTTTTTGCAAAAACTTGCTATAGCTAAAAATATGGATTACAGCCCCAAAGTTTTGCTTTCATTGTAGAAAAATCACCAGTTATCAGCATGGCTATTTCTAATAAGAGGATTGTATTAAAATATTTGCCTAAAACTTTTTGTCATTGACCATCTGTAACTGGAAAGTATCCTTGCTTCTTACTGCTCTATTAGAGAAATACTTCCTTTGCATGCTAACCAGGTATCTCTAAAATGGGCTTGTTATAACTATGTAACATTTCTATCCTATGTTCTTCTTACACTGCAAGTATGCAATCACAAGTAACTTTATTCATACAAGTAGTGCCAAAAGTCAAACAAGGCTATTCATCAAATATATATACTGTGCATCTAAAGCTTGTAGGACTGGAGAGCTGATCTAAAATATTGACTGAAAGTAGCATGCATTTCTTCTGTTTTGAAATATAATAAAGCAAATAATTGATGACAAATCATTTGGTATTTTATATATGGCTTTTCAAAAACAAAAATCAGATTCAAAGGTATATCCATTATTAACATTTCTGTAACTGTATGAAAATTCTGGCTAGCAACATATTTCCAAGAAGTGGAGGAACAAAAAACCTTCACTGGCAGTACCTGAAACTCTTATTTAAACTTGACCTTGAAAGCTGTAAGAAAAATACACTGCCAAGAAACCACTTCATAATCACAAGAGAAGTAGTTTTAGTATTTTACATACCTACTCAGATGACCAGATCTGTGTTCTTTATGCACTCTTCATAGTAATTGCAAACTATTCCTATTGCTATCAAGAGCCCACATAAGCCAAAAGCCTGATGCCTCTTTAAAATATATATATAAAAATAATTTATATATATAATATAGAAATATATATGTTAGGCATATAAAGTATTATATATTTGCACCTATTTTAAAGGAGGAAGGAGTTTTAGACATTTTCTTTGCATTAGCTAAATGCCATCTTGTAGATATCACAACTTAAAAGAGCGTGACCTGAAAGAGTATACTAACAATAAAAGTACATTATTTAGATACACTGTCACCTCCAAAGCCATTCTAATAAAAGTCTGAAACATTTAGACTCATCAATAAGGACAGAATAGAGCTGTACCTACCAGCTCTGGGCCTATTCAAAGGTTAGGCTCAATTTAGTGTCAGTTCAAACTGATTGAAAATCACATCCACAAATTGAGTTTGCTGCCCTTGCTGCTGGGGTAGCTAAACAAGGAGAATGATAAGATCAGAGCAGTACTTCAGCTATCTTAACTCATTTTTTAATGAATATCTATATTCTTATGCAGACAAAGTGTATCAACTCCTATATTTTTTTTATAGTGAGAAGGTGCACAAGACCAGGACAGGTTTCTATTTTGAGCTAGGATCCTGTCCCACTTACAGTGAAGCTAAATACAAGACTTCAATCACAGAAGTGTTGGGTCACTCCAAAAACCTCACTCTGGTGTTATACGTACTCAGACACTAAGAAAAATAATCTACTGCTTTTTTTTTCCCCCTTTCTTTCCTTTCTTATTGTTTTGCATTCTCAAAAGCACAAATTCTTGCTAGCAGATGCTTAGGCAAAGCAGAAGCAAAGCTTTAAGTCATTCTCTCTCTTTAAAATTAAAGTAGTGGAGCAAGAGGCATCATTAGCATAAGTGGAAGAGTCAACAACTTAAAGTGGTTTAAAAACCTTATAAGTTTACCAAAAAATATTTCACAGGGAAATTAAAAAGCCACATAAAATACAGAAAGCCATAACAATGTCTGCCAAAATCTAGATGCAAATATATTTAGGATTGGTTCCACTTTATGTTTGTTTTAGTTCCGCTATAATGCTTAGATTTGCCTGGAGCTGACTCACACTGCTTCTGAAAGGAAACAAAGTTTAACATCTCAATTGAAGAGTTCAATCTGCCCAGAGACTGGATCTCCACGGCTTTTACTGACCAAGGAAAATTATCTGATTTATAAAATGCTTGACATCTCTAAGAGCTTCTCCACAGGCCCAAATGCCTTGCCTAGACTGAATTAGCTCTAGCGGATAATTCTGCAGAAACGTTCAGCAAGCTTATTAGGACCCTGCATACTAACACAGAGGGGAAAAAAAAAACCCAAAAGCTATTGCCATGGCTATTGGATGCTTCATGTACAATAGTTTTCAGTAAAAAGAAGACAGCGGAGTGCTTTATTGCTATTTGCTTCTGTCACCAGCCTCAGTTTAATTCAAAGCTTATTAAACGGGAGTCAGAAATTTAATAAACTCAAAAATGCAAGTCTCTTGTACATTGCCTTGAAAGGACAAGGTATATCTTCTCAAGAGAAGGTATGGGCAGGCTGCATTGGTTCACTGTAAAACCTGGCTCACTCTAAAGATTTCTAACTGTAAAAATTGTACAAAAATTAGAAAGAAAAACATATGAAAAGAGAACAAACTCACCACACCCTCCCCCAATCATCTGGTTTAAGGTCTAAAATAAAGCCTAGCCAGATCAAGTACTCTCCTACAATTTAGTTACAGTGATCTCAGCAAGACTCAGAGCTGGGCTCAGCTGTGTATGTCATGTCCCATCAGAAATGCTCCTGATCTCTGTTCCTTCTTTTCAAGTTCACAGAAACCAGCACCCTCCCCAGTGTTCGGCTCTTAGCTGTGGGCACCCAAACCCACACACACATTAAAGCGGTCAGAGGTTATGTCTGAAACTGCTATATTGCCAGGCCAGGTGAGAAGGCCTGGTTCTATAGCAAGGTTTCAAAGGTAACATAGGGCTCTTTCATAGGCCATCTCTTCCAACCCCAAATCTTCGTTCATTTTTCTTTTTGTCCCAAAAAAGGTGTGGGACTACTCGAACTTATGTGATAACATCTGAAGGTGCAGATGGGTGCATCTATTTGTCTGCCATCACCACTCCAAGGTTTCTTCTCCTGCTGAGGATCCCATTAACATGTAAATCTTCCCCATCCTTGCCTGACATCTGAATTTTTCAAAATAATTTAGCATCCCTTTTTCTCACCTGCAGGGCAAGTCTCTTAAATGTTAATTAGGCATTTGGTGGCTTAGCCTAAAGTGTTAAATTCAGAACCATTTATCAGTTTCCCTCACCTCCCTTCACCACCACTCACCTCTCAATCATCATTTTAGAGAAGATGGAACTGTCTTTGGTTCTCCTCTATCAAGAGTTCCAATCAATAACCAAGGATATTAAGCAATATAAAATATCCCATGGGCAGGTGACAGGAAAGTTTTGGTGGTCCTTTTTGGAGATGGACTGCCCAGTTTCACTTCTGGGTTTACCATTCATAGTCATCATAGGAAAACTTGGAATTCGCTCTACTGTTGTAAAATGGCAGCAGTCACGAAGCTCCACATGCAAGCACCACCTCCTGCAGACCAGGTTATCAGATATTCTTTCCATACCTTTGGTGATATCTTGGTTCTATGGCTTAGCAAACACCCATCAACTGATCCTGACAGGATCAGGATTTTATCCTGCCTGGTTTGTACATTGCCTGTAATATGGTGGTGACCCGTACTGCTTCAGAGTTTTAATACTTTCATTTAATAGATTAATGTATATTTACTATGTTTACAGTTTGAACTAAGAGATGCTAGGAGCTCTTAAAATATTGTAAATTCTGACAGCTTGAATTTGAGTAGTGACAAGCCTACAGATAACTCTGCTGAAAAGCCTTGAGTAAGGCTTCCATCAGCTTCAGAAGTTTTACTGCCCTACAAGAAGATTCGGACAGCACAACACAGGCTAACCAAAGTCAGTGCCATGCAGCTGCTCCTGCCTGGCAGGGGCTCAACCGTAGAAAACAGTATAAATTGTAACAGGAAAACTAATGTTTGTTCTGTCAGCTGCACCTGCCTATCAAATCATGCTGCCCATTAGAAGTTATTTTCCAAAAATCTCTTAACCTAATAAACTTAACAGACACAATGATATTTATGTTGCTATGAAATACTGCAGCCTGTCAGTGCTGGAGTACTTAACTATCAAATCTACCAGTTAGCTCTCATCTCCAGAGGATTTTAACTCATGACAGAAGTGAATTGGAAAGGCAGATGTTTTTTACGGTGGTTTTCAGAGAGAAACATATCCCACATCAGAGCACAGGGTTTGAAAATAGCATTCCCTCTCTTCCAGTTACATAGAATTAAGTGTCTCCATTAAGTGTTTACAAACCACATGATCCAACAGGCACAGAGCAATAGGTTTAAATAAACAAAACCAAGGGTTTGTGCAGTTTAGTATCAGTGTACACATACATATAAAACAGGTTTGTTTTAGTCTATTACACAAAACAACTGCCTCAGATGCTGTTATGGGCACTCATCTCTGACATGGGACATTTAATTCCCCATCAGAATCAATTAACTCATGGTTGAGACTGCAACTGTAGGGAATACTAATTAATAACTATTAATTAGTCAATTAAAGGTTGGGACAGCCTGTCAGCCTCTGTCTCAGGTGAGTGTTATACAATACAAGGCTCACTGGAACAACCAGTTTGAAACTAAGCACATTTTCCTTTTGAGGAAAGTAATTAATCTGCTGCTTGTAATTCTGCTCAGTTTCTTCATTAAAAGCAGCATTCGTCCCCCTTTGCTGCAGACTCTGCCCAGCAGATAACCTTCCTTGCTGTGCTCACCTGCATCACAACACCTCGAGATGCACAACTCCGGTCATGGTCCATTACGTCGTCATTAGATGCTGCAACAAGGGGAACTACTGCTTAACCAGCTACCGCAACTAAACGAGTAAACACCGGGCTGTAATGCTGTTGTGCTACTGGAAGCCTAGCTTGCATGCTGAGAGGAGGGTATTGCTATGCAAGGAGACACTGGTTTATCTGTTTACTAGCTTGGAAGGGGAATCTGCTTCCCCTCCAAGAACCAGCTGACAGCTCAGGAATTCCAGCTGCAAAACAGAAGGTCAAAAAGCTGCAAGTCCCAGGTGAAGCCACCAGCACTTGGAGCTTCTTCTAAAAGTAGAAGCCACCTTCCAGAAAGCTGGAAGGATGATTTCTGCACAACTTTGCTCACTGAGCTGCTGCACACCTGTGGAACAATAAGAATAGCTCTCTCAACAAGGATATTAAAATAGCTTGTCAACCTCTCAATATAAAGGAAAGCAGTGATATAAGGATAGAAGTCCAGTGCTAGCCAAGGTTTAGAAATAACTTGGGGGGGAAGACAGACAAGCAGAACAAAAATAACCCACAACCCAAGAACATGTTCTCCACATTTTTCCCTATATGAGATTTCATTAAAGCAGCCTTGAAAATAGTCTGTATGAAATCCAGTTGGAAAACAAATGAAAGCAACTACCATACACTGCTCCTGCAGAAAATGCATGTATGTTATATAAAGAAGTTAAAGAATAGAAACTAACGAGTTCTACTAATTCTTAAAGAGGACATAATCTTAATAAATTCACTCGAGAAAGCCATGTCCAGAGCAGGCAAAGAGACTGGAACCCCTGACCCTGGATGTAAATGTGCATGTAAATACACAATGCACCAGTGCAGTTATGCAATTACAGCACAGCCAGAAAAGCAGACACCAAAACCACTATAGCAGTACTTATGAAGTCTTGCTTCTTTACAAAGGCATTTGTGCTGTTCCTGCCAAGGAAAGTTAGCAAGGCAAAGGCAGCCTATATTTCTTTCTGCGTAAAGGAGACAAACCGACTTAAAGAAATTTTTTGCTGTGCATTATTTGTCTGCACAAGACAAAAATAGAGGATGGACAAGTCACATATGCTACACCATTCTCTAGGGCCTTTCCATACACTTCCTCCCTCCATGATCCTGATCAACTCTGATGTCTAAGTGAAGAGTACATGTTCCTGGTCCTTCCTTATTCAGGTATGGGATCTTCTGTCAGAATTTTATTAGAGGTTTCTTCCCACAAGCACATAGTCTCCAACTGCACATCCTGATAGCTTCAAAATGCTTGCTCTCAATTTAGTCGAACCAAAAATCAAACCTCCCCAAAGTTAACAACTTTGAGAAGTTCAGATATACGTAAGTGTAGGTCCCACCAAATTGGGAGCTCTGCAGTTATCTATCACAGAGAAATGGGTCATGGGTATTTGGATACAAAATAGCTATGACTTCTCAGAATTTCTGGAAGTAATAAAAGAAAAAAGTCTTTATTTAAAGGACAGAGGCAAAAGAACAAAGGGAAGAGGAAATTAAAGTAAATCTTGCACCAGTGAGCTGGCACAGACCACTAGATCAATGCCAGCAGACAGCTCCGCCGTACGGGAACTCTGCATTCTGATCACTAGCAGTCTGCATGCAAATGCATTGCTAAAGGAAGAA
This sequence comes from Grus americana, assembly GCF_028858705.1. Lineage (NCBI taxonomy): Eukaryota > Metazoa > Chordata > Aves > Gruiformes > Gruidae > Grus > Grus americana. The sequence goes on from NC_072859.1 coordinate 28,570,614, forward strand.
CAAAGAACAAAGAGAAAGCAAATACAAATGCATATGCACATATCAATCAATTTAGGTTTATTCATAAAAGGAATTTCATTCTTTGCTTCCTCCTCTGAAAGGTTGTTTTCAACATGATGGCTCTTTCTGCATTTGCAATATAGCAAATTTCAGTGATCCACAATTACACATTCGCATACATGCGGCAGGGATGCTCTATGCACCTTTACTTACAAACAGCAAAAATTAATTTTATTAGTTCAAAGACATCACATTTTTCTCTAAAGATGTATTCAAAGAAAACGATTTCTAATAGTAATCTTCTCTCTTGCCAGCATCACAGTATGCACAGGTGCCTGGGCTGGGGTGGAGGGGAAGTAGTACACATTTTTGTGAAATTTCTGAAGCACTGAAGGATTCCTACCTCCATTATCATTAAAAGCTGGGCTTTCTGGTAATACCTAATGTCTACAAGTCTTTCTCAATCACTCTATCAAAGGCCACAGAGCTTGATTTCTGAACAAGTTGTCAGCTTTTAATAGTGTCTCCATAATAGCAATATTTTTTTAAATAAGTAAGAGTAGGGAGCGGATTTTTAAAGGTTTTCCAGCACCAAAAAGTATAGACAAGCATGCAGCGGCATTTTCAAAAGTATCAGGGAATCCAGTTCCCATTACACTCAGACATTGTATTATTTCATAAAGACACATAAATGTTACTGAGGTACTTACAGACAGGAATGAACTGGAAAAACAGTAGAAGTACAGTTCATTCACTCTAAAACAATGACCTTCAGGCCAGATCGTACCTTCCCATGACACTGGAAGTAATGTAGATTACTAGGTGAAGCACACCCTAGGTCTACACGGTATCTGCGCTCTACTCCAGCTCAGCCACCAACCAGGAAAACAGTTTTGGGACTCTAAGCCACAACCTCTCAACTTAGTGGGTTGTTTTTTTTTTTTCTTTCTTCTGTTTCTGCTCACAGAAATACCTTTGCAACAAAACCCTTCCTTGCTACACGGACACAGCACATGCTACTAGCACAGCACCAGCCCCTCACACAGAGGCAATTCGTGTGGAGCCTTTGGACACAGTGGCAATAACACAAGGACCAGCAGCGCACACTCTGGGTAGCACGTGGGGAAGCCCTTTCCGTAGGGCTAGAAATGAAACTAACTGAAAGCAAATGTTTACTGAGGAGTCTTAAACAAAATCAGTGATTAAAGCCAACCCAAATAATCAGACACATTTTGTTCTCTCTAATCATCAAACTACTGTCCAGATTATCCTTGACGTGTGAAAGGAAAAGATTGAATGTTGAGTTTATTAATTTACTTCTTTAATAACTGACTGTGTGATGCCCCATTTGTTATATATTTCTCCCTCATGCTGTTCTGAGAGCAAATACAAGTTTTAATATTGTTTATGTTACTATCATTTGAAAATTAATAGCTTTTCATATATCTTTTTACTTCCTAGTGGCTACAAGGAAAAAATCTTAAATATATTCAAGCCTAAGTGTCATTTAAACTGCTTCCAATATACACGTATTATAGTAAATTACCATAAACATGCTATGCAGTGATGGAGACAAATGCCCAAAGAGAAAACCCATGTAAACAAGATAAGTAAAACTGTCTTATACATATTTAAGGGATCCATAAATGAGAGCTACTCATAAACTTGACAAAGGTAATAGAAGATATATGTTAAACTTCATTGCTATAAAATTCAGGTTAAAAAGGTGATATAAATATTTTAGTCTTTTATCTAAGACTCTATCATTAAAGATTTAGTCCCTCTTCAACTGCTTAGGGGGGAAGTTGGAAAGTTGGGGGTTATTTTTCTTTTTCACTTTTTTCATAAACTTTTGCACCTTCTGTTAGTTGTGAGTTCTGCTTCTTTCTTCCCATGTTTCTTAGCTTGTTAAATGTTGATGCGTTATATACAGGTATATATGCCACACACCCAGAGTTACCAAAATCTAGCTGCCAGTTCTCTGATGAAAGGGCTTGCAAACACAGCGGTCAATTTTCTACTAATTAGAAATCCATGTTAGTGGTGTTATAATTGAGACCCACAGGCCACTTCTGCAGTGGCAGGGTGATTTCCTTCTCAGCCCAGGAGGGCTCAGAGCTGTCTTGCCTGTTGCTTGAGGCCCCGAGCAACCTGCTGTAGCTGACGCTGCCCTGTGCAGGGGCCCTGGACTGGGTGATCCCCAGAGGTGCTGAGCTCCCACAGCTGCTCTGCAATCCCTATTCCAGAGTTCCTCTCTCACCAGCCAGGACGGACACTGAGTGACCTCCCAGCACTGCTCCACTCCCAACCCTCCTGAGCATCATTTGACCCTCCAGGTTGAACTGTTCCTATAAATGCTTTTCAGCCCTTTGGTGACTTCTCGTCCAGCCCTGCCATTCTCCCAGTCTTAGCAACTCTAAAAAAATCAGCCTATAGAAGGACAGTGGGACCTTTTCTTATACCATAGGTGTCGCAATTATGTACATGCAAGACTACTTGCTCTCCTCCCCACTGTCCCCTACCTTCTGCAGGGTTAGTAACTTCAGGAGCAGCTCCTTCTAACCAAACACAAAAACCATATGATGAGCAATAGTTCTGTTGCCAAAAGACTGATTTTTATCATGACTTTGTGGTACTTGGCATTTTCCTAAATTCCCAGGTACTCAAATGTTATATTTGCATGGGAATCTCACCACATTCAATTTCTAGTTCCCAGGGTTGCAGAGAAGAGTTAAAAAATGTGGCAGATAGAAAGGATGCCTTAAAGGTTCAGAAAAATATCCAAAAATTAGTTTTCAAAAAATGAAAAAAAACCCAAATAAAACACCTATTTCTTAAGGTCAACCTCACAAAGTGTGGCATGGCTTCTAACCTTTTATAAGTTAGGCATACCAGCCAACACTGGATACAAATGCAGATCCTTATCATGGGCTTGAATACTTAACATCCTGATTCAGAAACACAGCTGCCACTGTTTTACACCAACATCTGCCCCAGCATAATTTAATGACAGATATTTATCCTTATATAAATAAATATATCCCCCTGAGGTGTGTAACTTCCATGTGTAACATGGAAATAGCTGTTAATGTTCATTACATGTACACTTAATTTAAACATCATGTAGCTGTTGATCTTGGGTTTAGTTTCCTGAGGCCACCTTTAAATTAAAAAAAAAAAAAAACCCACACAGTAAAAGGAAAGGGAGGATGATTTATTGCATCTAAAAGTTTGGGATAGATCTTTAAATTCTACTCATTATCATACAAACAAAATTCTCCTGGAACACTGCGAGAGCATGTTGGTATTTAGAGTCCTGCTCTTTTGCTTCATCTCTCAGTGATTTCCTCATCAAGTCATCTCAATTTTCAAGTGTTTCCCCTCTCACCCCCAACAGCCACTCCTGATAATTGCCTAACTCTGAAAGCCAAGCAAGGTCTTTTCTGGCTTATATATTAGTAGCAGTAGACTCTGTGAAATCAGAGGTTAGTTAACAAGCCATCAGGACAGTCTGGACTGTCACTACAACCCTGGCAGAAGTAATAACACTGATTTAGCCAGCTAAGTAATAGAATGTAACTCTGAATATACCCAGGTAGCAGAAATCTATAGAATAAAAAAAAACCCTGCCATTCATGAGCAATTGCTTTTGAGTTAGTAACCACAGGAAATGATACTAACATTCAAAAATACTCTGAAATATTTTGCCAATAGAGTTAAATTTCTAGTGTTTATTTTAGATCCTATACTTCAGGGGAAGAGAGGAACTTTTTCACTTTTTTTCCTGTTTTGAGCTTTTCTTATTTAATTTGAGCAAAGATAGGCCAGAACCAAGGCCCTTGATCCAAACATTCTCACACTTTCTGCTCTTCAAAAAAAAAAAAAAATCTAAATCTGTACATTGTGACTGTGATCCATCTCTTCCCTCAGTGACTGTCTTGTGGTTTCCTGCATTCCCTCTCTGAGCCTGCTTGTCAGTCTGTTTATTTTCTCTTCACCAACTTTTTTGGGAAGAAGCCATTTCATTTTCCATCAAGTCTTTTCTCTCTTCCATCGATTCTTATTCTGTATTTTTCCCTTTTGCCCTCACACAGCACTACACACATTTTCCTCTCCATTAAGTTAACTCACAATTCATCAAGATTGTGCACTCCAGAGCCAAACAGATATGGAGCTGTTTTAGAAGAAAAGGCAGGGATTGCTCCAGCTTGCTAATAAATGGTATCAATCTTGCTCCCTTTTAAATGAATCATGTTGTAAGCTTCTCTTAGTCACACTAATGAAAGTATTTTGCCAAGTTTATCCCTAGCATGAGTCCCAGACCAAAGAGTGGGAGAAGAGGGAGGTACAGCATTGAGAATAATGGACCTATATTTTTAGTTAATAGATACTATGTATTAAGAGAACTAAGAACCTTTTGGGGCTAGGAATAGGATAATAATGTGCACTTCTGTACTTGAAATGGAGGGCCAGGACCCTCACTTTAAGTGACATATATAATGGCTCTGCAGACTTTGCAATGTTTTCAGCATAGAGAACAACTCTTATCTGACCACATCTATGAAAGTCTTGGGGAGGGGTTAGGGATTTTGTTCCATTATTGGAAGGATTTTATATATTCAAAGCCAGGGGATGCAGATAACTCAAACATCCTTCTTCAGATTCCCCCAGAGTAACCACTACTGACATCACTAAATACTTGCCTAATTGGATGGTTCTCTAATGTCATGTGGCAACTCAAGAAGTGTAGCTTCTACTAGGAACTATACATGCTCCCTGTACATAAGGAGGAAAAGGGCCTCTGTAAACTACTTCAGATTAGGGCGTTATTTTCAAGGATGGAAAAGGAGCTGTGTGCACACAGTGCTGAGGACTGCATTTCTGAAGTCACTTCACTTTGCTGCTAACATCACTTCAGGGACTTAAAATGCATTCCTCCTCCCTTCTGCCCCCCAATCAAATTCTTCTTTCCCAGTTTCTTCTTTATCTCCTCCCTCCACCAGCATTTAGTGAACATGGAGAGTCCAATACCAACTGTGCAGCCCATGACTTGCTCTGCAGCCTCTATATATGCTTTACCTCAAGACAGAAACTGCAGAAGACCTGTTTCTCCCTTCCAGCTGTAAGGGTTACTCAGCATGGGCATGCCAAAGCCAGTGTGCATCCTTTGCTTCTCCATCACCAAATTCTGTACTAGGCCACACCAGGGCCCTGTCTGAGCAAAGGGAACAGTCAGAACTGAATTGCTCCCCACACACCTCACTGTTGGTTTGACTCTATCCAGGGCTCAGTCCCCAAGTTACAGATGCATTATTGTAAGCGAGAAAGATGTAACCACGTCCACCTTACACAGTGTCTCCCCTCATCTCCAACTAACCTTCTTCTATACCATTACTGCTTTAATGCCTTACTTTCCCTTATTCCCATGAGAAATCTCACTTGCCTTCATCCTGAAATAATATGACATATTATCATCAGTTATCACAAATTACAATTTCTCTGTCTCTCCTCAGGGGTATATTTTATACCTGCCTCCCTTTCTGCAGCTCAACAGGACAGATCTTCAAGAATGACTGAAAACAGAGAAAAGCAGGTCTACTTGAGTCTTTATACACTAACTTGACACACACAAAAAGCAGGATGGGAAGCCAGGTAATCATCAGAAAACAGGATCGTAGCATCCACCAGTTCACAACCGTCAAAAAGAACAACTCATCTTGATGGGACAATGTGAATAGCAGTTCTTACTTTGATAAGCACAAAATACGAGCTGTGATGATGATATAAGCTGTTGTTGTTGAGTTTGTTTTTCTTTTTAAATGATAAATGAACTCCTTGGTTGTTTGCTCTCTTCTGATAGTTTTGAAAGGAGAGACTGTACAATGGCAGGGAATAATTGAATTGTAAAGACAGAGGCACAGATGGATAACAACTCTCTGTCATTTGTTCCTGAAACTTCCTAAATGAAATTCACATCAAAATGTGAAAATCTGTAAAGCATCATTAATTTCAAGGGATCAGAGTAAGATTTTAAGCAGGAACTATGAAATAGTTTCTGTGTATACTCTTCTGATGTCTTTCCTATTTCATCTAATTAACAATAAAACAGATGTCCCATGACAAAATCAGCTTTTTCATCCAATAACACTCCGACAATCTAAAAATGTCCATCCCTTCACATATGTAAGTTAAATGTCACTGGAGACAGTTGATGCAATTGAGAGACAAAAACAAAGTGAATATTAACATTGGCTAACTAGCTACAGGAGTACAAAAATCCTGTTGTCTGCCCTTCAGAGATCTCTAGTGCAGTGAAGGGTCTAGAGCACAAGTCCTATGAGGAGCAGCTGAAGGAACTGGGGTTGTTCGGCCTGGAGAACAGGAGGCTGAGGGGAGACCTTATTGCTCTCTACAACTACCCGAAAGGAGGTTGTAGCCAGGTGGGGGTCAGTATCTTCTCTCAAGTAACAAGCAATAGGACAAGAGGAAATGGCCTCAAGTTGTGCCAGGTGAGGTTTAGATTAGATATTAGGAAAAATTTTTTCACCAAAAGGGTTATCAAGCATTGGTACAGGCTGTCCAGGGAAGCGGTGGAGTCACCATCCCTGGAGGTATTCAAAAGACATGTAGATGTGGTGCTTAGAGACATGGTTTAGTGGTGGACTTCACAGTGCTAGGTTAATGGTTAGACTTGATGAGCTTAAAGGTCTTTTCCAACCAAAATGATTCTATGATTCTATTTTTGGACTAACCCTGTTAACAGTTCTTAAAGTGTAATCTTACAACACACAAGAAAGTTAAATTGGTAAGTTACAAATCTTAATACATATAAATTAAAATACTCAAAGCTCTTACAAAGTCTCATATTCTGAAGTAAAAGAGGTCTGTATTTGCTGTCACTCATTTGTAAGAGCCAAGAATAAAGGAAGATTAAACTTCAACTCAGAAAAATAAACCAGTAATATAATAGCAAAAAGGACCTGATTTCCTTTACCTGACTACATAAACACAGGAAAACTCATAGCATTGATATGCACTTAAAATATGCAGCTCAAATATTCCAGCACCATGAACATGCACTCTTAATTACTCATTGGCAATCTATACCTACTGCTAATTTACCACCTGGCCATCTCTAGATGGTGTAAAGGTAGTTCACATGCAGGTTGGCATCAAAGGCAGGCTGTTCTCAGTGCAGGGAATTCTCCATTTGTTTAAGTTGTCTTTAGGAATTACACATGGAAGAAGGTGGTCAAGACTGCTTCAGGTGGAGATGCCCATTTTAGAAATTCATAACCTTCAGTTTAAGAATGCCTCCTCCTCATATGTGCCCTCAAAGAAAATGAAGTTATTTCTGACATTCAAAAGATACCCTTTAGTACAATACATTTATTCTGAAAATACTACATATCTTTATGAAATGTGATATGCAGTACTCAGAGCAACTCTGAAGAAGTTAATCATAGTTGCAATCATGTGCCTTTCCCAATTCACACAGTTGTGTGATTGACAGAAACTCCCAAAGCAGAATTCAATTAAGTATCATTTTGATTCTCCTAAGACAAGTCTGCCTTTGTTGTAACACCAAAATCAGTTCTGAAACACAGATAAAACAGATATTAAATCATGTAATCTGCAGCTGCTCAGATAGAATAAATGCCACCAATAATAATGCTGCCACTGTTACCTTCTGCAGACTTTGGAGTCAGTTTTCTCCTAAATTGAAATACAGATATCTCAAGTTATAGGATACTATATTTTCAGGTTTTTAGGTACCTGGAAGTGCAGACTCCCAGGGATTTTCAGAAACGCCAAGACTCCTACTCCCACTGAATCAACAGAGATTGCAAACTAATCCTCAGAGTATCAGAACTATGAATGTATATTGTGGTAGCGTCACCTTCAGCAGATTATAATGTCTGTGACACATCTTCTATATAAAGAAGTGCTTTGATAATGGACTTTATATAGTGCAGGGTACAGGGATGCTTGTACAGCAATGCACTGGTCTGTGGGAATAATCACCATGATTAGTCATCCAAAGAAGCTTGAGAACTTTTGTATAGTCATCATCAGTTAAATACAGTCCAAGATTTGATCAATTCACCCACTCTAATCTTTCTTGCCACAACAAAACCCATTTAAGCAGTATCCAGTTCTTCCACACGATCTATGATCTGCTGACCCTTTTCGCCCCCCACTCTCAGCACACTGAGGAATGACATCAAAGAGCCCCTGAGTTTGTCCCTTGTGAAGTGGCCTCTGCAAGACTGGGGTCAGGAACTAATGTCACACCCCCCCCTTCTGGTGCCCACACCATGCGAGACACAGGACTGTTTGCCATCACCTGTCTGTTGTATCTACCTGCTGCCTCTTGTTTAATGATCGGTGCCAAAGACCCTGGCAGCCACTGTAATCACAGTAATAGCATTTTATAAGTACAGACAGTTTTGCTTCTTTCAAGCTCTTTCATTCTGCTCTTTTTCATCAACAGAAAGGATAAAAATCCCTGAGGTATCATTACAGATCAGCTCACTCAAGGAATGGACTAGCCACCACACAAAATATTTCTAGTAAAGGGACAAATTTCAGTAATTCAGTTTTGGTTCTGCATCACGAGTGCCCCCACAGCATATTTAGATGATGGTCTCCTTCCCTAACATGTTCTTTAGGAGTTAAAAGAAAACCCAGCCAAGGAAGGTACACTTTCCACTGGACTGTACACATCTAGTGTATACATCGTGGGAAAACACTATCAGAGAAACCCGATGGCGAGTAAAGCTGAGCGTTAGGCAAAAGAACAAGAAAAAATAGGTCTCAAACTGAAACAGCATCTGGCAGTTGAAGGTGAGACGACAGAGAAGCGCGGCTTCATTGAAGGTGACGACGATCGGTGGTGGCTTTAAACACAGTCTCTGCTGCTCTCTAGTGGCGGAACACTCCCGCAGCTGAGCACACCGGCTTGCTGGAAAGCGACACATCAACAGCATCTCAGCTTCAGCTAGGATGTTATTAAATAGTAACAACTTAGAAATGTGTAGGCTACTCTTATTCTGTTTCCATGGCCCTTTGAGTTAGGGGATCTTGTATCTTTTTTCCTACTTCGTACTATTTACCAGAAGTTAAAGCAATGGTAAAACATTTTTGATAGGTCTCTCAACTCTTGAAGGAGATTGTTAGTGGATATTTCTAGTATACATAATATCACAGGCTAATGAGGCTTTTTGGACATTACTGCAATAGAAGTGAATCCACCTCAGCCCCTCCATAACAAGGGGGATCAAAAAAAAAAGAGGAAAGAGAAAAAAGAAAAACTACACACACACACGGAACCCAAGGGGTTACATCTGTTTACTCCAAAGCTGATTTTGGTCTTGAAATTTTCATTTCCATCAAGCTTTTTTTAGTTCCTGGAATAGTCCAAATTAACCATTGACTTTGCTAGTGAGTACAACATAACAGGATGTGAGTATTATATCACACTGTCTTATGGTACTACAAAAAGCAAATCTTAAGTCCACTTGTGCTGTGGTCACAGCAGCAGCATTCAGAACTGGAGGGTGGTTTTCAATGTCCCAAAGTACAGGCTCTTTCTTCTCCACCCTTTGGATCAGAGGGGAGAAGCAGAGATATTCTATGCAAGAATCTTGCACAAGGTCACCACAGTATTTATTTTATCATGTACATACAGACCCACCTTGATCGCAGTATGCCTTATAGGCCTATATCTCCTTCAGTGGGGAACATAACACTTTATTCCTTTTACTAAACAACCATGAAATGAGAAATATTACACAGGACATGACCAAAGCTTTCCTCAGACAAAAAGTAAAAAAATCTAGGAAGTGATTCATATGATAAATTCACCTTTCTGTTCACTCACCCACTTATATTCCTCATCACAATAATAAATTAAAAGTATTTCACAAAATCCCATGAAAGTATAACCAGGGTGCCAAGTAAACATTAGTGCAGAAGCAGCATGAGTAGCTCAGCACACTCATGAATGGGCAAAAAGCCTCTACTAGTTACGACAAATAAGCTTGGCACTGGAAAGTTTTTCTGTTTTTAGCCCAGTTTTCAAAGGAAGTGTGGTTCATGCAATCATACTATGTCCAAATGTTGTGTGTGTGTCACCTGCACTACTGTCACTACTCTGTCTAAATAGCCAGCTGTAGCCTAAATCTCATAAATTATGTAAATGCATAGGAACTTGGTTCATATAGCAAGTGTAATAGGAGAGAGAGTCCCTGTAAGCACTCACTCTGACTGCAAAGCTTCCAACCAACATCAAGACCTACATATAAAGCTAGGGACTTTACTGATAACTTCTCATTTTCTGTGTTAAGAGCAACCAAGTGCAGTCAATACAGTTTCCAGCAAGGCTCTGCAGTTCACTGCATGTTTCAGTCTACAATCCATGTTGGTGCAAAATAAATAAATAAAAATATTTTTTGAAAAATCAGTAAGAATCAAACTTACCAGTTTGTTTAGGGACCCCATTATGCTGCAAATACACATGATAAGACACATGCTTTACCTCAAAGCAAGTGGAGACAGAACACAAATGGGTCAGCAGGAGAACAAAATGGGATATGACAAGAAGGGGGTGGAAGAGGGCCAGGTATTGTCAGTAGCTGCTCAGCAGTTGGCAGAAATCCCACCTCAGCCTGGGTCTGTATTAGCCTAGACATCGCACAAACCCACAGAAATGGTCCCTTCCCCAAAGCACTGTGGATTTAGTAACACAGAGAGCAGGAGACAGGAGAGAGAATGCATGACTTGCTGGTGAGTATAAAGCCAAGGCTGGATCTGAGGTCATCAGATGACTGCAAGTCAGTTTAACATTTGTGGCATATTTGTTTTCACCTAAATTAAATAAGGACTTTTGAAAATTGCAGAAATAGGCCTTTTTATTTATTTAAATTGCCTTTTGTACTGTGTTAATAAAAGTATTGCATGACATTCTCAGCTGCTGTTCCCTTAGTAGCTGGAATTTTCTCCCTCTGTCAATTGCTAGTGCTGACATTTTACCTTTTTTTTTTTTTAATCCTTAGGCTCAAGGCAAATTTTTTTCACCCTGATTTCCTTACAAATATTTAGGGCTTGCTCCTGCATTCCTTTAAGCCAGTGAAAATCCTGAATGAGCAAGGAATGCAGAACCAAACCACAAAGTAATTTATGTTTTCTATTTTACTTGCTTTGAAAGTCCCTGAAGACATATCACTGTTTATTACTACAATAAAACATTTCTAATTCACTCAAGTGAGTTAATGACTGAGAAACTTCCTGGATATTACCGAACTGGCAAAACATAAATGATTACTATGTTATTTTCTAAAAAGCAAAGCTAATATAAGCTTTTTTTCTTGTTAAGTACACCTGTATTTGATTACTTGTTACAGTGTTTTACTGCTCAATAGCAAAGCTTCTGTAGCATGCTTGAAGCCTCAACAATGCACAAAGCTGCAAGAGATCGATAAATTTTCAACCTTAAAAACACAGGGAGAAGCCATCATCTTGGGGTGCATACGAGTTGTAGAAATTACCACAACTGAGATTAATGAAATCCCACTTCTCTTTTCGCTTGTATTTCAAACAGCTCAGTCAACAGCAGCTATTCATCAAGGCCCTGACTTCAAGCACATGTCTATGAGAAGATTTATCCTTGCCGTGTCAGTTTTATTTACCTGTTACATATGGTCATAGTATCAAATTATGAGCTGACTTAGTGACCGTTTGTTATTTTTTCCTAGCCCAAGACCTACTCAGCACAGTGAACTCTTATTGCTGCAGGTGCATCTGGCTGCTCTGCTAACACAAATAAAAAGTACATTAATTTCAGTGCAGTTACTCCTCATTTACAGTGGCATGAAGGAGAATCACATGTAGGATGCCCTGACCCTGCTGGTTCCACACAAATCATGGTAAGAAACAGGAATACCTGAAGCACCAAACCAGTTTTGACCACACAGTGGCAGCAGAATCAAGACACTGCTCAAACAAGTCCTGTAACAAAGGTGCCACAGGAGTAAACTTCCACTAGCTCTTGTTTGGGGAAAGAGGGAAATAGTCCTATAAAATCACATTAGATAAGATGCATAACTGACAGCCATAGGGAATTTCCCAAAGTTTAAGCCCTCAATTCACCAATTCCAGCTTGAGGCACGCAACTTTGGGATACCTCATTTTGCTGTACCAACCCAATATATGTTTTGAGCCTGACTGACAGCTGTGCCAAAGAACAAGCTTTGCCACTGACTGGCTCTTAAGAACTCCAGAGAAAGGGTAAAGAAAATAAAATGAGGCTTCTTACCTCACAAACTACTGTAAACACAGGAGGCAGCAAATCCTGTCAGCATTGTGCTGGAAGCCTTCAAGAACCATTCTTGAGTAAATGGTTCCAATCCAGTTAATTGCACAAGGCTCTTGCAATTTAATGGAAGTTTTGCTCAGTTAGCAAAAGTAAAATAATCAATAAATTAATTAATAAACAATTACAACAAGCACAAGGAGAGGGCTTGATCTGCTTCCCACTTGCATGAGTAATTCAGGAACAACTGTCTCAGTGTTCAGATGTTTCTGTTTAAGCCACCCACAGCCAGTGGGACAACAAACTATCTTGAAATTGCAAAGGTTCAAGATCAGCCCTGTCTCGTTCCTGGCTGTTATCAGAAGAAAGGTAACATAGGACCTCCTCCCTACCAGCAAATATAAAGTCCTTCACAAAGGAGTGGCATCCCGTGACAGTCCAGGGTCTCTTTGTGCAAAGATCTTAACCCAAGGCAGCAGCACATCTCAGCCATTGTACAACAGCAAAAGTTAATGCAGCGTGGAGCCTGCAGGCCTCCTATCCAGGCTGCACGGCCCATACTACACAGCATCCACTTGTCAAAACAGCCAGCGCAAGACTCTTACAGTATTCAAATGGAGCAAACAAGAGGCAGCACAGGAAAACAAACACCAGATGGAATGGAGGAGCAGGGTGGGGAAGAAGAAAAAAGCTCTGTGATCCACAGACTCCACAAAGCCTCTTTGAGGAAATGGGCTGAATGGCAGAGGTGGGAGGGAGGGGTAAGATGAGAGATGGGGAATTTTCTCTCTTGTTCCAGAGCCCTGCAGGGACCTTGTTCCAAAGCCAGCACTGCCCATCTCTGCACACCCCTGCCGAGCTGTTCTAACTCCCACCAGGACAGACTTCGGGGCTAACAGCTTGGAGGGACAGGAAGAGTCTGGCCTAGGAAGCTGCCACAGAGCAGGCGACACTGCACGCAAGCCATCAGGGAACAGCATGTCAGCTTCCACAGCAGTTAGAAAGGAAAATTGTGGTTGCTGGAGCTTCACTACGCAAGAGCGCAAAACACTGTAAATTAATTAGCTGCCCTCCTCTAAACCAAGCACATTGCTGCAGCCAGGTGTGAGGCAGGAAACGGTGAAGCACTAAGGGCAAAGTGAATCATCCACAGCATTGAACAAGCTTGTCAGAGGATGAATGTCTGCAAGCTTAGAGGAGGAGAGCAGCATGTATGCACCATGCACATTTTTCAGTTGGCTGTGACCATTTAACTGAACAGGAAGTCATCTTCCTTAATCATTACTATTAAATTTATTATTCATTAACCACATGAATTATTTAAGTTTAAAACTATGGGTCCTGGAAGCCAGTGTGAGACACTGCCTGCTTTCAGTTTGGTAGTTGGCAAGAGCCTGTCTTCTGGTTTAAGAGTCTAGTTTGGCAGTACAAGTCAGATCTAGTCTTGGACTGCTTTAAACATAACATTTTAATAGCTATGTCATTGCCCTCAATTTGTCAAGCCTTTATGGTTGATGACTTCATTTTTATCTTCCTCAATAAAATGGCTAAAAGTTTGCTTAAAAGAAAAATCTGAAGTTCTCATGGAATAAAAGGACTCCAAGAGTCAAATCTTACAAAAAGTCCTTCTAGTACTACAAGATATTGAATAAGTCACTAACTTTGGCCAATACACATGGTTCATGTTTGCTAGGCGCAGTAATTGTTCTTGTTTCTCTCTTTCAAACTCTAATTAGCTACTGTACATGAGGAAAGTTTGAGCTGAGGAGGACACGGTACTTCACCTGAGCCCCAGGTAAGTTGCCTTGAGCCCACAGGAGCTCTTGGTAGAACAGGAAGTTTAACCAAAGCCTTCTGAATTGCAATCAGGTGCCCAAACAACAGCGACATCATCTTCTGCATTTGCTTGCAAGCAGGACACCTCTTAACATCTGCACTTCCACTACTGATGTTTGAACAAGAGCTCAGCATGCATGGCAGGCACCTTTAAAGTTTTAAACATGATTGTTAAAACAAAGAGGATAACTACGACTACAAACCAAATCTCCTGCATTCTCCTAATCATCCCTTTTAGTCATTCTCAGGAGAGAGGCTGCTTCCTGAGCCCTTTCAAGCATCCTGCACTGCTACTTGGTGACTAAAGCTCAAGAAAAAACATGCTGAAGAAACACAGTGCCTAGTGAGATTTTTTTCAAAGGGATTTAATGGCAATTAAGTAGAAGACACTTTGAAAACCCTTCTCACATGCAATCACAGGAATCTGCTACCTAACCTAGAGAGAAAGGCTGAAGGTTTAAGAGCCAGAGCAAGGAACAGAGTTACTGAAGAGATTCTATTAAATACAGAGGTGCCAATTAAAGTACAAACTAAGTGGAGGAGAAAGTAGTATTGCTACAGAAGGACAAAAAAGAAAACCCTTCTTTTGGTCAGATTATGAGTTGTTCATTGAAAGCTTTCTGTCCAAAACATCGCATGCAGTTCACTGGCTAGAGTATTTTCATGACAATGATATTTTAAAAGTACTAAACACTGGATAACAATTATAATTTTTTTTTAAAAAATTAAGAAAGGTCTGGACTATAATGCTCAAAGTCCTCAAAAGTTCTGGGGTTTTGGTTCCCTTGGACCTCACTCCTATAGGACTGTGATATCTGAAGAAAATTTTTTTCTTTACTTTTTCACCCTTCTTTAGATGGTATTTTCTGGGAATGCACTTTCCTATTTTTGTAATTCTTTCATAAAGGGAGAAAAAATCTATAAAAACAATAAAGAAAACTACTTTTAAAACAATAAAAGTGTAATGGAAAGATGGGGATGAACACATTATTTGAGATGACTTTCAACTTTGACTTAATTCAGGACAGATAACTTTAGGGACCAGATATGTCCAATAACTTAATTTTATACTGTGCACAGCCGTGTGACTTTTTCAAGTTATTAGTAGATAACACTGAGACTTGTATTATGTGGCCTGCCAAAACTGTTCTTTTTCCTCAGTGAGGAGTTATTTCCCCTAAATAAGTCAGCATTCATTTTGACAGAGTTCCAATTAATAATATGAAATTCAGTATGTATATTGTATATCCATTTTGCAATTCCTTGTTTATATACTGGGGTATACTTCTGGCAGGATAAGGAACCCATTGGCTTATACTCATATAAACCTACTTTGTCATCAAGACAGAACTGGAAGAAGGATGCAAGAAAACTGAGAAGAGTGAGTTTTATTTTACGGTTCTTAGGTCTTCACTGAGGTCAGTAAAATAACATGAGATATCCCAAGAGAGCTAAAAAAAAAAAAAGCAAGCCACACACACTTTTTTCTCAACTATATTTTTCTTAACTATAATTACTTTCCTTTCGACTAGCAATTCTACTGTGCTGAAATTACTATAGTATCAGTCTTTCTATGTTCAAGCAACATATTTACTATGCTAGTACTCACCTGCTTTTCAACAGCAACATGAAACAAATTTCAAACGACGCAAGTTCTAACTTGTTATTACTGTGGTTTTGGTGAATGCTTGGAGCTGTCCAAGGCACACAGAAAAAGCAGTCCTGTATTGTATAGACTGCAAAATCCTCAAAAATATGGGAAACTGGTATGAAAGTCACTGAGATCATTCACATGCATAAAATAACACAGGTAGAAGTTTACAAGCTCAGGTCTAGCATACTGCCTTTGTTATTTCAAGTTTAAAATTGGATCTCAGATAGACCCATGTGGTCTACCACCTGATTTCATATCTTACCTTTGCAGTGTGGATTTCAGCACTAGTTCACGTGTTGATTTTGGTCTTAATGTCACATTCTAATGTCTCGTATGTATCGTTGTTTTTCTAATCCACACAGAACAAACTTCATGACAAAACGTCCATTTCTCACTGATCTCCTGAGATTAAGTTTGCCATAATCAGCACTCCTGCTAAATTATCCTCAACCTTAGATCAGCACATGGTCAGATGTGTGACATCATGCAGAGTGAACTGCTGTGTTAGAAAGTTTAATTGGTAAAGACACTACAAATGGTAAATGAATTCACAAGGGTAAGATAGATATATAGAAGTCTGTGCGTACACTGACACACGCACACATATATGTATACATACACACAGAGAGAGACTACTGTCACTGAATTCAGCCAGGACTATTCAGACATGGTTTCAAGGATCTGTGAATTAACCATTTGGTTACAGAGCCTCTCAAAAATATATAGGATAAAGAAATGGGCAATATCCCATACTGGTTTCAGCAGTTTTCACAAAATAACATGAAAATAAAAATTAGCTATGCAATTTAACATGGTAAGAGTCAGTGCCTGCTACCAGGCTTGTCTTATCTCAGATTCAATAGGCGTGCTTGAGAGTGCTTAAAAGTGTTAAGTCAACAGTATGCCAATAGCATCCCAAAATCTCAGTTGAAAAGATCCTCACACCTTGTTTTCAGTATCTCTTCAGTGTCTGGTCCAGGCAACGCCCACTGTCCTGGCTGCCATCAAACACCCCCAGTGCACTTCTATAACACTGTGAAGAAATCATGCACATGTTTAACCAAAATCACTGAACAGAAGATAGAAGTGAAGCAACACACATGAACATTAATCAGACATTTGTGAGGGGAGGGAGTGGGTTCTTCAGACTGCAAAGACTAGTTTAATCCAGGTGGAAATTTCTCTTTGGGGCAAGAGGCCCTGAGGGAGCAGGAGACCCAAGGCGTCCTCGCCGCCATCTTGTTTCACCCAGGACATGGTGAGAGGTCAAATGAAACCGCTACCTCAGCCACAGCACTGCAGTCAGTCCTCCAAGAGACTGAGCAGGGGCTACAGGTATAACTCAGCCTTGGGACCAGGGCATGAGCTGATGGATCAGAAAGGAGGCACAGGGACACTGCTGGGAGACCTATGGCTGCCCCTCATCCAAAGGGGATACTAGTTAGGTGCAGCCAAGCAGGTTGTTACTGTGAGCAAACAATCAAGGCAGGGAGAAGAAATGGGCACCATTCACCAGGAAAAACTCCCTCAGAGACAGACGGAGACAAACCTGTCATCCACATATTCAAACAGCCCTGCTGTGGGCGCTGCTGGCTGCGCACAGCCCCATGGCCGCCCCTCAGCCTGCCGAGGGGAGGCAGGAGCCCACCAAGCACCCCACAATGCTGCCCAACACAGCCACCTGCTGAGGCCATAGCTACAGCCCTGCTCACAGGTTGCCTTTGCCTCCTGTTCTTGTGGGGAGTGCCTTGAGATTTTTAAATGCTGGCAGGGGTTCAAGGATTGGCCTTCATCTTATCCAAAAAGATGGCACCTCCCAGGAGCCATACTGACTGCCCACACGCCACCGCTCCACATATCCACCTACCAGTGTGCAGATGCAAACAGGCTCCCAACCTGGCTGAGCCAAGCCAGGTCCTCTGGTGAAGCAAGTGTCTGCAGAGGGGCCGTCCATGTCCCAGCTAACACCCACCACCCTCCCCAGTGAACAACCTGCCGCCATTTTCCCTTTTCCCTCCAGCCCTTCTTCTTCCTCAGAGTAGGCACCCCAGCTTAAGCAAGCTGCTGCACCTCAGCTTCACACTGCTCCTGCCTCATATTTATGCTGCACATTTCCTTTCTGTTCCAGCAAGATAACTAAACAACCCCAGAAAACTCAACAGTGAAAAATTAAGCGTGTAGAAATGATAGCATTCTGATAAACAAAAAGAAGCCAGTTAGGTATTTTAAGCATTGAGAAGTGATTGACTCGAATTTACCACCAGTATTTAATGTAAAGGAAAACACAAAAAATATTGATGATAAGAAAGTGTCTAGACCTGATATTATTAGAAGTGTAGAAGAACACATTCTTCTTCTGTAACATATGAGCATTTATTAGTGCTTTCCTTTTTGAGAGGACACTTGTTGTTCCCTACCTGTAGGTAAGCTTTTTGATGAGTGATTTCATTACATGATAACATGGCCATAGAATAACCACGATGCTGAGAAGCCAAGCTGGCAGGCCAAAAGGAATCAAAAAGTGAATTTCTTTAGAGGTAAAGCAAAAGTCTATAATGATAAAGCAACAGTCATGTGAGCTATTAAAAAAAAAAATGCTCTAAGGTAGTTTGTACTTCCCAAGAAATCCAATGCATTTCAATGTAGGTAAGAAAGACTGTGTCGGAATTTACATCAGCCTCAATCCAGGGAAAGAGAATTTCAGCCTTTCCCCTTCCTCCTCCCCGATGTTTAGGAATATAGCATAAAACTCTACAAAATAGCCACCAGGAGATAAACACCAGTGGTCTCACAAAAGTAACATGTCAAAGCACTTCCAGACCTTCCACTGGGCCATCAAATCTTCTGCAAGTTCAAGTGTTACATTAGATGGCATGGAGAAATTTGTAGTACTTGAAAGACTACAGCTAAGCCTAAATTTAGGACCCTATTCCCATAACAAAAAATAAAAAGGATAAAAGGCTTGGTAATTTAATTGTACAGGATGTGACTGAAATTATTGGACATTGTATTTTCATCTTACAGTTGGAATTCACATAATTGCTATTTTTTTTCCATGTTTCATCATGGGAATTGTTTGTTTTTATCTTTGGTCAGCTCTCTCTCTTTCACCTTCTCATAAAATATTGAGCCGTCACACATACTTTCTCCCCCACTGTCATGCACAGGATTGGATGAGACAGCAATTACTCTACATTCTCTTGCCACAGACCAAACTCCATCTTCAGTTTAAGTCACATTCCAAAAGAAAAATCCTACTGAAACATCAGTGGCACGTGATGGCCCCATATCCTTATTTTCTTACTTGTCTTTTGCGATAGTTCTGTAGTGTTGCTAGCACCAGAGTGATGTTTTAACAGTGAATCTCACATTCCCACTTTCTTCAAGTACTCTCTCATTTCCTTCAGACTACAAAACTAAGATAGGTAGGTTTACTGGACTGCCAACAGGATTTTTTTCCCCTTCCAACAACATGAATGTCTTTATTGTTCATTAAATGCTGTTCTGCAGATACCGGCCAATGGTATTTCTGTAGCATTAATGTTAGAAGCCTGTAGGATTCTGCAGATTATGAAAAAAATATATTTTTTATTTTTGTACTCCACCACTCCATCCTGTCAAGTCTATTGATTTAATAAAACAAGCCACTTAAAATTATTCATTGTTTTTAATCACAGTGAGGTATGCCAGTAGGAATAGCTGTTTTCACTGCAAGTTCTCCAGGCAGAGAAGAACTCATAATTCATTGTCTGCCTAAGGAGCTCTCTAAGGAGAAGATTTTTACTTCTTCATCTTGTTTGCTCTGTTGGTTGATTGGCATGTATCTCTGTATATAACTATATCTATGGCACAATGTTATAATAGCAAGGAAAACAAAATTATTACCTCTGCCTGACATTTCATCAGCAATACTTGGGAAATATTGTCCCTGAAAAACACAGAACAGGGGGTTACAATTAACACTAGGAAGTGTTAATTAGACAGAGCTGGAATGACTTATTATAAAGCAGAGGGTATTTTACTTTTCCATGTCTCTCAACAGTATAGCTTCCTGAGTGAAGTCAGGGGCTCTGCTCATGTAGCTGGAAGTGAGGAAATATATAACCCCTTGTTGCTATACTTTATCACTGAACAAGTACTTATTAACAAGCATATTCTTTGGCACACGTTAGTATATATTCAGGACATAGGGTCTCTTTTGCCATTGTTAGAGCTCTACTCTAAACTCTGAGGAATTTGACACATTTTAATGAATGAAGACAGAGTCCAGGAGAGCTTTCCTGCAACAGAGATTGCACACTTAATTAGGACCCTTATTAAAAATAAATACTCAAGTAGTACAAAAGTCTGCAATTCAAGCCTTATGTGTCTCATACTGAAACTGGAGACAGTCAATATTAGTAGTCATTTAAAAAAAATTATAAATTGTTTTGAGTAGCTCAAGGTCACACACGCACTGTTGGTAAATCATCAGCAGAATTTAGTACACAAACCAAATCTTCTGAGACCCGTGTGCAGTTTTCACTACAAAACCTCACAGCTTCCTTCATTTACAAGGTCCCAGTGCTCCTCTGCAACAGCAATATCTCATTCTTATTCCATGAGAATAATCCAGTGAAAGTTAAACAAACCAACCTGCAAAGATAAGGGATAATTATACCTTTCAAAAGACTTGATATAAGAAGTTAACATCCTTTACTTTAAAAGTGTACCACACTCAGCTGAAGCATCAGTTGTACCCATTTCAAGAATCATTTCATTTTCAGATTAATCTCAGAACAGATCAGGAGCTCACACCCCCTGATCACCACCAGCATGTTGCTATCAGAGGAAGCACTTTGGTGCTGTGCATCCTGCTTCAAGACAATATTCTGAGCTTGGGTCTATGAAAAAACAAAGGCAGATCTTGCCCAGGTGAGTCCCAAATCTATAACATCCGAGAGCCTCACTTACTCCAGAAATTAAACTGAGAGGAGAAGAGACTAAGTCATTGTCATTTGTGGCAAAGCAAAACCCAATTACCACCAACCAGGGTGATATAAACTAATAAAATATTTTCATTGTTATTGTTGCTCATAAAGCCTTCAAAAGCTTTAAGAAAAATAGCTACAACCTATTGTTTCCAAAAAGGAGGAGCAGTACCAAAGAAACCAAAGAACAAAACAGTCAAAAAAGTCATCTGTATGCAGAATTAAAATAAATAAATAAATAAACAAACAGCACAACAGTAGTCTGGGGGGTTAAAATTGCAAATATTTCAAATTGAATATATGATCTGAGGAACTGTCTAAAAAAAGTGCTCTCAAGGATAAAAAACATTCATGCAAATTTCACTTCTGTTATAACAAAGTTAGTCTCCTTGAATTGGTGGAGCATGAGTTCCAATTAAGGTTGAAAAAAAAATACTCATGATACCATAAACATCTGCAAAACAATAGAGACAGTCAACAAAGATGGCTCCATACAAAACATTTACTGAAAGTCACCAACAGGATCCTTTCTGCTGTTGCATTTTGGATGCCAGATGGCTGGAGGGAGTTCCAGCCGGCAATTTCTTAATGAGAGACCCTCTGCCCAATATCATCAACATCCTTCAGATACAGCATCTACCCTGCTGAGGCATCCAAGAAAACCAGACATTTTACCAATGACTTCACCAGATTGGTCTTAGCTTTTTACAGTTTATGGAACATCATTTGCTGTTTTTCAGTTCAGCCCATCTAATCAGGACTAACTTTGCTTAGATATTTCAGCGATGAGGAATAAAATAAACCCAAGACATCAGGCTCCTAGCTGCCTGGTCAGCCCTGCTTTTAAGAGCACACCTATCCCTCATCACCTCCATCACTGCAGATTTCTAGCTTAACAGAGCCACCTCCCACCCAACAGCCAAACGTGTCATTCTGCCAGCCCTGCTCTGCAGTTAGAAACAATCCTGCTAGCCAAGCACGCCCACATCCTCATCTTGCATAGGTTTCAAGCTCTTTCCAGATCAAAGATGTATGTATCCTGCATGCTGAGATAAGGTAAGTTCTTCTTTTGGTGATCAAGGTACTAGACACTTAAAAATAGCTAAACTCTTTCCCAGGAGGGAAATTAGGAAGCCAAAATTCAAGGCATGTTCATGCAACACTTAGGAAATATGTTAATAATGGTGAAACATATCATAATGCCTTTGACAGCTTCTCCAAGTGTCTGCCACAGGTTTGGGGTACATCCTGGATGTTTTGATACTATTACACTCCCAGTAAGTTAGAGCTGGGTTAATTCGTTGTTCTGGTGTACCCTGTGCAACGTATTATGTTTGTAAGCCATGTGATGGATGAATTTTTCCCTCAAATCCAGCAAGTCTTACACTACTACTTATGTTCTAAGATATTTTCCAATGCATCTGAAAAAAAAGAAATTCAACTCATGTTTTGGGATCCTTTTCACCCATTGAACAGGAAGAAGGCTATAACACAATTCTTGTAGAGAAGAGACCCTGAAAACACCTCTCTAATACCTCCTGGTCAAGGCAAAGCTTTCATGAAGAAGGGTATGGATTTTTAGTGAGGGGCTGAGGCCATGCTTTGCCTGCCAAATCTGCTGGAGCATTTTCCCACTCTTGGCCCCACCGCATTAGGATTATTTTCTCTGTGTCAAAGTAAAGCTTCAGAATGTGGATAAAAAGAATGATTAGAGAAATTAAACATAATTCATCCCTCTAAGCAGGAAAAAGCCGGGCATCTCCTAACTTCATTCTAGCACACTGGACTGAGCACTGCAATTTTAGACCATCTTCTGTGTGCCTAATCACTTGCCATTTACTCCTATTGAACAGGTCCTTAATTAAATTCTCCTAACCAGTATAAGATAGCTGACTCTCCCCTTACAAAGCAAAGGCTTTTTAAATCATAATCTCCGCTATTTGTCCCATTCATTTGGCTGTAAATATCTATGGCTAACCTTTCAAGCAGGAGATTTAGAAAACTGAGGAAATCCATAGGTTCCACCCAAGGTAAATCACGGGCTTCCCCAAGCCATGAGAGGAAATCAATATCCCATATCCCGCTTACAAGAAAGTGAGGTAACATTTTGATACCTTTGTTCCCTATAAAGCTGTTTCATCAGTAAGTCCCTGCTGCACAAATCCAAGCTCATTCTGACTGTCTTCTCATGCTGCCATTGCTACTCTTGGTTAGAAGCTCATGGTCTCTGGATCCAGCTCCCTTTAGCAGGGCTCATACCCTCCTCCCTCCCCTGACTCCAGGTCCTGCTGACCTTTAAGCCCTTTTCTGGATCTGCTGAATGGTTTATAGGGGCCCTGCTCCTGTCTTATTGAATCTCTGTGAACCTCTCCTATATTCTGGTCCAGGGCTAGTACTCCATTTCGCTTTCAAATGTCTGATTTTAGCAACAACCTCAGCATTTTAAGGCCAGCCAGTCTTGTTAAATCTCTCTGTAAACATAAACCCCAAGCAGATCTTTTTAAAAGCCTCTGTAATTCATGCTTTCCATCTGCCTGTCAGACCACACGAAAAGATCCACGCTCTGTTTCTGGTTTCCTTTCCATTTCCCTCTTCCCCCCAGGAGCCTGCCCTGCTGTCACAAACCTACTCAAATTTGCAGAGATCCTGCCCAGCTATTATATTTGCCCAGTTAAATGGTCAACCACTTTCCAAAGATATGCATAGCAGATTTGTAATTATTGATGGGCAATAAAGCTTTGGGTAACCTGCTTTCAATAGATTTCTACATCTTTTTCTGAAATCCATCTATGCTTTTACCCAGCCATTTTTCATCCATTCATGTATTGGGGAAAAAAAAAATTAACTATGTAGAAAAAACCTTTAGCATAACTCTTACAACTTTACAGCACATTAATAAGATCCAAAACAAGAAAAGAGGGAATATAAGATAGAAAAAAGCCTCTCTGAATCCATACTAGCTATAAGTATACCCACACTGAAAACATGCCAAAGGATCCATCCTCACCCCTCACAGATCTGTGTCACAGAGTTCATTTAGTCAGAGCTTCTGTGTGAAGTCAGGAATCAGAATGTATCCCACATATCACCATCTCTTACAGAAAATTAATCCACAAATCAGTATACAACAAGATCAAGATTTTACTCTTCCAGACCATCAAAACAGGGTTGTCAGGAAGCAAT
The DNA here is from genome assembly GCF_028858705.1 of Grus americana. NCBI lineage: Eukaryota > Metazoa > Chordata > Aves > Gruiformes > Gruidae > Grus > Grus americana. Next base: position 28,594,570 of record NC_072859.1, read on the forward strand.
GTTTTCCCCCTGCAGTTTAGAGCTTGCAAGGATTTAAGATAAAATCTAAGATAAGGCTTTAACTCCCACATACAGGTAAATCTAATACTGCACAAAACAACATTCCAAACAGAATTATCCCCCAGGCGGGTGTCTCATCATGCCCCTGTCCACATCTGCCAAACTCACACCTGGGGTGAAGACAAACACGCGTTTACACTAGCATTTGGATAGAGCAGGCCTCAGATGTTGGTATGGTTAGCAATGGTTAGCAAATGGCCTGTTGCAGTTAGAACTATTAGCAACATCTTCTGGTCTTTAAGCATTTTCATCTCTCTTGATGTACTTGCTTCCACATGAACAATCAATGAGTCACTGTAAAAACACCCATCACCATTTTACACTGATGGCCATTTGCTCAGCCCTTGGCCTGTATTATGAGTGTGCATGGAATTGAATCTCCTGACCTCTGTACAGGACCTGGCATTACTATATCTGAAATTAAGAGCTTCTCATAGTTTCCTTGAAAATGTAAATCCTGCCACATAGTGCTGCCTTGCTCAGCCTGTGCAGAGTATAATCAGCTCCTAAAGGCTCCCTCAGGAAAGGCATATTATAATAGACTTTTCATACAGTCCAAGGAACTGCCTTACACTTTTCATGAATATGGCTGTCTTCCAAGCTCAACACCCAGCAAGCAACACAACATTTTCATTACACTCTTGTAATACAGGCACCAAGATCTTATTTTAGCGATTCCCAAGTATTTCCACAGCCCTTACTACTACATCCAGAGTTCTCTGCTAGTTCTCATGATCCACAGACCCCATCAGCCCCTCACACTGCTCTCCTGTACTGGAATTCACCCCTTCCCTCTTCTCCTCTCACCTTCAGCGCTTTCTAACGCTAAACTTCCTTGCAAACCTACCTTCTCCAGCTACACCACCTTGCACCCGCATTAGGGAGGACAAGCTAACTCATTCCCCCAGCTTTAACCTCTTCCCATCCCTGGCCACATCCCTCACATTAACACCACCTCCCCCGCACCAACACCACACCCTCCTTTCCCGCCGCCCTCAATAATTTCCACCAAATCCAGCAACCAGCCGTACAATTTAACAGTGAATTCAAAGCTACGGCGGGTTGACTTCGCTCTCGGGGCTCCACTGGCCGAGCCCCGGCCGCTCTCGGTGACCGGCAGCAGGTCACGGCGGGCATCCTCCGCCGCTCGGCACCGCACTTGGTGTCTTGGGTCAGGAGCGTCTCTTCCACTGATTATTAGATTCCCTAGAAACATAGAAATGAGGGGTACTGGCTGAAAAGGAATAGGTTTTAGATTAAAACATCTGTTAAAATGAAAATTCTGTTTTTTCTTCTTTTTTTTTTTCTTTCCCGAAGAAGTTTGCTTTGGAGATGAAATGCAAAACAGCATTGTGCAATTTCGGGGGCGGGGGGATGTCGTGGATTTTATTTCTGTTTTTCGAGCTTACGCCCAACAGCGGGTTGGGTTTTTTTTTTCCCTAATAAAATGGTAGAGAAAAATAAAGGGGAAACTGGGAAAGAACAGTAACAGGGCAAAGATAATTTCTGCAACAGAGCTTTAGTATTTCTGTTGAAACCCGGGTGAAATGAAGAGATGGAAATCGGAATTAATTTTCCCGCGCCTTAATTGATGCTAAAAGCGGCAGAAAACAGTAAAACAGCCCGTTCAGCTCCCCTTGTAACTATTTATACTCCTCTCGGTTCCATCTGTTCGGCTCTAAAAGTGCCGCCGTTCCCCCCGGGGCGGGCGGAAGGCCCCGAAGGCGGCGGGAGCTGGGAGCCGCCGTACGGGGTAGCGGCGCCGGCGGGGTTCCCAGGCAGCGGCAGCCCGCGGCCGCGCTTTGCCGGCTCGTCCTAGGGAGCTGCTCCTCCTCGTTTTTTCCACCTGCTTAATCACATTTAAATATATTAAATACTTTCCCATTGTTGTTCTGGCATAGAAGTAATTGCTGCAGTTGCTATGGGGATGTTATGACAACACAGGGGGGATGCCCGCATGATTAGAGGAGGCAGAGGTGTCCCCTCGCCTGGAGGACGTGGGAAGTTTGTGTGCCTGACACAAGTGCCCTGGGAACGCCTGGCCCGGCGCTGCGCTCCCACCGATGAAATCCTCTCGGGAGGGAGAGGGAGATACCTGGGGCTCGCACCCGCCGCTGGGGACAACGAAGAAGAGATGTCAGAGAGCGGGGGCGAGAGGAGGGCGGTGGGACGGGTAAAAGCCGCTTTCACCCGAGCGATGTTACCGCGGGCCCGGCTGCACCGGCAGCAGCTGTGTTTGCTCAGCGCCGGCACGCAAGGCGGGACGGCGGCACCGGCACAAAGGCCGCCCCGCCCCGGTGAGGGGCATCCGGGGCTGCCTCGCCGCGCTCCGTCCCGTCCCGTCCGTTCCCTCGTCTCAGAGACAGCGCCGGGCTGCGGGGCGGTTTCCAGGCCGGGAAACGGGGCGTCAAGTCCCGGGACAGCCGCAGCGGCGGGGCCCGGAGCCCTCCCGGGTCTGTGGGAGAGCCGGGGCGGGGGTCGGGACTCGCTCCTCGGCCTCCAGCTAAACAAGCCATCGCTGCTCCCGCTGGAGGGGGCCTGGGGACAGGCAGCCCGGGGGACAGCGTGGAAGCGGTACCGCCACCCTTCCTAGCCGCGGGTCTCCTCCCCTGGCCCCGGCGGAGGGGCTGTGCGGGGCTCCGGCAGGCAGCGGGGCGCACGCCGGGGGCTGCTGCGGAGCAAAAGGCAGGGCCGGAGCCGGAGGGGAAACGACCTCGCTCCGAGTCTCCTTTATCCCCGGGGCCTCGGCAGCAAGTCGGGTTTGCGGGGGGCGCAGCGAGGGCGGAGGAGGTGGGGTAGAGGCGGCTCTGGAAAAGAGTAGGAGGGTAGCGGAGCCTCCCCCGTCGGACTTAAAAATAAAACAACCGACCCCCCCGCTCCCCTTCCCGGTCCGGTGGGCTGCGGCGGCCGGCCCCGGCCCTGGAGGCCAGCCCAGAGCCGCTGCCCCCAGCGCCGGCACGCCTTGCCGGGCTGCCGAGGCAGGCTCGGAGCGAGCAGGGCGCGGAGAGGTTCATTTTAGGCGAAGGAATGTCATTTCGCTACTAAATGGTTAGTCTAATTTGATCTTTATTATGCTGTGGATTAGGGCTGATTCATATTAAACACTAGTGCAGTTAATATAACTCCGGAACGTGTCCCACTGTATGTACAGCAGCCGCTGTTACAGCCCCGCCGCTTCCTGCGACCCATGGATTAAGATTTAATTAACAGGGAAGTTTGCTAGCGCTCGCCTGCAGCCTCTCTGCTTTACAAATAATTTATACTCGGTTCCGCGGATTTTTATTCAAGTGACAGCATTTTATTTTACTCTAAAAAGGACCTGAATATTTTATGTTCTGCCAGAGGCTTGTGTATACGAACCTCTCCGAGGCAGCTTCAAGCTCGAGGGATTTTTTTATTTCTTTTTAATCTACGGGAATTACCTCAATAGGGACAATGTATCAGATTCTCTTACCCCCTCCTCCTACTCCCCCCCCAATTTAACAGCCTAAACTATCCATATGAAAGTTAATCGTCGTGATCCCCATTGTCGGTTGTATAAATCCAAGCTCAAGCCAACCTCCAAGACACGGCAACAATTCTGATAAATTGTCCTGCTCGGCTAACTACACAAGAATGGCTTTTATAATTAAAAGGGGAGCTGAGTTAAATCAACAGCTCCTAAGCCCTTCTCAACAAGGCTAGAATGGGAGAAATGTGGCGACCTAATTTCTTTAAGTAGCAGCTCTTTGTAGCCCATTCATAATCCTAGATATGGAAACCCATCCTGCACAAAGTCAGCTGCCAACCGAAAAAAGAAAAAAAAAAAAAGAGGGGGGGAAAAAGTTTATTCAGATGCTCAAAGTCCATCTTTTTTTTCCAGTCTAACATAACCCTGGCACTTTATAACCAAACAGACAACTCCTTTTCCAATTAAAGTGGAATTAGGAAACTCAATCAAATTAGCTCACTATTAAAGCCCTTCTTTATTAAACCGTTTTATTGTAGTAATATTAAGTTTCACCCGCTCTTGGAACACGAGACTTTAAAAAGTTTCCCTTGTGATATTGATTTGGCTGCTCCCAGGATGGATCAGGGTCAAAAGTATTTACCTAGGTGTAATCTGTAGTATTGACTTTTTTTTTTAAGAAAATCTTAAAATTGTATCCAGCTTGATCAATTGCGCGAGAGAAGGAAGAATTGCATTTTACTTGCTACCGTCCTTTGATTTTACCCCGGGGTTCCTTCAATAGCTACGGCAGGACGCGTCTCCTCCCAGACCCACCAGTATATTAACTGGTTGGTAGGAGCCGCGCTGTCAGCTCCGAGCCAATGTTTACACAGTTATATTTGAAGTGAGAAAGTAAACAGTCCAGCTGTGCCACGGAGCGGTTCGGTGGGATTAGGTTTCCATACCAACCAACTTTAGGAGCTTTTACAGTCTTAATTCAACCATGCACTGAACTTGTTCTTTGTGAGTAATAGTTTTTCTGGGCCAAACACTCCCAGAACTGATAAGAAAGTCGCGCTCGGGCCTTCGGAAGGATCGCCTCTCTGGATGCACGGGGGCACGCCCGCTGCCTCTGCCTCTCATTGTAATACATAAATAAAGAGAGGGAGTAACGCCTTCCTTACTTTTTGGTCTTGAAGAATAGTCGGAAAGCATTGCAAAAAAAAAAAAAAAAAGAAAGAAAACCAAAAGAAACAACAAAATAAAATTTTTTAAAAACTCCAACAAAACAAAAAAAAACAACCCACGCGTGTAGCCTGTACTCTTGAAATGCGGGGGAAGATTCGGAAGGACACACAGCTCCAAAAGTAAACCAGCGAAATCTTTCCTGCGCGTACACCCCGCACTGAGCTTGTGGGGTCTTAACTCATTCACGCCTGCGGCAAACATGTCCTTTCGTTCTCAAAAACCGTCATTATTATATATCCCTTCGCTTATCGTAATATAAAACAATCAAAATGCACATTCAGATTTCAGATACGAGGGAAAAGTACCTCTCCGCTGCTGCAGAACCCGCGGTCGGCAAGGCGGGCGTTTGCTTTAACCGTTCTTCTCTTCTCTGCGACAATGTCAGATTTCCTAAATGTGACAAAATTCGGCGAGGTATCGAAGGAAAAAAAAATCCTGCTTAAATTTACACCTCTGATTCCCCCCCCCCCCGGCATGAATAACAAAAAGGCCAGAACCAGAAATAAACGTATTTGACAATTTCGGTTAAGGAAATTGCTCTGGTTTGTACGCTTCGTTTTTATTTATAAATTTTCCGAAGAATATCTGTTTTGACCATGATAAAAATGTAGTAAACATGTTTGTACTAATTGCGTAAACTCCTTTAAATATTGACTGTACTCGTCAAATGAATTTCCCAAAACACACTTCCACCGTCTCATAAAATACCACTTGCCATTTATAAGACCGATTTTTTTTAATAGAAAATAACATTTATTTCTATGAAATGGAAACACAGAATTACCTGTTAGAAACAGCAAGAAGTTTGCTACATCGGAACAAGAAAGCAATTTTCTTGCAGATCACAAATGAAGGAGGTTCATTAAACCGTCATACACCATTGGCGCCGGGGTCCTACGGACAGTTACAAATATATCTACTTTCCAATGTTATATACAGATCGTAACATTTCTGGGGGCGGGAAGGAAAAGGCTTTCAATTTGACAATATGTTTAATCTATATGCCTGGTAAGTATTACAATGAGCTGTCTAACCTTTAGCTTAACGTTAATACCAAGTTCACCTACGCGTTACATTAATAACTTAGATTTCCATTTTATAACATTATACACTTGCTAGTATACATATATATATGTATGTGTGTGGGAAAGAGAGTGTGTGTGTGTGTACACACCCCCACGACGCACCAAGGATATCCATGCTTATGGCCATAAGCAACAAAGAGTGACTCATGTCTGGACAATGAAAGTGCACCTTGATCACCGTTTTAATACACCTACGTCTGTCCGCGCCGGGCTCCGCACGCAATCATCGCCTGTACGGGGGAGAGGGGAGAGAAAGCCACCTGTGTCCGTCCACCCGTGCCTACCTAGCTACCCCTACACAGATGAGCTTTAGGAAGCCGCCCCCGCTATTGCTTCTCGGGGGTGTTGTTGACCATGGGCCCGTAGAGCCCGCCGGAGTAGACCTGCTCCTTGTGCACGGCGGAGCGGTCCCGCATGAGGTCGCTGAAGGCGTAGTCCACGGGCGGCCGGAACCCGAGGGTGGGCATCAGCCCGGCCGTGGAGTAGGGGGTCATGAAGGCCAGTCCCCGGCTGTGCGCCGAGTAGGCGAGGCGCAGGGGGTTGAGTCCCAGGTGGGTGCCCAGCGGGTAGGCGCCGGCCTCGGCCCCGAAGTGCGTGGCGTTGGGCTGCAGGGGGGAGAAGGCGGAGCGGCTGCCCAGCGTGCCGATGGCGGGGGCCATGGCGCCGGCTATCAAGGGCCGGTGGTGGGCGGCGGCGGCGGGGGTGGGCGGAAGGCCTTGCAAGGCGCCGTCCCGAGCCCAGCCCTCCTCGGGACCCTTCTCCGGGCCGCGGTTGTTGAGGATCTGCTCGATGGCCTGTACCACGTCCCCGCCGCAGCCCTGCAGCACCAGCTCCAGCACGCTGCGCTTGTGCGCCGGGAAGACGCGCGTCAGGATGTCGATGGGAGTCCGCTGCCGGCCGCCGGCCGAGGGCGACGGGTCCTGCTCGTCCTTGTCCGCCTCCGAGCCCGAGTCCGAGCCCAGCGGGCTGATGGAGCCCGGGCTCTCCTCCCCCTCCTTCGGGCCCTTGGAGACGGGCGAGCTCAGGAAGGACTCGCCGTCCCCGTTCTCCGAGCCCGAGCCGTGGCGAGCTTCTGGGGAGGAGGTGCCGGGCACGGACTCGCCGTCCGGGGACAGGGGCTTCCCGCCCGCCTGCTGCGGGGTGACGGCGCGGCTCGGCAGCAGCGTCTTGGGGAACAGCTCGAACTTCTGCATCTTGGACTCTGCGGGGCGCGGGGGGAGGGGGGAGAAGGAGAGAGACCGTCAGTGCGGCTGCCCCAGGCGGGCCCCGCGGAGCGTCCCGGCTGTCGGCGGGGCCACTCGCCCGCTTCGCCGGGGGATGCCGCCTGCAGGTCCGCGCCCCATCACCCCCGGCCCCTTCTCCCCCCCCCCGCGTCGGGCCGGGCCGGGCGCACAGCGCGGCCTTACCTGAGGCGCCGGCGCCTCCCTCGCCGCCGCCGCCGGCGCAGACGGAGCCGAAGACCTCGTACGCGGGCCGGGGCGGGATGATGCCGTTGGCGGCCGCCAGGGCCAGCCCCTCGGCGGTGCCGTACAGCAGCTGGAGCTCGCGGGCCTCGTTCTCCTCCTGCGCCTGCTGGCGGCGCAGCGCCACCTGGGCCGCCATGACGCGCTGGCGCTCGGCGATGAGGGTGCACTTGGCGCACATGCAGTCCTTCCAGCGGCAGTACCGCTTGTGGCCCTTCAGCGCCGACACCACGCCGTGGTTGCGGCAACGGGCGCACTTAGGCGTTCGCGGGTACTTCTCGGCCGCCCGCAGCAGCAGCGGCGGAGCCCGCAGCAAGCTCCCGGCTACGCTCACTGGCAGCGTGGCTGCCGCTGCCGCCGCCGCCGCCGCCACCGAGCTGGGGGGCACGGGGGGGGGCGCGGCGGGCACGGTGGGCAGCTCCGACCGCAGCTCCATCCTGGCAAACCCGCCCCGAAAGAGCGACCCCCCCTCCCCGGCCTCCCCCAAAGCAACGCGGGGCGGGGGAGCCTCCGCGGCGTACCCGCGCCCGGACGCGGAGAAGCTCCTGGCGCCTTCAGGCGCGATCACGGGTGGGGGGCATGCAAACCCCAGCGCCTATCGCCTCGCCTCGCTCGCCGCCCCTGTCCCCCTGCACCGACACACGGCTCCGGAGTGGGGTTCAAGGGAGCAGGGGTCGTCGGGAGCCTTTCCGCGCCTTCCTCCCCCCCGCCTCCGCTCCCGAAAAGCGACTCTAAGACAAGAAAATCCAAGAAAACTTAGATCTCTCTCGCTTCCTTGCTCTCCATGCGCATCTGGCAGGGCAGCACCAAGTCCATCGCGGCGGGCTCAAAGCCGAGCTCTCCCGTCTGCACTTGCGGGATCGCCGCTCCCCACGGTGCCCCGGTGAAAACCCGAGCTGTTCCCTAAGCTCAGCTCCCCCTTCCCCCTTTAACTACGATCCCAGATTCAAAGTGTCCCTTCAAAGAGCAATCCGGCACCTCCAACGACAGGATCCCTCGCCACAAGACGCGGAGACTAGTATCCAGGAGAGAATAAAAAAAAACAACAAAAAAAAAATCACCCCGTCTCCCGAGCAGCAGCACCGCAGCCGGACGGAGGGGCCGGCAGCCCGCGGCCAGGGGAGCCCTCGCCCCCGGCCCGGCTGGGCTCACCCGCCGCGGCGAACCCGAGCAGGCGACCGGCGTCGGAGCAGTCGGAGCAGGCAGAACCGACGGGAGGGCCAGAGCAGGCAGAGCGGGAGCAGGCAGAGCTGACGGCAGGGCCGGAGCAGGCAGGGCCGGAACGCCGCAGGCTCCCGCGCCCCCCGGGACACGCCGCCGCCCCGCGCCGCCTGGCGCGTGCGGCCCGCGCGGCCGGAGCTGCAGGCAGAGCGCGCTGGCCGCCGCGCCGCCCGCCGCCACTCGCGCTATTGTTGCGCCCCGCGTTGCCATTAGGCAACATTTGACAACAATGTGGCGCCTGCTATTGGCCAGGGGCGGGAAGCGCCGCGCTGATTGGCCGTCCGACGGTCCGCCGCGTCCGCCCGGCGGCTGCTCGAGCGCGCCGCGCCCGCGGAGAGCCGGGAGGGTCCTGGGGGGACCCGCGGGGAGAGCGGTGTCCGCGCGTGTGCGTGTGCTCCTGCTGCGTGTGCGTGTGTGCGTGCGTGCGTGTGTGCGCGTGCAAAAATCTGTCCGATTTCTCGCTACTGGGGAGTTTGGCTTTTTTTGTGGGTTTGTGGTGGTGTGGGTTTTTTTAATCCGGTGGAAACGGTATTTGCCTTGCCAACTGTTTGACTTTTTTTTTCCTGGGTGTCACTTGTCAAAAGGGTGGGGGAAAATGTACTGTGGAAGGTGACAATTCAATTTATGGTCTCCCCCCTCCCCTTGGAGATTTTGTTTTATAATAGTATGTAATGATGCCTCTCTCCTTCCCTTTTCCTCCCTTCCTTCCTTCCCTTTTCCTTCCTTCCTTCCTTCCCTCTTCCTTCCTTCCCTTTTCCTTCCTTCCTTCCTTCCTTCCTTCCTTCCTTCCTTCCTTCCTTCGTCCGCTCGCTCCCCCCTTCCCTTTCTCTCTCCCCCCTTCCCCTCTCTCCCACTCCACAGCTGCAGGTGAATTTTGCAGGTGCTGCTGCAATGGGAGAAGCCCGAGGTGAGTATGATTTTCCGTATTTTCGTTGCGCTGTAGGCTGGGAGAGCCCTTCCCGCCCTTCGCTCCCCAGAAAGTGAAGTTCGTTCTTTCCCTGCCAGCTGGTTGCGTGACTACATGTTCAACAGGCGCCTTCCCCGCGGGGACAATAAACCCGAGGGGCTGATTTTTGAGGAGGAGGCTATCGGGCTGGTAACTGTATATTAACCCCGAAGCTTTTGTTTTAGCATTAACCACCCGGGTTTGACGTCACCTTCGCTGGTAGCGGGGAGGAGGTAGCACTTCGGTGGGAAATAACGCCGTCTCCTTTCCCCAAGGCTCTCCCGTTTCCCACGAGGGATCTCCATCCTCTTCGGCACTTTTGGAAGTTCTTTGTTACATGTGTCCGTAACTCCTTCCCGGTAGCGGGAACCGTCCGCCGGTCGCTGCTCGCTAAGGTTCTCCTCTCCGCCGCCCCAGCATCCCCACCTGCGCGGTCACACGCTGCGAGATCTTCCCCCGGCGCCTCCCCGGGTGGGCTGTGGGGGGCTGCCCCCGGGCGAGCTGCCTGCCCCCGCGGCACTCGGGCACCCGAGCCAGGAGGAGAGAGAGCCCTGGCTTTGCTCTAAACGTGCCGGAGCTGCCCGCCGCTCCCTCCGCGGCCGGGAAAGCGCGCACAGCCGCGGTGTGCCGCGGAGGGCCGCGGGGCAGCCCCGCGCAGGACAGGCAGCGCTCGCTGATGCTCCGCTGCCCCTTCCCCTTTGTCACACTCCTCCTGTGGGTGCGAGAAGCACAACTGCAGAGCCCTAAAACTTGTCAATATTTTTATTACACTTACATCCTTCTTCCTCTCTCTCTGTTTTTTTTCTTCCCCCCAAAATGAACGCTTTCCCACACGACTTTCTGTGTGTGCAGCTGCCACTCACTCCTTGTGATTTAGGTGTTATAACACCTTTATTTAATACAGCCGCGAAGTCAAAATAGCCGATTTAATTTTATTCGCAACCACTAATTTTACTCTCCGGGGAGAATTACTCAGATCATCTGATTTAATTTGAAATTCGTAGAACTCGATCAGACTGAATAAGAAACATTTAAAATATTGCTTTATGTTGGCTTACCATGGATAAAATGTTGTCCCTTCTTCCTGGCAGTTTAGTTTGGGTTTACGATGGGGATTTTTTCTGCAAATACCTTCCCCTTTCTCCCCTGAGGCAGCCTGCCGTCACCAACAACACTGGACACGGGTTACACTGATTTCCCCGGTTCCCTTTTCTTTCAGCTTTCATTTAAATTAAAGGGCTGGGTTATCCTTTCCGTTTATGGCGGTTTTAAACTATCTATTTTGGAAAGAGCCGTAGCAAAAACACCCAACAGTGGGTCATTAACCAGCCAGTGAAATACGGTGGTTTCTGTTCAGAGCCTCATGCCTTTAGTTGCAAACATTGCAAACCGTGGTGTAGAAGTTTGAACACAAAAAGTGTAGCATCTCTATCCCAAGGCGTTACATACAGTTTCCGTAGGCTCACGCAGCACGTCCCCCAGTGACTATATAGGAAGAGTTAGGACACAATGTCCTAGCGCTGTGCGCATAAACACCCAGTGCCTGGTTCTGATGGTTACCCCAAGTCAGCACTAGAGACACCCCCTCCTCCAAAACACTTAACCATATACCGCTTTCAAAATACTACGCTCAGCATCAATCCAACATCGAAACAGCCGGGTTTTGCTCATCAAATGTTTGTTGCAAAAACATACAACGCAGCCCCAGGATTCAGCAAGTGCTGAGGATATTTGTCAAAAGCTCCCCCAATATATCACGAGCGTTTAACGGTTTCCCACCCCCTGCTTCTTTCTTCCCAGCCCCGCAAGGGCAGGCAGCAGCCCCGGCGCGGGCGGGTGAGCGCCCCGGAGGCGGCGGGGGCTGAAGGCGAAGCCGCTGCCCGCGGCCCCGCCGCTCCCGGGAAAGCGCCGCTCTTCGCCAGACCCGAGGCCGAGGCCTCTGCGGACTCGGCAACACTGCTCCGGGCTAAGTGAGACGCTGCTCTTTCCTCCTTCCAGCTCTGGTCGCTGAAGGGGGGCACTTTCAAACGGGATCCCAACATTTTTTGTTGTTGTTTTCTTACGACGTGCCTTTAGAAAAAGAGCCCGGGAGCCCCGACTCTCACTTTTCACTGATTTGATGTTTTAATAATAATCATTTCTCCCCTCTCCTTATTTTGCCACGGAAGCTTGGACTGTGAACCCAGACAACCAGTGCACATTTCACAGATTTTATTCAAACAAAACACAACTTGGCCGTGAGTTAGCCCGGATCAGCCAAGCCCTGGCCAGGGCTTGCCATGGGGTAAGAGCTTTCTCCAGCTTTTTGCCCCGGCCTGCCGGAGCCCTGTGTCTGTGTGAGTGTACGGGAGGCAGTGGGGGAGTTGCTGTTGCCGCCCCCCTCTCCCCCTCCCGCTTCTTCCCCCTTCTCTTCTGCTGCAATTCATTTCTGTTTGACGAGGCACAATAAAATCTTCATGTACATCCCTGCTCTTGTGTTTTTCTTGGAGGGGGGGGGTGTTTGTTTTAGGAACCCACAGAGAAGCCGTGCTCTCGCTGCAAGGGCGGGTGTGCTGAGGAACCCGAGCGGGACGCCGCGATGTTCCGAGGAAAGAGAAATTCATTCCTCCAAAACCAGCGAAATGCAACTTTAAAGGCCCGAGACTTGTGTCGCTCCCAGCTTGGCTCCGGGAGCTCCTTCCACCACCGTCAAAGCCGAGGCGTGGACCCAGCTCCTCGCTTCCCCCCGCAGGGGCTCGCCGGGCCCCGGAGGAGCAGCCCAGGTTTGGCACAGGGTGTCTGGGCCAGCTCCAGGGCCCGGGGCGAGCAGGTCCCCCCACGGCGAAAGCCCTGCCCGGGCCGGGCTCAGGCGGTTGATGGCCCCGCGGAGCCCACCCGGTGTGTGGGGGGGTCAGAACCAGAGATTACGGAGCACAGCGTCGCCCCTGGCTTGGGCGATACGCGTGAAAAGCGACGTTACTTCGTTACAGGAATTAAAAGAAACGCCGCGTTTCGTTGCGTGGTGCCCCGGTTGCTGCTTAATTATCCCGCCATGTGTTTGGCAGCCTCCAGAAACGCACGAAGTCGGTGCCCACGACCCAGTGCTCACATCTGGGTCAGCTCCATAAAACACGAGACGATTTTTTTTTTTTTCTTTAAGCAGCGCCGATCTTCCCGGTGTTTATTTCTCTCCTCATTCCCATTCATTCATCTAAAGGCTTCCTATGCATCGCTGCTCCCGTGCAAAAGTTTGAGAGGGCTGCATGCAACGGTGCTGCTGCATCTTCCCCCAATTACAGTAGTAAAATCTTAATTAAAAAGAGCCCGTCTATTGGCTGCCATGTAGGAGAAGGCAGACACGCACGCCCGGAGGCAGCGCAGCGCCCGGAAGCATCCCAGAGAAATATAGTTCTTGATTAGTGTATTTTCATCTCGTTCTTAGCGGAAGACAGTTTGTAAGTACCTGCTAATGTTAGTGCTCTTTAAGGTTTCAATTGTTCTAGGGGGTTTGCCATTGACTTTTTCATTATTTACCTACTGAATCAAAGTAAGCAAATGCCATCTGTTTCCCTGCTGCTATCATCTTCACTTTTAATTATCCGCCCAGCAGCCTAATAGAGATGATATTAAACTAAATCTTTTTGACATTAAAAGTAATTATCCCCAAACCAATATTACAAGAATGAAAATTACCCTTCCCCCCCACCAAGAAAAAGGCACATTCCTCCTAGCCCAGGCAACCTCTTCAGATCCCGGAGCGGGGAAAGGTAGACGGAGCTCCCGTTAGCCCGGACTTCTCAAGTATTTGAAACATTATTAACTCGATTTCCCCGCTCCCAGTGGGGGAGGAAAAAGAGACAAGGGAGAGAGATTTGTGGAAGGAAATAAGGGAAATTCGGGGTTCCGAATTATCCTGCGTGGGCTCCTTTCCGCCCCGCAGCCCAGCGGCTGCTCCGCAGGGACCCGCCCGGCTCCGCACCCGGGATGGGCGGCGGGGGAGGCCGGGGCTGCCTGACCCCAGCGAGGCACCCGCCGGGCCCGGCACAGGGCCCAGCACGGGCTTCTAGAAAATAGCGTATCATAAATATGCACACTCGCCGTGTCTCGAAGTGCTTTGCACCATCCAACGGCACTGGTCGTGTGTGATGCATTGGCGTTGAGGGGACGGTCATTCTAGAGACATTAGGAGCGGGTTCGTAATTAAGGGGAGGACGGCGGGTCTTCTAACAGATGGTCGCTTGCTGAATTACCGCTACAGAGTCATTTCACTTAGACTCAAACTTCTCCGCCATTTCTCCTCCGACTCGCTTTAATATGTGCCGGAGCCGCGTCCCCCATTTCCTTTAATATGTGCTAAACTGAGCTAATTTTAATTGCATGTTTCAACTTTGCTAATTAAATAGAGTGGTCTAATTAAAAGTGACTAGGGAACAGTTTTAATTCAACCCTCTACTTTTTTAACAATCCATTATGCAACAAATCCAGGGTAAGCCCTCCCTTTAAAAAAGCTACAGATGATTGAGTTTTTACACCTTTTTACACGCTCACAATGGGGAGACTTGACCCAACATATGTAGCGGCGGGGCTGGGCCCCCCCGGCTCCCCGGTGGGGTATTGGAAACGGGCTGTCTCGCTGCTGCTGCCCTGCCTGAGCGCTGCTGGACCCGGTTGCCTCCCGGGGCCTCCCCGCTGGAAGTGCTGAGACTATTAGCCCAGCGGAGGTTAGAGTAGCACATCCCCAAGACAGCAGCCCAGGATTTGGGAAAATCGGGCTCTTTACACGCTTCATCTCTTCACCAAGTGCTCATTAGGTTGTTAACCTCTGGTTCACATGAAAGGGGCATGTGATGAATCCCCTCCCGAACAAATGGGCGCATCCCCCTTCAGGCACTGAACAAAGCCCTTAAAATAACTCCACAAGAAAGCCTTTAGTTGTTACTCTAAAATTTCTTTTCTCTGAGAGCTTGTGCCCATCCACACACACACGCACACAGACACACAGAAAGAAGAAAAGCGCACGCACACACAAGAATCCCCCCCACACACACACCCCGTGCGCTGGAGCTAAAAATTAAAAATCCGGGTTCCGTCCCCCGGCCCTTTGGCGCTGGCGAATGGTCCCCCGGGTTTGGCAGAGATTTGGACTGGGGCTTCCCAAGGGAGGGGAAAAAAAAAATCTTAATCGCTTTAGTGGAGCGGGCGGGGGGGAGGCAGCCTCTCCCTGCGGAGGGGGAAAGCCAGGCGCCCCCAGCCGGGGGGCAGCCCTCTGCGCGGGGGGGCCGCGGGGGGGCCGATCCCCTCCCGCTGCTCTCCACTTCTCCCACCCGCCCCCGAGAGACAAGTTGAGCGGGTTCAGAGGTGTAGAGGACGCGGGCAGGAATTCCCCTTCCCGCAGGGGGAGCCCAGCGAGGGCCGGGGCCGCCCGGGAGGGGGGGGGAGCCCAGCGCCCCCCCGCCGCCCCGGCCCCACGGCGGGGCCGCCCGGAGCGGCTGTCCCTCTCCCCGCTGGAAGCACGGGCGGCGGAGCGGAGCCTCTCCTTAACCAAACCGGCTCACCTTGGAAGGCAATGCTGCCGCGCACTCCCGTGTACAGGGCGCGTATTGTTAATTGAGGGATGGCCGGGAGAGCGAGGGAGACCAGCGCCTGGCTCCCGCATTCCCACAGCTCTTGTGTATGGATTTTAGGCTCTTTAAGACCTTTCCTTTTCTCTCTCTCTCTCTCTCTCCCTCCTTCTCCCTCTCCCTTTTTATTTCCCAGCCCCTCGGGCATGGATTAAAGTGACAGACAATTTTCCCTTCGCACCTTATTGATGGTTAAATGCACTTTGAGATAATGCGCGGAGGGCGGCGGGGGGGTTCTCGAGAGAGCGGAGGTTTTGGGAGCGCTGCAGCTCTCCGCGGGACGGTGGAGAGGGCCCCGGGCAGGCAGCTGCGGGGCGGGGGGGCGGCTCGGCACAGGCTGCCCCCCCGCTCCCCTCCTCTCCCCATCACCTTGCAGGTGGCTGCGGGACAGCGAAGCGTGTCAACTGCGCTTGCCGTGGCACAGGAAAACACGCGTGTGCCGCAGCGTCTCCTGCAGCCGTGGGCCTGCGGCTTGGAAACACACGCTCACACACGCACATGCAGGTAAAGGAGGAGGCAGCAGTTTAGAGCCAGAATGACTCAGGAAAGCTCCGCTCTGTTAATTTACTATAGGGCGCTCCGAGAGGTTCATTAAAAAGGCTCTTGTCAGCTCCCTAACGATCCGAGAGCTTTTTAATTATATTTTATATTCCTTTACCCGTCCCCTAACTTCAAACACATGGTAAAAAGGATTTGCTGTTTTGTTTCAGGTAAAACCTAATAATTAAAATTCAGACCCCGTCCCATGCATCTGCTTCGCCTTTGCCAAATGAATTGAAGGGAGAGAGAAAAGCGATTTCATTGAGATCACAGATGGGGTGCAGGTTTTTGGAAGAAATTTGAGAAACACCATTGTCCAGAATCAAAACTCTATGTCTTGCCCCACAAAGGGGGCTGCTTTAAGCCCCTCAACTTCTATGGGGCTTGTTTTTTAAACTTTAAGTGTTCCGCACAATAAGCTGCCACCAAAATGTCACAACCACTCTGATTCCAAGTGTGTCTCGCTGCAAAGGGTGCAGAAAAATGAAGGGAGCAAAGGGAAGGAGTGTAATTAAAAACCCTCCAGCTCCCTCATGCCTGCTGGGGGCACGGCGGCCCTTTCGGGGCGGGGGCGGCCGGGGAAGTGCCCCCGCCCGTGACAGACACCCCGAGGTGCGGGGCAGCTCCCGTCCTGAGCGGCTCCCGCGTCTGCCCTGCCCCAGCCCGGCTCGGCACATCGGAGCGCTTCCATATTTTGGAGGCTAAATTGTTTCATTAGCCGAAAGCAGAAGATTAAGCCTTTTATTTTTATTCATGATCATGACAGCCCCAGTCGGATTTGCCGGAGGATTCCCCTCCCTCCATGTTTGTTGCCCTAGGAGCTCAGGAGCTTAACAATCCTGCCGGAACGCGATAGATAAATACAACCTATATCGTTAAAGAGACATATTCAGCGTGTTTGCGGAGGGGCGGGAGAAGAGAGCCGGTTTAATAGCATCATCAAAACCCACACGCACTTAGGGAAAAAAAATTCTTGTATTCTTTTTACAGTCAACATACGCTATTTAATGGGGCCTTATGCAAACACAGACTTCTCTTAAGTTAACGACGGACCATCCGCAATCTACCACGGCACTGCGCCGGCTGCCATCAGTCCTGCGGGACCGGGCAGTGCTGGGGCACTGCCAGGGCTTTCGGCTCCGTGGGTTTGTTTGGTTTGGGGTTTTTTTTGTTTGTTGTTTTTTTTTTTTTTCCCCCGGTAATGCCCCATTTTTTCGTGCGTGCCCCGTCGCACAGAGCAGGGCTGAGCGTCCCCATCTCCGCCCACGCCCGTGGGGATGGGCCGGCCCCACGCTCGCCAAAGGCACGGCAACGAGCGGCCGCGCTCCAGCTGAGTTGCTTTTTTTTTTCCTCTTTCGATGTCTCTTTTATTAATTTTCACTTTTTTTTTTTTTTTGAGGGGGCGGACGGGCACTTTTCGCCGCGGCTGTGAGGGCAGAGCCGGGCCGGGCCGGGCCGGGCCGGATCTGTGCCCAGTGTGAAAGGAAAGGAGACCCCGGGGAGCGACTTCGCACCGGGGGCACCCTGATCAGTGCGCGGCTTCACCCCTGCCCGCCCCGCGGCCGTGTGCCTGGCCGGTCACTGCTCCGCGTGGGCGAGCGGTGTTACCGCTCCTGCCCGCCCGCCCGCCGCCGGCGCTCCGGTGCCCGGTGGGGAATTTTCCGTCATCAGCTTCTCCCCAGCCCGGGAGGAGCCGAGGGGCGGCTGCCGGGCGCGGGCGGCTCCCTGAGGCACTGCGCCCGCTCGGGCGTGGGGGGCGTTTTCTCTGCCCGCCCTGTTCTTTCGCGCCGACGTTTTCACGGGGGAGCCCGCCGGCCCCGAGGTGCGAAGGCGCGGTTTGCCATGGCGCCTCCTGCGCCTGGCCTGGCGCTGCGGCTCCATCCTGGCCTGTGCCAGGAGGGTGACGGGGGTGTCCCGCTCCCCACGGGGCAAATCCCTCGGCAGGAGCGGGCAGGGCGGGCGGTGAAGGGGCCCGGTGCGGGACACCCGCGGGCCGTTTCCGCCGCCGCCATTTCCTTCGCGCTGCGGCCGCCGAGCCCAGGCGCTTTCCCCTCAAACCCGGGAGCGGGCCCGTCCCTGAGGAAGCAAACTCCGCCCGAGCGGTCGGCCAGTGCCGCCTGCGGGCGGGCAGGAGGAGGGAGGGGGTCCCTGTCGCGGACACGGCGGGCGCCCGCCGAGGGGACAGGAGCCGCTAGCGGGGCCGGTTCTTTTCCCCGCGCTGTCCCGCCCCGGCGCCCTTCACGCACAGGCGGGTACTTGCCCGGGTCGCTGCCGCCTTCCCTCCTCCCTGCCCCGCGGGAGCCGCTCCTCGCACCTACCGACGGCGGGCAGGCCTCGATGGCGGCTCCTCCAGGCCATCTTCCGCGCCCGCCTGCAGTAGCCGGGGGACACCGGCGGACGACGTGCCGGCCCTGATCGCTAACAGAGAAGCCGCTGGTTCTTCTCCCCCTCTTTTCAGGGCATCTCTCTGTGTGCCGAAAAGGGCCCTGGAAGTTAAGGACGCCCCAGGGGGGCAGCAAGGCTGAGGTGGCCTTTAGCCCGTCGGCCGCTGCTCCTCAGCTGCGGCCTGCACCCGGCGCTTCCAGGTAACTCCCGGTAGAGCGGCCGGGAAACTTGGTATGAGCCCCCGCAAAAACCAGGGAGGAGGAAAAGTCCTGACACACTTGTGAAGCACACACTTGGTTGTGAGGCTTTTGGAGAAGTGCAAGTGACAGGAACTGCTGGCCATCCGCGAGTTCTGCCAGCAGCAACCGGAGCGGAGCTTGAGAGCGGGACGGAAAGGCACTGGTTCCTGCAGATGAGGAAGGACGGCAAAAGTGGTGTTTGAAACGGGATAAAACCACGGGATGAGAAGACAGAATGGTTAGTTCTCAGGCATAAGTTATGCTGTGCCGTTAAGCACACGATACTAAGAAAACAGTTGCTCCAAAAGGTTGAATTTACAGGGCACCGAGCAATATTGTTACCACGGGGGAAAAAAAAAAGCTTGAAGAAGTCATGCAAACTTCTTTTTTTTTCTTTATTTTAATTTGGTTGAAGAACTGTCCTGCTTTTTCCTCCCAGCTCTGGAGGTTTTCATTCCTTACACAGGACAAACTAGTTGTCAAGAAATCTTAGATCAAAAGGACTCGTCCATCTTTTTTGGTGGTTGGTGCTGGAGTAGAGACTTTCTTCCCTTGAGATAGCATTGCTAAGAAATAATCACTGATTTTGAGACCAGCATTACAGTGGGTCTATGTTTAAGTTTATTTTTCTAATGTAATTCCAAGACTGGATAATACTTTCTTATAAGAATGGGGCCTCCTTTTCATTATTGGTAACATTTTTTCCCCTGTAAAATGATTGATTTCCTCTTTAGTGAGGAGGAGGCAATATTCTTCTGCAGTGCTTAAGCAATGATATATACTATTACATTGTACAGCATGTATAAAGTCTTCAGCCTTCTTCAGCCTTATTAATTATCATATGAACCCTACCTACTTTATTAATAATTATTAATGCTTTTTCCTAGCAGTACATAAATAACCTGAAAATCCATTTTCTGTCTAAGTGGATTGCCTATAATTAAAAATATCTGTGATTATGGTAACTGAAAGATTTTTTTTAAATCCACATTACACTTTGAGGGCAATCAATTCCACTTTCTCTTGGAAGATAAATGGCCTTGCTATAAGATTCTCATAAGCAAGTAATGATAAAAAAAAAATCTTAATTTTTAGAATGTTTTTAAAATAATGGGAATAACAATTTATTGGAAGAAGGAATCCATTGGAAGAAGGAATCCATTGGAAGCTGGAATTTCAAATACAAAGATCAAACCTAAGTTAATATTTCTGTAACGACACTTTATTCTTAACAGCTTTTCTGACAGTATAATTTCCATTGTTGTTCTTTCATACTATGCTTCAGCTGCTCTTCATTTATGAGCTTGATTCTTATCCTGCTGTGACCAACCCTTTTTCACCAACCCAGTAGTGCATAACTGCTATAAAGTTAGTTTAATTGGTCTCCTAAGGATTCAGTCTGCTTATGGGAAATTATTTTACTACAGGATGGTATAAAGGCAACATGGTGACTCTTAATACTATTGCCTCTTTCAGCACGGAGAGCGTGACTTGGGTGTGGCACGGTCAGATGTGCGGTGCCATTTCTTAAGAGCCGTAGCACCTAAGTATATCTCACAGTATTTTTTATTTGACCTCAGTGAATCTTAAAGCAGGCATCAAGCAGAAACTAGATTATGGGATCCATTGGTGTTAATCTAACTTTTATTTGCTTAATTATTTCTGTTACTAGCAGCATTTTTGTTTCAATAAAAAGTAGAGTTTTCAGATCACTACTTTGATTCATTTTGGAAAACTATGATAATTTAACAAGGAATTGGTTTGATTCCAGAAGTAGACTATGATGGCAGCTGGATAAATGCTAATAGAACTAGGAGGGTGTTTGGAAAGCAAAATTAAGAATTCTCGAAGGGTTAACTGGTTAGAATGTGTATTCTGTTGAATCTGGTGGTTTTTGATTGATAAGAAATACTGCTCGTGATTCCTTGATGACAAGAAGGCAAATATGGTCATAAGCATTACCTGAAGGAAAAAATACACTTGAAAACTTCTAAAATACAGGAAATGATGAAAGAATGCTATAGCTGCCAAATTGTCAAAGGACTAAACTGCACATTTGCCTTGAAATTGCTTACAAAATGAAAGGAATCTTTTGTATCTACCAAGACTTCCCAGTTGAGAGTACTTTAATGCTTTTAAAACCTGTGCGTAAAACCACTTTTCATATGATTAGGGAAGATTGGTAAACTAAAAGTTAAAATGGATTGAACAAACTTTACAAGGAATTGTAATCCTGAAAGCCTCAGTTCATTTTTTTTGTACATTAGAGGATACTGCAACAGTCACACAATGTCTTATCCACCTTCATCTAAACAGTGAAAAAGTAGAAGTATTTTTCAGCAACTCAGTGCTCTCTGCAATTTGCAGGTCATACTTAAGTTCTAAAAAAAAAAAACCCACCCTAGATTTTTTTCAGTTAGATCCACAAAATAATTTATTACGTTCCTCTGCAGATGTGAGTTAATAATTGTCATTAAAAAAAAAAATCCCTTCTCTGTTGCCACCACATTTTGGAAATGTTTTTCCTTACACAACAAAAATCCTAATTAATCAGGGCATAGAAAACAGGCAAATAGACCTAGACAAAATGAAAAATATTTTTATGTACGTATTAAAATAATTTGAAAACTTCTAAAATGGCTGAAACAGAATGGGAGGTTTCCAATGACATCAAATTAGGTATCTTAGTAAATTTCAAAAAGATCACGAATAGGATGCTGTAGTTATAAGATGTAAAATACCTATGAATGATAGTAACTCATGATAATGGGGACTGTGACGATAGGTTAAATAAAGCTAGAGGCAAATAAAATGATGGGAAACACACTTCGAGGTAAATGAAAACATATTCACTGTTTTACTAAAAAAAAAAACCACCAGAGTAGCATTTCTCTTTAAGAAGAAAACTGTATAAAGAGGAAGATAATAAAGGGAAATTAAGTCACAGGTAAAGTACTAAGATTGTACTCAAAACTATTTGAAGGCACTGTCTTAAATCCTCAGAGTACACAAATATCTTGCTGGGCCCCGCAGCAGCAGCAGAGCCACGCGAGCCAGCGCACTAACGGCTCCAATTGAAAGACCCAGACGAGGAGAACAGAGAAGAGCACGCCTGTGGAAAGTTAACTTTTGGAAAACACAAAACTAAACTACTGACAGACCTTGAGGAACAATTGCCAAAGGTGTAAAAGATCATTAAAAATACCAGAAATGGGAAGCCTGCCAGAAAGATAATTGGACTAACATATTTTCAGGGTGTAAAAGGAGTACTTAATGAAAGTAGGACAACTGCAGGAAAACTAAGCTAGTCATTTGGAGTGATGTTTACAACAGTAGAAATGTCTTTTCTTGAGAGAGAAAAAAAAAAAAAGAAGGGAGTATTACCCAGGGATTGACAGCTGGAAGCAGTAAGCAACAGTTTTAACAGAGAGGATACCAGCACTGTGCCCAAGGGTCTGTGAGGCAACCTGTGTTATCCAAGGTACTCGTACACCCTCTGGAAAAAGCTACCAGTAGTGCGGCGATGGTGTTAATGAATGATACAAACTCATTCAAGATGACTGGATCGAAAGTGAATGGCAATGAACTGTGGAGGACTGTCACAACATGGAGTTGGAAAAATAGTAAGTGAAACTCATTGGTAGTAAGTACAAAATAATGATGGTGTTAACCAGTGGTTTTGTGAGCACAGGAACTAATGAAGCCTACTTCTATAACCAGCAGCTGAGTGACATTTTAATTGAATTATATTAAGGCTGCAGTGGGACTTCGGTCTTTATTACACATAAAAGAATCCACAGAGAAAAGCCCCGACTAAGGAGTGAATTCCCTGGTATCTAATGAGACATTAAATCCCGTTGAAACTTTTTTCCTGCAGGTAGGGTACTCGGGCTGCTCTCTCAGGTCTGTGGTGATTAGTAAGAGTGAGATCTAGAGCGAGCCTTGCCCTCACTGCACACACGCACGGTACCTCCTGTCTGGCTTCCTATTTCTTGAATTCTGGGCTGCCAGCTTTCACAAAACTTAGGGAAACTTCAGATAGCAAAATTTGTTTAATGCCAATTGCCTAATTTGCCTGAAATTCAAAAGTGAATGTAAAATTTAAAGGTAATAACAAGGCATTAAAAAAATAGTTCAAGAAGCATGATCAATATAATGCCACATAAATCAACAGCCCTGTCTTCCTCTCCTTCTCATCTTCAATTACTCACCCCCTACATGCTCCACCTTCTCCTGCTTTTTGTCAGTGCTGGTATACATACAGCCACTCAGCAGGCTGGTTCAATCTGAAAACTACTCCAGGAAAAAAAAAATGTTCATTTTTAACTAATTAGTTTGCCTAGTCCCAGTGCAAGGCGGAGGCAGAGGTGGCTCTTCTGGCAGTGCTGCGGATCTATGCCAGACTGAGCATAAAACTGCCTGGATCCTGACTAGTGCTAAATTTGGTATTCCTCCATCTCTGTCATCTGTGAGGAGATGGTGTCAGGTAGTGAACAACGGGTCACGCTGTGTGCAATACATAGTAGTTTCTGCTTGCTTTCCTGACCTGTCCAGAAAAAAAAAAAAAAAAAAAAGGCTACTGCTGTTGCCTTCTCTTTTCTACAAGTAGAATAAGAAAATTTAACTAGGGTGCAGAATCCACATGCAGTCTCTCCTCCTAGGGCGTTTGTCAGAAATGACCAATGGCTGCAGCGAAGAGTCGCTGGGAAGGGCTGGAGAGCTCAGCCCAGGCAGGCGGCCCAGCTGCCCGCCTGAAGACTGGTGCTCCTGCTTGCACCTTCCCTCTCAACAAGCTTAAAGAATTCTGTGTGCCTTGGTGGGCCAACAGCTTTGACAGCAGAGTGCCGTCAGTACTCTCATTAAGTACACACATTAAGAGTGGCCTGTATGATGGCGGTGTTGAAGTAGTCATCTGAAATGTCTGACTTAGGAACTTGTTTCTCCTCAGGCCCAGAGGACTCACAGTATGGGAAAACGTCAGTGTAAAGGAAAATTCAGTGAAAACTGCAGGCGAGACCCACAAGGCCACCATCACTATTTGGAAATAAAAATGTATCCTGTGCTTTGTCAGCTGTTGGAAGAAAGGACTTGGTGCTTACCTTGATGTACGGTCTCAGTGCTGCGAACCCTGAGTGGGAGGTGGTGCCCTGGGAAGCCTTAGCTCCCGTGAGGAACGGCGTGCACGAGGCAGCTTCATCTTTAGCATTTCCTGCTGACCGCTCTAACCGCTTTCTGGTTCTGCCTGGTAGCGACTCTTCACACATGGGGGTTATGCTTTGCTTTGTTTGGAGACCTACTTGTGGTTTTTTTGCTTGTTGTGGACACAGTTTTAAGGCATCTAAATCTTCCTGTGCATTGTTTAGGGAGTCTAGACATGAATAATGGGTATATATCCAATGATAACTGGATAATGAAGTGCTTCGGTCCTTCTGTGAGGCTGGGTCATGGCGATTTGGTTTGTCCCCACATATGGAAGAGTGAAATCATATCACTGTTTAGTAGAAATATTACTGTAATTGAAAATTTATTTTAAGTTTCTAATGTCACTGAGTAGGTACAGTTTACGAAAGCCAAAGTCCTTTTCTGCTACATTAAAAAGAATAAACAAAACCCCCAACATAGCTCCATTAGAAACACTCTCAGCACTCTCGCGAAATTTAAGAGTGCGTATGCAGAGAATACAGAGCAAACACTTGTTTTCTGCATATTCTCTAATAATGATTGCAAACACAATATCAATAGGCAGGAAGTTTCCTCAAAAGCCAGAGCGCGCCCCACCTTCACCGCAATGCTCTGAAGGCCAATAACGAAAGCCGACACATCGTACAGGATTCCGTTCATTAACGGTAATTCCTTAAGACTTAAAACTAATGCATTAATCACATTAATGATAAGCCATTAATGTGAAGAACCTGAAGATAAAAAGGTAGAATCAGGGATATGCTCTGTAGCAAGTGTTACGGTTTTAGGGTAATACTGAATTACAAAATTAGTCTGTAGACTGACTAGCGGATTAACCGTGTCAGCAGAGCATGTGACGTGAATGCCATGGTTTAGGAGAGCAGAAAATGATGGCATAGAATATTAATGTTTCTGCACAGGGATAGGTTTGCATTGAGGGTGTAATTTGGAAAGGTGACTCTAGACGGTTGCTTCTTGAAATCAGGCCCAAAGTATTTAAGGACCAAAACCATAAATGTTTTATTTAAAGAGCGATACACTTGTTTACGTTGTGGCAGAATGATCCCTATATACCGATCTTGATATCTTTATATCAGAGGGCAGTAATGCCACCACTTTGAACACTTCCAGTTAATTACCACCACAGCGTTTTGATAATGACAGTGTATTTTGCAATATGAACAAAATAAGGAAAAAATAATAATAGAGTTTAGGAAAAAAAAGGCCCAACAAACCCTAGGAGCACTGACTTCAACAAGTTCAACAAATATTCAAGCCACATTTAATAACTTTATGAAACTAGTATCAAAGTAAAGAATATATAGTCAAAATACAGAAATAAAGTTGAATGAGGGAGAACAGCCTGATGAGACCAAACAAAAGTCAAACAGAACAGATTAATATAAACAAGTTAGCTGAAAGGTCGCTTCGCTTTGTGTAGTAGTATTTCAGCAATTCCTTTCCTCAATAGCCAGCTTAGAAGGAAGAGCTAATCTGAAAAAAAGAGATATGCATCACTTTAAAATCTTGCTGTATGTGTTACTGTGATTGTTTGTAGAAACAGCATCACCCCAATTTGCAACCTATGTTAATTTCTTATTTAATAAACATAGTGGATTTATTTTTTTTTTTTGTAAGAAAACAAAAGTTCAGAATGAAGTGTCTGCATTCAGCTTTCCATTACACATGCATTTGTCTTTCTGTTGGCTGTGAATCCTTTTATTTGTGAACTGCAAATGATTAGAATTTGCTTACACTTCCAAACCTTTTGTTTGTCATAGATACTTCACTTCTAAAAGTGTCTGATGTTGCACTCACTAATTACAGAATTACAAAAGGTAGAATAAGGCTTTCCCCGCTCAGAAATTTGCATTTTTGGTAAAGGTAACAATATATCAGCTTCACTAACACCCTACTAATAGGCATACATTTAGTTTTATATCACCATCCTTCCAAAGAAAAAAGAAAGACTAACAGATGTGTGCAATTGATTTTTGCTTAGTATAAAATTTTCAAATCAGAACTCATTTTGCTACGATAAACGCTATGAATTACATATAAACATATGTGGAAAACAATGTGCCAGGCTTTTATTAAAAAAAAAAGAAGTTTGATTAGCAGATGACGATTCTGTAGTGCTATTGTGCACTATCCTGTAAGCCCACAGATTAAAAAAAGAAAAAAGAAAAAAACAACAAAAAACCACCAAACCAGTTTTGATGCAGGTTTGGCATCAAGTGTACGTTATGGTCTTAGACTCGGTATGCTCATTCTATGGTTGAGAAATTTAAAGTACCAGATTTTTTCCACATCAGATAGCAGGTAGTTGGTGCATACATTTCAGACAAGAGAACTAGGATTTCTTTAATTTGAGACGGGATCAGTAATCTATTGTTAAAATGTCCAAAGTGTGCAATAATAAGGCAGATTTCTTATTACACCACCTCTTCAGATGCTCATTGTTTGATGAAACAAACAAGGTGCTTTAAAACAGCAGAGTAATAGGATACAAACAAGTGCCAGAATGAAGGAAAACTGCTAAAATGGGAACTGCCCTTTCTTTCACAATGAGAAATAAAGAACTTTTGTATCTGGTATTTGAAAGGTTTTTAACAGCTGATATTCAATATCAGCTGATTCCTGAAGTGTTGGCAAGATACCAGGTTTCTGGTACTGGCCATTTCTAATGTCATTTAAATATTCACATCATGCAATAAGCAGTTTCACACACTGCAATGTAATGGAAAATACCTCCTAAACTGAATCAGAACTGAGACCCAAAGCAGAACCAGTAAATAAATATCTCGCATATATGTCAAACTATATTCTTCAAACAAAACCTTACATCTTATCAAAGAAGTCAGAAAGTACTAACAAAAATTATATGCTTTCTACTATAATACTGTTAAATTTCCATGGCTGAGAATGTCCCGTTAATTTTTTCTGCCTTTTTAAATTAGTTGACAAAGTAGAAATTCAAACACAGAAATAAAATGCATATATATGAGAGCACTGGCTCAGCGAGATATCAAATATACAGCATTCTAGTGTCAAAAGTACAGGCAGAAATGTCCAAGATTTCTTGGTGAAAAAGGGGCATTTGAGGAGTAAAAATTCTACTTAACAATCACTCACATTTTAACAGTGCATTAATTATAACAAAAGCTGGATGATAAGTGAGCAACAGAGTCATAATGTTCAGTGTTCATAGCAGAATTTTATCCTCTGCTCATTTAAATGAGGTTGGAAACATATACTCATGAAACTTTAAGTAGCTATGTTTTTTCAATTTTTCAGGATTCTTGCAAGAGGCAAAGTTGTGACACTGAATTGAGTTGGATGATAGTACAAGGTGGCGTTGACAGAAGTCTTCCTTTCAATGCTGTGCCTCTGGCTTGTCAAAGGATGATTAGTCCTACAATCTTGTCTGATCTATTCTTTTGCCTCTAGGAAAAGGGTTTCTTGAGGATACAGTTTTACCTCCAGTAACGATTTATTTGGATCCAGCTGGGTCACCTGTAAAGATAAGAACAAGGAGATATGTCTAAGTAGACTTTTTTTGAACTGTTTATCTTCACACGGCAGATTTTCACTGGGGAGGTTTTTGAGTGATAACTGAAGAGTGTGAATTCCCAGGATGTAGATTAAGAAATATATATTGTATTTTTTGTGGTGGTGTTATTTTTATTATTATGTAATAACAATAAACAGAATAATAATAAACAGAATCCACAACATTAATTCCAAGGTCTGGTTTTCTACCATAAACCAATGAGTGAATATATCTGGTTTTGTCAAAGTTAAGATTTTTTGGAAGGATTACTAGAACACAGGAGTTAAGATGAACAATAAAACCATAGTCCAGATAAGTATCCTAAAATTTCAATCAAACTGATGGTGCAAGCAGCATAGCCAAGCCAACGTGATCTCTCCATTGAAAGGGGAAACTTATTCTGCCTTTATTTTCCTCCTCCAAGTCACATGGTGAAGCACCTAACTTTCATTCACTTTGATACTTATCAGCCACCTCAGCAAACCTAGGCTGGGAGAAAATGGTCCACTTTTATTTGGTTGGTTGTTTTTCTGGCATGCTAGTGAGTTTAACCAGTGAACACGCAAGTCCTGTCAACACCAAATCCAGGGCGAGGTAAGCAGCAAAAGCACCAGGCAGTCAGCAGAAGGCAGAGGCAGGGTCCTCCTCCTCCCAGTGGGAGCGAGGTGCTAAATCAGCTCACCGTATAGCAACCCAGCTATGGAAGTGTACACTTATTGTGCGTGTGTGTATATATCTGTCTGCCCGTTGTAAGTACTATGTGTCTATCGTTTATGTAGACATTTACGTGTGTGTGTTTGTATTATAGAATTGTTCCCTGGAATCCCGACTCCTCGTTGGATTTGTAAAGGTATTTAGGTAATCACTTGTGCAGGTAGGCATACAGGAGAATTCCAGTAAGAGTTAAATGCCATGCAATTTGGAAAATAACGATACAGGCGCTATCTGCACCATTATTGCCAAAATTCTTTAGCATTTGGATCTTAGCACCAAGCCCTGCAAGCTGCTCACCATCCTGACCGTCCCATCACCCACCTTCACTTAAGGCACATAAGCAATTCTCAGTTTATAGTCAGCAAGAAACTTTTGTGTTGAGGATTCTATTTAGAAGCTAGACGGCTGCCTATAGGGTAAATCTCTTGTATGAAAAGAAAATTTAACACAATATAATTATTTCTATAGACAAAATAACGAAGACAAGGGTCCTAATGTCCTTCAGACAGTCACGTTTACATGCCAATGCTGTAACATCCTTCAGAAGACCACTGTAAAGCTTCAAATAGAAAGATAACGTTATTTCTTTTAATCTTAGCATTTTCTGAAATATTTCACTTCCATTTTTTACTTATTTCACCTGGTAATTCTGTTTTAATTTCTTTTGCTGTGTGAACACACTAGTTACCAGAAGTTTGCTTGTGAATAATAGATAATTAGTCTTAGAGGTATAAATGCAAACAGATACTGATAAACATTTTTTCCAAAATTAAATTTGTTTTATCTATGATCATACCATGGCACTGCTTTCTAAAATTATTTTTTTAAAACATTAAGCATCAAGCATACCAAATACTATGAATTAATGTAAGAAGCACTAAATATATTTTCTTCTTAAAAGCCTAACTTACTAACCCTGGTACCAATTAACAAAACCAGTATTGCTCCTCTTCCCCCCTCCCCCACAACTAAATCAGGCAAACTTAAAATACATTTGTATTTCCATTGTTTTATTGGATAATTACAGAAGATTAATTAAACAAATATTAAAAGCTTATAATTTCCTGAATCCATTGAAATCAATGTAATTTCGCCTCTCTGACTGCAACAGAATTTAAAAAAACCCCAAACCCCCAAACCCATTATTCTGATTCCCGAAGCAAGAACATATTTTCTTAAACTTCATGTACCATGGTGAGCTATTGCTAAATGTCTGCAGAGAAAAATAATTTATAAAAACCAGACTCAATTTTAGATTCCTATTATCTACAGTCAAATTATGCATTCCTGCACAGATGCTGCTTAAATTATTGAAAGGTTATTATCTTAGAAAGCAAACCTGCTATGTAAAAAACAGCCAAAGTACTGCATTTAAGTTTGTGGTTACAGAAGTATGCTAATTAAGTATCTTGTTGCATTTTTTAATGTTTTGGTATTCAGCTACAGTCCATTATCGCACATGGGCACAGAAAGGGAGGTAAATAGGGGTCTCTGCAATTCACAGCGCACGAGGCATTGTGCACCTGAGAGAAGCAATTTTACTTCTTTTCAGTTCAAGCCAGTATCTAATTAAACCTCTCTATTTTCAAATCTTGCAACCTCTTTTTGCAAGAAAAAGCTGGGAAAGACAGAACAAGTCTCTTCTGCATTGGGGAAAAAAATCTGACAAGCAAGCCTAGGCAATGAACACAATCTTCCAGACTGTAACCATATGAAGACAATTATTCACTTGAGTTTAATTCAAGATGCATATCCCTAGTCTAAACTCTAAGGTTTGCAAACTTCAAGTACCTTAAATAACAACAACGCGTGATGTCCCTTCCTCAGTGCCCTCATACTTGGAAGGTTAGCTAACAGCATTGTGGAGTACCTGCAGCAAAAGGACTGCGCAGCTTTTCCCCATAATTTCAGTGTGCTGCTTAATTCACTGAGGGACAGCAGAGTTTGCAAATGTTTACACCATTACCCAATTAACTAACAATATGGCTCCTACATCTGTCAACAAACAAAGCTGTTGTTGCTTTGTTTTAGCTCCTTGGCATTTTCTGTTCATATGGGTCGCCATTGTACTTAATTATCACACCATAACCCTTCTGCAGCTTCTACTTTGTTATTTGTGGTTTGTAAATATGTTGTTTACTACAAAGAATAGAAGCCTTATTAGAGCGAACACACCTCCTACCAAAAGAAATGGTTTCTCTTGTAAATATATGAAATATAAGAAGACCTAAGATGCTTTTTAACTTACAGGACTTTAAAACAGAATTAGAAACCAAAGAATGATATAGAATAGAGATCAAAGGACCCTGGAAGAGCTGTAGCCCACAAAGGTGTGTCCAACGTAGTGTTTTAATGAGTTTTATTCATTTACATACATTTACGTGGATTATTTCATAATGCAAAGTATTTCAATACCTTCATGTTTAAATCTGTGTACCTTCTTTCATTACCATTAGGATAAACTCTGGAGTCCACTTCAGTGCTGACAGTCCTTTGCTCTGATGTCATTGCATGGTGCTCTTTTCAAAACAGTCCTGCACATTGCGTAAGTCACATTGTCCAAACCCCCTACACCTTTATTATTTAAAGATTTTTTTGTACGTTGATGACAATTACACATGAAATCATTTAAGCATGTGTTTAGATACTGAATCTGATTTCATCCTGTTAAACTCGATGAGATGGTACAGACACCCATGGGGTGAAATCAATCCTTTCTTGATTAAGGTTGCAAAATTCACCAAATCAAGCATTTGGCATTTGTTAAAGGCCTAAACAAAAGCTAAAAGCATAGCATTTCTCTATATTTTCAAGTCCTACAGTATCTGACTTTCTACCAGTCACATGCACGCATTCTGAGTCCACTGACACGTCACATGGTGATACCAGCTGATGAGGTGAATGTATTTTTAAAATATATTTTGTGGTTTTGCTAAGGTAAGTACTTTATAATGAAAGGTAAACTAAACCCCCTTAAAAAGAGGCTCTGAGCTTTTCCAAATTTACATCATGAGAAGGGTGGCAGAGGAAGGACACAGTGTCCAGATGCTAAGAGAGTGTAACTCCAGTGACAGCAAAATCCCCAAAATTCAAGCTCCCAGAATCCTGTGGGATAACGTGCGCGTTCAGGGCTGTCCCAAAGCCAAAGCAGACAGTGCCCCAGGATCTTGCATCTTCGCGCAAGTGACTTTCCAGGGGAACTTCAACACCCCCCTCTCTTCAGGGCAGACTTTCTAGCAACACGACCAGAGGGTGGTACCAGGGCCGTGTTTCTGTCAGTGCGAGATCTTGCCGTTGGGCGGTGAAATGTTTCGCTGCAATAGGTTTCAGCTGGTAAAACAGTCTTTACTTCCAACTCTGGATACGCTTTTACAGGACCTTACACTCTGGTGCACTGGAGCCAAGACTCCATCTTTTAATGTCAAGAGCTTCGTTACACAACTGATGTTGGTTTGGTGTGCAGGAAGTTTATTATTTTAACAGGTATTTGTTTAAATGAACTCTGTGATAATTATTTCAGCTAAGCACTAGCTAGTTGGTTTGAAGACCTTCTGCAGCACTTTGAATGATTTAAGATGCGCAAAACCAAAAGACAGTAACGTTAACTCTTGTAATTCTCCTGCAAGAATGTGGTAGCTACTTACACTTTACTCTGTCTAAATTCCTTGGGTTTTTTAATGACCCCAAAATGAAAATTAATACCAGTTTAAACAACATTTTAATACATTTTTGTAGCAAAGTCTTCTTCCTTCTAGAACAATTTTTGTATTATTTTTATCTTCACCTTTGCTGACTATCTGTTCTATTACACATTCACATCCTGAGCAGCTGCACTTTTACCATTTCAAAGGTGTGGTTCCTTACCCTCCCTAACTCTGCAGGGAAAAGATAAATACAAAAAAATGGCTTAATGCCCAGGAAGGTCATTTAAAAGTAAAGAATCGAATACACAATTATTATGACACTTACACAAGCAGTAAATATCACACCCTTCACCTTTCTCTACACCCTAGGACAAGGATCTGATTCCCGAGTAGCACAGCCTCTATACCACTTACACACGCATGAATACATTTAATGAATCTAACGGACAAAGAGTTCTTTTACTCTCTTTCCTAATCCTCCTAAAGTATAAATGCAATAGAAATTACTTAAAGGCACACCTGGTAAAGTACCAGATCTGTTTAAGAAACTACATTTTCAGAATGACACACAAACAAATACAGTGAATCCTTTCTACCTATTGAAATACCTATGGCTGATACGGATAACATGCTCCACTTGAGCAGCAAACAAAAGTAGGGTTACTTTATAGAAATATATGCAATTAGATCTGGTTTAGTTGAATAAACTTGGAGATAATTTACATCTGAATTGAAGAAAGCTGTCGCAAATAAGGAAAAATATGTTCTAGTACAAGATTCCTAGTCTCGTTCCAAGTACAAAGCTTTACTCCAGATATGTCACGCTCTTATCTTAGTTCCCTGAAGCGATTTTCTCAAAACAGCATTTTGGATTAAGCATGTTTTAAAACTACTTTTACTGAGCAAAGTAGCAGATGTTGATAAAACAGAAAATTGTGATGTTACATCCTCTACTTTGAGCACGCTTTCCACGCTTCCTTAGAAAAGCCGTACAGCTGTCTGAGATACCTGAGGTGCCGCCACTCTTTACATGGTGTAAATTTTCGTTGCCTTAAACAATTTATATCAGAAAAGGATTTGCTGCACAGATTCCAATCAGTGAAGGCTTATAAACCTGACTTGCATTACTTGACTTTTTAGACAGTAAATTAAGATAGCAACTGTGTTCTCCTCTGCTTTTTAAAATACTAAGCATAATGGCAGGGCAGTGTAAATAATAAAGAGAAGCCCAAACCCAGTGTTGCTATATTTGTGTAGCGAGGTCTGGACTATCTGGTGCTTTTTAAAAGTTCAGCATGAATTCACGATTCTACATGAAAATATGATTTTTTTATTTGGGAAAAATACCTCGCATTTGTAGAACAAAGCTGAAAACCCCACAAATACTAATCATTCTCGCACCACAATGAAATAAAAGCCCAGATGTTAATGATGTTTAAAAAAAAAAAAAGCAGATTTTTACCCAAATTCTATGACTTTTTAACAGTGGGTAGTACAAGAAATATATAACTATAGTTTATCTACCTTCCACTGAAAGACATTAGGAAATGCTGTGTACAGCAGTTCCACTGGGGTAGCCCTGTGCTTCCTTTTAGCCCAAAATCAGAAAATTTGTTTAGTGATCAGTACTCCCCCAAAATATGGCCAAAATACATCCAGTTACTAACGTGACTGAACGACTGTTTCGTATTTATTTCTAAGAATTAATCTCACTGAAAAATCAGTACAAAAAGGCTGCATCTTCCTCTAGCCTTTCAAACAGCTCATTTTCAATGACAAAATAACAAATACACTTTTTCCTTCTGGCCGGAGAAGTGAAACCACAGAGTATTTCAGTTAATTTGAGTCTCTTTCAATACTATGACTTTTGTTGATGGTATTGATGGCGTTAAAGTATTACACAAGTTGCCTTATGCATCGAGAGCAAGAAGCCCAAGTTAGCGTCAGTCAGAGGAGTTACGGGCAGGTACCAAACAAGACGATGCTGGTCTCTGCAGCGCCAACAACGCCGAGGCTGGAGGACTTCAGATGTTGAGGGAAGAGGAAGGTGCTGTAAAGCTCCCCTCAGATTTTCTGCTTTCCTCCCTTCCTTCTGGTTTGAAATCTTTGATCTATTTAGTAATTCTTTGTGTGGTTTCTTGGAAAAAGAGAAGCCAACAGAACGCCCTGGAACGGGTCTTTTCCTGACAAAGGACCTGCGGGCAGAAGAGCTCCATCAGCCTCCTTCACACTATTTACTTTCAGTTTTCTTGCTGAGTAGAGAAAAGGTTTAAGTACTGGCATTTACAGATCAGAGCATCTGTATGTTAAACATCCTTTCTGCTGTGCCAAGGAGCAGAACAGTCCATTACTTGTGGGCACTGCTGCCAGTGTGCTTATATCAAACTAACGATTATTCATGCCTTTAATTATTTTAAAATGTGCTAGCCGCAGAGAAGAAAGATCAGTCCCCCAGAAATACTATAGCTTTCGCTGTGGATATTGATGAAGAGCTGAAAGGAAGCAAACAGCCACATCTTCTGGAAGTTTGAAAACATTTAAATACATTTAATGCTCCAAATGAACTGCCAGAACTTTGCTTTGCACACGTACATCCCAGAGGGGAATGGGTGTGAACACAGTCACTCACAGGAGAATGACCCAGGATCGGATTCTCGTGCGCTTAATTATAACTGCACGGCAAAACAATCCAAAAGGATTTTTGCCACAAGTTCAAAGGATTAAGATGTTCAGATACCACAATGATATCTACAGTATAACATTGTGATTGGTAGATAGGTAAATAGAATAAAAAGCACGCCTAGGACTGCTTTGGTGATTTAGTCTGATGTATTACTTATGCAATTACCAAAACAGCAGGAGATCATTAAATTTTCTGGTAACCAGACACAGCATTCTTAGTATCATACTATTACAAAGGCTCTTTATTGGTATTTTATCATTACATTTTCTTCCTACGAGGGGAAAAAGAACCACACAAAATTGACATTAACCATAAATTCCGGGGAAAAAGTACAAAATATCTTAAGCCCAGTTTACGCTGGATAACGCCATATGCAAGAGCGGCTTAACTAAGGCATCTTCCTGTGAACAATAACGCGCCTCCCCTGAAATAAACGTTTTGTAAAATGGGGCAGCGCTGAATAAAAGAACACTTTTGGTCGGAGGGATGTGCTTGGGTGGAATATATTAATCACATGGTTGGCATTAGTCATTGGGTTAACTAATGAGGATGACTCAACTCAGAGTTCACATACCGCATTGAGTATTCAGTGTCGTGGTGAATGCTTGCTTACTTTAGCAAGTCTTAAGTAACAGAGCTCATCTGAAATGCACACCTATTTCCTGAAATTGGTTAAACAGTCCCCGTATTCAAATAGAGTTGTTGTAAGAGATCAGAAACTAAACTGACCTATAGAATGTAATTCTATTTCTTTTTAGAATAAGCTTACATCTACGAGATGAGGAAGACATTCCTTCCATCTCCTTTCAGTGACTTGATACATGAAGGGCTTTAATCTTTCTCTTTGGATATCATAGTTACTTATGCAAAGACACCAGGTCTGAAAAGACAGATCAAATCTGCCTTTCTTGGAAGAAAACATTATGAAAAACCTTTCTGTAATACTTACAGAATTTTTGACTACCTATCTGGAAATCATATTTCCACAAAAGTAAACATCACATTTCAAGAAGCAAAATCTACTTGATATTCTCTAAAGTACTGCCATTGACTTCAGCAGGGCAAGAATATCACCTACTCCCTTTGTAGGTGCTGCCCGAAAGACTTGTGATATTATTCTTGGTGAGCAACAACCTTATTAAAAGCAATAAAACCTAGGGGTTGCGAATGCTTCAGCGTTCTGGCTGCAACGATATGTGGTCCGTTCCTCTTGCACTTCAAGGATCAGTCCGATCGTTGTACTGTCACAAGTCATCAGGAAGAGCAAGCAGAAATCTGGCTTCTTAAAGAGGCACGGGAATATGCTACTCTGGTGCGGCCAATCTGCTCGGGCAACTTCTCAGTGTCTTACCTAAACTAAACATAACTGTTTGAATAAATAAAATAACATATCCTGAAAAGAGAGGAAAGGCAAGGGCAGGTAGCATTGACTTAAGGACAGTTGTAAATGACAAGAGGAGGGACATCTACCTTTGTAGGTGGCTTTGGCCTTGTGTAAACTAGATCAGAGCTGATAAACATATGCCACCATCAGATCTATAGTGACCTGAAAAAATTTAAATTATGGGAATTAAACCAGATGAGTACTATTTTTTGTAGTAGGAAATATAAATATCAGTAACTGAAATGACTGGAAAAATTACATGGATCACATGTTAAATTTTCCCTGAACTTACAAACCCATTCTCAAATGTTTTGAGCATATCAGAAAATCTGAAATCCTCCTCTGCCATACGACAGATATTCAAGCTACTTTCCTGGTTTATGTGAAGTTACTAAAAGCACTATTGGGTATAACCATGATAGTGCATGAATCCTTTCTCACAATAACATCTTTCTTCCATCTTTCTATCAAGGTGATGATAAGGGGAAAGAATGTTAAAAGCCAGCGATGGTCCTGGACGTAGAACTCTTTCATGAGCTATTTAAAGAGTTTAACCACCACCTAATGAGTTTAAAAGTAGGTTATTTGAGGGAAGAAGTTTGCACTGGGTGAAACATGGAATAATCCTGACAAAGAATGGCTTCTAGAACTGACAGACAAAATTGTCAGACTACCTGGCATAGCAATATAGGGATCATGCTCTACCGTCACCTTTCCGAGAACATCAGAGGATACTTACCAGCTCAAATGACTCTGGTAAGTGCTGCAGCTAAACTTACTATCCTGTGCCGTTATTTTCACCACTGTGGGCATCAGAAAGAATTACTCCAGCCAGAGCAGAGAAATGAATGATCAGTTTGGGTTTGGAGGAATATCTTACTCTGTACTCCCATATAATATTAAGAATTGTCTGGCCCTAAATTTACTGAAATCCCGATCATACCTAATTTAAGTTGACATGCAATTTAAGCTAAATTTATTTTCTGCCCTTTCAAGGGAGACAGATTTTTTGTTTCTGTTTATTTAAACTGCTGTTGAAATTGGTTAATTAAAAGGATTTAAAAAATCTTAATACTCTAAACAGAGCAAACTGGTTCTGAATTATTAAGCAACATTTTAGATGCATTTAAATAACCTTAAGTGACTTAACTGCCACCTGATCCTAAGCTGTGGCTCAGAAAAATAAAATGTGAAATACTGTAGAAGTCTTGGCTTACCAGGGCTTCCAGATACAGTAAATAAAGAGCTTAAGTTTCTAATACCATGTCTGCAAAAGGCACGCTCTCAAATACATAACTAATGCTCCACCTTAAGGACAAATGAGCAGATGAAATTGCAGACTGCGATTTTG
This sequence comes from Grus americana, assembly GCF_028858705.1. Taxonomy (NCBI): domain Eukaryota; kingdom Metazoa; phylum Chordata; class Aves; order Gruiformes; family Gruidae; genus Grus; species Grus americana. The sequence continues at coordinate 28,631,297 of NC_072859.1, forward strand.
ATTTTTCAGAAGAAAGTAATAAATTCAGTCCTTCAAAAATAGTCTTTCAAAACAGAGAGCATGCCAGGACCTCCCTTTCTGCCAGATACCATCAAACGTTCACAAACATATCAGTGACCCTAGCAGGGTGGCTGAAGCCCGGTTTGGGTAAATTTGTTCTTCACATTCCTCCTGTAGTTTCAGGCAGACATGGTAGACCTTTAGCTTCTCGCCTGAAGTGTGGTGAAATGCCCGTTCAAGAGCTTTAGGAAGGCTTCTGCAGATCACCACCACAGAAGGAAATGAGGAAACGATCATCTGGGAAGTCTCCAGGGCCCTGGGAGAAGGTGGGTCTTGCAGCTGGCAGACTGAGGGGACTACTGAAATTAGCGTTTGGGAAGGCTTTTAAGAGAAAGGGACGTAGAAGAAATATTGAATAAGAAGGTTGATTGAGCATGCTAATAGGCTGAGGGCAAGTTCTTTTCGTTATAGTTAAAAGCATTTTGAAGATTAGAGTGATTCAAGGAAGAAAAGGAACTAGAATTCTAAAATCAGCACATACATTTGCTTCCATAAAGCCTTTGCAGGTGCATTTAAAAATAATGCAAAGAACTTATAATACAGCTTTTCGCTCCAAAAGATGAGCTTGCCAAATGTTTTCGAAGTTAGAGGTATAAGTTACCTGCTGACCCAGGTTCAGCCATGTGAAACACGCTTGTTGGTACGGTATTAGTGCTGCCTTGGTTAAGGGACTGAGAGAGGAGGTGGTTAATATCTAATTTCAGCGCTAGTAGAAAGAACAACACAGTCGGTGACAAAGACCCAATAACAAGTCACTGCATGTGCTTAACTGCTTTGGAATGTCACTGCTGCTTTAAAATCTACAAGTAGTGTCTGGAAAAGGTTAATCTGTGTATTTACTCATGTGTACAAGTTTGTATTTACAGTAGGGTTATGATACCAACTTTAAGTTAGCTAAGGATATCTGTGTAAGCAACTGGAACATAGAACTAAGAACTAATGAATTTTTATTTACCAAAGAAGTAAAAATACTTCAACAACACTGTATCAGGACTGATGGCTTTGAAAACCAGCTAAAAATGCTCTGACGAGTTTATGACAAGAAAATGCTGATTTGGTTGAAGATAATCCCCTCGTTTCAATAAGACAGAAAGGCTTTTGGGGGTGCGTATGTTATTGTAATACAGATTAGGATAGAAGAAAAAATATTAACTTGAGAAGACATGTTTTCATCTTATTGCAGCAAAAACTCCAGCAAAGTATTTCTGATGCTTTCAAACATATTTTTTCAAAAATGTTACGTATAGCTGAAATACAAACAGACGTTTTAAATGCTATTGTTTTCTGGAGCACAAGCATCCCAGGTGCTCTGTTCCTGTTGCACAGATTTCAATGGATGTTTGCGATACATATCATACAGCAGAAGGGTCTTGACAACTTACAGCGTATTTTTAAAAGACTATACACCAAAAGCCTAAGGCAATGAATATTTACTTTTACCGTACTTCCAAGGCATTCATCAATTACTTTTTTTTTTTTAATCTGCCTATAGAGTTGCACGCTTCCAACTTTCCAAACCTGGGGAACGTGGCAGATGTCATTTATAGTTCTCAGCGGTTAGCAAACCCCTGGGGATTATTTTTCGTCTGTTGTAGCTCCGGTGGTCACAATGGCAACCGGATTCATACACGGTCACTGAGTCAATCGGCATGAATCATTTATGTGACTCCTCATACATGGCATTATTAGGTTGGAATCATAGAAAAAAGATGACAGGGTCTTTGCTTCCCACGCGACAGACCAACTGCTCCGTATCCTGCCATTAAATTCTCCTTTCTTTGCCTCAGTGTTTTCTCCCTGGCAGTTTCACCAATGTACTGAAAATACCAGCCTGCTATCACTTAGTGGTCTTTTTTCTTTTCTACTCCTTTTTTAATCTGTTCTTATGTGAGCCGTCTGATCAATTTTCGATTTTGTTACAGAGGACTAAAATTAATAATGATGATGATGTGATTAAGGACAGAAACAGCTGAAGTGCAAAACATGTAAAAAGTTAGAGTAATATACTTGTAGGTTTTTTTTAATATTAAATATGTACTAAGACATAAATATGTTACAGGTAGGGGACTTGCAGAATATTTAAAGTACACAAAAACATTTTTTAGACTGTAAAAGATTGTTTTTCTTCTGTCAAGTAAACTGAATGATCAGTAATCCTGGAAACACAGATGACTTCTAGTCTTTGGTTCCACTGGAAATGATATTACATGCTTAAGGAGTAAAGTTAATTAGTGATTAATGAGATTCCGTAAAAGCTGCTTTTCAGTCTGACTGATTAGGATTCTCAGTATAAGACAAGGTGGAAGAAAAGCTGTAAGCACCACAATCCTGTTCACAGAGTTATGCCAAAAATAGTCAGAAATCACATCCACTCTCAAGGTCATATGCTTGCCAAGGACATCATTTTCCTCCCCTTTGGAGCACTTACAAGTAAGATGATAAAAGCAAGAGGTATCTGTTATAAAACAGTACTGTAAACACGCTAATCAGAGCGCTATTCCTAGTGAACTTCCTCCAGTGCCAGCGATGGGAAACAAAATGGAAAAGCAACCCAAGTCCTGAGCTCCTTTGATGACGAATGGCGTAACCAGCCACCTGGAGACGCCCCCAGCAAACAAACCCCGGCTGATCCAGAGCTGCCCCCACCCGTTCGCGGTACTGAGGCAGCGGGGCCAAAAAGCTGCTGAACTTCACCCGTCACTGCTTGGCTCTGTAGTGCCCGCTACCTTCGCCTTTTATGCGGGGCCCCAGGTAATTGCCGCGCAGTTGGACCCACGGACTTTTACCTTTGCTGTAACAATGGCTAAATAAAAAATGAAAGTTAATTTGTGATACGGCAGAAAACATATAGGTATATTTTCAAAGAAACTTAGTAATCGCATAAATATCTGTTGATAAACCAACAGAATTTAATTGGCTTTTGTAAGCAGTAAGCAGCATTGATTTTGGAAATCAGTCACAGCAGGTACATCATTAGAATTTTGAGGCAGGAGGTATAAATGACTATTTACTGGTATTATGTAACAGGTGGATGAATAATTTATTAGCATGTACTGATTAGCTCATAACTATATCCTGTCTGACACTGCGCCTTCCTTGCTCATAACATAAAATTGCATCAAAATGGCAAAACCAGAAAGATCAGAAGTACCAGCCCATAGCAAACCTAAACAGCATACTAATAGCGATGCGGCTTCCTTCAAAGCAGGATGTGAGCGATGCTGGCTCAGCATATTCGGGGAGTTTTCACTGAACATGGTCCACAACTTGTTTGTTTCAGAAATGGAGGATTTTTTACAATGTTACAATGCAATTTTATATGTAAGATATAATAGCGTTGGTAGGTTGGCACCTGGCTTGCTTACAGCCACAGAGCTTGGCAGCACTCTAACATATTCAGGCGTATCTTTTACCTTCTACACTATAGCATACCGGTCATCTAACATACAGGAGTAAGAAGTAGTGGCATTTATTCCCGAAAGGTGCATTTACTCACATCTCTCCTCGGAAAGGTGCCCAGCAGCTTGTACTCCTCCCAAGGATATCCCTTGGAAGCTACAAAATCAAAGACAACCTGCAGCTTGCTGCTGGCCAGGAAACGTCGCTCAAAGAATTCTCCGCTGGGCGTCCGAATACGCAGTTTACTGACGGACTCGGTGCTCTCCTCCTTCGGTTCAGGAGGCAAAGATTGCTCAAGAGAGAGCCTGATAGCCTGAGGAAGGAAAAATAACCATTTAGGTTGCAATGCTGGCAGCAGAAGGAAAGGACAGAAAGCTTTCCTTTTTATTTCTTCTAGAACTTCAAGATGTGCCACAGTGCTCCAGAGCCATGGCTGCGCTTTATATCTCAATGACAAAATAATTTTTATTCATTCCTTAATAACAGCCCACCAGACAACTAATTAAAATAAATCCTTCTTTATAACACATATTATTAGGTCTACAGTTAATGCACGATGGGGATAAGTAATTTAATCATTTGGCAGAAAGCCTTGGAAAAAATTTGAATGAGAGAATAATCGTCAAGTGGCCAATTGCTTCCTTAAAGGGTATAAATTAAAAGGCAGTAAAAGTATTTCTTTAAATGCACTTATCAAATTGCCTTCCTCTTACACAGAGTAATTGACCATTTGCAGCAAAGACAACAGCCTTAGTGGCAGTTCAGAGTAAAAAGAAATATATGCAGGAGATTTACTGTAAATAAACTAAAACACTGTTAAAAGACGTAACTAAAACCATCATGAAGGCGTATTAACATAGAGTACGTACAAAAGTAGGAACGGTCAAAGAAGAAAATGAGGAGGACAGAAATGGGAGCTTTAAGATTTAAAGCAAGCAATTATTACTATTATTTGCAGGAAGATGGTTCCAAGCCCAGGCGTGCACATTTTCTGCAACAACTGGAATGAAATCAGCCCCAAAATTGCAATGTCATTACACGTCTGAAAATGTGTATGATGGTCTTCCTGCTGACATTGCGCGTACTGCTGATGTCAAGATTTTAAGGGCAAGAGCCAAGTCTGTGTTCTCCGTCCTCTGCCTCTGGGAGCTACCACAACACCAATACTTTGATCAGAAGGTTTTTTTAAAAGATTGAAGCCTAATATTAGACTGTTGAACGAGGTGGGTTTGATTTTCGAGGGTACTGAGCGCTGTCGGTACTCATGGACAGGCATTGGCATCTGTTAAAAATTAGACCATACCTAGAAAGCAGCCTTGTTATGGCATCACGTCACTTAAGGCGGCAGTTCAGGAGAACATCAATGAATGGAAGCAGCAGCATGATCACGCTGCCTGCCCCAAAATACGCCTAAAGGACAATTTCCCAAACTGAAGAGGCAGTCGGGCAGGGGTTTTCCCAGATTTTCAAGGAACTTTCAAGATACACAGTTGCTATTTGTGCCTTTGAAAACCTCCCCAAGGTCATTTAGTAACAGAAACTGATGGAGGACGATTACATTAAGAAAGAAAGAACTGGGCAGAAGCAAGATTACGAAGGCTTTTAAATAGTCTACTTCTTACACACAAACCTCTGAGCAAATTATATCTCAGTATAAATATTTATACATAGAACTTGAGTTCATTTTTGCTCATCTACTATGAGATTATATTTTAAATAGATTCTATTTTAATTTTCTCTCTCTCCATTCTCAACCACCTGCTTACTATCTTTCTGGTTTGACATTTCCCCACACAGTATAACAACAGATGCTACATTATTTACTGAACCCAATCAATTATATTATAGAAAAATAAACAACAGTAGCTCATTAGAGCTCTTTTCTTTGTGCAAAGAGTGCGTCGCTCCCCAAAGTAACTAGTCTCCAAGGCTTCAACGTAAAATGGCAATTTACAATGGATATTCTGTACCGGCAAACCAAGTCAGAAAACAATGATGTGATGGATCACATTAATAACTCTTGGACCTGAACAAGCAATTTCGGTTTGTTGATAAAAAGATGTTCGGTATGTGAATAGCTCAACAGTCAGATTTTAAATATACGAACTGAACGTAAAGCCACTTCTGTAAGTAAACACTGTTGCAGAACAATTCAGTATAAGCAATCTGTATATTTGAAAATGGGGAGTGTTAGTAAACATTATTGTTAAAATCCCTTTTGTTCTACTAAGCAAACAGATCCTATTATTTTCATTACTGCACTCTACATTAAAACAGGGAAGCCCAGGTATATTTTGATAACATGGAGCAGTCTTGCAGCCTTTGCGTAAGAAAACGATTTCCAAAAGGCCAAGGAATCAGAAAAGGCTCAGGAGCAGATATAACAAAGCAGAATTAATTATTGTTTCTATGCATGCAAAATCACATAAAAAAAAGAAAAAACATACTTCTTACTTGAATCTGAGCATGAGCTGATTGCTCAACCATCTCTTTTGCTACAGTACTGATTTGTGGTCGATTGCTATTAACCTCACAGAATTGCCGTCTTTTACAATTATTCTTGACGCAACTCCCACAGTCCAGTTTTGCGCCTTGCTCCTTCAGTTGTGTTTTAGCTTATGTTAACAACAGGAGCTAAATAAGTCACCAGATACTGCAGGATAAGAAAGAAGTAGACCGCATCTTTCCCAAACCGCTGAATACTACTGTTTGGACTGAATTTAGTATTTACAACACAGTGGTGTTTAAAAGGTTCTTGAATGCTTAAATGGTTCAGGTTTTTTAATGCAATTATCTTGGTCAAAAAATATATATGCAAATGCACCGCTCATACAGTTTGTTTATTTGGTTTATCTCAGGGAATAATAAATGTGTTCATAGCCAACTTTTTTGCAGTTGTATAATGCAATTTTTTCATACATCAGCAAAGTACACAAGACTGAAATGTCAAGTATACATTTAAGTCACGTGTAGGAGGGGGGAATAAGCAAGGCTGTGATTTATCAGGATTCCGTGAGTTCCAAGGACTTTAACTAAGTGGGGAATTAAATGAGAATATAATTCCAAATTTCAAATCTCCATAATCCATGAGAGTCAAAGCAAAGTAGTGATAATAAGTCTACCAAAAATACTGGAACTCTGATATTTTACATAAATGCATACATATTTTTAATATCTGTATTTTATTTATATTTGATATAATAATGGAAACATACTCAGGAAATGTATATTCAATAGGGATGCTGATACCGCTTTGTATTCATTAGCAACTTGCTGACAGAATCTTATGTGCCTCGAAGTGAAAGGACAACCCCCAATCAACTGTGATTTCAGTCAAGACATTTATACGTGAATATCGCTTTTCTTTTGAACATTTTATTCAAGGGTTTCAAAGTCCTTTTCAAGCATCAGCTGTATTTCACAGCAGTTCTGTAAGACCTTATATTTCAAGAACTTCACAGAACAGATGGAAATATTTTAATGACAAGTCTATTTAACTTATCCTTTGAAATGTGTGGGACTTCAGGGGAAGAAACACAGCTGTACCCCAGCCTTTTTACCATATTTTGTATTTGCCGGGAGGTGAAAAAGAGGAAGTCACTAACATAAAGCATCATCTACGGGAATTTACTTATGTCAATACCTACATAGACACACAGCTGGGACAGGAGCTAGCCTGCATCCTGAAAGAGGCTGCAGGAGCAGTCTCTGACAGGTACTGGCGCCTGCACAGTCTACAAAATTGAGAGAATCTACAAAATAACAGAGTTTAGGAACAGTACTCTTCATAGCACATGGTTTCTATTTTCTTATATAGGCCTAGAGCCATAAAGTGTTCATTTAAACACAATTTTCATTCTAAGGAAGATTCTGTAGAAGACTGCTTAGAAATTTAAAAATGTACCATAATCATAAATTCAATTTTCTAGATTTTGGAATTTTTTTCCCCCCTTAAATTTTTTTTTTAAATGTATTTTGTCTCCCAAATTAAATTCGGCAATTTGTTTGATCAGATTTGCAGCTAGGCTTTGTGCTACTTCCTGGAAGAAATGAAAGGGCTCCATGGTATTGTATTTTTAAAAGGAGTGCCTGCAGAAACAAGGTTAGAGGGTCCCAAAGATTCCACCATTTGTGGAGCTCATTTCATAGATCTCCTGTTAGCAGGGCTGTCTAATATCTGGCTGTAATTCAGACTCAGATGATATAATTGTGACCCAGGTGACAGAACAGAAAAGCTATTAAAAAGTGGATGAAAATGATTTAGCTGCACTATGTTATATATACATATATGGTTAAGAAATTAATTGAAAAAAATAAATAATGGTCACATAAAAAAGTATACTTTGAATGAAAGTTGCAATGTGTGTTGAATGAAAGTTACCATGTCCATAACCTTCATGAATCTAAAAAGTTGTCAGAAAAGGTAAAACATCCCACCTCACGTTCTTCCTCCTGTTCTTTCCGAATCTGTTCCAAGCGAAACTGCTCCGCCATCTCTCTCTCTTGCGCTTCCCTCTAACAAACACAAGCAGTAATCACACATGTATCACCTCGCTTTCCACAGCTGTGTTTAATGATGTGCATTAGCTATATAAAAGCAAAAAACCTTCTCAACTTTTCTGTAGAAATTAATATAAGAAATAGGGTACTTATTAAGCGATCTTTTCCTATCATTCCTTTCCCAACTTCTATTATTACGTGGGGCCAGGGCTGCCTTTCCAAAAAGATGTAGTCAAGTCTACTCCTAGTGACTGTATCTAGTGCCATTTTATAACCACTGAGGGCAATTATGGCTCCGACAGCAACCATCTCATCTTCAAAGCAGAGCTGAAGCCGGGCAGTGCTCTGCACCAGAGAGATTTCACCACCTGTGGAGACATTCCCACCCCCACGGTCACGCGATGACTTCACCCTGCACGCACCTTGGCTCTGTCAGCCTCCAGTGATATGCGGTACGCTTCATCCTGCTCTCTTTTCACATTTTCTCTGGCTTCACGTTCATCCTAAAGAAAGAAAAAAGAAAAGAAAACAAAAAATATCAGCAAACAGTGGACCAATATGATATATATATCTTTATGTTCACCAGCGCTTTTTAACCCAGTGACTTCAAAATATTTGACTGCCTTACTCATCTAACTACTGCTAGGAGAAATGAGTTCAGAAATGCCTCAAAGGCGACCTTAGCTTTAAAAATCACGACTTACCTAAAGCTGTGTTTCAATTGCCATGGCACGGCTTGGCGCGTCCAAGCCCCGGCCCGTGGGCCGGATGCTGCAGCAAGGCTCTTTGCCCTGCTGTCGTTATCATGGCCAGGGCCGGCGCAGACCCCGGGGCCGGCGCAGACCCCGGGGCCGGCGCAGCCTCCTCGCGCGCCAGGGAGGGGGTCACGGGAGGGGTATGAGTGGGCTGGTGCGGGGGAGGATTTCGCTCCCACAGCCGACAATTTGGCCGGTCTCGTAATAGGGAAGGACAGACGGTGGTTTAGAGGAGGAGGCTGGATTTTAATTTGGTCTCCACTCAGACTGAGAGCGGGTAACGGCTTGTCCTGCGAGAGGAGGCCTGCTCCCAGGTCCTTCCTTGGGAAAAACACCCTCAGTGGGATCCATCCAGGGCTATGACCATTAAACGTCATCCAGAGGCCTCAGTTCACATTGTGCTGAATATTATCCAAAGAGGAAAAGTAGCAAGTCCTGCTCTGAAGTGTCTCAAATACGCAGGTGCAGGCAGACAAGAAACATGAGGTTAGCACATCAACTTCAAACCGGCAAACCTAGCGAAGTATCTTATTAATGATCACGTTATAAAAAACCCAAAGGTTTACTAAAAATACGTGAATGACAAAGCGAGGCACCATCCATATGGTGGAGGATCAAGAAGTGGATATCCCCGAAAGCTGGAATAACTGCACTGGGGTGATGTCTGATAAAGCAAAGCATACAATCGATAGCTTCATACTCTGCATCTGGAGCCAGAGACAGCAGCTGCTCCCCTGCGCTTACTCCTCTTACATCTCATAATCCTCCCAGAGCCCTGCAGAGGCTGCACTGGTCCCTACAAAAATCAATAAGATTTAGCTGTGAGACTGCTGGTGGGCTCAGCACGGTCACCTGTAGTTACCAGTAACACAGCACTTGCTCTGGGGTAATCTGTCTCCTGTATTTCATAGAAATTAAAGTCTACTACCTACTGCTTTTTGAAGAATTATGTTAATTTTTTTCATTCATCTGCAAGCGTTATTCTACATAAAGGCATCATTTTGCAAAGTGATCAATTTTCTTCCCAAAACTCCACTACTTGGCAAAAACTCAATTCTAAATGGGAGGAGCATACGTTAGCTGTTACTTTTGTGGCATGCAAACATGCCAAGATGTTCCTCAAACAAAACTCTAACATATTAGTGGTTAAAAAGCTCTAAAGTAGCATGCGACCCCAAGAGGAAAGGCCAAATTGCAGGAAAAGGCATACAACCTCCAGTTGGAAAGTAACAAGATCTTTTCAGAGGAAACTCTTCTTCCTTATAGAAACAGGACCTAAGATTATTCTACAATCAAGTGCGTCCTAAATTTCATTCACAGAAGATAGGGAAACCATGACTTTGTTCAGCAAAACTAAGACACGAGTAGAAGTAATTCTTGCAAAATGTAAAAAGGACAATAACCATGGAATAACCCATTCCCCTCCTGGCTTCTCTGGACCGTGACGAGCTTTCTGTGTTATGTTCATGGAATACCTTCAAAAACTAACTCAAACCTGATCGCAGAAACTACCCTACATTAGTACTCCATTTCTGAGAAGAGAGGGTGTTGAAATAATTAAACAGCTCTGATTTTTATCTTATCCAAAACCGAGGAAAGCTTCTTGAATACACAGAGGATTTCCCAACTCTTCTCATAGATGGGATGTAACAGTAAAGGAAAAGCTTTTGTACTATCTATGCTGAGACTTTCCATAAGCATACCATAAATTTATCTTAGAACGGTGAGAAACGAAACTATCTTCCCAAACCAACTTACTGAAGAAAGATAGACTTCAAGCAATCTGCAAGAGGACAAGCATTTAAAAAAATGTCAAGAATTGTTTTGCAGAGTCTATTTGGCTTTCATGTTTTGCAGCTTCGTATATCATACATTAACGTCACACACTAACTGAACTTCAAAGGTCACACAAGTCCAGGGATAACCGAGAGAAAAAAAGAAAGATCGGATGCAACTATTGCAACTACAGGCTCTTTCCTTCATCAAGGATTACTAGCAATTACCGTATAGTTACTTTAGTTTACAAGAACAAACAACAAACCAACCCAAACCAAAACGAACCCTCAAAAAATAAAAATTTAAAAATTTATAACAATTGTTAAAGACTCACTCTAAAAATATATACTAACCAGACTTATAAGAAATTGAGTGCTGGCTTTTATTTTACATTTTACACACTGTCTAGAAAACTCCAGGAAGTTATTAGAAGTTCCTTGTGATGAGCACAGGATTCATTTACCTACAGAAAGTTTTACTGAAGAATTTCTGAAATTGATTTAATTTATATAATCTGGATGATAACTGCAAAAAATACTAATGCTATAGATTCTACAACAAGAATCTAAACATGAATTCCAGGCATTTAAAAAAAAATAAAATAACATCTTTCCTCCCTATTCATCGCAGTTATCATCGTCCTAGAAGTGGATTATGAAAAAGATGCCAGGAATGTGAAGAATTACTACGCGTGACTGCCTGGTCCTCACAGAAATATGTCAGCCACATCTAAAAGCAAACGACCATGCCACCGAGCTTTACACCGCATTGAAACAATGCTGTTCTTACTGAAACAGACCCTAAAACCAAATCTGGACTCCAGATTTCTTTAGGTAACAAGCAGACGTAAGCCCAGGAAATGTCTCTCTGCACCTACTTCTAGTGTTTTGTTCATACTGCTCACACTCTACAGGAACCACCTCCTCTGTGGAGATTATGGCAAAATTATAACATACTGTGTTTCAGAGTTACACCTTTAGACAAATTTTAAACATTAGATATTGCAGTTCTCCTTTTTGTAATGCAGTGTGTTATTTTAGTCATTTCTTCCTCCAGAGACACCATACAAAGTATAAGGATGACTCAAATTTACCAAAAGCAACAAAAGAAAATTCAAAATGGTGACAGAAAAAGCAGAACAAAATGTTTTGCAGAGAATCTTGCATTGCACTAAGAAAGAACACATGAAGAAAGAAAAGAATAGTCATACCACTAATAATGAATTAAAAAAAAGTATTATCCAGTAACAAAATCTGAGGTAGGTTAAACCCTACATAAACTGCAGCCTCCACCGAACATCAACAAACACACCTCCACAATACTTTTGCAATGAAGGTAAAATTGCCACCTTCCGTTTTTAAGAAACCAAGGTGTGAACAGACAATGGCTTATCTCAGGTCGCTTAAAAAGTCAGAAATGGGGGTGAGGGGGTTACACTCAGCATTTCCCAGCAGCGACCAGAGGCTGGTATGAATGTAACCCATCCATGTCCCAGGGGTGTTGGGCATGAGACGAGGAGACAACTCTCCTTTGCTCCTGAAAGGGAAAAAGTCACAGATCTCTGCTTTCCCATTCTGACAACGCAACAACAGGAGGGACATTCATTCAACAGAAAGTTGATACTTAAAAAAAAAAAAAAAAGCATTTATCCACAGAATATATTTTTCAGCTATGAATTTTCTCTGCTATCACACATATTACAGATGCAAAGTCGTAACAAAACCAGTAAACACTTATACTCATGAGATATGGATCAGATAAAACCTTCTCTTGAGTAATATCCAGAGCTACAAGACTAAGAAAAACTTACAGATAAGGTTAAGTAGAAATTTAGGATAACTCTCTCCAGTAATTATTCCCTAAAGCATTTCTTGAAGTTACATCTGAAGCTCCTAACAGCAGGTATTTGCAGATGCAGGATGATGGAAAAGAAGGATTCCTGATTGCATTTAGGACAGCAACGCCCCCTTTTCCTGGAGATTATACGGGGGGAAAAAATACACAGCACCAAAAAATATTTGGCTTTTCGGATGGGATATTTTGCTGGAAAAGTCAGCATTGGTCCTTCCAGGCTGGTTTGTTTTTTTTTTTTTTAATTTATTGTTGTTGGTTCTTAAGGTAGGATTTAAAGATTTAACCCCAGGAATCAGCTTTACACCTGATTTGTCTCAGGAAGATGTGTTATACTTCATTCCCCATTGCCCATTGGGATCAGTTTTACTGTGAAGTAAAACGAGACGAGACAGAACTTGAGAAGATAACCGTGAGCAGAAGACATTTCTCAGAGCATCAGTGAGTAAATGGCTGTTACAAGAAAAGACAAAAAAAAAGTTTATTTACAAATGTTGAATGCTTATCTGAAAGACAGTTCATTTCACTGAACCACTCCTGAAATTAAAAACTGCAAGTGCTTAAGGCTATTCATGGGAGCGTTAAAGAGAAACACCCCTTTGTCCAAACAATCCAGCGCAAGAAAGACATTAATTTGACTCACTAAGATGACAGACTTGCACATTGTATAACTTAAACATACATGATGGGGAATATATAGAAGAAAAAAGGGTACACAGAATGTGTTGGGCGTATGAGAGCGATGAAGGCAAAGCACATCAAAGTTTCTGTGGTGGCAGAACCTCAGGTGGGGAGCAGAACAAAGGAGAACCACTGGAGGACCCTGCCTGTCTATATCGCAGGCAGATACTGATTTTTGGGGATTCCCTCAAGCGACAAGAAAGAAAAGAAACCCCAAACCTTCAAGCAGTCCTGCAGTGACAGGAAACGAGCCAGCCGGTCCTGCCACACCACCTACCCACCTGGGCTGTATAGCAGGGAGAGCTGCCGCTTACTAAGAGAAACTAAGCGAATATTCAGTAGCTGGAGTCATCAACATCTATAGCCGAAAAGCCACCCGATCCAAAGATACTTTCATTTTCTCTTTCCTTTCCTCTGACATTACCTTGCATTTTGGCAAAGTTCAAAACAGGCCGCGAACTCTCGCAGGCAGCGCTCGTATCTGCTGGTGTGTCAGCGCGGTGAAGTGCACAAGGGGAAACCGATCGTTTGGGGTGCTATCATATTACAAATACAAAATCGGAAAATTTAATCAAATAAATTTTGATTACTGTAGTTTAATTAGTTATAACTAGTAATAATTAGTAAATGTGTTAATTGGATTTTTTGGAGGGGTTAAATCACAATCTTTGTTAGATGGCTGTCATCACCATAATGCTTTTGCGCTTTGGAATTTAATGAATTTCATGTATTTATTCTCATAACCTCCTGTTGTGCAAATACTATATACCATGATACACATGACAGGGTTAGATGGAACACAGATTATCAAAAGTATTCAGATGCCTAATTTCTACTGATTTTAATGCGAGCTTGAGTGCCTGAACAGAAATGGCAGGAGCCTCCTGCGCAGCGGATGGAAGCACTTGGCCCGTCCTCTAACCGGAGAGCACACCTGCAGGTAAGGAGTGGAGCAAAGCAACCGATCTGAAGGAGGAATAGATGAACAGATCACAGAGGAGGAGAAAAATGCACTAGGACCGATCCTCTTTAGCTTCTTTTGTGCCTGTGAGATAGATCTTTGGAAGAAGAAAGAGAAAAGGTGTTGGAGGATAAAACTGTTAAATTATCATATTAAAAAAAAAAAAAAGAAGGAAATCCCTTACATTTGACAGTAGCGAGGCAGAAGAGGAGGACATGGTGATACCAGGCTTCTTACTGGAAAATTATGAAAGTAATACTTGGCCAGTAAAGCCCCAACTGACACAAGAGAGTGCTGGGATGGACACGCAAGCATACTTTTACAAAAAGCTGTGGCAGGGAAAAGGTGAATTTATGTTGCTGTTTTAGAGGTTTTGTTTTCTTTTACATATTTTTTAAATCCCCATCCAGATATTGGTCAGGAAAGATGTACATTTTCCTCACACTCTAGCAGTATCTAGGTTGAAGAGATGTCACCTAAGATCAGAGAGCAAAGATGGTGACTCTGCAGGTCTACATTCTTCTACAGCTTATCTTCACTCAGGGTCTGTTTACAACAGCTTCTCCAGTTTAAAAATTCTTAAGTATCTCTCTTTTACATTTAAAGAAAACAGCGTGTCAGCAGTCATAAAGTGAATTGAGGGGTTTAATTGTTATTTGTAAAAATAAGAAGTTTTTTGAAGCAACTGTGGGTATTACAATTCCACCTCGAAGTCTAATCCGAGAGGAGGAGTGCTAGTGTTGCGTAACAACTAAAATAAACACGATGGAGACCTACTGTTACTTAAATGTGGACAAGTTGGACCAGCTGTGTAACAGTCAATGCTTCTACAGTAATAAACGTTGACAGCAAAAATAAAAAGAATGCATTACTGAGACATCATCAAATGAGCCCTGTCATTACATGGAAACTCCACCCTGTATAAGCTTGTCAAAAAGTGTTACTGTAATCCTTTGAGAAGCCTCCTCCTCAGGCAATGGAGAAAAAAATGTTCAGGATCGGCCCAGAACAGGTGTGTTGCACTGTAATGCCAGGATTTAATCACGAATCTCTTCACATTAATCTCACAAAGGAACTAACTCGGATCTATTTGGGCCCATCATGCCACGCTGAGACGATTATTTAACTATCCAATTAAAGTAAGCAAGCTAACAGGGTGTTTAAAAATGGACATTCCAGGGCGTACAATATTTTACAATTATTATTTGTTTTCCTAAGTCCAGCATCAGGCACTGACACTTAAGAGGAACCGATACTACGTGCTCTTTTTAAAGTCAGTCCCCGAAAAATCTCAGTTCACACCTAGTAACAGGACCAGTACTTATCAACATTTGTGGGGTGGGCCAGAGGAGAAAACACGGCTAGAAGAGGAAAATAGGTCCATCGGATGTATGAAATCATTAGTGTAGCCTCACAGAAATTTTGCATACACAGTCTGAGGGTGGACTTCAGACCCAAGACCTGACTGCATCCTGGCCAACTGGCCTTGCTGCTGTTGATGCCACTGAACCCACCATTTAATTATCCATTGGCCTCTTCTTATCAGAAGTGCCACATAAGCACAATGTCAGTACGCTGCCGGTCACATTTTATTATTTATGGCTTGTTACTATGACAATTTAAGTAGCAGACTTATAAAAACAAGACAGCACAACAGCTAGACCATGTATCTACAATGGCACGTCAGCAGTGTGGTCCAAAAGAGGCAGGAGGTTTCCAAAATGTCATCTGGTCAATGCAGCTGACAGGCAGCAAGGAACATGCCCAGTGGTTCATGACTGACCCAGAAGCTTTGGAGGGGCAGGGAAAAGAACGGGACGACAGATTGATCTCCCTTTCAGAAAGCTTGGGAGAGAGAATGGGTGCCTAAATTACACACTACTGTACCTCAAGACAGGTATGTTGGGTTACTATGAGTACACACGTGCATCTCAATGGTTGTAAGGTATCTCTTTAGAGATTATGTAAGAAAAAAATCAAACACGATATACAAATCTCAAAATTAAATCCAATTGCTGGTTATATGACAGTATTTTAGCACCTGATATTCTAGAAATATGCCCCGAATTTGCCTGATTAAAATTTTATGAGGCTAGACCAGTACACTTTACGAGGCTACACCAGTAAACGTTACTAATACGTGGATACAAAAGCACAGGATTTAGCTAACCATATTATTACCACCAGCTAACGAAGCGACCCACTTCGCTCAGGTGAGATGAGTCGCTGACGCTGTTCTGAGCATCCTGCCTACACCATCCACCGACGATCAGCGCCAGGGAACTGCCTGTAAAGCGATGCCTGAACAGCTACAGCCAACGTCACGGCGAACACCTGTACCATCAGCCGGCGGTGGTAACAGTCATCCTGTACCGAAACAGCCATCAGAGGGCACTGCGAAACATGCTGTGCTAAACACAACTCTGCAATAGCTGTGTTGGAAGCTTTTGTGTGCATGCAAGTTAAAAATCCAAAGTGGAGAAGTTCAGCTGCATAAACTGACTCATTAATGATTTCATGCTGTTATTTACAGGTGTTTCTAGTTTTATTTCTCTCTCACACACACTTCTGTTTACAGCAAAGCTACATAGATGACTTTTCTTTTTAAAACACAAAAGAATTTTCTGCTTATCTTCTTGTGGTTTTATGATGACTTATTGTTGCTATTAAGAAAACAGTAACAGAAACCGGACTCTGTATCCTGTTTGCTCTTGTAGTATTTGGGGAAAAAAATGGCACCAACTGCAATAAGATCTTAAAAAAGAAAAGGTGTTGATGTTTGAACACTTGAAGTTGTCAAGTACAAGACTTACAAGAAAGCTACATGTTGTGTAGCAAACCACAAAAAGACAATATTTTTTTTTTCAGACTAAAGCCCTCTATTGAGTACAGACTGCTTGTCAAATACTCCCTCTCTGGAATAGTAATTTCATAAAGGGAGGTTATTTTTTTGCTTTTAAACTTCCTGCTTCAAAGGCAAAAGTGTCTGAGATCACCTTTTCAATGTGCTTGTAACAAGTGGAGCCAAGGTATAAGTAAATATCCTATTTGTGTATAGAACCCATAGCATCTGAAAACCTGCCCCCAAAGTTTATGAAATTTTCCATTAGTTTTCTGAATGTCAAAGTGTGTTAGAAAAAACTCCCCTTGAGGAAGAAATGTCACTGGTGCTCTCAGTGACAGAAAAACAAAAGGAAATGTGAGAAAAGACTACAGAAGACTGGGATGGAGGTAGATTTTAGAGGAATGCATAAAAATTAACTTTCCATTCTCCCTACATATGTAGAGCACTTAGACTAAAGAGGTCAGGAGACATCCATATCACCACCGTGGGGACATACGTTACCAGACTGTCACTGTTGGTGGCCATCCAGTGAAGGACCCACAGCAGCAGAAGCCAGTTCCCAGTTCTGCGATCACGGCCTCAAGGCAAGCTTTGTCTCACACCCAGATTTTTTCTCAGTTGCAAACCCACCCGGTTTTATCTTAACAGGATGAGTCTATCACTATCTCACCTGTCCCCACCTTCTTCTCTCCTAAATACTGATGTCCCCTACTCTGGACAACTCTTCTGGTCTCCTGTTCCTCCCTCTATTCCACTCCTGTCACTCCTACCTCTAGTTCCTTCTCCTATCCCTTATTTGCTCTTATCTCTCTGCCCGTGTATGCTTTTCTTTCCTTCTGTTTTCTTCCTTTCTATCAGCTTTTATAGTTTCTAGTTCTGAACTTTTCTCGTAGTAAAAATACCCCATACCTGACATATTCCTGTTAAAATGCAACAAAAAATTCAATTACATTGTGCCTTGGATTTTTGTTGTAATCGTCTGAGCTGGTTTTGGCTGGGATAGAGTTAATTTTCTCCATATTGAAACTTGTATTCAGTATTAACAAAATTAAAGTCAATTTCTTTACCAGTGAATTACAGGTAGCATAAATAAAGAAGAAAAAATGAACTACAGATATTGTGCAGATACTGTGCCTTCATATTATTATAACCATAATCGGTAAATCTCGTACTAATGAGATACAAGATTTAAATGTGAAGAATGTGTTTAGTGAATTATTGTCAATCAATGTCTATACAGCAGGCTAAGAATAATCTTGAATGGCAACACACCTATTATTATAAATTCCTAACTAAGTACTTCATTACTTCAAAATGTCACTCTCAGTTTATAGAGTAACAGATACACATCTCTCAACTGTATACCTCACTGTGTCTACTTCTATGTAATTGAAACACTGTTTTTGAAAAGTCTTGTCATCTCTTACCCATTCTGCGTTGTTCTGAACGGTGATTCAGTACTGGCGCAGTTCTGGTTTTTAAGGTTGCTCTTCAATCCTCTTATAAATGTATACATTTATAAGGAGACATGAATCTATTTTTGTTTTCTACCTATGACTTGCAGTTGGTCATTGGGAAAAAATCTGATTGCCGTTTCCTTGTATGAGCATATTAAGCTCTATAATACCACTGTAAATATAAACAGTTACTCATGACTAATATTCAGAAAAAGGAAACAAACTGAAAATGACAGTAAGCCAATAAGGAGGAGGTTTTTTGAAAGACCCAAATAAATACATAAAGGAGACTTAACATTTTTAATCTCTGATGATGGAAGAGACTCTAAAACACATCATACCCGACCTCACTGGTTAAAGAAACATCTGGTTGATTTTGCACCCCAGTGATTTGTGGAAGCCAGTAGGTTTCCCCAGTAACTTTCAAAGCTCACCTCATCCTTTATGTCTTCCTGCTGCTGGGCACTGAAGATCTCCATTGCAGCCATCAGCCTCATCATTAGCTCATCCACCGTTGTGTTACCTAGCAACAAAGGAAGATAGCTGAACTTCATATCATTAAAGTTATTAAACACAAAAGAAGTAGTTTTAGAATTAATCCATAAGAAATAGCCAGGCTTTAAAAAAATATATGACAGAGCAGAAAATGCGAGTATCTCAGCAGAATGCTTTTAGTTTGCCTTTTTACTGAAAATTCTAAATTGTTTTTACAAACAAATGTTGATCATAGGCTAAAATTTTAGGTGGTTCAAATCCAAACAATTGCTTTTGTGCTTGCATGGAATAACTCTATTTTTTCTTTTAATTGCCGATGTTAGAGGAAATAGTTATAACCTTTCCTAGATCTGGGGTTCCCTGACATGAAATTGATTTTACAGTTTTAGAATTCCCAGGTATAATCAGACAGACTGAAGCAATTGCTTAGTCAGGTAACAAAAGGCAGGATGTTGGCAGCAGCATCCAAGTGGATTGGTTTAAAAAAAACCAGAAAAGAACAGAATACCATGATCGAATAGATGTGTGTGCATGCATTTTTATTCAGGTATAACTAGTAGTAAAATTTCAAATAGTATAATATATTCTCTAGAGTGTATTTACTTCCAATGAAACTTGTAAAGCTAATAATAGTGGAAAAAATACATAAGCTGTGTATATACCAAGAAATACACCACATGCATAGGAAAAGAGATATGTCATCACATTTTTCCAGCAGTGTGCCTCCAGTCTTCAGTAAAACTGAATGGTTAGTTTAATTTCCTACCAAGACGCACTCAGTCTTTGGTTTCTCCTCTTAGGCTGAAGAGTAGATTACCCATTAGAGCCACTTGTCATAGTAGTTAAAAGATTTCAGGCCATGAGAAATGGTCTAAGACTATAAACTCTTAACATCTGCCAACCTAAACAGCCTTTGGACCCTAGCAGAACAATACCAACAAGAGCTAGATTTATAGCGGTGATGATGGTCAAAATTTTTAAAGGAGTAAACTAACCAGAAGCCGCAGCACCGCTAAAGAAAACAAAACTGTCCCCATAGTTTCCAACCCCAGGAAAAAATAAAAATCAAAAGCAAACTTAGACAGCCTGCATTTCAATAAATGCCACTGGGACTTAAGTTTCTATATAGTTGTATCTCTTCTGTAAATATGCCTTCTCACCCAGCCCTGAAAAGCCCTCATTGTTCCTATTTCTAGCATTTGCTACCTTAGCAGAAAATGTTATCCCGCATGCTACAACACGCATGACTGCAGAGACTAACATTCATTTGAGGGCATATTGTGAAAAGATGCCATTGTCCAATTCATGGGAAAATAACAAGCACAACACGTTTGATATTTGTTAAAAGATAAATTTAAGTAAGGCTGCAATAGATGATCAGTTTAGTTTAGTTTAGTTCAAAAGATTGTTTGCAGAAAACCTGAAAAATCATTAAAACTTAATGAATGCAATGAAATAATTTGGATTATTTTATAATATAAAGCTGCATTATATTATGACTTTGAGTTGCCAAGTTGCTAAAACACTTAAGTAATTTAAGCCAGTAAGCACCACTGACTTCAGTGGGATAACTCAGGTGATTCAAGTTATACACATGCTGAACTGTGCTGCAGAGTTATAAACCCAAGAAAATCTATTTATAAAGTTACGTGTATGAAATAAGTTTTCTAAGTGACAGAAGGACCATGAATTAGTGTCGTGCTGTGCCTTGCACTAAGGAGACAAAAATCTATGCAAAATTCACAATTTTTGGCCATAGGAAGGAGCACTGCAGATTCCTCCAGAAAATTATTAATCCCATATGCAAAAAGAAACAGTAATGCTGTCTGCAAAAGGCAGTATTTCCCGAGGCTGAATTTCCTCAGGAAAATAAAGAGATTAGAATAAAGATTGCTAGATATAAGCAATAAATAAATGAGGACACAGTGTCATGAAGGCAAACTTGTGGAGAAAGCAGAAGAAAGGAGCAGCCGCCATTCTTTGATGTATTTTAATTTGAAGAGTTACTGAGAACAGCAGTCAAAGGGCATCACTCCACATCTAAGTCATCTTGCTGTCAGTGAAATCAGAGGAATGGTTATGCCAGAAAGAACTGCTCATATAAGCCAGAAAGCTTCATTTATGTGAGAATATATTAGCAACTTAAAATTCTGATCTGATTTGGGGTCTCAACACTGCAGGCTGGTCCAAAAAAGCAACTCATGGTCAAATATTAGCCCGCTACATGCAGCAAGAGTCCACACCTGAGTAAGGAACCACACACAGAGGACTAAATGCTTTCCAGCACTACACACAAAGTGCAGTCAAAATCTTTTGGAAATCAGTAATTTATATGAATATAAATTTGGAAAACTAAGTGTAGCTCCTTATTTAGGAGATTTGGCTTCTACTTTAAAACAACCTGAAGAAGTTACACTACGATTCTCCTGCAGACATGGTAACTTCAATCTCTAGTACTATGTTAATTAACACATTTATGAATAGTTGCTATTTCTACCATGGCAACTGGAAGTTTCTTGTGTGAAATACATTCATATTCTGAACACTTTAAAAAAGAAATGGTTAGCAAAGATGTCTTTTAACAGTTTCAATACTCGTATAAGAGCTTCTTTTAATATAAAGCGAGAACTGTACCTTGTATTACATTCAATACTTCATTAGACGATCGTTTTCCCATAATGATAAGGAAAAGTGGAAACTGGTCTGTCTTCTGAGTTCGAATTGTTTGGGCTACAACACTCCCGAAGTGTCTAGTGCACATCGTCAGAAATCTATGTGGGGGGGAAAAAAGTTAACGTTGTAGAAATGTTTTTGAAGTTAGTTTAAAAAAAAAAAAAATGCTAAACTCAGCAGTTTAACTGAGTGTCATCTACTGTTTAACATCTAGGCTCCTGCATTCAATTCTACAGCTCTTTCTCCCTTTTTCTGATTAAATTATGAAAATATTTACAAATATGATAGATCCCATATTGTCTAAACTAAAACAATTAATAACTGGTTGAGATGGCGATTTATTTGATGGAGAATTCCATTTCCTGTTACACTATTCTGCAGGCTATAATTCAAAACTAACCCCCCAAATAATCATACTAAATCAGTTGTTAAAAACTTCTAAAGAGAAACTAAGCAGAGCCATAATCTAGTAAACATGGCAAAGTATAAAAATAGTATAATTTCATACGAAAACATAATCTAATAGTGAAAGATCAAGAAATTGTTGTTATCAGTCACAGAATTAAAACGTGGTACTTCTTCAGAATTGTATTTTCTTTTGTACTAGTGCCCTGCCAGCGACATACTTAGCAGTGTGGTCTAAAAACAATAATTCTAAGCTTTTGACCAAAAAAAGCTCTCGGATATTAGCATACAGAAGTCTAGCATTAGTATTCTTAACACGATCTTGAATAAATGAAAAAACTGATAAAGCTTTTCTCTTCCATTAGAGGACTGTTTGAAATTAGCATTTCTTTCAAGAGAAAAGGGTAGCTTATGATATGTTTTCAGATCTGATGGTAAAAAGTAAATGTCATAATAATAATGAATTATGAAAGACCAAATGCAAATATAGAATGCTTTAATAAGATCCAATTTAATAAAGTCTGTAAAAATAATGGACTTTTAATAACACGGGTCACAAAAGGCAAAACAGTGGAAATTCTGAGGACTAGCCACTGGTACAGGCTTATTAATTCTTAATTATGTTCATGAAAGGCAACTTAAATCGTGTGTTTTCTTATGCCTTATGATAATATTTTAGGTAACAACTACTCTGAAATGTATGCTCTAACTGAAGAGCAAAGTCCTGTTGTCACATGCATTAGAAGCCAAATCTATTTGAAAAGACAAACTGCATTAAAATGTCAAGCGCTCCAAGTCATTTCTTCTCAAAGATACTGAAAAGATTCAAAATTGTAATTTTTTTAATTGTTATATATTGTATCTAATAAAATGGCTAAAAATTGATAAGCCTGACGAGCACAACATTGGGCTTGTTTGAGGTGCCTGAAGTATAAAAACAAACCCTCCCCAGAGACAATTTGTAGTATAACTATGGCCATGGCTGGATGGAAGGCGATGAGCAGGGGTACCTAGCGAGTATTTTGAAGCCATAAATGTTACCTTTCCTTGCCTCCTTGATTCTCTGTCTTCTGCAATTCAGAACTATCACACAGAAAGCCAATGTAAAGAATGCCAAATAGGGACTGCTATATCAGAAATAGCTACGTAGAGACGTACCATCTGGTAAAGATAGAAGAAAGTGTCCATAAAGTCTGGACATATAAACTCTGAAGCTAAATAATGGGGGGGTTTGATATTTGCTTTTTAAGGTGGGAATACGTAAGTGAAATCTTGGCCTCACAGAAGTCAACGGTGATCTTTCATGGCGACATGACTTACGTGCGGTCAAGGTTTCACTCCTGAAAGTAATAAAGACGGGGTCAATTGAACTGAATTCCTGAAACTTGTGTATTAAAACTGTTTAACAGTCTTCAACATGCCACAGAAGAAAAGCACTCAAGTTTCATGTGAAAACAAAATATTTAACTGGAGGTGAAAAAGTGCTGCACAGAAAACTGATAGAAGGAATGAAACTAAGAGATTATTGCAATACTAGTTGCACTAGTCAAAGGTGTTGGTTTGGTTTATGGGTTTTGGGTTTTTGGTTTGATTTGGGTTTTTTTTTTTTAATTAATTGTGTGTTTAGTCAACCCATAACTCGGTCTCAAAATATGCTTTTATAGGTATGGATTTTGTATGTAGAGAAGTCTGAATGAAGTAGATATTTCAGTACATTAAAAGATCTCCCAAATAAATTTTTTTCCAGGAGATGAATTTTTATACGTGGAACTTCTGGCTGACTACAGAGAACCTAGCAGATTATGATACCCTTGGGTCCTCTACAATCAAGGCTGGGAAACACGCAGGTTTGAATTCCCTGCCTTCAGAAGATGGCATGTGCTGCCAGGCCATTGTAAGGGGACACATACTGTCCTGGTTGAGTAACAGCAGAACAGTTGCCGGATGCCAACATCTCTCATCATGGTGTTTGTTTTTTTTCTTGGGGCCACTTCTTAAAGCCCCTGGGGCCACCCGCCCCGCTCTTTCAAATCTCCTCCCCTCCTCTGCTGCCGGCGCAAGCTCAGCTCGCAGGGAGAGCGGCCAGCTCACTCACGTACCAGTTACAAGAGCAGCACATGCCAATTTTGACCCAAATGCCACAGATTTGCCACTGCTGCCATCAGGCAAGCCTTCGTCTGTCTTGGAGGAGGAATGAGAAACTATTCTTCCTCCCAGCACTTCCAAATTTGAATAGTGAATGTCCAGATGACAGCGTGGACAGCTGCGGTGAGGATGTTCGTGGGGGATGAATGACCAGCTGGTGGTTATGGATGCGTATCTTCAGAGCAGAGTGAATATACACCAGAAACTCTTCTCACTAACACGATCCACCAAAATAGACCCTGCCCTTAGGAACCAAGTAAGACCCCACTTGTCTGTTGAACTAAAACGTAGTAAAGCCAACAAAAAAGTGAAGATAGTCAAATGATGTAACACTGAATAAAGACAGAGCAGCAGCAATCTCCAATGCCTACGCCGTGTAACTCCTGTTCACCAGCGATTACTCACTCACGTGCTCTTTGCCGGGGCAGTGGTAAGTGCTCAGCAATAACTCATAACACATCTCTTCTTTTCATTTTACCAGATAGGCAGGAATTGAATTTTCATTCATGAACCCTGTTCAGTTTTTCTCATGCCTTTTAACAGATTTTGCAACTACTTAACTAATTTTGTATTTTTTTTCCCTTTCTGCCTTTACAGATTCTGTATTTGCAGACCTTTTTATTCTCCTCCACATTCATATCCAGCAAAAAAAAAAAAAAAGTCTCCTCTGTGCTAATATTTACTGTCAGAAGTATATGAGTAGGACCAAACCAATTTGCTGCCATAACCAGAATCTTACTCTGTATCTCACTAACAAGGGATTTTCTTACTTTCATCTAAACAGAAGTGTGCCAGATCTTTCAGTGGCATCTCCAGAGCTGCCAAGAGAACTGCCTGCGGAGTGCATCAAAGAGCCAGATGTCCCTCTGGGGAAAACTGTTTTCCACAACATGCTGGATTACTGTGATCTCCAACCAAAAGTGGAAATGGAGGAACGCTGCCAGAAAGGGAGGGCAAATGGCACCCTACTAGTCCTTTTATTTTTAAATTACAAGAAATATTCAAGGAGGGAGAAATACAAAAAAGACAAAAAAGCATTTTATGAAGAAAAAAACCATTAAAAAAAATCTCAAAAGTTACAAGAATAAACTTCATCAAGAAAAGTAATAGTTTTGGCAGACAGCTTCATTTCTTTACTTCTTTCATGACTCACTAGCAATGAAACCAGCACTTATTAAAGCTACAGAACAAACATGGGCACTGCCCATGGCTCGACAAATACGGAAACAAATCCTAAAAAAAAATTACAGATTTATCTTCATTTTTAAAATGTAGATTGAACAGATATTAATTCTTAGCCAGAGGTCACTCCTTAGTTAGAAGGGACACACAGGAAAAATTATTCTGCTGAAATGAAGATGTTAATTTGGGGGGGTGGTGGTGTGTGCTGCTCTCTGCACAGCAGTTATCCCTCCATGTGCACTCTGAGATAACCTATGCGAAGAGTTAGCGTGTTTGCAGCACGTTAGTTTTCCAGAGAAGAATGTTATAATTCCCAGCTAGCTAATATGTGATACATTATATTAAAATACACTCCTGGCATAACTTTTTTGTAATTTTATCATAAAATGCAATTTATTTAATATTACTTAAAAAAAAAAACAACTCCTAGAAGGCAATTATGAAAAAATAACAGCTTTAAAAATCTACTGAAAAAAAGTTTAACATACTACTGAGTCTCCAAACCAAGGGGAATACTTATTACAGCTTAGGTCTGTGGTCTGCCATAGCTCCTGATCTCAGATACTCTGTGTAGAACTTTGTAAATGCTGGGGTTTAGCAATAATATGTTTCTGTGAGAATATGCAGCTTTCAATTTTTAACAACAAAATTAGCCACCTCTGGCCGAAGTGCTGATCATCAAAAGCGTTGATGTCAGAGCTCAATATTTTTTTTGATCTCTGGAAAGCTTTTGATCTATATGATACCTATTTACACCACAAAATATGTATTGCCTTTGCGGGGGGAGCCCAAAGGAGAAAGGCAGCCCCTAGGTGGGAGGTGGCAGCTGTTCCCGTGGGAGGTGTTTCATCATTACAATGACTGGCATTATCTCATTGTTTCTTTATGTATCTCCTGCTCGTGTATTAGCTTGTTTCACTTTTTTTCCTTATTCGTATAATCTACTGCAGTCAAGCTTGGATCTGGGATTATGCAAGATCCCTCCTTACCACAGCATGAATCTGAACAAACAAAAAAATGCTAAATACTTTAGAAAAACATAAATATTCCTTTAATATTTCAATTTAAACAATTTAGTAAGCTAAGAGCATCTCCGGTGCCCAGTCCCTAAAGGGGGCACGAGGCAGAGGCGCTCACTGCCTCCCACACTGTCACGTTGTATTTTCCAATGGGAACTGGTTCAAAGTGATTCCTACTCTTACCTAGTAGAGGAAGAATTTACAAAGAACTGAAGAACTAAAGAGGAATTAAAGGAAGAATTTTGCAAAGAATTGACGATTCTGAGCAACAAAAGTCCTCTGCCTTTCCATTAAAAGTCACAGAGCAACGCAGCGCTGCTGCCCTCGGCCTTGATGCAGCGGAAGGACTCTAAAAGAGCAGAGGAATTCAGTCTCCTTTCTCTTTCCACTCAGAAAAGTGGCAACTGGTATGGCTTGGAAAGACAGGGACACCACCTACCAGTCATCCAAATATTAACTATGCGATGGCTGTCCTCCCTTGTGGGATCAATTTTCGGTTACCTACTGGAACCAAATTGATGAGACAATAGGATGAATAGCTCTGCATCCATCCCCAAATTAATCTATCTACTCAAGACATTATGAATAACAAAAATGTCCATCAGGCATGGCACAGTATAGTTGCAGAAAGAGTAGCTAAATCTAAAATGCTAATTCCAGCTCTTTTTTGTTAATCAAGTAAGCCTGTGGAAGGAAACTAATGCAGAGCAAGCTGCATATCATACACTGTAGCATAGATACTCCTGCGATGTGCAAAGAGGGACAACTGACGCTACATTTTGAATGTTTTTTGTATTTTTTAAACAAAAATGGAAAGTTCTCCTTTGCTTTTGCCTTTCTTAAACTCTCCCCAGCACCTTAAGATTAATTAATAATTGTATTAGCAAATCTGTCTAGTGCACTAAAGGGCAAATTCTCTTCCATACAGAGACAACTCTCCTCTCAAATGTATGGATAAAATGTATTAAAATAAATATAAAAAATTGCATAGGGTTTTAGACCAATTTTTCCTTATTTTCTGTACCAACATAAATAACAGAGATCTGGTTATTTGTTACAGTCTCATATAAATATTCCTGTAGGTTCCTGTTAGATAACCTCTTCTAAAATATCTAAAATATCTATTCCCTTTTAGTCTGAACTAGTGTTCAGTCCACAACCGAGATGATTTTGGGCCAAAAAAAGTGTGATTTATTTATGGCCAGATACTTCCCAAGGCTAACCTTACTTTAAGAAACTTTAAAACTTCAGAAAATAGGTGTGAAAAAAATGTAACTTCTTTCTCGAGCGTGAAGAAAACGATGAATATTAAATATGCAAGAATTCAGATTATTTTTAATAATAATTACATACTGTGCAAAGTCAACATAAGACTCATTAAAATGTTAATGTAAAAATAACATTTTTGTATTAGGTATTTACATTTTTTTAAAAAGTAAAAGCTGAGGTCATGAAATGGTATATTAAAATAAGCTTGCTATCCATAGTCTCCATAATAGAGTTATCGTCTTACCCACATTGGTGGGGTCACTACTGTTGACTCAAACACAAGGGAGAATGAACAACAGATACAAGGCATGGTTTAAAGATGCATAAAGCAGCCTGAATCAAATGATGTGGATATCTTCTTCAGTATCCGCATGCTAAATATCCTGGGATTCAGATGTAAAAAAGCATGATTTTATCCACTTTTTCTTTATGAGAGAGTAAAGCCTAGATGAGTGGGTTATCTATCTCTTCATAAAACATGGAAGATCTAATTTCATCCTGCAAGGTTCAAACAGATTAGGTAAATACTTTATAACCCCGTTTAGTCTAAAACGCATCCCTCTAGAAACTCATTAACCCATCCTTTTAGATACCACTGGACACCAGTCCAAATCATTGGTAGAAGTATAAATAAAATATACCTGGACCCCTTGCTAAAACGCTGTACTAAAAATGGAAAACACAAGATGCACTTGCATATCAGTAGTAGTTTTGATTATTGCCTACCATATTAAAAAAGCATGTTATCTATGATTTGCTAAGGAATATCCAAGGCTTGCTACTGGTAGATTTAATAACAACCTAGATAAGAACAGAGAGTATGTTTAGTTACTTTACAGATGTTAGTAAAGTGGGAGAAGCTACAAGCACATTGGAAGTCAGTAAACAATTCAGATTAATCTTCACAAATTGGAGAAACATCCTGACAAGTAAAATGCAACTCAACAAGGTCAATGAAAGTGTCTGAGCAGGAGGAACAATTGTACAAATACAGAATAAGAATCAAGCAGTAAGGGAAGAAGAAAAGTCATGATGTGACAAGACAAGCATCGTATTGGGGTGAGTAAACAGAAGCATAGTTTGTACAACATGAGATAATCCTCTCTCTCTATTTAGCACCGAGAAGGTAGTTTTAGGCACAGTGCGTCAGTAAAGATGTGG
Organism: Grus americana; assembly: GCF_028858705.1. Lineage (NCBI taxonomy): Eukaryota > Metazoa > Chordata > Aves > Gruiformes > Gruidae > Grus > Grus americana. Next base: position 28,659,931 of record NC_072859.1, read on the forward strand.
ACCAATCACAGGAGGACCGTATGAAGGTTGCAATAACAAATGTATACAAAACAACAAGCTACCAGGAAAGGCTGAAGGAGTCACAGTTACTTAGTTTAAGAAAACTGCAGGAAAACATAGTAGCGCCGTTTAAGTCCAAGGAACATACACAGCAGCAGAAAGGAAGAGAATACCTCATTGCCTGCTGAGTGAACCAAGATATAATTGTCATTGATTGCTGCAAGAGAAACTTCACTGAAATATTAGTGTGAACTGCCTAAAGGGAGGGAAAGTCAAGTAGTGGAACTGGTTATGGAGAAATGCCGAGAAACCTCCCTCACACCAAAGGTTAGATCAGACAACCATCGGTCAGGAAGGACGCAGGTACAGTCGAACCTTCTGGCCAGGCAGGGACTGAACGCTGCTATCTGCAGCTCTCCAAGACCCACAGACAGTCACAACAGTAACAGAAAGGAGAGACAAGAGGTCAAAGCAGAGTCATCCTAAAGGAAGAGGACGGGCATGTGCACTTCTGCAAAGATTCTTTGTCCCCATTGGGCACCCTGCAGTACCAGGAGATCCATTCACGCCTCCAGTTGCATTCTGTTACAAACAATTCTGACTCCACCAGCTCAATTTCTTCTGACGGTTGATTTAGATGCATAGATGCAGCTAAAGTTCTCTACAGCTTCAATTTCATCCGGCATTAGGACCTCACTGGTGGAGTTGTGGATGCCTGTCGTTCAATGGACCAGTGACTTCTTTCTCTTTCCTCAAAACAGTCCAACAAGTCTGTCTTGACTACCTGTTCTTCTGCCTCCACCTCTTTTCCACAGAACATTACAGAGTTTTATTCTTTCACCTTTTCTGTTCAACAAGCTTAATAAACTAGTCTGTAGTTTGAGAACAGTAGGATAGAACTTCCTTTAGGATTTGGTTTCATAGTGAGGACTTAAAATATATGCTTACAAATGCATCAGTTTAGTTAATTCCTGTGGTGGTAATTTTTTTTCAGATTACCTTGAAGTATTGCTATAGGCATAAAAAATGATGCACTGAAAACCTTAATCACATCAACAGAGACACCACTTTCTATGTATAGTTGAATATTATGGAGACATCCATATCTTACTAATCACAATCAGATTAAAATGCATTCTCTGCTAGTTTTTAGTTTTCCAAATTTGGACATTTTTAGACTACTAACATGAAATTACCTTGAAGCACATAAATATTTAAGCAGGGATAGTTTACCTTTTCTGGTGGGTGTATAATAAACAGTTTAACCATCATCTATATACAGGCTGTTTTGTTCTCCATCTAAAGAGACAATCACCTTTTATCCTTTTCCTTTTTTCTTCATTTCAGTGCCATTAGGAAACTATTCACAAGTGCAACCCCGAACAATACTATGCAGTAATTATGACTAGATGACAAAGAGATGTGAACAATTACTGAGCCCATTTTGAAACCCTACACTAATAAAGTCATTAGATGCTGCCCTTGCCATGAGCCTTCTAAAAGCTTCTGAAGTTACAAGAACACACGGCATTGTTCGTTAGGACAATCACTGCTGGCAGAATGCAAACCTTGAGTTAAACCATGCTGCAAATTGATCTTGACATTCTGTTAAGACCGCCACTAAAATCAAAAGCAAAGGAGAAAAGGAGAAAATGAGCGGGTTGGATGTAATCATGGAACAGAAGGGTTCCCTCCTCACCTTCTTTCCTCTTCCTCCTCAAAACAAACCATACAGAAAATGACAAACTCGCCTGGTGTTTGAGAACCTTTATTTTTAAAACATTAATTAGACTTTTGACCTGTTTTTATTGTCTGGCACTGTATTGCTATGAAAGTAAATTAAATAAAATATTGCAAAATACAATAGATAAGGTTTTCACACTGTTCTGTGAAACCTGTTAAGGATTTAGTGCCTAAAGAACACGTCCAACAGTTTTGCAAGCAACATATACAGAATCTACGGTCACTCCTGAAGAGGTGGTGAGAAATTAGCTCACCAAGTCCAGCTCTCCCAGACCCCACACCTGCAATATATTTGCTGAAGGATCAAATAGGATTGGGGAGCTGGAGTAATATGGTCAACTGGTCTTCATCCAGGCATGCATCATTCAGTAGGTTAGTATTAAGGGTCAGCAACTGTGAATATGGCTAATTACTTGATGACGGAAATTGCAGGTGAAGACAACCTGCTGCTGAGAAGCGCTTTAGTCAATTAACTCTTTCCTAAGCTTAAGTGAAAAACTATCATTTGAACATTAAAACTAACAAGTACCTGTCATCAGGGCTAAGAAATGTTGGTAACACCTTGAAATACAGCGCCCAAGGGCAACGATATCAAAAGCTAAAAGGCTGCTGCAGACATTCCAGTCACTATTTTATGGTTTTGGCATTGCTTTGCTTGGCAAACATTATGTACATTGGAACTCTGTTAATATTACGCATAATTTATGTTTGCAAATCCTGTGTGTACAAACATAAGGGTATGTGTGCATGTGTAGGTATATAAGTATGCATATATATTCACTATATATCTGTCATGGATACAAATATACTGTATTAATATGTATTAATGAATCCACAAAAATAGTTAGGCATGTGCTTGCATACATATACATACACATATATATACCTCCCATACACACACACATAATTATATTAGAATAACGGTATTTAGTCAGCTCTTTGAAGTCAGAAAGTGCCAGAACTATAGCTGCTCTCCTGCTTATCTATCCCACAACCTCTCTAGAAACCTGAGGAATCGCTCAGCCCACACGATGGCCTGACACAGCCGGTGAGCTGCTGCAGCCGTGGGCTCGGACCAAAAGGTAGGGCCAGGATTGTCAACACCACTGCTCTCAAACACTACTACTGCCCTGACACCTCCCGTAAGTGTACTTCTGCTGTTTGGAGTGGCATGGTAGTAGCAAATCTCCATAGCAAGCAATGGAAAGCAAACGGTGATTTTTCAGCTCATGATTCACCCCAAATTGAGTGGAATATAACAAGAAAGTAAAAGATATACCTGTGGTTTGTGGGGTTTTTTTTCCTCCTTTGACCATGGGCAACACAAATTACAAGAATATTCCAAACAGTTGCTCACTAAAGTCTAAACTATAGGTGATACAGCTTTCACATAAATTCCTTAACACTATTATAAAAAACACATTTTCCTAAATAAAGGCTAATTATTTTATAACTTTCTGCCTTTTATTATGATTTTTTTATTCTAGTAATGAAAAGATTCATAATTTGCAGCACTTACTCAAAATATTTGCTCCCTTTCCTACAAACCTTATGTCAATTAAAAGCTGTGAAAGCCAAACCAAAACATCCTCTTAACTGTATTAACAGTTAAGAATTCCCCTTCAGTTTGACAAAGTAACAGTCCTGGGTGGTTGTACTTAGTCAGATTTTTAAAAATCTGACTACGAATGTCATAATGCTTATGCTTTTGCACTACCTGGCGCTTACATACAGTGTTTTACTTCTAGTCCTACCTACAAAACCCTCTTCACTCTGCTGCAATGGGTGTCGAAGAACAAGATTGGGAGAATCCAGCTGAAAAGCACTCGTGTAAAGTAATGCAGGATTCAAAGCACGTCTCTACATCACTGTCGGCCAAGAAACATTTTAAAAATCAGGAAAAATGACCAGATTTTGGAGCTGTTTTTGTTCTACAGTGGACTCCCATTTAATTAACGAGGATGGAAACTACTATGAAGACTGGTTTTGGAACAGACTGACATCCATAGATGTCAGAAAGACGACAACAAAAAGCAAGAAGAAAATCAGAATATTCAACATTTTTTTGCTTATATGAGAAAGCACGTATATCTGTTTGAAATCATTCACGCCATGCTACAGTACTGAAAATCTTTTTCTTTTCCTGCTGACATTGAGGCGTCCCTACTGATCGCTGCAAACAAAGTGGGCCCGATTCCTCTGCCTTCCCACACTGCCTTTTCCACTAATGCAATTGTAACAGCACAAATAAGTTGCTCTTGGGTTACGCCAGCACGCAAAAAGCAGTTCCTTCTCTTGTTCTTGCTGTTGTCTTCTCACCATTCAAGTAAAAAGCTACTTGCAACTGTTTGTGTAGGGAAACAGAACAGAATAGGCTCCAAGACCACTGTTGCCACGTCACAGAACGAAGTGTGGTAATTAAACAGAGGTGCTGAGTATTTATTTATGGGAATGCCTACAGTGCATTGGCACTTTCCAAAGGGAGACGGAAGCATCATGCCCCCTCTGAAGAAATCAGAGTCTAAGGAGCAGGAGGTGACACTAAACACAACCGAGAAATTATTCTAATGCCAGCCAGCATGCCTTGTTTACCCCTTACTATTTTTTGACCTCACTGTTAATATGACAGTTTCTTTGTCGTCGTTAACAGAAAGCAAAAAAATGAAGGCTTAAAACCCCTATCGTACCGCACAATCGGTGACTAGGTTCATTGAGAATAGCTATAAAGCCTTAAACAAGCCCTTTATTTTGTGTTTTAAGAAGTGTCATAAGGAGTTAATAGGACACAGCTGTACAGGCTCTTTCTAATAAGCAGCTTCTGTCGCTTTGGTCACCACAGGTGTCTCTGTAACCTGCAAACTCTTATTACTAGTGTATCAAAGTTGTGCTACTTAATAGATTTCTTTAGTAAAACACAACAAAGCAATTACATGGCTGTTGATCGTCAGTCATAAAAAACCCCTCAAACACAGTTTTTCAAAAGAAACTACACTGCAATTTTTTGTCATTGTAAAATAAAAGAAACTAGAGAATTAAATAGAAAAGCGAACAATAGAACAGCAGGTAGTCAACTGAACTTAGCCACTACAGATGGTTTAGAAATAGTGTTTCCTTCTACACCAAGTTGTGGGATAAAAGAAAAGGAGGAGGCTCCTTACTGCCCATGAATGGCAATACCAAAAGACTTAAGCAACTTTCCAGTCTATGTATTTGGTCCCATGAAAGAACCTAAATGTTTCTTTTTCCTCTCTCTCTCTTTTTTCTAAAAACTTTTTATCTGTTTTTGCAACTGCTTTTTTCCATAATCTTCAGCTTTTCCCTAGAATAATTTAAACTAGGAGCATAGCTGCTGATTCGTCCAAAGACAGAATGCAGAAGGTTGAGGGAGGAATTCCTATGAAAAACAAGTGTTATTTTTAAAGTGTTTGAGAAAAAGAGATTGTTCTGTTCTCCATGCCCACTTTCAGTAAAGAAATATTAACTATAACTTATGTATTTAAGAATAGGAATGCATGAATGCTCCATAAAGATATAAAAATTTCTAGCAATCCAAAAGGGAAAGACATATTTATATGTACTTGCAATTGTTCAATAACCAATGGAATTGTGTAAAAAGGTGGCAACCTTATCCCAGAGCAAATGACTGTTGCATCTTCTGTTCAAAAGTTAGAATAACTCTCATTATAGCAATATACGTAAGACATTATCCTGGCAAGCAGTTGTCTTCTGTATAAATAAAGGTGGTGAAATAAGGTCCAAGTTAGAAAACCAAGTAAGTCTGATTTCTAAATATAAGAAGTATAATCATAGAATCATTATTTTCAATAGATTATGATCAACTGATAAATAACTAAAGGAGAAACAGGTGTTAATATAAAGGTAAGAAAATTTGTTGGTACACAAAAGATGTAGGAAGTGGTGGAATCTACAGGTTTTTTATTTCTTTACTCATCAGCAAAACAATGGCCTCTCTAAGACATAGAATAGCTTTTATTATATTAAAACCTACCAAAATATCTGAACATTACCAAAGGAATGTTCTGTAAGACACCTGTAGTTCAAAAAAGTTCCTATGAATTGCAAACTTCTAATTTTTTGCATAATCTGTTTTAAATATTAATCACATTAATATTCTTTTTTTAAATAAGATTTTCATTAACTACAGTTATTTTCCCGACGGTTCTCATGCAGTTACACCTATGTACATACAATTAGCGTCATGTAATATCATGGCACTGCAGTGCAAAACTGTGAAGACACATTCCTAGAACTATGTTTGCAAAATAAACTCAAAAAAAAAAAAGGAATAAAATAAAGGAAACAATTTCTTTAACTATTTTTTTCCTGCACATGAGTAAGAAGTCACTTTGTAATGAAAAGAAGGATGGTCCAATTCCCAGTGACCCTCAGCCAGCACAGCTTCACCGATGACTTAAGAACGAGCATGAAGTTTTTAGTTCAAATAGATACCTAGCAACAAAAGATTTGATACACAGAGATGGCACAGAGATAAGGGTCTTCCCTGAGAGAAAAGCTGCTCCACTCACAGTCCCAAGCGTCTTACCTTGCTCTGTTTGCTTCTTTTGTCATGTCCCATGCCCAGGTGATGAAGTTCTGACTCAGATAGGAGACAATAGATTCAGCACAAAGCATTTGTGAGCAGAAGACGTTGGTTAGTACACTTTCATCGTGGTGAAGGTAGATAGCAAGAAGCTTTCTCTGAAAAGACACAAGAAAAGATGAGTGAAAACTTCCTCAGACTGTTTAGTAATCTAAAATTCCTGCTGCAGGCTTGTGTGTTAGTATGCTGAATGGTGTTTATCAAGGGTGACTACTATCTCGACGTGCACACGCAGGGGAAAAAAAACCCCAATAGATTTCAAGTCAAATGGTCCATCCCTCCAAATCTGTAACTCTTCTCAATGCTTCCTAACAATTTTATTTTGGGTACCAAAGCACGACACATCATACCCTTAGAATGTGAAAACAGCAACATTTGAATGCAAAATCAAAAACCTTCTTAACAGACAGTTTAAAAAAAATGAGTGAATTTTTTTGGCTTGCTGCCCAGTAAAGATAACAATTGGGACAATTCCCTGAACAAGGACCACACCTCTTGATACCACAGAATCTACAATCCTAAACGAATACAATTATAAAGAACCTTAAAAAATGACAGTGTATTGTTATCACCCCATCTGTAGCCAAATAAAAGAAGAAAATGAGTACAGTCCCAAAGCCTACGACGCGACGTGCTGGATGTTTTGGCAGCTCTCCATCCCCACAGCACATCAGCCTCTCACCTACTTCGGAAGTCGATGTGCAGCTGGTCAAAAGGCCATGCGTCAGCCTACGTCCCTTGCAGAGCTGAGGAGCAAGGCAGCCGCCTCAGCACTGCAAATGTGTAAAGACGCAAGCAAAGTGGTACAGGACACATGGATCAAATCCCACATTGAGTTTGTGAGCACTGACATATCTCATCATAGTTACCAAGTTAGTGAAGACTACATGCTGAAGATGGTGTTTGTGGCCTCTTGAAACAAAATCATCTGATTTTTTTCTTCTGGAACCCAATCAGATAATATTTGAGCTTTGCTGTCAGCAGCATATAAGCTGTGTTGTGTCCCCACGATAATCTCAGACCACCTTTTGGAAAGTGAGTCTGTGTGTACATAAAGATATAAAGCAGACTGAGAAAAATATAGGGAAACTATGAGCTAGTTAAGGACCAATGGTATTCAATGAATTATAAATACCCTTCAGAAAATTACAACTTTCCACTCCCCTGTGCCCATATATATTACCTTATTTTAAAATCCTACTTGAACATATTTGCTGAGACAATACGCTAAGTGCTATTTTCAGACGTTTATTTAAATTCATTTCAAGTCTCTTCATCAGAAGTAACATTGAACACGACATATCGATGTGTATCGATATAGCAAGACATGGGAAGCAATATTGAAACAAGCTGTCTTTGTAAAAAACCTGTATGGCTATCACCTCATATACAGGCTTTGGATAAAACTTAATGACTGTTTGTAAAAAGAAGAATACATTTGAACATTAGACTTTGGGAAAGGGATTAGCAATTTGCATTAATGTTTGTCTAATTTAATTTAAATGTTCTTCAGAACCACGTACACATGTGCCAGGAAGGGCCATTAATAAGCCCAACATGCAGAGATCCATATAAGTGCAGCCAACAATGTTGACTGAAACTAAACTTGAAAATCCAGGGCACTGATGCACAATATCAAGCAATAAAACAGCATTTCTGTGGTGATATTTAATTTAAAAAGAAGAAAGAGGCAGGGGAAGATCAGGCACTGTCTGTTTTTGAGGATCAGCCATTCTGCATTTCAAAGCGTCGATCCCTGCAATATCCAGGTTACTGTGCTAGAATCTCGACTATTATATAGCAGTTGTAAGAGAGGGAGGGCAAAGATGTGTTTACTCAGTGATTAGGGCCTTAGAATAAGCCTCTAGCTCCTAGAGAGACAGCTCACCACTTATTCATTTGGACCAATTCACAAAGCCTAGAAAGATTAAACATCCATGCTGAGAAGACAAGCGAATGCAGACGGTGAAAAAGAAATAAAAATTCTTTAAAAACTCTGAGATGACTTCATTATTTTTTCCACAAGGAAACTTTAGGAAAGTGTTTAGTTAGAGAAAAACCCACATTGACCTCTCTCTAAACCCTTAATCTTTCCTTTGTGGTGGCGCTGCTTTGTGGTAAGCGGATGGCTTTGCTCTCCTCTTTTCACTGGGAGCGGATAGAAAAAAAGGCTCTTGAGAAACACTTTTACTTCCAAAGAAACAACCCCATGAAACTGTTAAATATGAGATTCCATACAACAGAATGTTTCAAAATATGTACAGTTTTAGGCTTAAAGATTTAGGGACAAATTTTAGTAAACAGAACAGGCACATACACAATAGCTGTTTACACTGAGCTGCTTTACAAGTGAATGTAATTTTTGTTGCATCAACAAATCTCACCATGCACAGACTAAACTCCATCCCATATAAAAGACTGTACTTGTGTCTGACAATTCATCCAAAATGTTAAGGTCAGGCATAGGCATACTGCTAGGACGAACGAAAAGAGGCAGCAGGAGGAACTGAAGTGCTGAAACATGATTTTGAGAAATCTTAATGGAAGCCAGGGATATTTTTTTCCTTGGAAAAATGCATTCTTGCCAAAGGCTCACAGCTCAGAGTTTGTTGTTGGTGCTGCTGGTGTGTGGTTTGGGGTTTTGTTGTGGGTTTGGTTTTTTTTTTTTACTAACCCATAGTAGTACGTATTTACAAGCAGGTTTTTGTTGTTTTTATTTCAAGCCTTTGAAAAAATCAGAGTAAATACTAGGATTCTATGATGACTAATACTGGGAATTTTTTAGTCAATACTAATAAAATAGGCTTACTAAACTGTTGAACAGCCTACTAATGGCGCACTACTTTGTTCTGTGTTGGATTCCTCAAAAATATGATGGCTCAGGGGTTATATACTTAGCATAAAATTTTAACCAAGAAAAAAAATTCCGATGGGGAAGAACACTGACTAGTCCCTGTGAAGGTATGGGATACTGAAAAGGTTCTAAGTACTGAATAGCTGCTGGACTTCCAGAGGCCTTAGGACTTCAGGAACTAAGCCACCGAGAGATGTATTTTTCAGAGTACGTGGATGCTGAAGATCAGGCACTCATACACGGGAATTTTTAGAAGGGGCCTGGATTTACAAACATACTCGGGACCGTAAGTCTCATCAATGTTAATAAGACTTAAGGTCCTAAAAGCTTGAGCTCTAAGCTCCGGGTTTCATTTTATGTCAGAGGAAAAAGGGCCATGACAAAGAGGTGCTGTTTTCAGCAGCTTGGCTATCTAAATACCTCAAAAAAAATCCAGTCTTCAAGCATTTTTTTCTGCAACCTCTGCTGCATTCAGACTGCACAAGACTCAGCTAGCCGTGCCTCGGCTCCCTTGCCTCGCACCCACCACTACGTGTTTGCAGTGAAGCACTACGGCCCTCTCCTGCCTGATTTTGATCTGTTGATGGAACACGCGTGGCGCGTGGCACCCCGGAGGGAAACGTGGGCTGTAGAGGGACGCTGTACTGCAGCAGGGCAGCCCCGAGAGGCACGGTCCTCCCGGCTGTAGTCTTGCTCCATGAAACCTCTCTGCCAGATCATCCAAAATACAGCAGCCTCCCGCCACAAACTGACGCACCTGACCAAGAGATCTAACATGCACGTAGAATCCCACACGAAACAAACACATTAAAGATCCGTTCTATGTACCAAAATGGTTATGCCATCCACATGGTCATTTTTGCATTTTGGAACTTCAGAAAAGTTACATTTTGGACAGAATTAGAAGAAATGAAGGAAAAGTTGGCACTGAGACAGAAACACAGATCTTCGTGAGGTTGAGAGACTAAATTGATAATCACCAGTTAATGGGATATCCAAGCTTCCCAGCCAGTTCCTAATAACATGAATAACTTAGACACCTCAGAAGACCATGAACTAGCATGAGAAGAGCGATACAGTCATAAGGGTCAGCAAAACCACAGACCTGAATGGTTATTTTTGAATCTCAGATTCAAAAGTTCAAGTAATAATTGAGACAAAAATGTTCACAATGTAACATCTGCTAGAGACATGAATGTTCTTTCAAGCTGGTAGACTAACGAATGAAGATCTTTACTTTTCCTCCAGGTTTTATGTAGTGAGAGCTAATTTAAACAAAGGGACATATTTGTACATCTTTAAGCCTCTGAAGAGTACAATTCGATCCATCTCTCTAAGGTGATCTTGGAGACCATACAATCAGCCTTCTTGGACACTGCTACTCTATCACGCGCAATCTTTTCTCCCTAAGCAGAACGCAAACCTTCTCTAACACCAAGGCGATCTGAACTAAACTGTATGCCACAGGTTCCTAAAGTGAGAGTGAGGTGATTCCTGTAATCTCCTGATCTGGTCTGTTGTATTATACATGGCATGAGACATCCCTAAACTAATTCCTAATTTAATCTTTCAGTAATTATATCTTTCAGTAGAACATCTAGTCTCAAAAATACCATCAGTGACAGGAGAATCCATGTCAATGACAGTGAGCTGTTCAAATGGCTAACCACTCTCCCAGGTAGAGCTGTGTTTTATTTTAAGCTTGAGTTAGTCTACTTTCATCTTCCAAATATTTGACTCTATTATACTGTTGTATCTCTGTTTCGATCAATTGAGCTTGTAGTGATACCTGACATAATGCAAAGAATATCCAGTAAATAAAACCAAACTCAAACAAGATCTACAAATCATAGGCTTTGAAAGAGGAAGAAATGTAGAGTGTAGCAGACAATTTCAAAAAACTTTCATCATTTGATATCAAGTACAGAGAATGCTGAAGAGATACCCATACCCAGTACTAATCTTTTAGATACAAAAATGAGGCAGAATAAAGGGCATGTAGGCTTACAGTGAGACTACTAAGCTGGTATGTTGTAGCAAAAATTTCTGAACAATAATTATCCACAAGTTCAGAATTAATTTGAAAGGACAGAACTGCTAACATACACACATCAGGCAAGACTGGAAAGAAAATGCAGGTGACTGACACGGGACTCACGTGGAATTTATGTACTAATATCTACCATAGCGTAGCTGCTTTACTCTTCCCGGGAACCTAGAGTTATACTTCTATACCTGTCCTCTACAGCTTCAGCCAGACCATGTAGATTAGTGTTCAGGTTATTTATGTTTAGTTGGAATCTGTAAAGTAGTAATTTCTCCATCTAGGACCCTCAAGACAGCTCCACTACAGATGCATTTTCAAAGGACACCTAGGATACACAATATGATCAAGTCCCTTATAAAATGTAGGAGTAGCAATTTGACTTGATTTGAAATATGCCTGGAGTCAAAGTAAAAGGTGGTGGTGAAGCTGTACTCCTTGGCATCACTCCACAGTATTCAGGGAATAAACGGGGGAAAAGAAGATGACAAAGACTAAACCAAAAAGCCATCCTGCTATTGGGATTCAGAATAACTACTCAAATCTGCTCAAGATCTACTCTCTCTAAAGGAGAGACTTCTTGTCTCAGAAGAGAAATTTGAAGACTGGAGAGCAGTCAATGCTGTTTCTATAATATGCCCTAACAGAAATCAGAATAATTATGTCTGCAAATCTTTTTTTCTGTATTAAGTTCAGCATGAACCTAATTAGCTGAAATAATAACAAGGGACAGTTTTCTGAGTTACACAGATAAAAAAGATACTACAGAAAGCCCTGTATGAAGGAATATTCTGCTACAAGCAGAAAAAAAAGAAAAAAAAAGAAGAAAAAAGGGAAAAAAAGAAGAAAAAAAGAAAAAAAAGAAAAAAGCTTTTATTTGAACATGACAAACCATGGAAGGAGCACACTTTCTTCCAGGTATTCGGGAAATAAAGTACCTATATGTGAGAGGGATGGTGCTGCCACTAAACTGAACCTAAAAACCAGAATTCTAGAAGAAAAACATGGTTCATTTTCAGCATGCAGAAATATATATTGAGGTGACAAGACCAATCTGTGCTAAGAGAGATGTTTCAGATATTTATTAAAAGTCAGTGGACAGAAAGGTTGAGAGAGGAGCACGAGGTGATCTGACAGAGGTATATAAAGATAAGAGCTCTGGAAAAGGTAAAGCAGATGTCTTTATTCTTTCTCATAATAAAAGAGTAGCAACCATCTATAAAAATGAAAAGGCAAGCAAGCTCCAATAAAAGAAAATACTTAAGAATTATTCAAGTAAATAGCTCAGTGAGATTCAATACAGCAATTAAGATCCTGTACTAATAACAATACCGCCCTAAGTTAGGATAAACCCCCTGATGTTTCAGAACACAAGGCACCCACAAACTGCTTTCAGTCACAAAGAAACTCCCCCCAAACATCTTGTTTAAAACTGTCCATTATAAGATTTCTTCCATGGCATCAGCTCTAGCTATTTCTATGACAGTGTAGATACTTAAGCAAGAGTAAGCTTGTTCTTCATAAACTAATGTAACAGAGAAATACTTCTGTCCAACTGACACAATAGTAGAGGAAGACTTTCACAAAAGAACTTATTTATTAATTTAATAAACCTCTGTCTGTCTCTTCCTGACCCTATTAAAAAAAAAAAATTGTGTTATATATTCAATAAGCCTTGGAAATGAACACACAATGCCCTTAGCTATCAGGCTGCAGGAGGTAACTGGGGATTTCATTGCCAAGGATATCGGTTGTTACAGGCAAAGCTCTATATCTTGCCTACGGTATTTTTGTGCTAAAAAGATATATAGGTTTTAAAGTAGAGCTACATTTGACCTCAACTCCATCTCTCCTACCTAAAACTGGCACTATCATGGTAGCAGTTGCTCTAAAGGAAAAGATACCCATCATGTATGTTCATCTTAACTACTGAAAGACTCAAAATGAAAAGCTATGATAATAAAAGCTAAACAAAACATAGGTAACAGACAAAAATCTAAACTTTTTTTTACAATGTGGTTTTTTTTTTAAGTTAACATTTTCTTAAACAACTATGAATTACCAGCCTTTCCAACTCATGAAAAGACATTAAGATTTAACAGAACAACATCCATTTTCTTAAAAAGAATTTTAACCCATAATCTGTGATTAAAACACATGTTCTGACATAAATTAATTTTCTTAAAATAACCCAAATTAAAACATTTCTGCAAAAAAGCTTCAAGTTCATATATAGTGGGATATTTTTTTCTATTGAGGGAAAAAGTATCCACAATATAGATTAAAAACATAGCTGATGGTTGTCTCACTAGACCTGAACTGAAGAGTGTACCTTCTGCTCTGGACAGCGCTGAGAATTTGTCAAGAAAAGGCTAAGGTCTCTGAGCACTCAAGCTGCCAAGTGCTCTCAAATTAAATCAGTTTGAAGCAGGTTTCATTAAGATGGATTGAGTGTGGCATCGTGAGAAACACTCTATCAAATGTAGTGTTTTACTTAGTGATTAAGTATATACCAGTTGATGAAGCTACCCAAATCCTTCGTAATCCCACCACTCCAATAAACATTTAATGAGTATATAAGTTCAAAAAGCCTAGCAGAGGATTTAAACCTTCAATCTTGTTTTTATTTACTCTTGGAACTCAATTTCTCACTTCAAGTGAAGAATGCTGGTGCCTGAAGCTCATCTGTTGCCCTGGTAAAATTAAGTGCCCTCCATAGTATAAATTAGAAGACAAGATAAACAGGTTGGAATTTCTCCTAAGCTTTTTTCTTATACTGATATACATATTGAATTATTTTAGAAAATACAATTATAAAAAATATAAAATAATATATCCATTTCCTCAATTATGAATTTCAGGAGGCAGTACTGAAAAAAACTTGTTTGTAACAGGAAAAAGCAGTAAAAATAAATGGTATTTACACATTCTCATACCTTTGTTTAAAGTCAGAATGTTACAATAAAAATAATGTCGTTCCACAGGGTAGTTGGGAGGGAAATCTTTCAAAAATTAAGGCACTATTCAGGAAAAGAAGAAAGAAGCCACAAAAATACCACTTTCTTAAAAATATAACTTTATCCTAATAAGGATCTGGTCTGAATACCTTGCAAAGCACTAGAAATGTAAGATGACACAAGTTTCAGATGTGCTATGTAAGTAGTATAAGTAGTACTTTGAGCATTAAAAACCTAAGTAACTGCACTGGATTAATCATCAGATTTATAGATATAAAAAAAAACATTTATGAAAGTTCCTAATGGGAACTTTTGTCCATTATTATACTGATAGACTGTCAACCATTTCTGATGAAATGGCACAAAGTGAACTTCCCAACTCAAACACTTGAATTAATGAATTAATATTACTTCTTTTAAACAAGCATTAAGGTCTATTTAATGAGTTATTATAAATTAATATTTTGCCACTGAATTATTACATATCTATTTCTGCTCTGAAATCAGCTCAAAGACATGAAAATATTCACATCGTGGTGCTGTGTGCGCACAACACGTTAAGTATGTGTTAATTTAAGCTAGCTAGTGTAGATTCCTAACGTTGCACACTTCTCAGAACTGCCCCTAACATAACATAGCTGTTCCTTCCAATATGAATACCTACAGGAAGCCAAAACATTCTTCATTTTAAAATTAAATATCTATCAATACAACAAAAAGCAAATTTAAACAGCATGATTTTCTTGTTTGTGTTTCAGCTTTATCTATGCTTAATTATGCAGGGGTTTGGGTTTCTCCTTAGTGAATTCAAGTCACCAAAACTTAAATAAACTATCCCCATTCTAATTTTATTAAAATACTGATTTTAAAACCGTGCATGGAATAACAGAAACTTGAGATGTCTGGTTGGATGTACAGAAAAACTAAATAACCAAACCTTAGTACTGGAATTTGCTTGGCAGATAAAGGCTGTGCAAAGGAAAAAAAAAAAGCACAGTGTATTTCAGAGACCTTTCAATTTAAATTTACAATTTCATTAGCAGTCCTTCAAAGGAGTCACCAACATGCAACATTGAACTTGTCAACCACAAGACTCGCAGCCAGTGTTACGTGGTGCTAGGACACCATTATTTCAGGAAGAAAGGGAGGGGAGGAGAAAGAGCAGCTCTGATGACTACAGGCCTCCAATAAAAATACAGCCTGAGTTATTAGAAAGCATGAGTTATTTACAGTAACTTCAACAACCAAGCTAAGTATTTCAGTCAGTCAACTAATGACTCTTCACAAACAATAAACCCAAGATAACTCCAAAATGTAGTTTACCTTTTTTAAAACAAAGATTAAACTTTTACCGTGATTTCCATTTTCCCTTATATTAAATAAAGTTTTCAATACACACTTACATCTCTAGCTTTCCCATAGAAGGCTTCTTGAAAAGCAGCCTCTAGCGATCCAATAAAATAAACAGGATGGCAGTCACCATATCTATTTGAGATAAAATTTCCAATTAATAAAAAATAAGTAATTTCAATATTCCACCTCTTCATATATTCTGTCAATATAATGCATTCACTAAACTTTTAGAAAGATGAAGTACAGATGAAGTACTACACTTCTAAATATTTCCCTTCTGTCCTTTAAAAGCCATCTATTCCCCAACATTCAAAAGCACAAAGTACCTAACTGCCACCTTACAAATTTTATCGTAAAAAACTTTCTGTTTACATGCCCCTTAGGTTCTATATAATTTTTCAATCATAACTTATTTCCTCTCTTTATTATATTCTTAAAGGTTAATTGAAGGCTATTCTTGTATTACACATTAATGCATCTCATATATATAAATGAACATTTCATGACAGAGGAGTGAAAACAGAAGGCATATAAACTTTGCATTACTTTGCAGTGTATTAGTTTGCAGCTTCTATCTATTTGATGTCACATGGCAACTGTTTAACATTGTATGATTTGGTGGTACACAGTTAAATAAAAGCAGTGTTTCTATAATTTTTAAAAGTAAAATTTATCCAACTACTTCATTATTGTGAAAACTCTTATTGCAACTCTGTACATATTTTTCAAAGTTAATCAGCTTCAGCTTTTCTGTTCCTGTATATCAAATTAAAATTACTATACATAATCAGAGTCTTTATCATCTTTCTGGACCCTTACATAATTAAGCAATGATATTAATTAGTGGCAAATTAAATAAGACAAGAATCTGTCACACTAACTTGGACTGAGAAATACTTTATTTCAGAAATAGTTCTAACAAAGTTAAGCTTAAAATAAATTAGATTAGGATGCCTAAGTATGCTGCGATCCCACAAGAAAATACGTACAGTTGATTTATTTTTATTTTCATTATTTACTAAATTTTATTTAGTTTGTAATGAGAATTGCACAGTTAATAGGCTAAGCTTACCTTGAAGAAAACTCAGCTGTAAATTGTAATAAGGCATCTCCTTCATTTTCAGCATTTTCTGGCACTTAAAAAATGAAAAAATATAAATTAAATGCAACCTTATGGAAACAGATTTTAATATGCGAACTCACTTGCTTCATAGATTTTTTTATGTTGACAGCTTAGCGAAGTGGTTACCGAGAGACCATATAAATTCCATGAAAGACTATCAACTATGAACCTTTGGAGAGACATGAAATTTCCAGACACTCTCATGAATATATTCAGGCTTTCCAAACAGTAAAATCCTCAGGTCCAGTGTAACGTGATATATAGCACTTGTTCAGAGTTAACACTCTGGACTTACTTTAATACATTAAAATGAAAGGACTGGCTTGAAAGGCTTGACCCACTATATTGCTAGTTAATTTTATTTTCTTTTTCTTTCTTTTTTTTAAGCTTCCTGTTGAAAAGTTGTCCATATTATTACATACATTTGCTGTCAAAAAACTTCTAAGGTAACAACACTAATGCAAGCCTAAAGTAAACAAAGACTATATAGAATTGCATATAGGAGGTAACTGACTGCTTCTGCTCAATCCTTTTCATAATTCAAGGGCAAATAATCACTGAGAAACTTGTTTAATGTAAATGACTAAAAATATTCATCGCTACAAAACGCTGAAGCTAAAATCTGCAGAATTTTCAAAACAGGGAAGTGGAAATCTAGTTATCTACAGGAACATTTCGTTAGAGATCATAATTTCTCTGAGTGAAATTACTATTCTTCAACTACAAGCCAAAATCATAAGGTTAAAAAACTTCCTCCATGAGGAGACACTTTCATAGTTGCCAATTGCATTTGCAGTATTTTCATTTGATACGTCCATCAGACGTGACACTCAATTCTAACATTTGTATCAAAAGATACTTTCCTGTTTCTTATTCTGCAGACCCACCATACTTCTCTGCCTTCACTACTGCTGCACAATCACCCGTTAATTGTAAATTAACTGTCAACTCTTACTCATTGGCGATTTCCTCAAGGCAGACGATGCTACTCCAAACATTTCTCCATCATCAACTCCAAACTCTGTAGCATCTTCAAAGTCATCTCCATCACTGTCACTAACCATATGAACATCAGTGCATTGCTATTTAAAAACAAAACCCAAAATCGACCATAAGCCATCAGACATCATCTTCAATGAAATAAAAAATACACATGTAGTGAAAAATACTTCCATGTTTCTATAAAAACACTCAATATACTGCATTTTACTATTTTTTACAGCATTATCAGACTGCTTCTTAGAAATAAGATCTAATTTTTAACAGAAGTCTGGTTGACTGAGCAATATTATGTGACAAACTGCATTATTAAATTATTAAACCAAGGAACTGGCTTTGTATACACATAGTTGAGCAAGTTTTATCCAAAGTTAATGCTATTTTCCATCTAATTGTACTACAGCTTGTTTAACTGCATAAGAAAGAGTGAGAAAAGTCACACAATCGATCAGTAATTTTAGACATCCAGATACAATCTACTTTAGCAATACTTGCACGGTGGGGGCCAGTCCTGGGAAAGGCACCTATCTATTGTATTCCAATGTCTGACATACAAATTTAGTACCCGTAGTCCTAACTTGTCATGCCAGGCTACTGCATGTTGAATGACAGGCATACCACTATAAAGAAGAAAAATCAACAATTTTGTGCAAGGAGCTAAGGTCCTATCTGTGCCTCCAACTCCCACCATCAGATCTTTTGGATATCATGTCCTCTGAAACATAGAACAGCTTAGAAAAACCTTACCTTGGGCTTAACTATTCAGTGTTAACTTGCCTCTAAATTGACTTCTGTTCATGACAACTATTCCAGCTCCACTTAACCTAGAAGTTATGGTGATAGTAAACTCCAGAAAATCTACATCAGTCCCTAAAGGTGGAAGTGTATTACGGAATGTGAAATTTCAGCTCTAGCATGGAAGTGACCACAAGAAGAGCAAAGAGCTCCAAACACGCTGGATCTCCCTCTACAATAGCCGCACACAAAAAACTTCACATAAAGAACATTTACTGAATGAACTAGACAACAAGAAAATTCTACAAGGTGAACATACTCGATCAGATCATTTTGAAAGAATGAAGTAAAGAAGGAAGGATACATAACTATGCTGGTAGGTCCCAGGAGAAAACAATAATCATCTATTTAACCTAAGTGGTTCATATATAGCTAGAACAGCATTGTCTGACCACCCTCTAACTTTTAACAACTGTCCAACAGCATTTATGCAGGCTTGTATCCTGACCGTACCTCACAGCTATGTCTTGCCAACTCAAATGAGCTGAGCAGACTGAAGAACACCCTTTTTGCGCAGCAAGATAAACCTTATTTGCTAGAGTTCTCCAAATAAAATGTTAAGAAAAGTGTGTGGAAAATGGGAAACTGCTTATATTACATTAATTTTGAGGAAGGGCAAAGGCATTGGAAATTTTCACCCAAACCATTAATAGTTAGAAACAACAAAACATCAGTTTATACCGTCTGCAAACATCTTTTTCTGCTAATACTAAAAATATATGTTTCAGCCTTCTGTTTAATTTGGAGTATTTTTCAATGCTTGTGGCTAGCTTACTTTGTTTTCCCTCTTTTTCTTCAATGACTCATTTACCCAGCTCCTTACTTTGTCACAATTACATTTTATAGGAATTGTAAACTGATTCTTTTAAGATGCAATTCTACTGACGTACTTTGACAACAGAAGGGACAGTGACCATGGCAAAATGAGCTTTCCTTGCTTCCTCCTTGAGTACCCTGGTAAAATAAAGATGATGTTCTTACCTCCTCTGACTGTTCCCTTGTTTGTACGGGTGAAGATCTTCTTCCAACTGTAAGTCGATGGCAAGGAAAAGTCAGTCCCGAAACAGCTAGCGTCATCTACAAACGAAGCAATGATCGTTTATTAAAGCTTGAGTCTCAGCTGAGGGTTGGGGGGTTTTTTAAGGGTGCTTCGAGATTTGAACTGAAGACTGCACTGCAGAAGACCAAATTAATTATACAAACATAAAGAAAGAAGCCTGGAAAACTAAAATGATTGCTTACGTAAAAATATTCAAAGATACAACAACAGAGTTGTACAGGTATGTAGGCACAGAGTATCAAAACAGACTAAATGGAACTGGAAACTCAAAACTGTCTTGAATGGTCATTTTCTCCTGAATCAGTACTGAATTTTAAACCATGATTTGTCCATGACAACTTTTATAGTGGTATGTCTTTATGAAGTAAAGGTAAATCTTTTCTTCGTCATCAATAAGTAAATGTTAAAGTAAAGATGATAGGTACTGATACAACTAATTAAAAATAGTTAAGTCATCTTGGGAAAAAAAATAATTATCTTGAAAGAACAGTTTATCACCAGACTTTGTAAAAGACACAAGTGGCTACTTAAAAAATACATTTAATCTTCATGTTGGTCGTTATTAATGTCAAAGGCACATGCCGCATTGCTCATTTGGACAAGGACACACACAAACCCAGCAATGCTGGTGAAATTGCAGTCAGCAGACAGGATAGATGTTCATAATTCTATGATTTACCAGTGCCAACAGAAACAGCACTTTTGCCTGCTGCTGTGTGCCTAAACCTCAACTTTTCAAAATTAATGAGACAGCAAATGGAAAAAAAATAGTATTGTTTGAAAGAAAAAATTACTAGGTGCCTGCAAACACATAACAATAATATTTGAAGATCTGATCCTACATTGCATTTAAAAAATGTACTAATCAATACGACTGAAAATGTGAATTGTCCACTCTTCTACGATCAGAACCGTCTGAGCTCTCCTTGCCATTTCAAGCACCCTTCACACATTTCTTTATATCACATCAGCGTACACCCTGCCTTCTACCCTCTTCTGGAAAGCGCATCAGTCCTGGTCAAGTGAGGTTGATGACCGCAAGTAGCATCTTCAGAAGCACCTAAGCCCTATCTTGATAACACTTGGGGTAAATTTACAATGCGAATAGCTCTTAAATGAAGATAGCCAATTCATTTTGGCAACAAATCAAGTTCTTGCAGAACCTGGACCTGAGAAAATATTTGATGGTGTACAATTCTTAGTGATGCAGAGAAAGACAGTCCTGACTGTATGCTCAAAATATGGATTTGAATGGTTCCTTTGGAAGAAACACAGAAAGGACAGAAAGAGATTTTCTAGATCCTGTAAAAAAGACTACTATTTCTGCCAGCCACAGAATGAGAGACATGATGTATTTCAGAAATACAGCATCCTCCTAATTAGACTGTAAAAACATTAAGGTATCATAAATTTCAATCATTCTTAACAAAAACCCAAGAATAAATCATAAGCCTTAAAATTCATTTACTGCCATAAGCACTGAAAATACCCCATTTATTTTTATACATAATTCAGAATGACTTTATCATTTGTCTGCTAGAACTCACAGAGATTTAATTTGCTGCAGGTTGAAGCAGGCTGATTAAGCAGGCTGGTTACCAAATGAATGTTAACCTGTCTGAACTAGCCTACTGTCACATTCTCATAGCAAGGTTAAACAGAAGTTTAGCTGCATAAAAAGCCTAGCTATCATCTTAAAGGAAGTGAGTAATAATACTCTGGAGCAAATGAAATATTAAAGACGACATACAGGTCAAGACCAATTACCTATGAAACGCCTGTGACAAGAGCGTCAGAACTGTATTCTCTGTAATAATCCACCAGTTTAATTAGTATTTTTATAAGCTTTTAATAATAAACAAAACTCAACTGTTATAAAACCTGAAACTTTACCCTGTAGTTACCACGTTTATATAAAATACTGCTAAAACACACACACACCAACCACACACAGACCGAAGGTGCCTATGTGACAGCATCAAATACCCTGACAGATGCCTGGAAAGGCTCCCGGTATCTTTTACATACACATTAAAGAAAGAGTGGTAAGATCAAGCAAGCAGTTATTGTGCTGCTTCATCACTTGGCCCAATAGCAGGGTGTTGCAATTCCAATTTGCAACCCTATATTATAGTGTCAAAGCGTCTCTCAAAAATGAGCTAACAGCAGAAGGGGATCGACATCAGAGCACATTTCATCCTACTCCCCAGACAGTTGCTGGAATGTTGGGGTTTTTGTGCACATTTGTGTGAGAAATCGCCCTCCCCTTGTGCTTTTTTTTTTTGAAAAGTTTTTTGCAAAGGAAAGGCTAGGACAAATAGCAGCTTTGCCTTTCATTTCAAAATAATCTAGCGGCATGAACGTTTCTCTAGAATTGTTATCTTCATTCTAAGGCAAAGGACAGTCCTCTCTTAAGGGAGACTCTTGCACCAGAAAGTTTAACCTCTATTTTGGCAATTATAAAAACATCAACACTAAGCAAAAGATTACTTTCCAGGCAGCTCAGTCTGGTGCCATGGACAGCAAACCTCAACATGGAAAGTGAAATAGAATCAGAAATAGGCAAAATGACTTGCAAAAAGTAACTCAAGATGATTACTGAAAAGCCAGATGTCTTGTCCAACTCTGTGTACAGACTGCTCGTGCTTGTCGAAAGTTGAAGTTCTCTCCTATTTGGCTTTCTATAACTTTTTAAGGAGAAAGAAAATAAAATTGAAGCGCTGAACCATTCCAGGGAGAGTGTCATCAGGAAAGTCCTTTTAGGAGACAGCAGAGATATTGAACGGGTTGCTGCTGGTATGCTAAAAGGTAATGGTACCACCTGGACTAAAAGTGCACAAAGGATACTTGAAATGTATTGTAACTACTAAAAGATCGACCGCTACGAAACCTTACAATTTAGAGAGAACAAAAATGAGTCTGATGCTCACTTGTGCTTTCCAACACTAAGACACTGAGTTCATTTGTAAAAGTTCAGTGTAAGATGATTTACATTTCAATTGCCAACATTAATAATTGGACAATAAAGTTAAGCAACATCTTTTCTGATCTGAACTTGCAGGATTCTTTGCCAAGAACTTTCCAGTTTCCAGCCTAGAAATACTTGCCAAATCTGGAGTGAGACCAGGTGCTTTAATGAATAGATTATTCTTCCTGTGAGAGAGTATAATTTTTTTATGTAGAAGCTTCTAGAAATATGCTTTAAAAAAAAAATAATCTAAAAATACTATTTTTTCCAAATATTTCATAATACAAGTATGTCTGCAGCAGGGAAAGAAATCACTGAGGGCGTGTAACTCCAGAGTGCTACCATCACATGCTCAGAATAATAGGAAAAATTATAAATCCATAATCTCATGATCTCAAAATCTTCTAGAAAGAGTTTGTTGGTGCAACTGAATTCCCACTCTTGCTGATTTCCAAAATTACAAAGGATGGAGCGCAGACTCATGTACCAGTGCAGGGATATTTAATCAAGACACTGAAGATCTGAGAAAGATAAACAGTAGTATGAACACTGTCGTGGTTTAGCAAATGGAACGAATTTAACGAAGGAATGACACCAGCAGAGAACTGCAGCTGCAGAACTCTCTCTGCTGAGAAGTGCTGATACAAATTTAGAAGCTCATGTACGGCATCAGGGAAGCAGTAGCTGGATACGACAAATTGGTCTTCCTCAGATTCAGCCACACGCTGATAGAGAAAAACAGCACTTCAGAAGGGCTTCTAATGGCAACCGTATCTGATGAGGAAAGTATGAAG